>NW_022589723.1:23523612-24161233 GCF_004348235.1 Phoca vitulina
AAAGAAAGAAAGAAAGAAAGAAAGAAAGAAAGAAAGAAAGAAAGAAAGAAAGAAAGAAAGAAAGAAAGAAAAAGAAAGAAAAGAAAGAAAGAGGAAGAAAGCAAGAAAAGCAAGCAAGCAAGCAAGAAAGAACAAACGAACTTTAAAACATGGTTGGTGTAAATGTGCATTGTTAAAAACCACACTGGAGAATAATGTTGCAATATCAAATGAGGTTGGTATGCACATACCCTATGACTTAGAATTCTCCTTGTGGATATATATCCTAAAAAATTCACATACATGTCCCCAGAGAGACGTGAAAGCGAATGTTTATTGTGGCATTATATTTAACAGCAAAAACGTGAAAACAAACTGAGTGTTTAAAAACAGAATTGTGGATAAACTGTGGTGCCAGAGTCACACAATGAAATACTAAATAGGTATGTACTAAATATATAACAACCAGGCAGGAAGGATACATGCTAATTTTGGGATACTGATTACCTTTGGGCAGAGAGCAACAGAACTGGGCAGTGGGGGCTGTGGTTAAAATGTATCCATATTGTTAAAACAAAAAACCCCAAAGCCATTATGGCAAGATGTCAACATCAGTTAAATCTGTTAAAAACAATGAGCCTGACCATATGTACAGACTGATAAGATTTCCAAGGCATACTGTTAAGGACAAAAGTAAGCTGTGGAAGAATGTGACATGTAGACTACCATTTGTGTAAAAGGGGGATCAGCTTGTGTTGAATATTTCTGAATGACACAAAATAAACGGACAATGATGATCTCTAAAGGGGAAGGAGGCTGAGGACTGGGGTCAGCAGTGGAAAAGAGACCAACTTTGTGTACCTTTTTCTACTATTCGGCTGCTTTTAGCTCTTGCATTTGTTTTCTCAAAAGTAAAATATTAAAGCAGAAAACATCTTTAATTAAAATTATTTCTACCCCAACAATGCATTTAGAGCCAAAATTACTCTTTTGAGGAATATTTTGCATAAAAATATAAGTGTATCCTTATGTTTGCCATCTTCCCAAATGACTGATTTTTCCAAAGAGTTCTTGATAATAAGTTCCTTATGATCAGTCACACAGAAATATACACCCTGCCCGCTGCATCTGCCTTAACTGTGCATCTATTTATATGGTATGACAGATACTTTCCCTAATAAATCTTACCATTTCCCCTGCTAAGGAATTGAGTGCTGACTAAATGGTTGATGACACATGGGAGTTATTCCTACATTTTCCACACACAGTAAGACAAATCAATGCAATGCCCTTTCTGCTGGTAGAAGCACTAACAGCTTTGGGGCATTGTCAGAAGGGGTGGGGGGCTTACAATGAATCCACAGTTCTGGACTTTTCTTTGAGAGGCAGCCTGAGGCAATTTGAGAGCAAAAGCAGGATTTGGAGTTCCTAACCTCACACGTTTTATTTCTGTGAGCTAATTTACAATCAAGAGAGCTCCCACGCTGTCAGATCTAGAACTCAACTACTTCAAACAGTAAACTTCCCTCTTATATTTTGCTTTGAGTTTCTTAAGCATGAGTTTGTTTAAAAGCTGATTACCTGAGTAGAGTAGTGATTTTCAAACCTTTTATCGTAGGACCACTTTAGGAAACAAAACTGATCCTCACTGCCTTCTCTTTCCTGAAGCTAGACCCTCTGGGCCCCATGCCCCAGCTGGTAGAAAGTGCAAGATTCTGGTTTATACCACTTTATAGGTATCGGGGAGGCAGGAGAGAGACTCAGGGTAATAGGGGAAAAGAGGAAAGAGGCTCATAGTCATCTCTTTTTTATGTCTTTCATTTCACAACTTCTTCCTTCCCATGCCTGCTGGTGTGCTCCCTCGCCTTGTTTCAGAGCCAAAAGGCAGGTCAACTTCACTGCTTCTTATCCAAGTTGGCAGAGGTTGGTGGCAGCAGGGTGGTAACTCTGCCCGATGTTCTCAAGCTACACTTGGGACATGTCCAACAGCAAAGTCACTCAGTAAACAGTTCTCTGTATTCTCTTTTCCTTGAGTTGGCTGGAATATCTAGGACCTAGTACCACCCACTCTTTAATTCAAGACAAGCCCACAGACCAGAAACTTCACAGATCACCCTATCTTAAAGCTGTCTTTTTCGAGGTACAAAATGCCATCCCCAAAATCATTGATATGCTACATTATTTCAATTCCAAGCCCTATCGATATCCTTTTCAAGGCTTGGTTTTTCTATTTTTAGGAATATTTCCTGTACATCATTCATTCAATATTCAAGAACCTTACTAAATGTCTATTTTGTGCCTAGTTTTGTACTGGGGTTGAGTGGGGGTAAGGGAGATGAACAGATATTGCATGTAACCGTTCCTTATTTTAAGAAGCTTACAAAATGACTGGAAAGAGAGAAGTCAATATGAAACAAATAAAGAATAACTCAAGACAAAAGATCTTTAAACACCAAAAGCAAGGAATAAATATAAGAGACCTGGAGAGATTAGGAAAAGCTTTAAGAAAGATGTTGGGCTGGAGCTGGGTTTTTAAGGAGGCGTGGAAGGTTGGGGACGGTTTTCTAGGTGTGAAATAATAGTGAAGACCACAGAGGCTGGTCTCAGCAGAGCAGACCGTGGGACTGACAGAGCCGTCTAATAAAGCAACTCTGAAACCCGGTAAATAGGTAAATAAGCAAACAAAACCAAGGGGCAAAGATAGATTAATAAGTTGGGAAGAATTAGTTATTTGGCTACATATAGACTCCTAGAGATCAAAGGGACCTCATGAATTATGTCATCCACCTTCTGCCTTCATTTTACAGATGAGAACACGGGATTAGAGAAGTGAAGTGATTTCACCATATCAGGTAACAAATTAGTACCAGTGCGGAAATTCAACTCCAGAGCTTCTGACTCCCAACACATCACACTGTGCTTCAAACCATCAGACTATTATGCTCAGATGACCCCAGGCCAATTGGGACCAGTGACATACTAACAGTAACAATGTAGGTTTCAAAAGGGAGGATTGTAGGAGGGATAAAGCTCATTTTCTACACAGATACTTGGGATATTTCTAAATTTTTCTTTTCTTGAATTGTAGTACTTATTGCCTCATGTTTCACCTCCTTTGCTTCACATTCAAAGTCTTCCACAACATGGCCTTTCCAGGCTTTCTGACTTTATTTCCCAACACTTTTCACTCTACGGCCTCTACTCTAGCCAGATATGACCATCCACAGTCCTCAGCTTTCGCCTGGCTCATTCTCCCCTCAGGGGCACTGCTCCTGTCATTTCCCCTTTCTCTAAGAATTTGTTCCCTTTTCAACATTGACATAAAAACCTGGAGTTCAGTTAGGATCTTCAGCTACTTCAAGTCTTCTCTACACTCCTACTTAGTTCAATGCAACCCAGCTCATTTCAGTAAAATTTTATGGAGGACCTGCTGTGTGCCAGGAACTCTTACTAGGCACTCAGGATTCCAGACTAAGTAAGAGATGGGTGCTGCCCACTAGAAGGAGAATGCAGGCAGATGTTAAAAGCAAATCATCACTACCCAGAATCATAAAAAAAAAGTACAAAAGACAGAGACAGCACAATCAACAGGATTGAAAGAGAGGAGACCTCATTGAGAGAGTGATGTCTGACCTAGGTAAATGGATGAGTGGGAGTTTATCAAGGGCTAAATTGGGGGAAAGGGAAGGAAAAGACTGGTTTATGCAGACTACATGTGGAAATATACAGCATTTGGTAAATTTTGTTTTGTTTTGTTTACTAAACCAGCTTTGGATTTGGTACCAGGATTTGGTTTGCTTTCAAAATAACGTGCAAATAGATGAGCCAGGGGAGATAAGGCAAGAGAGTTCTCAGGGGCTTCTCACCAGGCTACAGAGGCTGGACTGATCCTGTCCGTGATAAAGAGCTACTGAAGACATTTTAAGTGTCAAGTGTTAGGCTGCGTGGTTCAGAGGAATCTTGGCTCTACCATATATTCAAGTAATCAAGTAAAGCTAAATGAAGGAAAGTTCTGGAAACAGACTCTGAAGAATGGGTAAAATTTCAACAGACTGAAATGGAGGGGAAGTTATTACACCATTAGTGGAAACAGCAAAGCTGCCATTTAATTGTGACCTTATTGTTCTAAGTATGTTAATTTTTTTCCTGAGACATATTACCTAAATTCTTCAAGGACAGGGATTATTTTCCAAGTTTCCTTTTAATTAGCTCCAAGTACCTAACACATCTCTGGATACACAGTGGGTGTTTGGTCAATTATCAATGACCTTTGGGATGTGGCAAAAAAAAGAAGGAGAAAGAAGAAGGAGAAGGAGAAGGAGAAGAAGAAGAAGAAGAAGAAGAAGAAGAAGAAGAAGAAGAAGAAGAAGAAAGAGAGAAGAAAACCCCTCATATTTGTTCATGACAGAAGCTTGTGTTTATTCCTAAATCTGTTGCTAGGAATGAAAATTCATAAGGTTTTATAAATCCATAATTTGAAATGAAGATGGTGTGTATAATTGGAAGCTTATGGTTGTCTAATAAAGGACAGAAGATACCAATTAAAGCCAAAATTCCATCTCTAAGCAGCCTTTCTCACTGTGTGGGCATCCCAACTGCTAAGTTTGTTTAATAGATCAAATTAAATGGATGACTGCTTTTGAAGGGCATCTTAGGGACTTGGGACTTAGCTCTCCTTTGGTGCATGTGTCCCTAAGCTCACTACTGACAGAAGTATTCAGTTTTATTATCGGAAAGCCAAACCACTTTTAGATATTGAGGAGAGTGATAATATGATATAAACACTTTGTGAAGGACTATATATACATGCTATTTATTTCTTCTTTAAGAAAAAAAAAAAGGGCCATAGTTTCCCCAATTCTCTTTGTTTGTTCCAAATCTTATCAGGCTCTGAAAAATACCTGTCAAAAAAATTTATTTAGGTATAAAGTAATTTTTGTTCCATAAAAATAAATGTTGTTTTTGTGTGTTCAACAGTGCTCATATTGCATTACATATGTTATTTTTAACTCATAAGTGGTAAGATGCTGTCATGCGGGGATGATATTCAAAATAGTTAACAATGGTACAGCATATACACCAGTCATTGAGAATGGACCCCTGAGCAATCTGGATGGATGCCAGCTGGTTCTCCAGACCTGCATATACAAGCTCCATCTCAGCCCTGGCGTAGTAGACTTTTAAGCTACTTTTGTCCATACATTTCCCTTCTGATAATAGTCACACATTTTCCTTTGGAGGACTGCCCTACCCAATTCCAAGTGATCTTGAAGGAAATGGCCATAATGGGATTCCACTTTCCCTTGGCCACAAGGCTGGGACATGTGATCCAGATTTAGCCAGTCAAAATATCCTGTTCTTTCACCACAGTAATTAAGTGAGAAATGGGTACATGACCCAGTTTAGGCCAAGTAGAGTCCTTCCCAGAACTGTTCCCCTGGACTTAACTGGGATGATTTCCCCTACTTTGGAAACTGCTAAACTTTGAAGGAATTGAACATAAGGCAACTGGAGGCTACACTGCCTTCAGAGAGGAGAAATCCTACTGATCAACAAAGCCAAGAAGAAATAAATGATCCTGAGAGAGGATTAGAGAGAGAAAGTCCTGACAACATTATTTGAACCTCTGGAACCAGCCATGCCTACAGCCAGGTGCAATCTGCTGGACTTCCTATTAACTCAAAGAAATATGTTCTCTTTATCTACCTTTCTCTTTTCTCTTTCCTTCTTTCTTTTCTTTTGCTTAAACTAAATTGAATTGAATTTCTTTCCCTTGCATTCAAATAAGTACTGATTAATAATTATGCCCACATAACATAATTCTATATAATTTCCATTACACAACGCTGATGAAATCTTGAACT
The DNA here is from genome assembly GCF_004348235.1 of Phoca vitulina. Taxonomy (NCBI): domain Eukaryota; kingdom Metazoa; phylum Chordata; class Mammalia; order Carnivora; family Phocidae; genus Phoca; species Phoca vitulina. The sequence continues at coordinate 23,529,456 of NW_022589723.1, forward strand.
TAATTGAAAACTCTGCTTTTTATTAGATTGTCCTAAGGCTCCAAACCAATACATTATGCAACTAGGAAGCATCATTGGGTCCTTAATCAGGGAATAACAAAATAAAGATGGTGCTTTAGAAAAGTTTGCCTGCCAGAGATGTGTGGAAATAATCAAAACAACATATGCTCATACATGTATTCGGATATATATTTTTTTTTCCTTAATTTTCAAAGATGTCAGGTACCATTTCTTTTTATGTTAGCATAACTGAAAAGAACTGTTATTGCCCATACCTTAAGAATTCTTAGAAATTATTATACACTCTGCTTTTTATTTTTTGGGACACTGAATCACAGATTTACATCATTTACTTATCCTACAAGCAGATATTAGGAAGTTGCTATGTGCAAGTTACTGTTAGAGGCTCTAGGGATAAAAAGATGAATTAGACAATTTCTCTGCCCTCCAGGAATTCACATTCTGTGAGAGATGCAGAAGTGTAAATAGATAAATAGTGTAATAGTTGGCAGGACTGGAACCCTTCCTTCTGCTGGAGGTCTCCTCTTCACTGGCATTATTAGCTGAGAGCTGTATGCAGGGAGTAGAGTAGGTCCACACAGCTCCATAAAACAGCTCGTGAGTATCCAGGCCAAGCAGCTCACTAAATCATGTAGCCCTGGGTTTTCTTGCATTTCAGGCACAACTCAGATTCCTTTGGTCTTTTTTTATCTGACAGGAAAAATAAAGAGTCATACTATGGTTGTTGAATGTGGTCTTAACTCTTTTTACAAGGCCAGATATGATATTTAGGAAGTCACTTTGGTTGATTTATACTGCAAATTGTAAATTAAATTTAAATTTTCAAAAGTTTAATTATGAACAAAATTCTTGAGAGCACAGCAAGGGGACCCACTGAATTTACATTTTCAATCATTATCTAGCCTCTGTTTATTTGGAGCCACTCCCTCCTTAAAGATGCAAAGCAGTTAGACCTTTAGAGTGGATTCTGTTACAAGAAATTCCTCCAGGCTGTCTCATTTTCCTCAATTCCTCATTGGAATTTCACAATAACTTAACACATAGCTGGAATTCACTACAAATTCCTAGGAGCTAGAAGACAAAAAGACATAATTTATTTTACCTTTTTTTTTTATTCTAGTTCCTGTATCTTTCTGTGAGTGTTGTTTGCTTTAGTGGATGGTTGGTGTGTTTGAAAAGGAGAAAAAAAAAATAAGTCTTCATTCCTTTTCCCTTTCTATTTTAACTGGTTCTTTAATTTTCCATGTAGACTTTCAAACTAAATAGATTCTAAAAAGGCCTGGTTTTTACTTCCAAAGTAACTCTTAAAAGGGGGGAAATATTTATTGTGTTAGATTTCTTATTAGAAAGGATTTAGCACCTGACTTCTAAATTAAATGATTTGGGAACTTAAAAGCTCTTTAGAAATTACCTAGTCCGTGTTGGGAAAACTGGACAGCTGCATGCAAAAGAATGAAACTGCACCACTTTCTTACATGATGCATAAAAATAAACTCAAAATGGCTTAAAGACTTAAATATAAGACCTAAAACAATGAAACTCCTGGAAGAAAACATAAGCAGTAAGCTCTTTGACATTGGTGTTAGCAATATATTTTTGGATATGTCTCCTCAGGCAAGGGTAACAAAGCAAAAATAAACAAATGGAACTACATCAAACTAAAAAGCTTTGAACAGCAAAGGAAACCATCAACAAGACAAAAAGACAGCCTACTGAATGGGAGAAGATACTTGGAAATGATATATCCAATAAGGGATTGATACTGATACAACTCAATACCCCCAAAACCCAAATAATCTGATTAAAACATGGGCAGAGGACCTGAACAGACATTTGTTAAATTACTTGCTTAATTCACAGAGCTAGTAGTGATCACAGCCAAAACTAGAACCCAGATCTCAACAAGGTTGTCAACGTTGTTGGAAAATTCCCTACCCATTTCTCATAATAGCTATTACAAATCTTCACAACTGTTTTCATGAATCTTATACAACTACCTCTCCATCACTCTGGTCCCTACTTTAGAGAAAACTAAAAGCTACCAAGCATGACTCCAGTTTCCACTTTTAAACTTTCTCATATTTCATCTCAAAGGAACATTATCATTACTCTTCAAGGAGAAATCCTGCCATTTGTTACCTGTATCACATTGAGTCCCATCTTTTCTGAGATCCTATTTTGTTAATTATTTCTTCTGACATATATGGGAATCCTTTTGCCATTCACTCCTTTTTAGCACATAAATATGCTCAAGGACTTGCATTTCTAATGATGTTATGTCCCATTCTAGACCCATTCTTTCTTTCCTTTTCATCATAACCAAGCACATTTTAAGAAACTGCTCTTAAACTGTTCCTACATTCTCACCTCTTACTCCTTCAACTTCGAATAGAAGACTTTTGACACTATCTTTCAAATGAAACTGTTTGGGCAAAGACCATCTATGCGTTTAAGGACATTTCAATTTCCTCCTTTTGAGAACTCGCTTCTCTTTTGACCGCCTTATTCCCATCTTAACACTGGGTTTGTAAGTTTTTATCTTTCCCTTCATTCATTCCTTAATTACTGATGCTTCCTAACATTCTGTTCTCAGACCCTTTCTTTCTCATTTTGTACTTTCTTTGGACAAGTCCCATTTATATCCATGCCCAGCTCTAACACACAAATTTGTATATTGTAAAAAATATTTCTCTTAAGTTTTCAATGTTAACCAAAAGTAATTTTATTAGAATATTATTTACTTACCTAAATATATAAGTTTAAATTCCTTATGCTTATAGCTCTTAACAAGCTTACAACCAAATCTTTATAAAATAAATTCAAATAAAGCTAAAAATCTAAAACACTCCTAAGATGAAATAAACATCAATTTATGTGGATGGTTATATTTTTTTCTTGAAACTAACTAAATTGCCAACTCAGAATGTGAATATGGGGCTGGCTGCTAATAACATGGGTTCTTTTTAATTTTTTTTTAAAGATTTTTATTTATTTACTTGAGAGAGAGAGACAGAATGAGAGAGGGAGAGAAAGAGAGTGCAAGCAGGGGGAGGAGCAGAGGGAGAGGGACAAGCAGACTCTGTGCTGAGCACAGAGCCTGACAGGGGGCTTGATCCCAAGACCCCGAGATCATGACCTGAGCCAAAACCAAGAGTCAGATGCTTAACCAACTGAGCCACCCAGGTGCCCCAGTTCTTTTTAATTTAAATAGAACTGTGTACCATGAGATGATTCAGTTCTCCCACCACTGTTCTCTATTCACACTATGAAACCTTCATTCACATGAGTGAGCACACAATGATACCATTTCATCTTCACTTGACCTGATTGCATCATGTACATAGTAAGCCAGGCTCTGTGATACTTGGCACAAGCAAGATTATAAACATAAATACAAATGCAGACACTGAAGTAAGTTGGCAATACTATTAATAAAGTGGTCATCCAGATGATCCAGATTATTGTTGAAATGAAAGCATGAATATAAACATTACTATAAAAATCTACTTAGCAAACACATAAACCTCTGAAAATATATTTGATGGATCCTAGGGTTCTGGCACCCCCAATTTTGTGAACCCCATACCTGTATCTATAGTCCGAAACCCTCTCCTGAGCCTCTGCCCTGTATATGCAACTGCCTACTGAAAATTTCTCTCCTATATGACCTATAATCACCTCAGATACAACATGTCCAAACTGAACTTGTTATCATTCCCCACGCACACACCCACCTTAACCTGTATTCCCAATCTTAGTTAATGACATCATAATCTACTCAGTTACTTAAACCAAAAACTCATATTAGTTTCCTTCCTCTGTCTTACCTCCTACATTCAATTGTTACAGATACTACTTCCTAAACTTCCTTCAAATCAATGGTCATTTTTCTTTTGACCCAGAAATCCTACTCAAAAATATCCCAAGGATATAATCAAAATATTAATAAAGCAACAAATAAACAAAGAGTAAAGATGTTCACTTCAATATTATACTTAATAAAAAAAACTAATGAAGAAATAAAAAAGAAAATTAGCATGACAATTTAAGAGTAGGGGAAAGATTAAGCTAAATATGTTAGGGGTTATCTTTATTCAGAAATAACGTAATATTCTAGCTCTTGGCAGACTACCTATCAAGTTTCTTTTTAAATGCCCAGTGCAAAACACCTTAAAAATGCTAGTTAAATTTAAAACAATTTTTTACACCCATGATTGATTTATTGATTTATCAAGAATGTAAGAGAGATCCTCAGAAGCCAAAATAAAGAACAAGAAGAAGGGGATCATAAATCCAAAGAGATATAAGAGATCTGAAGCCAGCTGTTGTCTTGGGTATATGTCAATTTTTGATGGCCTAGAATTTTAAAAGGCATTGAGCATGGCAAACAAGAGACAATGTAAGCCCAAGGAAAGCAGGATATTATATTGGACTTTGCATATAGCAAGGAATCCCAAAAAGCCATATCCTCAGTGAGTAAACTAGAAAACAATCTGTCCCACACTCCTGGTTTCGGGTCGGGATGTAATCTCAGGGTTGTGGGATTGAGCCCTGTGTGAGGCTCCATGCTCAGCTCGGAGTCTGCTTAGGATTCTCTCTTCCTCTTTCCCTCCCTCCCCCCTCCCTCCCTTCTTCTCTCCCACTCTCTCTCTCAAATAAATAAATCTTAAAAGAATAACTAATAGAGCTAATAAACTAATTCAACAAGTTACAGGGTATAAGATTAACACTTAAAAATCAGTTATGTTGCTATATAACGGCAGTAAACAATCCAAAAAGGAAATTAAAGAAACTAAGCAAATTCCATTTACAATAGCATCCAAAAAAACAAAAATAGCTCAGAATACACTTAACCAAGGAGATGAAAGACTTGTACACTGTTAAGTATAAAAAATTGCTGAAAAGAAATTAAAGAGCTAAATAAATGGAAAGATACTCTGTGTTCAATTATTGAAAAACAACATTGTTATATGGCAATACTACCCAGAGTGGCCTACAGATTCATTGAAATTCCAAAGGCCTTTTTTTGCAAAAACAGAAAGCCAATCCTCAAATTCATGTGGAACTACAAGGGACTCTGAATAGCCAAAACAATCTTGAAAAAGAACAAAGATGGAGGCCTCATTCTTACTGGTCAGAAACTTACTACAAAGCTACAGTAATCAAAGCAAGGTTGTACTGGCATGAGAATAGACTGATAGAACAACAGAATGAAATTAAGAATCCAGAAATAAACCTATATATCTGTGGCCAACTGATTTTCAACAAGAGTATCAACACTATTCAATTGAGAAAGAACAGTCTTTTCAATGAATGGTTACTGGGACAAATGGATATCTATATATAAAAGAATGAAATTGGACTTCTGCCTCACAGCACATAGAAAAATTAACTCAAAATGGATCAAAGACCTAAATGTAAGAACTAAAACTATAAAGCTCTTAGAAGAAAACAAAGGGGTAAATCTTCATGTACTCAGACAATGGATTCTTAGATGTGCCATTAAAAGTATGAGCAACAGAAGAAAAAATAGATAAACTTGACTTCATCAAAATTAAAAACTTTTGTACATCAAAGAACATTATTAAGTAAGTAAAAAGACAACCTCAGGATGGAAAAATATTTTCAAATTATATCTGATAAGAATACAGTGTCTCGAATATATAAAGAACTCTTATAACTCAAAAACAAAAAGAAAAAAACTAATTTAAAAGTGCACAAAGGACTTGAATAGAAATTTCTGTTAAAAAGAATATACAAGGGGCTCCTTGGTGGCTCAGTCGTTAAGTGTCTGCCTTCAGCTCAGGTCATGATCCTAGGGTCTTAGGCCCACACTGGGCTCCCTGCTCAGCAGGAAGCTTGCTCCTCCCTCTCCCACTCCCCCTGCTTGTGTTCCCTCTCTCGCTGTCTCTCTCTCTGTCAAATAAATAAATAAAATCTTTTTTAAATATAAATAAATAAATAAAAAGAATATACAAATGGTAAACAAGCACATGAAAAAGTGCTCTACATCATTAGTCACTAGGGAAATGCAAATCAAAACCACAATGAGATACCACTTCACACCCACTAGAATAACTATAACAATAAAACAAAAACAAAATAACAAGTATCGATGAGGAGGAAGAGAAATTGGAATTCTTATATATTGCTAGTGGGAATGTAAAATGGTACAGCCACTGTGGAAATACTTCAGCAGGTCCTAAAAAGTTAAACATTTAATTACCATATGACTCAGCAATTCCAGTCTTATGTATAAATCCAAAAGAATTGAAAACAGGGACTCAAACAGATACTTGTATGCTGATGCCAATATTCATTACAGCATTATTCATAATAGTCAAAAGGTGGAAATAGTCCAAATGTCCATCAACAGATGAATGGATAAACAAAATATGGTATATATATTACTCAGCCATAAAAATGAATGAAGTAATGATACATGCTACAATACTGTTGGACTTCAAAATATTATGCTAAATGGAAGAAGCCAGACACAAAATGTCATATAGTGCATGATCCCATTTTTATGAAATATCTGTAATAGGTAAATTCATAGAGACAGAAAGCAGATTGGTGGTTCCAAACCTAGAAGGATAGAGAAATGGGGAGTGACTGCTCAATGGGTATAGGGTTTTCTTTTGGGGTGATGAAAATGTTTTGGAATTAGATAAAGGTGGTAGTAACACAACGTTGTGACTGTACTAAATGCCATTGAATTGTACACTCTAAAATGGTTAATTTTACGTTATGAGTTTGAATTTAAAAAAGTATAAATTCATACATACTCATATAGAAATAAAGAAAGCAAAATGTGACAAAATGGTAACAGTTTGTGAATCTAAATAAAAGATGTATGGATGTTTGTTGAATTACTCTATATAGGAGTCTCTTCTCAAAATAAAATATTGGAAAAACTTGTACAAAATAACTTAGCTTCAAAATATAGAAAGCAAAAATTGACAAAATCACAAGGAGAAATTGGCAAATACACCAACAAAGTGAGAGATTTTAATAAACTCTCTTAATAATTGATAGAGTAAACAGATTAAAAAATTAGTAAAGATAAAGAATATTTGAACAAGTTTGATTTAATAGACATGTAAAAAACATTGCATCCAACGTCTGCAAAAATATGACCTTTTAAATACATATGAAGTATTTATGAATATTGTGTATTAGGAGATAAAGCAAGTCTCAACAAATTCTGATGAATCAGTATCATACAGAACACATCCTGACTACAAAGCTAGTATTCATAAACTAATAACAAAAAATATATTTTTAAAAATCGACATTAAAAATTTTCAAAATGCATTTATAATTATTCATGGAATAAGGAAAAATATGATGAAAGAAAAAATGGAACTAAATGATAACAAAAACATTACACATTGGGGCGCCTGGGTGGCTCAGTCATTAAGCATCTGCCTTCAGCTCAGGTCATGATCCCAGGGTCCTGGGATCGAGCCCACATCGGGCTCCCTGCTCCGTGAGAAGCCTGCTTCTCCCTCTCCCATTCACCCTGCTTGTCTTCCCTCTTTGGCTGTGTCTCTCTGTCAAAGAAATAAATCAAATCTTTAAAAACAAACAAACAAACAAAAAAACAGCACACATCAAAACTTGCAATACTAGAGGAAATATCTTAGAAAATATCTTAGAAAAGCCATCTTAGAAAAAAGAAAAGCTGAAAATTAATGATATTAGTTGAAAACATTGAAACATTATAAAAAGAGCAAGAGAATAAAGATATTCAAAGTGAGAAAATAATAGAAATTAATGAAATAGAAAACAAATATACACAAAAGAGCATCAATAAAGCAAAAGATTGCTTTTGAAAACACTAACAAAATTGTCAAACCTCTGGCAAGATTAATCAGAAAAAAGGGAGAGACAAGTTAAAGAACTATAAATATAAGGGAATATAACTACACATAAATTAAAAACATAAGAATATTAAGAAAATATTTATGCAATAAGTTTGAGCAAAGAGGACAAGTTCTTAGAAATCAAACTCAAGAAAAAAAATAGAAAAAATGAAATACAAATAGAAAACTCCAAATGATCTTACAACCAATACAGAAATTAAATATCTTGAGTATCTTAAATCTTTTCAGAGATAGACAGCACGCACACACACACACACACACACCAGCAAGTTCTACTGGGAAGAGCTAATTTCAATTTTAATCAAACTTTTCCAGAGAATACAAAGAAAGTAAGCACTCCCCAACTTAATTATTATAATAGCATAATTTTGATGCCAAATTCAAGCAAAGGTATTATGAGGAAGAAAGTTTCAGGGCAGTCTCACTCATATAGATGCAACAATCATAAATAAAGTATTAGTAATCCAGGGGTGCCTGGCTGGCTCAGTTGGTAGAGCATGCAATTCCTGATCTGAGAGTTGTGGGTTTGAGTGTAGAGATTGCTTAAAAATAAAATCTTTAAATAAATTAAAAAAATAAATATTAGCAACGTAAACCTAGAATCATTTTTTTTTAAAGATTTTATTTATTTGAGAGAGAGAGAGAGAGCATAGAGGAAGAAGGAGAGAGACAAGCAAACTCCCTGCTGAGTGTGGAGCCTGACGTGGGGCTCGATCCCAGGACCCTGAGATCATGACCTGAGCCAAAGGCAGACGCCTAACTGACTGAGCCACCCTGGCACCTCTAGAATCATTTTTTAAAAGATTTTATTAATTTATTTGAGAGAAAAAGAGAAAGCAAGAGCAGGGGGTGAGGGCAGAGGGAGAGGGAGAACCAGACTCCCAGCTGAGCAGGGAGCCCAACCCGGGGCTTCTTCCCAGGACCCTGGGATCATGACCCAAGTGGAAGGCAGATGCTTAACTGACTGAGCCACCCAGGTGCCCATAGAATCATTTTTAAAAAGCAATTCATCACAAATAAATCAGCTCTCCAGTCTAAAAGCCTTGATTTGTAGTTGTTTGCTTATTTCCATGGTGTAAATACTATAGTCTAAGCTAATTTCAAGCTGCCAGTGTGACTTCACTGAATTCAGAATTGGGGAGAGAGGCTAACAATCAGTTTTCACAAATCACTATGAGCTGGCTCCTATATACCATTTACATGACTCATGTACCATGACAATGAATACCAATAGATAAAGATAATCAGGCTGGGATAACTGGCTATGCAAATTTTTTAAATTACATTGAATCTCCACCTCATACCAAACAAAATCAATTCCAGATGGATTATGGACTTAAATATTAAATGCAAACTTAAACATATTTAGAATATAGGAGAACATCTTTCTGAACTTGAAGTCAAATTATTTCTATAGGACATAAAATCACTGACAATAATGGGAAAGATTTATGTTTCATTATTAAAATGATTAAGTTTTGTTCATCAAAATACACAAGCAAGAGAGTAGAAAAACTCACCACTGGGTAAAGTGTGAAAATTCTCATTTGGAGGAAATTTTTTTCCCCATACGAGTACACTTGGATACCATTGTCTTCTGCCTCCCTAGGGTCCTTGCCCTAATGACTCTTCCTTATGTATTTTTTTTTTTTAAGATTTTATTTATTTATTTGACAGAGAGAGACACAGTGAGAGAGGGAACACAAGCAGGGGAAGTGGGAGAGGGAGAAGCAGGCCTCCCACTGAGGAGGGAGCCCGATGCGGGGCTCGATCCCAGCACCCTGGGACCATGACCTGAGCCGAAGGCAGACGCCTAATGACTGAGCCACCCAGGCGCCCCTCTTCCTTATGTTTTGTAGCTTAAGTCTCTCTGTTGGCTTTTTTCCAAAACACTCCCCTATCTCTCTTCTTAACAGCCAAGCTTATTAAAAGATTAATATACATTTACCCTCTCCACTTACTCACTTCTCAACCCACTTCTTAATTCAGCATTTCCTTCTCATACACTGATACACTTCTCATACATACAATACACTGATTTCTTGGTTGACATGACTTTCTCTAAGGTGACCTGATAATGTGAAATTCCATGAACGCTTTTCAGTGTTCAACCAGCTGACCACTCCTCAGAAGCATTCAATAATGTAATGTTGGCTACTCCCTTCTTGAAATCAGTTCTTCCCTTGGCTTCTATAACAGTACTCATCCTTATTTCTCACTCCTTCCTCTAAATATCCTCTGCAGGTCTGCCACTCTTTTTGCTTTTTCCTACCTCCTACCAAATTTAACTAGATTTTAATAATATACAGGAAAGAATGTATAATCATTAAAACAAATCTAGAACATTTAGGAAAATCTTAAGGAAAGATTTAAAATTGCCAGTAATCCTAATACCCAAAGATAATAATTATTATTAACATATTTAGATTTTTTTCCTGGCTCTTCACTGTGAGAACCTGGTGATTTCCTGGATGTAAACCCCACAAAAGTGGAGGGTGGCTAAGACTGTGGCCCCCAGGAATTTCTCAGTCATGCTACTCTACAATCAACCTCCCACAATTCATCAAAGTTATCATCCAAGCATTATTACAAGTCTATAACTACAAGGTCATTTTCTCTGGGATTTCTCAAAGGTCTTATAAGTTATACTTTGCTATTTTCTTGAAAATACATCTACCGAGGAGGGAAAAAAGGTGGCAGAGGAGTAGGGGACCCTATTCCAACCAGTCCCCGAATTGAGCTGGATATCTACCAGACCACTCTGAACACCCACGAAATCAGCCTGAGATGTAAGAAGATAGATCTGGATCTCTACAAACAGAATATCGCAGGAGGTTGGTTTTGAGGTATGAAGCAGGGAGCTGTGATTCCGCAGGCAGATAACGGAAGATAAATGGCAGGGGGAGTGAGCCGTGGGGATCCTACACTGCCGGTGAGTGATAGCCTCCCGCACTGGGGACAGGGCACAGATTCGCAGGCCAGTAGCGATGGGGAAAGGACTTTAGGGCAGCCCCTCGGACTGAAATCCAGAGCAGCGGGGCCGCATGTGCGAACTAGGGGCAGCTGGCGGTTTTAGAAGCACAAAGGGCAGAGATGTGCCCCAACCTGGAGGTGAGGACTGGGAGCACTGCTGAGGGGTGCACAACCCAGAATGCTGCAGTTTATAGCAGCACAGACAGAAACGGAGATAGTGTGGCCTGGAGAGCTCACTGAAGAACAGACTGCGATCTCTCTGCTCTGAGGCAGAGGGTTGGAAATGATCTCTTCTGCTCTGACTCTCAGGAGAAACAGGGAAAGCCGCCAAGGAAAGCCACCAGAGAACAAAAGCCCCAAAAAACCAGTTTTCACTGAGCCCATCCTCTGCCACAGGGGGCAGGGCAACTCTGCCCAAACACGGTTGCCTGAGTAACAGCCCAGCAGGCCCCTCTCCCAGAAGACAGGCTGGGAGAAAAAGAGGCCAGCAACCCTAAGGTCCCTATAAAACAGGTGCATCTTCCGTGGGTTGTGGTCAATAATTTGGACTCTGTACATTCCCTCAACCACCCCTCAACAGAATGACTAGGAGGAGGAACCCCCAAAATAGGAAAGACTCAGAGACTGTGACTTCTGCCACAGATTTACAAATGGATACAGATATAACCAAGATGTTGGGGATGGAATTCAGGGTAGCAACTGTGAAGACAATAGCTAGAATGGAGAAATTGATTAATGGCAACATAGAGTCTCTAAAGACAGAAATGAAAGCTGAGCTGGCAGAACTTAAAAATGCTATCAATGAGATCCAATGTAATCTAGATAATTTAACAGCTAGGGTAAGCAAGGCAGAAGAACAAATTAGTGATCTAGAAGACCAATTAGTAGACAAGAAGGAAAAAGAGGAGGCCAGGGAAAAATAACTCAAAATCCATGAAAATAGAATCAGAGAAATAAGTGACACCATGGAACGTTCTAATGTCAAAATTATTGGGATCCCTGAGGGGGTGGAGAGAGAGAGAGAGGACTAGAAGATATATTTGAGCAAATCGTGGCTGAGAACTTCTCTAATCTGGGGAATGAAACAAACATTCGTGTCCTAGAGGCAGAGAGGACCCCTCCCAAGATCAAGGAAAACAGGCCAACGCCCTGGCATATAATAGTAAAACTCGCAAACTTAGAACCAAGGAAACCATCTTAAGGGCAGTTAGGGGGAAAAAATTCCTTAAGAAAAAAGGAAGGAAAAAAAAAAAAAAACAAAACAAAAAAAAAAAAAAAAAAAAAAAAAGAATAATGTCAGACCTATCCACAGAGACCTGGCAAGCCAGTAAGGGCTGGCAAGACACATTCAGGGTACTAAACAAGAAGAATATGCAGCCAAGAATACTTTATCTGGCAAGGCTGTCATTTAGAATGGATGGAGAGATGCAGAGATTCCAAGACCAGCAGAAACTGAAAGAATGTGTGACCACTAAGCTGGCCCTGCAAGAAATATTAAGGGGGGGTTTTATAAAAGGAGAAAGACCCCAAGAGTGATATAGAACAGAAATTTACAGAAACAATCTATAAAAACAAGGTCTTCACAGGCAACATGATGACAATAAATTCATACCTTTCAATAATCACTCTCAATGTGAACGGCCTAAATGCTCCCATAAAATGGCACAGGGTTGCAGACTGGATAAAAAGACAGGACCCATCCATATGCTGTCTACAAGAGACTCATTTTGAACCTAAAGATACATCCAGACTGAAAGTGAGGGGATGGAGAACCATTTTTCATGCCAAAAGACCTCAAAAGAAAGCTGGGGTAGCAATTCTTATATCAGACAAATTAGATTTTAAGCTAAAGACTATAGTAAGAGATGCAGAGGGACACTGTATCGTGCTTAAAAGGTCTACCCAACAAGAAGATCTAAAAATTGTAAATATCTGTGCCCCCAACATGGGAGCAGCCAACTACACAAGCCAACTGTTAACCAAAATAAAGAATCATATTGATAATAATACATTAATAGTAGGAGACCTCAACACTCCACTCTCAGCAACAGACAGATCATCTAAGCAGAAGATCAACAAAGAAACAAGAGCTTTGAAGGACACATTGAACTAGATGGACTTCATAGATATATACAGACCATTCCACCCTAAAACAACAGAACACTCATTCTTCTCAAATGCACACGGAACTTTCTCCAGAATAGACCACATACTGGGTCACAATCAGGTCTCAACCGATACCAAAAGACTGAGATTATTCCCTGCATATATTCAGACAACAATGCTGTGAAACTGGAACTCAATCACAAGAAAAAAATTGGAAGAAATTCAAACACTTGGAAGCTAAAGACCACTCTGCTCAATAATGTTTGGGTCAACCAGGAAATCAAAGAACTTAAACAATTCATGGAAACCAATGAGAACAAAAACACATCAGTCCAAAACCTATGGGATACTGCAAAGGTGGTCCTAAGGGGGAAATACATAGCCATTCAAGCCTCACTCAAAAAAATAGAAAAATCTCGAATTCACCAACTAACTTTACACCCTAAAGAAATAGAGAAAAAGCAACAAACAATGCCTAAGCAACACATTAGAAGAGAAATAATTAAGATTAGAGCAGAGATCAATGAATTAGAAACCAGAAACACAGTAGATCAGATCAATGAAACTAGAAGCTGGTTCTTTGAAAGAATTAATAAGATCGATAAACCACTGGTCAGACTTATCCAAAAGAAAAGAGAAAGGACCCAAATTAATAAAATTATGAATGAAAGAGGAGAGATCATGACTAATACCAAGGAAATAGAAACGATTATTAGAAATTATTATCAACAACTATATGCCAATAAATTGAGCAATCTAGAAGAAATGGATGCCTTCTTGGAAACCTATAAGCTGCCAAGACTGAAACAGGAAGAAATTGACAACCTGAATAGGCCAATAACCAGTAACGAGATTGAAGCAGTGATCAAAAACCTCCCAAAAAACAAGAGTCCAGGGCCTGATGGATTCCCTGGGGAATTCTACCAAACATTCAAATAAGAAATACTACCTATTCTCCTGAAGCTGTTTCAAAAAACAGAAACAGAAGTAAAGCTTCCAGACTCATTCTATGAGGCCAGCATTACCTTAATTCCCAAACCAGGCAAAGACCCCAGCAAAAAGGAGAATTTCAGACTGATATCCTTGATGAATATGGATTCCAAAATTCTTAACAAAATCCTAGCTAATAGGATCCAAAAATACATTAAAAGGATCATCCATCATGACCATGGGATTTATCCCCGGCATGCAAGGGTGGTTCAACATTCACAAATCAATCAATGTGATAGAACACATTAATGACAGGAGAGAGTAGAACCATATGGTCCTCTCAGCTGATGCAGAAAAAGCATTTGACAAAATACAGCATCCTTTCCTGATTAAAACTCTTCAGAGTATAGGGATAGAGGGAACATTCCTCAAGTTCATAAAAGCTATCTATGAAAAACCCACAGCGAATATCATCCTCAATGGGGAAAAGATGAGAGCCTTTCCCTTAAGATCAGGAACATGACAAGGATGCCCACTCCCGCCACTATTGTTCAACATAGTACTAGACGTCCTAGCAACAGCAATCAGACAGCAAAAAGAAATAAAAGGTATTCAAATTGGCAAAAAAGACATCAAACTCTCTCTCTTAGCAGATGACATGATACTTTATGTGGAAAACCCAAAAGACTGCACCCCCAAATTACTAGAACTCATACAGCAATTCAATAATGTGGAGGGATACAAAATCAATGCACAGAAATCAGTTGCTTTCTTATACACTAACAATGCAACTGTAGAAAGAGAAATTAGAGAAATGATTCCATTTGCAATAGCACCAAAAACCGTAAGATACCTCGGAATAAACCTACCCAAAGAGGTAAAGGATCTATACTCTAGGAACTACAGAACATTCATGAAAGAAATTGAAGAAGACACGGGGCGCCTGGGTGGCTCAGTCGTTAAGCGTCTGCCTTCGGCTCAGGTCATGATCCCGGGGTCCTGGGATCGAGCCCTGCATCGGGCTCTCTGCTCCGCGGGAAGCCTGCTTCTCCCTCTCACACTCCCCCTGCTTGTGTTCCCTCTCTCGCTGTGTCTCTCTCTCTCTGTCAAATAAATAAATAAAATCTTTAAAAAAAAAAAAAAGAAAGAAAAGAAATCGAAGAAGACACAAAAAGATGGAAAGACATTCCATGCTCATGGATCGGAAGAATAAACATTGTTAAAATGTCTATGCTACCCAGAGCAATCTATACCTTCAACACCAACCTGATCAAAATTCCAATGACTTTTTTCAAAGTGCTACAACAAACAATCCTAAAATTTGTATGGAATCAGAAAAGACCCCAAATCGCCAAGGAAATGTTGAAAAAGAAAAACAAAGCTGGGGCATCACGTTGCCTGATTTCTAGCTATATTACAAAGCGGTGATCACCAAGACAGCATGGTATTGGCACAAAAACAGACATTTAGACCAATGGAACAGAATAGAGAGCCCAGATATGGACCCTCAACTCTATGGTCAAATAATCTTTGACAAAGCAGGGAAAAATATGCAATGGAAAAAAGACAGTCTCTTCAATAAATGGTGCTGGGAAAATTGGACAGCTATATACAGAAGAATGAAACTCGACCATTCTCTAACACCATACACAAAGATAAACTCAAAATGGATGGAAGACCTCAATGTGAGACAGGAATCCATCAAAATCCTAGAGGAGAACATAGGCAGTAACCTCTTTGACATCGGCCACAGCAACTTCTTTCAAGATACATCTCCAAAGGCTAGTGAAACAAAAGCAAAAATGAACTTTTGGGACTTCATCAAGATAAAAAGCTTCTGCACAGCAACGGAAACAGACAACAAAACAAAGAGGCAGCCCACAGAATGGGAGAAGATATTTGCAAATGACACTACAGACAAAGCACTGATTTCCAAGATCTATAAAGAACTTCTCAAATTCAACACCCAAAAAACAAATAAGTCAAAAAATGGGCAGAAGACATGAACAGACACTTCCCCAAAGAAAACATACAAATGGCTAACAGACACATGAAAAAATGTTCATCATCATTAGCCATCAGGGAAATTCAAATCAAAACCACATTGAGATACCACCTTATACCAGTTAGAATGACAAAAGTTGACAAGGCAAGAAACAACAAATGTTGGAGAGGTTGTGGAGAAAGGGGAATCCTCTTACACTGTTGGTGGGAATGTAAGTTGGTACAGCCACTTTGGAAAACAGTGTGGAGGTTCCTCAAAAAATTAAAAATAGAGCTACTCTATGACCAGCATTTGCATTACTGGGTATTTACCCCAAAGACACAGATGTAGTGAAAAGAAGGGCCATATGCACCTCAATGTTCATAGCAGCAATGTCCGCAATAGCCAAACTGTGGAAAGAGCTGAGATGTCCTTCAACAGATGAATGGATAAAGAAGATGTGGTCCACATATACAATGGAATATTACTCAGCCATCAGAAAGGATGAATACCCAACTTTTACATCAACATGGATGGGACTGGAGGAGATTATACTAAGTGAAATAAGTCAAGCAGAGAAAGTCACCTATCATATGGTTTCACTTATTTGTGGGACATAAGGAGTAGCATAGAGGACATTAGGAGAAGAAAGGGAAAAATGAAGGAGGGGGGGAAATCGGAGGGAGAGACGAACCATGAGAGACTATGGACTCTGAGAAACAAATGAGGGTTTTAGAGGGGCAGTGGGGTGGGGGGATGGGTTAGCCTGGTGAGGGATATTAAGGAGGGCACATACTGCATGGAGCACCGGGTGTTATACGAAAACAATGAATCATGGATCACTACATCAAAAACTAATGATGTATTGTATGGTGACTAACATAACATAATAAAATGAAATAAAATTTAAAAAAAAAGAAAAAAAACCATATTAATTAGTATATACTGCCAGGCTTTTTCTAGGAATATATATTTATTTTCACAAAATGGTAACTACCATACATAATGGTCCTTAATATAATGTACACTAATATGATAATATATATATTTTCATATTAATGTACATTAATGTACATTCTTTCATATCAGTACATATATATAATGTACATTCTTTCATATCAGTGTAGATTAATATTGCTACTTTAAATATCAATAGCCAATATTCATCGAGATTTTACTGAGGGTACTATGGTAAACTCTTTACATATATTTAGCCTTCACACTACAACCTTATAAGATAGGAGTTATATTATTATCCTTATTTTATAGTTGAGAAAACTAAGGCTTTGACAAGTAAATAGTCCATGGTCTAATAGTGGCGTAGCCCTAGTAAGAGCTACCCAAGATTTGAACTCGAGCAGTTAAACTCCAGAGCTGGAACTCTTTTCACTATCTATAAAGCTTAATCAGGCAGAGTAATTTCATTTGTGAATAACAGGATGCCCAACTAAAAGAAAATTAAACAATTAAAAGGTCTTAAATTAGATAGTTTTAAAGCTATCTCAACAATGCAAAGCCTTGGGTTGGCATTTCTATGATTCTCACAGCCTTTCCTCAGAGTCAAAAGATAGCTACATAGCTCCAAGCACCACATTCTTACATTCTCACATGAAATATCCAAAGATAAGAACAAATGGGCAGGGTTTTCTCCTCTTGTATGTATTTTTATCAGAATGAAAAACTTTCCCAAAAGCTCCAAGAAGAACAACCTCAGTGTCTCATTGACCAGAAACAGCTTATTTGTTGACCTCTAAACCAAACACATAGGGATAGGATCACCACCGTCTTCACAATTCACTCCTCAGACTACGCCCACCTTCCCTGAGCATATTACCTCAATATCTGAAATAAAATGGCAATCCTGTTAACAAGGGAGAAGAGGAAAGTGATGACCATTAGGATGGCAACTAATACAAAAATAGCCATTTAAATTTTTATGTATGTACCACGATTTAATTAAGAAATCCCATGTTGAAGGATATTTATGTTATTGCTAATTTTACACTATTATAAAGAAAGCTGCAATGAACAGATGCTTTTTAATTTTTCCTTAAGAGAAATTACAAGTAGTAGAATTTTTGTATCAAAGCAAATATTCTAAGGTTTTATATATATATATATATATATATGTAATACACATTGCCAATTACTCTCCAAAATATTTAAGCAAATACATGCTCTCCCCAGAAGAGTGTAAGAGCACCCATTTCTTCACACTCTTAAAAACATTAATTAGCTTTAAATATTTGAAAATATAATTCAAAATTGTATAACTCTTCTGTTAAAACTTAAAAGTTACAAAAGCAAAAGTTGCTTTCTGACAAAAATTTAACATCTAAATATGTAAAAAGTAAACATTCTCCCCACCACACCCCCAACTGCGGCTTTCTCATTCCCCATGGTAATCACTGTTAACGATTTTTTTTAACTCCACAATTGCAGGGACTTTGTCTACATTATTCTTTGCTGGATCTCTAGTTAATGGCCCAGTCCCCAGTATATACATTTAATAAATGGTTATTTGGGGGGCACCTGGGTGGTTCAGTCGGTTAAGCTTCTGCCTTCGGCTCAGATCATGAGCCCAGGGTCCTGGGATTAAGCCCCACATCAGGCTCCCTGCTCAGGGGGGAGCCTGCTTCACCCTCTCCCTCTGCCTCTCCCCCTGCTTGTGCTCTCTCGCACGCTCTCTCTCAAAGAAATAAATTCTTTAAAAAAAATTAAAATAAAAAATAAATGTTTATTTTTTAAAATGTCATCATACCTTCCATTTTTTTCTGAAACTTGACCTTTTCACCCAACAACATATTGTAAATGTCTTTTTATTCTTTGTACATATAGATCTGCTTCATTTTTAAAAAAATATATGAATAGTATTCCATTGTATGTATGTAACAATTTATGAAACCCCTAGTTAAATGATCTCAATTTTTCACTATTATAAGCACCACTGAAATGACTATCCTTGGAAGTATATTTTTGTTTTGTAGTGCAAATATTTCTGAGGAATAAGGTCCTACAACAGACTCAAGGTCAAAAAATATGTGCTAAATTGCTTTCCAAAAGATTGCACCAATTTATAATATGTGAATGTTTACCTATTCTCAAGCTAGCATTTGATACCTTAAATATTTTTGCCTTTTTCTACACCGAGATGGTAAAATTATATCTTATTATTTCAATTTTAGACATAACCTCTTAGCCAGTGGTTTAACAATTTCTTACATTCATTGGCCATTTTCATCTTATCTGTAAATTGCCCCTTTAAATCCTTTACCTATTTTTCTTAATTTTTTTATTGTTATGTTAATCCCCATACATTACATCATTAGTTTTAGATATAGTGTTCCATGATTCATTGTTTGTGCATAACACCCAGTGCTCCATGCAGAACGTGCCCTCCTCAATACCCATCACCAGGCTAACCCATCCTCCCACCCCCCTCCCCTCTAGAACCCTCAGTTTGTTTTTCAGAGTCCATCGTCTCTCATGGTTCTTCTCCCCCTCCGATTTCCCCCCCTTCATTCTTCCCCTCCTGCATTTCTTTTTTTTTTTTTTTTTTAATATTTATTTATTTGAGAGAGAGAGAGCATGAGCAGGAGGGGCAAAGGGAGGGGGAGAGAGAATCTCAAGCAGACTCCTCACTGAGCACAGAGATGGACATAGGGCTCAATCTCAGGACCCTGAGATCATGACCTGAGCCAAAATCAAAAATTGGATGCTTAACCAACTGCACCACACTGGCACACCCTATTTTCCTATTTTTTAAATCTTTTTCTTATTTATCTGAAGGAATTGTTGATACATTATAGTTACCTTTTTCTCCTATATATTTTGAAATGTTTTCTCCCCAGTTTGTTTTTTGCTCTTCAATATTGTTTGTGGTATCTTTATCATACATGAATTTCAAATTCAAGTCTTTTTTGGTAGAGTATCATGGTGACTTAACTGTTGCAGCTTCATAATGTAATATTTTGCTATCTGGTATGGCAAGCCCCTCCTCAACACCTATTTAAAAATGTCTTGACTTTTTGCATTTACTTTTTGCAATTCACCAAATTTTCCTAAAACTTGTTCCTCCTCTTTTTCAAAATTTTGTGAATGAATTACCATATCAAATCACCCAATTCAAACACTTTTGTTTCTTTCCTCTCTCTCCGCAAGAGTTTACCTCTTCAAAATTTCTCAAATCTTTCCTCTCATCACTGTTCCCACAGTCATGGCTTTAGTTCAGACCTTATTCCTGCTGAACTGAATTTCTGCAATAATCTTCCAACAATTTCCCAAACTCCAGTCTTACCCTCATCCAATCCAGTCTCTCAATGTGATCAAAATACTTTTCTTTAGGGGTGCCTGGCTCAGTTCTTAGAGCATGTGACCCTTAATCTCAGGATTGTAAATTCAAGGCCCACACTGGGTGTAGAGATTACTTAAAAATAAAATCTTTATTTAAAAAAACACTTTTCTTAAAAAAAAAAGACCTCATTCTGTGATTACATATTTAAAATTCTTCAGAGTAGAGTTTGGACCTTTAAGTTTATCATGGCAATGTCTACCTATTACTTCGGTCTCCTCTCTGCCCACTTTCTCTATAATTTCTTGCTGATTCTCTTCCCTGTCTCTATGAATCTTCCTTTTATCTAGAATCTTTTCATTTGCTTTTTCATTAGTCATTTCTTACTCCCCTAAAGACTCAGCTCAAGCCTCACCTTCCCAGAAACATCCATTTGTGATGCCACAGTGTCTAGTGCATACACCTGTCATAGCACCTATCAAGTCATTCTGTATATGAATGTTCATAACAGTTTTATTTATAATAATCCCAAACAACCTAAATGTCCAACAATAACAAAATCAGTTAATAAGTTGTTTTATTGATGCATGAGAAGGCTAAATATCAATAAATAACAAACGACTGATACATGGAACAACATGGATAAAACTTACAGATAAAATATTGAGTAGAGAAAGACAGACACAAAAGAGTACATAGTGCACCATCTCACCAGCTATACTGGAAAACCTAATAAATTAAAGGCATTGGGTCAAGTACATAGAAGAATCATGCCTCTGAAGTAGGGAATAATTAGCTATAAATTTGGCACTATTTCAACTTGCCCAAAAAACCTTAAAATTAAGACTAGAAAGGATCAAATTATTTCAGTTACTTAACTGTGTCCAAGGACAAAATTTAAGAATATTTATAGGAAAAAAAATATCCAGTTACAGTAAAATTCACAATGTCCAGACTCCAATCAAAACTTGTCAGACATGAAATACAGCAAGGGGTGGGGGGGACAAAAAAGCAGTCCATAACAATGAGAAAATTCAATCAAAACCAACCTAGAACTGAGAGAGATTAAGGCATTAAAACCATACACCACATGTTCAATATTCAGTAAAGACATGGATGATATGAAAAAGACCCCCTAAAACTTTTAGAGATGAAAACTATAATACATGAAATGAAAAATACACTAAGTGGTATTAACAGCAGATTTGAAATTATAGAAGAAAAAAATTAGTGAACCTGAAGTTATAGCAATGGAAACTACCCAGAACTAAACATAAAAAGATTTTAGCAAGGGAAACAAAAGTAAAAATAAGCTATTGGGACTTCATCAAAATAAAGAACTTCTGCACAGCAAAGGAAACAATCAACAAAACTAAAAGGCAACATACAGAATGGGAGATGTTTGCAAATGACATATCTGATAAAGGGTTAGTATCCAAAATCTATAAAGAACTGATACAACTCCACACCCAAAAAATGGGCAGAAGACATGAACAGACATTTTCCCAAAGAAGACATACAGATGGATAACAGATAGATGAAAAGATACTCAACATCACTCAGCATCAGGGAAATACAAATCAAAACTACAATGAGATATCACCTCACACCAGTCAGAATGGCTAAAATTAACAACACAGGAAACGACAGGTGTTGGCAAGGATGCAGAGAAAGGGGAACCCTCTTACACTGTTAGTGGGAATGCAAACTGGTGCAGCCACTCTGGAAAACAGTATGACGTTTCCTCAAAAAGTTAAAAATAGAACTACCCTACCATCCAGCAATTGCACTAGTAGGTATTTACCCAAAGGCAACAAAAATATTGATTCAAAGGGATGCATGCACTCCGATGTTTACAGCAGCATTATCAACAACAGCCAAATTATGGAAAGAGCTCAATGTTCATCAACTGATGAATGGATAAACAAGATGTGGTGGTAATTATATATATATGGAATGGAATACAATGGAATATTACTCAGAAAAAAAGAATGAGATCTTGTCATTTCCAATGACAGGGATGGAGCTAGAGAGTATTATGCTAAGCAAAATAAGTGAGTCAGAGAAAGACAAATACCATATGGTTTCATTCATATGAGGAATTTAAGAAACAAAACAAATTAACATGGTGGGGGAGAGGCAGAAACAGACTCTTAACTATAGAGAACAAACTGACGGTTACTGGAGGAGAGGTGGGGGGGTGGGGGGAGGGTGGATGGGTTAAAAAGGTGGTGGGTATTAAGGAGGACACTTGTGGTGAGCACTGAGTGTTGTATGTAAGCGATGAATCACTAAATTCTACACCTGAAACTAATATTGCACTATATGTTAACTAGATGGAAATTAAATAAAAACTTGGAGAAAAAAGATAAATTTAAAAATTAGCAGAGTATAAGGGACCTATAGGATAATATCAAGGGCCCAATACATGTGTAATTAGAATCCTTTAAAAAAAAGAGAAGGTGACAGAAAAATATCTGAAGAAACAGAAGTCTAAAATATTTCAAAACTGATGAAAATCATAAACCCAAATATTAAAGAAGCTTAACCAATCCCAATATAAGAAACATGAGGGGTGCCTGGCTGACTCAGTCAGAAAGCATGCGACTCTTGATCTTAGGGTGGTGAGTTCTAGCTCCCTGTTGGGTGTGGAGCCTACTTTAAAAAAAAAAAAAAATTTTTTTAAAAAATTGTAAAGACTCCTGAAGCCTTAAAAAAAAAGAAACATGAAAAAATTACATCAAGACACATCATAATTAAACTGCTCAAAACCAGTGAAAAGGAGAAAATACAAAAAGTAGAAGGAGGGGAAAAAAGACAAATTATGTGGAAAGGAACACAGGCAAGGATAACAGCAGGTTTCTTTTCAGACACAATGCAATAGAAAAGACAGTGATGCAACACTGGTAAAATAGTAAAAGGAAAAACTATCAACATCTAATTCTATACCCAACAAAAATATCTTTCAAAAACAAAGGCTAAATACAGACTTTTCAAACATCCAAAAGCTGAAAACATTCCATAAGGAATGTTTTCCCATTCCTCACGAGCACACCTATGCTATAAAAGAAATATTAAAGCTCCTTAAGGCAGAAGAAAAATGATACCAGATGGAAATACAGATCTACACAAGCAATACAGAACAATGGAAACCATAACTCCTTGAATAAATACATAAAAGTTTAATCTGTAAATCTCTTTAAAAGATAATTTAAATAAAAATAATAACAATGTATTGTGGGGTTTATAATATACATAAAAGTGTGACAACAGCAGTTATATTATATAAGGCTTTTATACTATACATGAGGTGGTATAATAATACTTGAGGGTAGGTGAAAGAAGTTAGTTAAAAGGTATACTATAAACCTATAGCATTAAAAAAAAGAGTTGTAACTTAAAATAACATTAAATGTAAATAATCTAAACACACCCAATCAAAAGACAGAAATTGTCAGATTGGATAAAAAGCAAGACAATTACATGATTTCTATAAGAAATATATACATATATACATTTTTTAATTTGAGTATAGTTGTCACACACAATGTTACAATAGTTTCAGGTGTACAACTTAGTAATTTGACAAGTTTATACATTATGCCATGTTTCACCACAAATATAGCTACCATGTATTCCATTACATCGCTATTACAATATCATTGACTGAATTCCTTATGTTTGCTTTTTATTCCTGTGACTTACTTATTCCATAACTGGAGGCCTGTATCTCTCTCTCCCCTTCACCCATTTTGCCCAACCCCCCACCCTCCCCTCCTCTGGCGACCATCAGTTTGTTCTCTGTATTTATTGTTCTGATTCTGCTTTTTGTTTATTCTTCTTTTTTTTCGATTCCATTTATGAGTGGAATGATATGGTATTTGTCTTTTTCAGTCTGACTTATTTCTCCTAGCATAATACCCTCTAGGTCCATCCACGTTGTCTCAAATGGCACAATCTCAACCTTTTTTGTCGCTGTGTAATACTCCAGTGTGTGTGTGTGTGTGTGTGTGTGTGTGTGTGTGTGTATGTACATATATATATACTGCATTTTCCTTATTCAATTGTCTCTAAGGGACACTCAGGTTGCTTCCATTACAGTAGTTGCAGCTACTGTAAATAATGCTGCAATAAGCATAGGGATACATACATTTTTTTGTTAGTGCTTTCATTTTTCCCTGAGTAAATACTCAACAGTGGAATTACTGAATCATATGGTATTTCTATTTTTAATTTTTTGAGGAATCTCCATGCTGTTTTACACAGTGGCTGCATCAATTTACATTCTCAACAGTGCACAAGGGTTCCTTTTACTCCACATCCTTGCCAACACTTTCTGTTTCTTGTTTTCCTAATTTTAGTCATTCTACAGGCATTAGGTGTTATCTCATCACGGTTTTGATTTGGATTTCCGTGATGAGTACTGATGTTGACCATCTTTTCATGTATCTGTTGGCCATCTGTATGTCTTCTTTGGAAAAATGTCTATTCAGGTCCTCTGCTCATTTTTCTTTCAGGACCTCTGCTCATTTATTAATTGGATTGTTTTTTGGCGTTGAGTTATATGAGTTCTTTATATATTTTGGATTCTAACTCCTTATTGAATATATCACTTCCAAATATCTTTCAATAGGTTGTCTTTTGTTTTGTTGATGATTTCCTTCACTGTGCAAAGGCTTTTTATTTTGATATAGTTGCAAAAGTTTGTTTTTGCTTTTGTTTCCCTTGCCTTAGGAGACATACCTAGAAAAATGTTACTATGGCCAATATCAGAGAAATTACTGCCTGTGTTCTCTTCTAAGATTTTTATAGTTTCAGGTCTCACATTTAGGTCTTTAATCCATTTTGAGTTTATTTTTGTGTTATGATGTTAGAAAGTAGTCCAGTTTCATTCTTTTATGTGTATCTGCCCAGTTTTCCCAGCACCATTTATTGAAAAAAATTTTTCCCTTGTATATTCTTGACTCCTTTGTCATAGATTATTTGACTATATAAATGTGGGCTTATTTCTGGGGTTTCTATCTTGTTCTATTGATGTACATGGCTATTTTTGTGCCCATACCATATTGTTTTGATTACTACAGCTTTGTAGTATATCTTGAAATCTGGAATTGTGATACCACCAGCTTTGTTCTTCTTTCTCTAGATTGCTTTGGTTATTCAGGGTCTTCTATGGTCCCACAGAAATTTTAGTGTTACTTGTTCTATTTTTGTGAAAAATGCTGTTGATATTTTTATAGAAATTGCATTGAATCTGTAGGCTGCTTTGGGTAATATGAACATTTTAATAATATTAATTCTTCCAATCATGAGCATGGAATATCTTCCATTTGTTTGTGTCCTCTCCAATTTCTTTCATCAGTGTTTTATAGTTTTTGGAGTACAGGTCTTTTACCTCTTTGGTTAAATTTATTCCTAGGTATTTTACTCTTTTTGCTGCAATTGTAAATGGTGTTGTTTTTTAATTTCTCTTTCTGAAATTTCATTGTTAGTGTATAGAAATGCTACTGATATCTGGGTATGAATTTTGTATCTTGCCATTTTACTGAATTTGTTTATTACTTCTAGTACTCTTTTTGGTGGAATATTTAGGATTTTCTATGTATAGTTCATGTTGTCTGGAAATACTGACAGTTTAACTTCTTCTTTACCAATATGGATGACTTTATTTCTTTTTCTTGTCTGATTGGTGTGGCTAGGACTTTTAGTACTATGTTGAATGAAAGAAGTGAAAGCAGACATCCTTGTCTTGTTCCTGACCTTGGAAGTTTCTCAGTTTTTCACCAGTGAGAATGATGTTAGATGTGGATTTTTCATATATGGCCCTTATTATGCTGAAGTATGTTCCCTTTAACTCCATTTTGTTGAGAGTTTTTATCATGAATGTAGGCTGAAAAACATCAATTGGTTAAAACTTTTAAAATGGAAAAAATATATCATGTTAATATTAATATAAGAAAGATTAATATAACATTAATTACCAGCAAAGTAGATTTCAGAGCCAAGAATGCGATCAGAGATTTTAAAGGATCATTTCATAATGATAAAAGGTCAATTAATCAAGGGAATATAATAATCTAAAAATACTTATTTGCCTAATAAGAGAGCTTTGAAATACATGAAGCAAAAAATAATAGAACTACAAGGAGAAATAGGAAATCCACAATTCTTGTAAAAGATTTTAGTAATGCTTTCTCAATAATAGCACAAGTAGGCAGTAAATTAGTGATGATATAGATTTTACAAACACTATCAACCAAGTTGACCTAATTGACATACATAGAACACTTCATCCAACAATAGCAGAATAAACATTCTTTTCAAGTACCTTTGGAATATTTTTACCAAGGTACACCATATTGTGTGCCATAAAACAAGTCTCAATAACAACATTCAAACCATACAAAGTATGTTCTCAACCACAGAGAAATCACATTAGAAATCAATAATAGAAAGATGTCTGGAAAATCCTCAAATATTTAGACACCAAATAAAACACTTACAAGTAACAGATGGATTAAAGCAGTAATACAAAGAATATCAGAAATTATTTTGCACTAAATGAAAGTGAAAATAAGCAATTAAAACTTTGTGATATTTATTTTTTGTCTGGGTTATTTCATTAATTCACTGAGGTTATTTTTATTCATTCATTCATTCAACAAAATTTATATTATGTATTGTGCAGGCACTGTTCTTTATTTACTAAAGCAGCACTTAATGGGAAATTTATGGCCTTAATGACTATATTAGAAGACAGAGCTCAAATCAATGACTTCTGCTTTTACCTTAAGAAATTAGAAAAAAGGGCAAATTAAATCCAAAATAAACAAAAGAAAGGAAATAATAAAGATCAGAACAGAAATCAAAGAAATAAAAAACAAAAATCATGGACAAAATCAGTGAAACTAACAGCTATTTGCTTTGAGAAGATTATGAAAATTGATAAATTTCTACACTGATAAGGAAAAAAGAAGACACAAATGACCAATATCAGGAATAAGAGAGGTGACACCAATATAGATTCTACAGATGTTAAAAGAACAATAAAGGAAAATTATAAATGACTTTGAAGCAATAAATTTGACAATTTAGATGAAATGGACAAATCCATAAAAGACACAAACTACCAAAATTCACTCAAGAAGTAGATAACCTAAATATATGAATATCTATTTAAAAACTGAATTTTGGGGGTGCCTGGGTGGCTCAGTCGTTAAGCGTCTGCCTTCAGCTCAGGTCATGATCCCAGGGTCCTGGGATCGAGCCCCGCATTGGGCTCCCTGCTCAGCGGGGAGCCTGCTTCTCCCTCTGCCTGCCGCTTCCCCTGCTTGTGTTCCCTCTCTTGCTGTCTCTCTCTCTGTCAAATAAATAAAATCTTAAAAAAATAAAAAATAAAAACTGAATTTTGGGTGGAGCGCCTGGGTGGCTCAGTTGGTTAGGCATCCAACTCTTGATTTTGGCTCAGGTCATGATCTTGGGATCATGAAATTGAGCCCCGCATTGGCTTTGTGCTGGGCATGGAGCCTGCTTGAGATTCTCCCTCTCCATCTGCCCCTCCCTGTTTACTCTCTCTCTCTTCTAAAAAAAAAAAAAAAAAAAATGAATTTTGGGCTAAATACATCCCACAAAGAAAACTCCAAATCCAAATGGATTTACTGGTGAATTCTACCAAGCATTTAGGGAAGAAATAATTCTAATCCTACACAAACTCTTCCCAAAAAATTGATGAAGAGGAAAACTTTTCAACCCATTCTATGAATCCCACCAGAAAAAGACATTATGAAAAAAAAAAAATACCCACAAATCAATATCCTTCATAAACATAGATGTAAAATTCTTTACAAAATTGAGCCAATCAACTCCAACAATATATAAAAAGGATAAAACATTATGACCAAGTTCAGTTTATCCCAGGAATGCAAGGTTGTTTTACAGTTGAAAATCAATTTATATAATTCACCATATTAACACAAATTTAAAAAGAAAACCATATGATCATTTCAACAAATACAGACAATGCCTTTGGAAAACATCCAACATGCATTCTTGATTAAAAAAAACTCTCAGCAGGGTGCCTGGGTGACTCAGTTGCTTAAGCATCAGACTCTTAATTCGGGCTCAGGTCATGATCTCAGGGTCCTGGGATCAAGCCCCGTGTTGGGCTCCCCACTCAGCAGAAGCAAGAGAAATCAAGGAATCAATCCCATTTACAATTGCTCCAAAAACCATAAGATACCTAGGAATAAACCTAACCAAAGAGGAAAACGATCTGTACTCTGAAAACTATAGAACACTTAGGAAAGAAATTAAGAAAGACACAAAGAAATGGAAAAACATTCCATGCTCATGGATTGGAAGAACAAATATTGTTAAAATATCTATGCTACCGAACACAATCTACACATTCAATGCAATCCCTATCAAAATACCACCAGTATTTTTCATAGACCTGGAACAAACAATCCTAAAATCTGTGGATTTCATAGACCTGGAACCAGAAAAGACCCTGAATAGCCAAAGTAATGATGAAAAAAAAAGCAAAGTTGGTGGCATTACAATTTTGGACTTCAAGTTCTATTACAAAGCTGTAATCATCAAGACAGTATAGTACTGGCACAAAAACAGAAACATAAGTTAATGTAACAGAATAGAGAACCCAGAAATGGACCCTCAACTTTATGGTCAACTAATCTTCAACAAAGTAGGAAAGAATATCCAATAGAAAAAAGACAGTCTCTTCAACAAATGGTGTTGGGAAAATTGGACAGCCACATGCAGAAGAATGAAACTGGACCATTTCCTTACACCATACACAAAAATAGACTCAAAATGGATGAAAGACCTAAATGTGAGACAGGAATCCATCAAAATCCTAGAGGAGAACACAGGCAGCAACCTCTGTGACCTCAGCCACCGCAACTTCTTCCTAGAAACATCACCAATGGCAAGGGAAACAATGGCAAAAATGAACTATTGGGACTTCATCAAGATGAAAAGCTTTTGCACAGCAAAGGAAACAGTCAACAAAATCAAAAGACAACGAACAGAATGGGAGAAGATATTGGCAAATGACATATCAGATAAAGAGCTAGTATCCAAAATCTATAAAGAACTTACCAAACTCAACACCCAAAGAACAAAGAATCTAATCAAGAAATGGGCAGAAGACATGAACAGACATTTCTCCAAAGAAGACATACAAATGGCCAACAGACACATGAAAAAATGCTCATCACTCGGCATCAGGGAAATAAAAATCAAACCACAATGAGGTACCACCTCACACCAGTCAGAATAGCTAAAACTAACAACACAGGAAACAACAGGTGTTGGCAAGGATGCAGAGAAAGGGGAACCCTCTTACACTGCTGGTGGGAATGCAAACTAGTGCAGCCACTCTGGAAAACAGTATGGAGCTTCCTCAAAAAGTTAAAAATAGAGCTATCCCACAACCCAGCAATTGAACTACTAGGGATTTACCCCAAATGTAGTGATCCGAAGGGCACCTGCACCCCAATATTTATAGCAACAATGTCCACAATAGCCAAACTATGGAAAGAGCCCAGACATCCATTGACAGATGAATGGATAAAGAAGATATGGTATATATACACAATGGAATACTACTCAGCCATCAAAAAAAATTAAATCTTGCCATTTGCAAAGACATGGATGGAACTAGAGGGTATTACGCTAAGTGAAATAAGTCAATCAGAGAAAGACAATTATCATATGATTTCACTCATACGTGGAATTTAAGAAACAAAACAGGATCATAGGGGAAGGGAGGGAAAAATAAAACAAGACGAAATCAGAGAGGGAGACAAACCATAAGAGACTCTTAATCATAGAAAACAAACAGGGTTGCTGGAGGGGAGAGGGGTGAGGGGATGGGGTAACTGGGTGATAGACATTGAGGGCATGTGATGTAATGAACCCTGGGTATTATATAAGACTGATGAATCACTGAACCCTACCTCTGAAACCAATAATACATTATATGTTAATTAATTGAATTTAAATTAAAAAAAGAAGAAAAACCCTAAGGAATCCACAAAAAAAAAAAACCTACTAAAACTAGTAAGTGGATTTGTGAGTTTAGCAAACTTGCAGGATACAAAATCAATATATAAAAATCAATTGTATTTCTATATGCTAGTAAATGAACAATTGGAAATAAAAATATTAATATTTATAATAGCACTAAAAATATAAGACATTTAGGAATAAATCTGACAAAAGATATGAGAGATTTGTACATTGGCAACTCCCAAACACTGCTGCTACTAACTAAAGAAAATCCAAATCAATGAAATAAGTCAATCAGAGAAAGACAATTATCATATGATTTCACTCATATGTGGAATTTAAGAAACAAAATAGGATCATAGGGGAAGGGAGGGAAAGGTTCAAAAGGTTCAATATTGTGCTTCAGAAGGTTCAATATTGTGAAGATGGCAATTCTTACCAATTTGAGCTACAGAGTCAAACCTCAGTAGGCTTTTGTTTTTTCTCTTTCTTACTTTCTTTCTTTCTTTCTTTTTTCCTTTCTTTCTTTCTTCTCCTTTTCTTTCTTTTCTTTCTCTTTCTTCCTGTCTGTCTTTTTTAGAATTTGGAAGGCTAATCATAAAATTTATATGGCAATGGAAATGGCCTACAATAACCAAAACAATTTTGAAAAAGAACAAATTTGGAGAGCTAATGCTACCTGATTTCAATACACTATTTGGAGTCAATACAGTGTGGTATTGGAGTAAAGATAACAAAGAAATATTGCAACAGAATAGAGTCCAGAAATAGAGCCGTACATACACATATGGATGACTGATTTTTTACAAAGGACAAAGGCAATTCAGTAGAGAAAAGATACTGTTTTCAACCAATGATGCTAGGACATGGGAGAAGAAAACTTACAGAGAGCTTCTCAGGGCATGTCATATTTGGCAGGTTGGGCTACATAAAAATGTAGAACATGAGTATGGAAAAGATAACCTTAACTAAAAGATAAAACTAGAGATCTTCTGAAGAAAAGATATAATTATGGGACAAAGGATTAAATAATTTAAATAATTTATCAAGAGTTCCTGCAAATTAGTAAGTAAAAGACAAAGAACAGGCATGTCACAGAAAAAGAAATATGGTCAAAAAACCTATAAGTTGTTCAACAGAAGCTTCTTATTAGTTTGAGTAGTTCCACTTTTTAATTTTTGTTTTGTTTTTTGTGCACTGGGTGTCATATCCATAAACCATTGCAAAGACTTATGTAAAGGAGCCTCTTTCCTTTGTTTTGATCTAGAAGTTTTTTGGTTTCTGGTCTTACAGTTAACTCTTTAATCCATTTCAACTTAATTTTTGTCAGTGGTCTAAGATAGGGTCTAGTTTCATTCTTCTGCATGTGAATATCCAGTCTCCTCAGGACCATTTATTAAGAGACTCTTTTTGCCATAGAATATTCTTCACTCTCTTGTCAAATATTAGTTGACCATATATGGGTTTATTTCTGGACTCTTGATTCTGTTCCAGTGGTCTATTTTCTGTTATTATACCAGTACCAAACTGGTTTTTGTTTTGTTTTGGGGTTTTTTTTTTTTTTTTTTTTAGAGAGAGAGTGTGAGAGCAGGGGTAGGGGCGGGGCAGAGGGAAAGAGAATCTTAAGCAGGGAACACACCCAGTGTGAAGCCTAATATGGGGCTCGATCTCACAACACTGAGATCATGACCTGAGCCAAGATCAAGAGTCAGACACTTAACCAACTGAGCCACCCAGGCGGCCCCAGTACCACACTGTTTTGATTACTATAGCTTTGTAGTATACTTTGAAATCAGGAAGTGTGATGCCTCAAGCTTTGTTCTTTCTCAAAGTTGCTTTGGCTATTCAAGGTCTTTCGTGGTTCCATATGAATTTTGGAATATTATTCAGCCATAAGAAAGAAGAAAATCCTACCATTTAAAGCAACATGGATGAAACTTGAGAGCACTATGCTAGGTGAAGTCAGACAGAAAATGACAAATACTGTATGATCTCAGTTATATGTGGAATCTTAAAAAACCAAGCTCACAGAAACAGAGAATGGATTAGTGGTTTCAAGGGGCAGCAAGGGAGAGGTAATGGGGGCAGAGAATGGGTGAAGGTTAAGGGTACAAACTTCCACTTATAAGATGAATAAATTCTGGGGATGTAATATACAGCACAATGACTATAGTCAACAATACTGGATTGCATATTTGAAAGTTTCTAAGAGAGTAGATTTTTAAAGGTCTCACCACAAAACAAACTATAACTTTATGAGGTGATAGATGTGTTAACTAATCTTAACGGTGTTAATTACCTTGTAATACATACATATATGAAATCATTATGTTGTACATCTTAAACTTCCACAATGTTATATTGTCAATTATATCTCAATAAAGCTGGAAACAATAAATAAAAAAGAAGTTGTTTAACATCATTAATGATTAAAGAAACACAAATTATTTTCCCACAATCTTATTACTGAACCTATAAAAGGTTGACAATAGTCCCACAAATCCAGGCCAGTTCTCCAGTGTGCCCATGAAGTAGGGTGTCCCTTCTCTAGGCATAGAGAGGATATAAAAACATGATAAACTGATTCTGCATGTATCTATCTATAAGGCCTTGAGAAGAACATATCAGAGTTGAGCACTGGTTTTCCATACTCAACTCTGCACAATAAGAGAAGTAAACAAGATACTCCCTCAGTCCTTGCCAACTCTAATATGTATCTTCTTAGATTGGCTTAAAGACATATTTTCTCTTAACTCAAGGGAAGATAACTCATCTTTCTGGAATGGCTACTCAGTGACAAATGCTATCCTATAGACCTTGCATTAACTATTTAATTTCATCTCTACCACAACACTGCAAGGTTTATATAGATGAGAAAACTGAAGCTCGGAGAACCTAAGTAATAATATACTTCAGGATTCATGTTCTTTCTACTGCACTGCAAAGAATCAATAAGTTTTTCTCTAGTCATATGCAAATCAGAATATGACAAAGGCTCTGAAGAACACTCAATTGGTTAAAATTATAATTAGTAGAAATTCCACATGAAATCCTGAAAACAACTTTAATGTTGCATATTTCTGTGATAGACCCTGATATTTATGATATTGTGTGTGGTAATTTTAAAGTAAAAAACAAACACTGGTCTTGGAGACAGACCTGATCTCAAATCTCAATTCTGTTGCTTACTGGTAGTGTAATCCTTACCAAGAACCTGATTTGCTATGCTAAACCCTGACTTCATGGTGTTCCAATTGTATGCTATCTATAATGCCATCATTTGACTAATTTTGGAGATAGGTGTTTTGTGACAGTCTTCTTAACTGATAGATTGTGAGCTACTGGAGGACAATTACTTTGTGTCACTGACAATACCCAAAAAGTTACTTGTACATAAGAGTTTTACCATACATATTTATTAGATGAGTATCTTATTATAAACAAAAACAGGAAAGCTTGGTAATACTAAGAGTTGGCAAAAAAAAAAGTATGGGAAGGCAAATTTGTCAGTGATTAATAAAAGGAGTGCCATAAAGAATAAGACTCAAATGCCCCCCCTTCCACACCCTACTCCATACTTCCTCCACCCATACCTTGTTTCCTTGATTTTCTTTGAATGCTCTGAATTGAGAGGAAATTACTTAAGAACAGGGACCATGTTTTATTCGTCTTTGAATTCTCATAAATAGCATAGTATAATGCTCAATAGAAGACTGTTGAAGGGAACTGAATGGTAATTTTGAGAAGGAAGAGATCATTGCAGGAGAATATTCACCTCAAGAGGTAAAGTTACAGTTTTAACTCATTTTCAGTTGCAATTCCTCTCTAAGTAGGGAAATTCTCTACCAAAGACTGAAAAAAAAAAGCACATCATAAAACATGCGGCAGTCCATCTGAGTCCTGTTTCAATTTTAGCACAGAATGTGTTGAACTTCAGCATTCCCGATTCACACCTTTCTAATGCAAATACCTCCAACTTTCAATTATTTGAGGGTGAATTATCAAATTTGTAGATTAACAAGGCTTTTTGCTTTTTCTACTCCCTCGAGCTACACAGTCCTTTGGGCGCCTTCTGTCTTTGTGCATGAACGGCAGTGGGATTCACTCATTATGAATAAAGGAAACATCTGTGATGCTTCAATGGCGGGAAGGAATGCATAGAAATCCAATACCACCTGTATGCAGCTCTATGACTGGTCATAAATTGTATTGAAAAAAAGCTGTCACAGTATTCAAAATTCAAAGGATATTTCTTGAAGTAGTTCATCAGAGAACATTTTTTCCTCATATCAACCAAAGAACTAACTAAATGAGGCATTTGATTTACAATAATAAAAAATGTTACATTGATTCAAATCACTGGCAGTGTCTACAGACACACAGCGGAAAGTGGATGTCAACATCACTGAAAGAGTTGGTCAGTCAGGCTTATCCCAGCTTGTTGATGCTTTTTATTTAGTGGCAGGAAATCTATCAGTCCCTATCACTTAGTGCTCAATTAATTTCAGGTTTTGGTTCTATTCAAAAACTTTGCTTTGATCCAGTTGTAATCAATTCATAAAAGTAAGAAAAAGAACCCTGTTTATAAATTATGAGCATTTTAAAACCTGGTAAATGTAATTTATTCTTTATTTTCCTACTTATATTTTTCTATCACTATTAACACATAGGTATGAACATAAGCTTACATGCTCACAAATACACAACTCCCAGTTGAATGCCAAAACCTTCGGAAAGGAAAAAAAGAGACTTGTATAGGGGAACCAATGTGTAAAGCTTTAATGTGTGTATGTTATCTGGTGAGTATACATATTTACATAAATATGAAAAAAAAACATGAAAGGACTAAGGAAAAGAAAAAAGTTAAAGTGACTGAATGGTAGTCTTCAGAGCTACCATGTATGGCTACATGGATTGTCAACTGCACAATCTCAAGGCTAGCTTATAGTCACTCTGACTACGAAGGTGGATGGCGCCCCCTGGAGTTGTGCAACATAGTCGTCTTGGTGGGAGTTTCTTTTCTTTGGGATTTAAACATTGTGCTTTATAATAAGGACTAGACTGTAACTACAGCTCCAGATCATACTTCTTAATCTCCCAGCATGCTTGGAAGTAACTTATTTACTCAAGGGGATAGAGGAAGGAGAAAGAAAAGTAGAAAGGATAGGAAAAAGTATCTATATAGAGGTAACAAGGATAAAATAACACCAGCCAAAAATGTTCTGAACATTTGCTATGTGCCAGGTATGGGTCATAGCACTTTGTATATACTAACTCTTTTAATCCCTACAACCATCATAGAAGCAGGCACTATTATTATCCACATTTTACAGATAAGAGAATTGAGGTCGAGAGATGTTAAATAACCTGTCCAAGACCACGTAACAGTAAGTGAGGTAGAAGTAGCAGAGTGAGCTGACTCCTCTGCTTTACAGAATTGTGACTCTAAGTTGAAAGTCAATTAGAGTTTCCCCTCATTTAAATCTTTATTTGCTCTTGCTAAAATAAATATTTTATGGGGAAAAGCAGTCCCTTAAGAAGACCCTCTGTCAGGGGTGCCTGGATGGCTCAGTCGGTTAATGGTTTAATCATCTGCCTTCAGCTCAGGTCAGTGTCTCAGAGTCCTGGGATCCAGCCTCTCACTGGGCTCCCTGCTCAGCATGGAAGCAAGGAGCCTGCTTCTCCCTCCCCCTCTGCTCCTGTCCCTCTCCCTCTGCCCCTCTCCCCTGCTCATGCCCTCTCTCTCTCTCTCTCAAATGAACAAATAAAATCTAAAAAAAAAAAGAAGACAGCGGCCCTCTGTCTGAAATCATAAAATCAGATTTAAGACTAGAGAAAAAATTAAGTTCCAAATAAAATTCTGACAAAATGAAAATTCTCCACAATAAGCCCCAAATTTGAAATATAAAATGCCAAGGGTTACATTTATATTTAGCACAAAGGCCAAAGGATAAAAATTCTTAACTGATCTGTTAGCTCGTTGTGGAAACTTCTGGCTTTTAGAACGAATAAATAGAAATGTTAGGAGAAAATGAGGAAACATCACAGAGGCAAGATAAAAAAAAAAGAGAGGGGAGCAGTAAATAAACACAACAGTCACAAGGGCCTCTACAGCAAAAGGAAATGGGAGTTGGGGGTGGGGGCACAGTTACTAATACATAGCACCAGAGGCCTGAAATATTTCTCAAGTGAGTCATTAGCCTTTGTATATCTAATTGATTCCTTGTTTCATAACTTCTGAATATTTGAATTTCTGCAGATCCAATTTACTACATAGAATCATATTCACATTGAAATGACTTCAACTCTGTATGAAATTTCAATTTGAAAAACCAACTTAATGAGATTATGACTTCAAATGTAAGAAGAAATCACAATAATTATCTCTGTAAATTATTTGTTCCAACTGTCCCATCCCCATGCTGCTATGTTAAATGATTTGAGCAAATGGAATATTTAGAGCTACAAAGGAAAAATGTAAAGGTAAAGACAAAATAGCATTTGTAAAATGACCACTAATAAAGCTCCATCCTAGAGACTATAGGCAAAGAGTCAATTTTACAGCTTGTCAAAAACGACCCATTTTCTGAGCATGTTTAGAGCCTGCAGAGCTCTTCATATATACCAGAATGTCAGGATTTGAAGAAGCAATAATATTTTGAAAATGATCTGTGATGTACATTGTTTTGTCAAATATCTAATCAAGTGGGGGAAACGTGTCAAAGTCAAGAAATGTTACTTGGCTACAATGGGTAGGATACAGACCTGGCCACCCACTCACCAGCTGCAGGAAATGAATTTAAAGTAAGTTGGTCATCTGTCCCAGGATAAAAACAACTGCCAAATAGTTTATCCCAATTTGTCAGCCCTGCTCTATTCTAGTGAATTCCATCAATTCAAGGCCAGTCCCACTGTTTATTCTCTCCAGAACAATAAGCTTAACCAATAGGTTTATTTGTTTAAGTCATCTGGTGAATTCTTTTAAATTAAGCCTTGTTTCTAGTACCACTTGCATTTTACTGGCATTCATGTAAGCTTCTGCGGCAGCTGCTTGAGAAGAAAGGGAAAGGTAGTTCTTGTGGAGCAGTGAGAAGAGAATACATTTTTAAACTTCCCTTTCTTTCTCCTAAAATTAGTACCTAGCATATGGAATATTCAGCAGGTGGCTCAGCAGGGACAGGCTTACTGTTTTTCATACCTGCCACTGAGATATTTGACATTTTGATTTGCTAAGGGAATAAGATTTTTGAGGCCATTACTGGGTGTGTGTGGGGGGGTGTGTGGGGGGATGCGTGCTCATGGGCATGCTGAGGAACATCTCATAGAGGTCTCTCAGAGGAGAGAGTGCAAGAGACAGAAGCAACTAACAAAGTTATACAATTAAGAAAAGCTAAATACTAGAAAAGGGAGTGCATTTGTGTGCATTTCATACTATTGAAGCTGAATAACCAATTCAAATCCCACTGTGTTAGAGAATAAGGAATTACTTTGTGGGGCACCTGGGTGGCTCAGTTGGTTAAGCGTCTGCCTTCAGGTCAGGTCATGATTCCCAGGGGGCTGGGATGGAGACCCACATTGTCGGGCTCCCTGCTCAGCAGGGAGTCTGCTTCTCCCTCTCTTTCTGTTCCTCCCCCCTGCTCATGCTCTCTCTTTTGCTCACTCTGTCTCTCTCAAATACATAAAATCTTAAAAATAGATAAATAATAAACAACCAAACTGTCCTTTGGGGAAAAAATCACTTTGTGACTTAAAGAATTCCAGGAATTATACTTTATAATACAATAAGAATACTCTTTGAATATTATTTGAAGACCCCAATTTAAAGTTCACTGCAATAACTTCCCCCATTGTCTGAAAAGCAACTATTAAATCAGCATTCCATAAACTATAATATAAACATAAACAGAATGCATCATGCACTATTTTAGGCAATGGAGCTTTTCTTACTTTTAAGATTTTATTTATTTATTTGAGAGAGAGTGAGTGAGTGAGAGAGAGAGAGCACATGAGCAGGGGGAGAGGGAGAAGCAGGCTCCCCACTGAACAGGGAGCCTGATGTGGGGCTCAATCCCAGGACCCTGAGATCATGACCTGAGCTGAAGGCAAACGCTTAATCGACTGAGCCACCCAGGTACCCCTAGGCAATGGAGGTTTAAAGAAAAAAAGTAGAGTTTCAAATTTGAAAGAAATTTAGGAAATATAATAAACTAACCTTGGATATGGGCAGTAACGGAGACAAGAGTCTCAGATAATCCCTAGTTCTCTGGCTTGATGAAGAGGTGAATGGTAGAATCATTAATGATGTCTGATAAAGACTACCACTTGCTTACCTAATATCCACTTTACCCATTTTCTTATGTAATTGACCTATACAGTATTAAAGATGGCAACATAACCAGCTAAAAACCATATGAAAACTGTATTTTCCTGTCTCTACTATGTCTAATAAGACATAATGACATAAGACATAACCAGACATCTTTGGGTGGAACATCCAATATGTCTAAAGTACATTGACTCAGCAGGGTGACCAAATTTTTTTCTTTACCTTCCTTCTCTCCTCCTGGAATATGATGGTTGAGGCACAAGCAGCTAGTTTGTGACCATGAGGTAACTTGAAGATAGACACTTCATGCTAAGGATTGTAGAACAAAAAGATGGATTCCTGAAATCAGTGAGTCACCATGTTAGCCCTGGGTTGCCTAATTCTGGAGTTTTATTTTGACAGAAAAATAAATGTTCACTTTGTTTAAGTTTATTTCAGGTCTCTGTTACTAGCCACTAATCCTAATTGATACTCTGGTATAAAAATCAAGGTGCTTGGGGCTTTTTGGTAGGTGGCAGGATTAGAAGGAATTTCAGTTTTGGGTGTGTTGTATGTGAGGTGCTTGCTGGTGGAATGCCCAGACATCACTTGGAAACACAAGGTAGAGATATAGACTTGGGAGTGATCCAAGGAGGAGGCCGACATCTATAGCTTATCATTTCCAGCCAGTGGTTCTTTATTTTCTTCAGATCAACTATGGTAAGGACTTTCTGTTTTTCATTTCTGAGCATTTAACTTGCACTTTACCTTGAATGCGAAAAAAGGCAATCTTCATCAGAAGCTCAAAAATGAGCATGCAAGGGGCACCTGGGTGGCTCAGTCAGTTAAGCATCTGCCCTCAGCTCAGGTCATGATCACAGGGTTCTGGGATGGAACCCTATGTCAGCCTCCCTGCTTAGCCTGCTTCCCCCTCTCCTGCTCCCCCTGCTCCCTGCTCTCTATCTCACTCACTCTTTCTCTCAAATAAATAAAATCATTTTTAAAAATGAGCATGCAAGGTGAAAGTGTGCCAAGTGATCTTAATAATCAATGAAAAAATTATGATTGTTTCATGAACTTTAAAATTTTTGTCAAAATAGTAAAATCTCTTATCTATACATATATAGAGGACTGAAAAAAAGAATAAAGCTATTATTTACTTAGTATATTGAAATTTAAGGCATCAGAAACATTGAGAACTGAAGTGTTTTATTTCTCTGTTTTAAATGCATCAAGAGTAACCTAAACACTGCTTGCTTTCTTCTCAATGTATAAGTTACAATAGGGGATAAGGTTCTTGTGTTTGCCCTAGTGAATTGTTATACTCTTTCCTAAGTTTGGATTAGCTTCCAACATTTTATCCTTTGACATTTGTGTTGTGAAATTCTCCAAAAGTTCTGTTAATGTGGAGGTGTGTGTGTGTGTGTGTGTGTGTGTGTGTGTGTGTGTTTTGCCCGTGTTACTTCTGGGATATCTTCACCCTTTTTGTCACAACCACTTTCTTTCTTTATGTTAATAACTTCTCCTTCACGAAGTTCTTCTGGCTGTACATCCAGAGTCTTTCAAACGGTGGCAGTGCCAACATTCCCACCGTCAGCTATTTCTTCTATAATTCTATTTATGTTCAATGTGAATTTCACTTCCAACAGTGTCATTTTGGGGTTATTTGCTGTACTGTTGGCCAATTCCCTCTTTTGATTATCCATTTTTATAAAATGTCATGTGAATTTATCACTGGGAGACAAGATTGCAACACAACTACACACTTCCGCTGTGTGTGTATAAAATGAGTAACAGATGCAGAGTGATCAATCACTGATAGACTTTGAAAGAAGGGATTCAATTGGTCACTGATCACAATGTGCATGTGTTATTTGTGTGGTGATTTATGAAGACCCAGCAACAAAGTTTGTACTTTATGCAATTACTGAACCGAACTGAATCAGGTAACTGAAATGTGAACTGTGATGTTATAGAACTGGATTATTTAACTAAACCATGGTAACTGGATATCATGCATGTTAGAACCATGCAAAGTGAGACCTGTGTATAATCCAGCTGAGGGCTGGTGAGGAAAATCTAGATGTATCCATGCAACATTCATTCTCTTCCTTTCATACCTCTTCTTTCTCCCCACTTTTTAGCCATTTCACTTCTATTAGTATCACCTCTAGAGAGTGCTAAGGATAATTTGCAAGGCATCCTAAATCAGTCAGTTTTACTACTGATAATTTTGGTTAAATATCTGACCTAAAATGGGGGGTTAAAATGATCCTCAATCATTTATTTTCTGTCCTGTTCTCATATCCTATAACCATGGTCTGCTGAATTAACATTGCTGTAATAATGTTCTGTCATAAAGGACTTTTATTATAATAAATTCTGTGTTGCTCAACATCCTACCGATCAGAATTATCTTTTTATTCATTCATTCGGTAAATATGTGCTAGGCACGGGCGCCTGGGTGGCTCAGTTGGTTAAGCAACTGCCTTCAGCTCAGGTCATGATCCTGGAGTCCCGGGATCGAGTCCCTCATCAGACTCCCTGCTCAGTGGGGAGTCTGCTTCTCCCTCTGACCCTACCCCCTCTCATGCACTCTCTCTCTCTCTCAAATAAATAAATAAAATCTTTAAAAAAAAAATATGTGCTAGGAACTGTACCATGTGCTTGGAATATTTTGTATCAGTGAATAAAACAGGCAATAATCCTTGCCCCTGTGGTGCTTACATTTTAGCTGGTAGTTGTGAGGGGCTGGAACATGAGGCAGCAATAATGAAGCCTGCTGTGGTGCCACCATGTTGTCAGGCCATGATATTATAAATAAGAAAGACACAGATATTCAAGTATACATTTTTTAAAAAGGATTAACAACTTTGGCCAAGTGATCAAAATTAATACCACTAATAAAGTGATATTATGGACATCATGTACTTTCTTTTTTTATTTTACTTAGAGAGGGAGAGAAAGGGGGGAGGGGCCGAGAGAGAGGGAGAGAGAGAATCTTAAGCAGGCTCCATGCCCAGCACAGAGCCTAATGCAGGACTCGACCTCACAACCCAGAGATCATGACCTAAGCCAAAATCAAGAGTCAGGTGTTTAGCCAACTGAGCCACTCAAGCACCGCTGACATCATGTACTTTAGATAGGATGCCCTAAAACAGGCATAATATAACTATGTGATATTCTGGTCAGATTTGTGTGACTTAATCCAATCATGATGAAACATCAGACAAATCTAAATACTTATGTCAAGCAAAAGGATAAAGATAGAGGCATAATTTATTGATATGGAAAAGATTTAGGGAGGTCCATATTTGGGAAGTGGGGAAGGCAGATGGAAATCAAGTTTTCTATTTTAACCAGATTTAATTTGAAATAACTATTAGACATACAAGTAAAGATACTGAGTAAGCAGTTTGATATACTAGCCTAAAACTCAGGAGAGAAAACAAGGTTGAACATATAAATTAGAGTCATCAGCATCTAGATGGTTTACTAAGCCATGGCTCTGGATAGGATTACATGAAGTCTAGATAGAGAATAGAAGGAAGGAAAAAGAACGAGGAGGCAAACAGAGGTGAGAGGAAGAGAAAGAATTTTGAAATAAATACAGACTAAGCTTAGGAGAGAGACTGAACCATTGGCTGTGGTATCAGTTTGTCATGGGTGATCCTGGTTAGAAATTTTTTAAGGGTATCAGTATAAACAAAACCAGTTTAACAGTAATACCAGCTCTAGACCTCTGAGGGCTGCTTTTTTCAAATCTTATTGATTGCACTAATATCTTCTATTCCTTCAAACCAATCATCACATTGTTATACTAAACCACTTGGAACTGTACTTCCCGCCTTTTATTTCAGCTATTGGTTTGTTAGCAAATTGGACAGCACAGATGGGAACTGATGACATTTGAAATATTTTTATTTTCAGATATTTATACCATCTTTGTTACCATTTGAATTCCAGGTCTTGCTCTGACAAACTCAATTTCACCTGAACATTAAGTAAAGGAGGGCGCCTGGGTGGCTCAGTTGGTTAAGCGACTGCCTTCGGCTCAGGTCATGATCCTGGAGTCCCGGGATCGAGTCCCGCATCGGGCTCCCTGCTCAGCAGGGAGTCTGCTTCTCCCTCTGACCCTCCCCCCTCTCATGTGCTCTCTCTCTCTCCTCTCATCCTCTCTCAAATAAATAAATAAAATCTTTAAAAAAAAAACAAAAAACATTAAGTAAAGGAAAATCCGCCTGGGAACTGTGAGAATAGATTGGGTTGGGGTCCTCATGGTTGTGATGTTCTTGGTTCGATCTGAGCTCTATCTAACATCATTTGCCCTACCTTGCTTCTCTCAACATTAAGCACACATTAATTGAACTCTTTTCCTTGCTCTAGTTTCTTCATACTATTTATCACTACCTGATATCATGTTATGTAACTTATTTCTTTATCTGTTTACTGTCTGTCCTACCCTCACTCGCACGTAAAACAAAAACTCCATCAAGTCACAGACTTTGTTTTATTCATTCCTGCTCTATATGCTGTCCTTGGACCAGTGGCACATAATAAGTCCCTGATATTTGTTGAACAAATGAATTTTTCAGAAATTAGCTTGGTTAAAATAGAAAAAATCATGTAGTGCAAAAATTAGCTTGTTTCCTCCTCAAAATTAAAAGGGGTATATTATGTAATGAATAAAACTATGGTAATTGGTAATAAATACACACAGTACACATATGTTAGTACAAGTTCTGACAAAGTTTTTTTAAAAGATAGTATGCACATCAGGGAGTCTTCATTCAGTTAACAGGTTACTCAGGCTTTTGTCATTCTCTCTGAAGCTGGACAGTGTGAAAGGGATATGTCTCTTCCTCTCTTTATATCGGCACCCTCAGTGTGAGACCAGCAAAAGAGAAAAACATGGTGGGGGAACATCTGAAGGTCAGCTTTAGGGGCACCAGATTAAGAATGAGCTACACAGACATCTCAGATCCATCATTCATTCATTCATTCGTTCATTCATTCATTCTGTATCTCTCTCCTTTCTCCAGAACAGATGATCTTAACCAATATGCTAATTTTTAAAGTCTATTAAGCCTGGGGCACCTGAGTGGTTCAGTTGGTTAAGCATCTGCCTTCAGCTGAGGTCATGATCCCAGGATCCTGGGATCGAGCACCGCGTCGGGCTCCCTGCTCAGTGGGAAGCCTGCTTCTCCCTCTCCCACTCCCCCTGCTTGTGTTCCCTCTCTCGCTGTCTCTCTCTCTGTCAAATAAATGAATAAAATCTTAAAAAAAAATAAAGTCTATTAAGCCTATCAACCTATTGTCCGTTGTGCATGTTGCCTTCCCCACCCCCTGCCCCAGTATTCTGTCTTTTGACTTTAATTAGCTCCAGCACAGAGATTGGTACTACATAAATGTTAGTTCCTGTTTCTCCCTCTCTTAAGACACACATAGATTAAGGGGCGTCTGGGTAGCTCAGTCAGTCAAGCGTCTGGGTCTTGATTTTGGCTCTGGTCATGGTCTTGGGTCATGAGGTCCAGCCCAGCATCAGGCTCTGTACTGGGCATGGAGCCTGTTTGAGATTCTCTCTCTCCTGCTGCCCCCTCCCCCCTCTAAAATAAATAAATAAAATCTTAAAAAAAAAAAAGAATATATAGATTAAGCATCTTCTTCAGACCAAGCACAGTGCTAGGCACTGGAGATACAAAAATTAATAAGACACAATCTTTCCTTCAATGGGCTG
Source organism: Phoca vitulina (assembly GCF_004348235.1). Lineage (NCBI taxonomy): Eukaryota > Metazoa > Chordata > Mammalia > Carnivora > Phocidae > Phoca > Phoca vitulina. The sequence goes on from NW_022589723.1 coordinate 23,573,724, forward strand.
ATACTCCTGCCAGGATGACAGCAGTGCTAGTGCTGATACAGATGGAGTTACTATGGTTTTCTTTCCTGAGCCTTCCTTCCCTGGCTCCTGGTTTCAGGGGAAAGTAGAGGCTTGTTCACTTCTACTACTTCTCATGAACATTAGCGTGTTTTCTAAATTTTATTACCACCTTATTATACAGTTTGTATTGAGTATAGATTTTGTGTACAGATACCTTCAATGGTTGACTATGTAACTTCTTTTTCAAAAAGACTCAAAGTCTGACTATAATCCTCTCGCAGTGGCCTGGTTTCAGTTTTGGAATATTCCAAGCTTCTCCTTCTTCAAAGCCTTGTTAATGCTCTCAGTATGAGCCTCTCTGCCTGGAATGCTCTCCTCTTGGCTCTTAGGCACAGTCAGCTTCTCCAACATGAAGCCATGATAACCATCCTACATAACATCCAGTGCTACCACTATACCCTATCATAACACTTGTTTTCCTTTGTGAGATTTCACACCATTTATAGTTATTTCAATTCCTTGTTTTTAGGTTTACTGTTTTCCTCACTAAACTGTGAGTCAAATCTTGTCTGTCATGTTCATAGCTATATTCCCAATGTATAGCAGAGTATCTGGCATATAATAGTTGTTGAGTAAATATTTGCCAAATGATTGGTTAAGTAATGAGGAAGACATCAAAAGAGGGGAGGAGAGACGGACAGAAAAAGAGACCTGCACAATCCTCAATCACCTTACTTCTCTGAACTCTTGAAGGGTCTACTCTCTATTAATCTTCAAAACTCTTTCCTTGTATACCTCCTAAAATAATGTATTTAAGTGATACATGCCTCACACGTTTAAGTTGATATCTATAATTTTTCATCATAAGTTTAAATAAATGCAAACAATAAATATCCTGTATATTATAAATAGTAGCATTTAAAATAAATCTATTACACAATAGTCTTTGAAATGTATCCAATGGACATAAATACAATAAAGATTTGATACCCACCACTATTCATTTTTAAAAGGCACAAACATTCAGCCATACCACTCTTAGACATCAGATGGAAAGTAGTATAGAGGTCCCCTAAAAGCATATACAAAAGTATTCATAGCAACTTTATCCATAATAACCAAAAACAAGAAAAACCAACTGTTCCTCAGCAATAGAAAGGCTAAGTAAATTATGGTACATACATACATACATACATACATACACTGGGATATTATGTAGCAATGATTCTCCAACTCTTTGGTCTCAGGACCCCTTTATACTCCTAAAACTCCTTATTGAGGACACCAATGACTTTTTAAAATCTATTTGGGCATTTCTATCAACATGTGTCATATTAAAAATTAGGACTGAGACATTTTTTAAATGTTTATTAAACTATTTTTAAAATAACAACAATGACATGGATAAACCTTGAAGAAGTTATGCCAAGTGAAAGCAGCCAGACACACATACACAAAACTATTGTATGATTTCGCTTATAGGAGGTACCTAGAGCAGTTAAATTCATAGTGACAGAAAAGAAAATGGTGGTTGCCAAGGGCTAGGAAGAAAGGCAAACAGAGAGTTATTGTTTAATGCATAAAGAGTTACAGTTTGGAAACAGAAAATGTTCTAGAGAAGAATAGTGGTGACAACTGCATAACAATGTGAATGTACTTAAGGTCACTTGCCTATACACCTAAAAATAGTTAAAATGGTAAATTGCGTTATGTATATCTTACCAAATTAAAAAATAACAATAATAAATCCATTACATGTTAAGGTATATATATATATTTTTTTAATTTGGAATTTTAATTATGTACATAAATAGCAACTTGAGAACGAGGAGTTCTAAGGCTAGACATTATCTCTAGGTGAAAGGATTTCCGATTAGTCCACTTGCAGTATGGCATCACCCAAGATAACAAAGAAGCCTAGTATAGTTTGTCCTGAAGAAGAAAGCCAATTTACTATATTCAGTACTGACTTCTCTGCCATTTTTCTGTAGAAATACTGGTTTACTGCATGGAGTTTCCAATGTTTACCTATAACTGATTAAAATGGGCACAGCATGGAGCATTCTATTTATTTCCAGGTGAATTCTTCACATTTCCTGGCTTTTGAAAGTTCTTCCACAAATCTTCTACGACTATGTATCCTCGTAAACCCCAGTCATATAATTTCTCCCCACTGACCTGGACAAATACGATGGCTTGTTGTGGATAATAAAGAGAGGCAGCAAGTCCCATGAATCCAGGTGGATACACCAGCTTCTTTATTTTTGAACCTCTAGCCAAAAGAAGTCCAACAATGCCAGCAAAACCAATAACACCAAGTCTTGGAAAAAATCCAGGAGGTGCATTTTGGAGATATTCATAGCTGCCTAACCCCCATTGAACCAAGCTCTGCATCCTGGGCTTAGTTTGTGAGTACATTTCCTGACACCAACTTGTATATGGTTCGCAGTAATGTCGGAGATCTGAAATGCTTTCTTCAAGTGGGGTCCTTGGCTCCTCCACATATTTAGATTGACCCTCAGGGACGGAGTAGAGTGAAAGCTCATTAACTTTCACGGAAGTTTTGTGAGGTGAGTCCTTTTTAGGTGATGCATAGACTCTGAAGGTGAGCAGACTCAGGCTGGCTGGCCCCACAGACCTCTGAATTACCTTGAACATGCTGCTGGCAAAGGTGGCTCCAGCGGGGGAAGGTATATATTTTTATGTATGACTATATCTTCCAAATAAAAATATTAGTAAGAAGCAGTAGCCTTATTTTTAATTATTCCAAATATTTTATCAGGCTTAATAGAAGACAACTGAATTTTAATATCTGCTTCTATTTCAACCTGTCACAATGTGTTCTTTTGTTAAAGTCTGAAGAAAATCTGGCCTTACAAAAATATATAATGGAAAAGAGAAAGATTATTTTAATAGTCCTCTTGGAAAATTCTGAATTGTCTTCTTTAACACTATATCAAAATTGATAAGTGGTAGGTTCTTGAAATACTGGTTCACTAATATATGCAGAACTTCCAAAAACTGACACTTCATTGTATGTCAGAAAAATCACATTTGTTAATATCACCACCAATCTCAACAGAAAAGTTGTGAAGTACTGGGAAGATGTTAAGCCCAGGATAGTGAATATAAATTTTCCAAAATTCTATTTTTGCTCAAAAATGCAAATTTTATCAATGTCAACAAATATAGTCAGTTGTCTGCCATGAAGTAACAGGCTCACTTCATTTTTTTTTTTTTTAACAAAATTCTACCAAATACTTTAGTCTGAGTCATCATAGTTTGTCCTTGTTTTTTTCAAGTAAAAATGATGTTCTAGGAAAAAACCAACCAGGTCAGTTCACAATTCAGTTGAACAGGTACTTTTTCTTGAGACAATCATCATACTCCTATATGCAGCAGAAGTACTTCATGTGTACTTCCCTTTTCATCACTTATAATATTAAGAAGACACGTACTAGTCTCAGCAACCTATGAATGGAAGGAAGCTTCTTCAATCTAATAAAAGACTATGAAACACCTATTTCTAATATCATAACTAATGATAAGAAACTGAATGTTTTCCCTTCCAAGACTGAAAACAAGGCAAGGATGTTTGCTTTTATTGCTTCTACTCAACATTGTACTCAAGAGTCTAGCCAGTGCAATAAGACAAGAAAAGGATATAAAAAGCACATGGATTGAACAGAAAGAAATAAAACTGTCTTTATTCACAGATGACATAACTATATATATATATATATATATATATATACACACATATACATATATATATCAGAAATAAATACCAAAAAAGTTGCTAGAATTAAAAAGTGGATTTAACAAAATCACAGGATATAATATCAATATAAAAACATATGCAATTAACAACTGGAAATTGAAATGTAAATAAAAAACTTTCAAAAAATAGAAAATACTTAGGAATAAATCCAACAAAATTTATGCAAGATTTGTATCCTGAAAACCATGATATATTCATGAGAGAAATTTAAAAAGATGTAAATAAACAGAGAGATAAGAGAAATATACCATGTTCATGGGTCTAGAGATTTAATTTTGTTAAGTGGCAATTTTCCCCAAACAAATCAAAATCCCAGTCTTTTTGTAGAAATTGACAAGCTAATTTTAAGCTTTACATGGTAAAGCCAAGCATCCAGAATAACCAAACAACTTTTGAATTCTTTTCCTCTTGAGTTCTTTAAAATGGGTATGACTGTTTAAAACAAGGGCTTAAAACAAATTGGCTGTCAACATAGATCCTACAGACATTAGAAGAATAATAACACAACACTATAAACAATATTATGACAACAAATTCAACAACATAGATGAAAAAGACAAATTTCTTAAAATTTACCATGTACTAAAGTAGGCATAAGGAAAGGCAGAAAATCTAAATAGACCTACATCCAACAAACAAATTGAATTCTTATTAAAAAAAAAAGCTCCCCCCAAAGAAAACTCCAGGGTCAGATAGTTTCACTGGTGAAAACACTGAAGTTACACAAATGATTTTCAGAAAAGAGTGGAGAAAAGAACACTATCCAACTCATTTTATAAGGCCAACAGTTATGGGCTGAATTGTGTCCCCCCCCCCCCAAAAAAAAAAACTCATATGTTAACCACATTTGGAAGTAAGGTCTTTATTATGGTGATTAAATTAAAACAATACTGTTAACGTAGGGTCTTAATCTAATATGACTAGCATCCCTATAAGAGGAGGAAGAGACACCAGGGGCATGTGGTTGCACAGAGAAAGGCCATGTGAAGACACAGTGAGAAGACCGCCATCTACAAGCCAAGGAGAGGCCTCAGGAGAAATCAAACCTGTCAACAACTTCATCTTGAAATTCAAGCCTCCAGAACTGTGAGAAAATAAATTCTGTTGTTTAAGCCCAGTCCACGGTATTTTGTCACAGCAGCCTTAGGAAACTAAAACACCAACATAAGCTGAATACCAAAACCTGACAAAGATGATATAAAAAAAAATTACAGACCAATATCGTTCATGGCGATAGAGGCAAAATCCGTAATAAAACACTAGCAAATCAAATGGACCATACATAAAAAGAATAACACTTCAGGACTCAGTAGGATTTATCCAGAAATGCAAGATTAGTTTAAGAATTTAAAACCAACAATGTAATCCACTATAACAATGTAATTCACTAAAAAAGAAAACCAATATGATTTCAATAGATACAGAAAATGCATTTGACACAATTCAACATTCATTCCTGATAAAAACTTTTAGCAAACCAGAAATAGTAGGGAACTTCCTCAAATCAATAAAGGCATCTACAAAACACCTACAGCATAATTAGCAATAAAAGACTGAATTGTTTTCCCCTACAATGGGAACAAAGCAAACATGCCATTATTACTACGTATAGTCAACATTGTACAAAAGTCCTAGTCACTGTAAGAGGAAAAAGAAAAGTAAATAAATGTCATTAAGATCAAAAAGGAAGGAGTAATATTGTCCCTATATGCAAATTACTTGATTATTAATGTAAAAATCCTAATGAATCTAGAAAACAATTACTAGAAGCCATAAGTAACCTTAGCAAGGTCACAGGATACAGGGTTCATATATAAGAACCTGTTTAAAGCAAGCATTAAACATATATCTTTATATACTAACAGCAAACTATTGTAAATGCAATTCAAAAATCCACTCTGTTTACAGCAGCACAAAAAAAATAATTATGAATAAATCTAACAAAAGATCTTCACATTAGAAACTACAAAAGATAGTTGAAAGTAATTAAAGAATTCCTAAATAAACAGAGAAATATACCATGTTCATGGATCAGAGGATTCAATATTAACGTAACAAATCTCCTCAAACTGTGGTATTATTAAAGGATATATATAGAGATCAATGAAATTGAATACAAAGTCTAGAAACAGACCCATAAACATACAGTCAACTTGACAAAAGTGCCAATGTGATCCAATAGAGAAAGAGTCATTTTTGCCATAAGTACTGCTGTAGCAATTAGACACTGGACATCCGTATTAAGAAAAAAAAAAGGACTACTGATCCTAAAGTCACACCATATGCATAAATTAACTTGAATTGGGTCATAGTCCTACATGTAAAACCTAAAATTATAAAACTTTTGGAAAAGAACATCAGAAAATATTTGTGTCCTCAAGGTAGACAAAGATATTTCAGAAAGGACACAAAAAGTATGGACCCAAGGGAAAAAAATTCATGCTAAGGTGCCAGCAGTTTTAACCATCATTGCTTTTGCATCATGAATTAAAGCATCAATGCACTGAAAAAGGCAAATAAACCTAAATTATTATGAAAATAATTTGACTCATGGACCCCCCTGAAAAATTCTCAGGCACCCCCCCCCAAGGATTCTCAGATCACACTTTGAGAATAGCTATTTTGCAATAATTAAAAAGAATGGACTCTGGTGTATGCAACAATGGATGCATCATATAGACATAATGTTGAACAAAAGAAGCCTGGCACAAAGGAGAGCATACTGAATAATTCAATTTATACAACTTTCAGAACAGGGTAAAGTATTCTATGGCATAAGAAGTCAGAATAACTGGTTATCTCTGGGATGGGGAAGGAGATTAAGAAAGGTCATAGTGGGAAGTAGGATCACCTATATCTCGATTTAAGTGGTGGTTTGTGCATTTTACTGTATGGATGTTATACCTCAATAAAAATATAAAAAATTTTATAAGTTCTTAATCTTTAACAGTTTTACATATTTTCCCCCTTGAATTTATATTTCAATTCCACTTCCATGCAGAATATTATTCAAATGAAACATACTTCTATATTTAAGTTTTCATTAAACATATTCTACTACCTTTACACAAAAAAACCATAGGCATATTCTCAAGCCAGTCAATTTTAGGGAAGAAGCCATAATGAAGCTGAGAATCTGAGAATTCTAGTTTGAGGATGATGGACCATAACATTTATTTGGCATTTCATACCTTAATTGTTAAATACCTTTCATTCTATATATGGCTTATTTCACTAGAAAGTTTCTTAAAGGTAGGGATGCATCTTGGATCTTCCATAGCCAAGGACCTGACACTTTGTAGGTGGCTCACTGATTCATTTTCTCATTCATTCATGCAATGAAAATTTCTTCAGCATTTTATTTATGTTTAAGGCTTGCTAGGCTCTCTGCCTATAATGATGGCTAAGTGCAGGGCTCAATAAATTCCCATTGATAACTGATTGATAATTATCAACTACATTTCAGAAAGAGTATAATTCTCTTTTCTCTCAAATTCCAAGTACAGGTGCACTACCTGTCTTATTAACCCTGTTGTAAAAATGGGAACACCAAGACACTGAGATTAATTAACTGACTCACTTAGGGTCATGCACTTCATCATGAGTCAAGTGAAGATTAAAACCCTTACACGTTCTTTTCTGGACTGAGGTGCTAAGGGAATTCATTCAAATTGACTAGAGTTCATATTTCATTTAAATGCTCTCATTTCACTTCTGCTACACCCACCTTCTCTGACTTGTATTTTAGGACCTGCAGTCTGAATTGGTTTACTTCTACTTCAGACTCTGTCAAGATATATTAGACACTGAGGGTCCATGACACCATCTGAAGTACAAGGGCTATTAGTTGAAAATACACAAGCAGTTTTATATTTCAATATAGTATAGCAATCCTTTGGAGAACCTGCTTTCTACTAAAAATGAAAGTAGGAATAATCAACCTAGGTGAATTTCGAAAATGTTAAAAAATTAAAATTTGATTTTACTATATATCCTCAGGTGGGTATAGCCAAAGGAAGGCAGATTAATAGTAAATATTTTTATCTGCTGCCAATGCATCTACAAACCATTCTGTTGAATAAGATCTGGCAGGTTCCTGACTGTGAGCAGAGATAGGGTAACAACTCTGATGATACATAAACTTGTATCAGATACAGGCTCCATTTTTTGCTGTAATCATCCATCCATAGCCTGGCCCGCTCAGCTGACAAGACATGTTATTAATAAAATGTACTGTACCACAAGTGCATTGCCCTACATGGTGTTTATCTTGTTGGAAAGTGTAATTGTCTGAAACAATAGCCTCTGTGAAAAGATACGTTATGAGCTGTGTAAAGATCAAAATAATTTCCACTAATAGTGGTAGTCGTTTGTGAAGAATTAAAACAGATTATGTTGCAGAGAGTTAACAACTGGGCCTTGCTTTTACGGTTCCTGTGAGAAGGCCTTGAATTTCATGCCATACCTTGTGGTGCAATAAAGATCCTCCACCAGAATGTAAACTCATTGAAGGCAGAGAATTCCAATTTATTTGTCAATGTCTCCCTAGCACATAGTGCAGTCCTTGAAAGAGTCAGCATTTAACATTTGTTAAGTAAAGAAAAAAAAATGAATGAATATGAGTATAGGGAAGAAATGGAACAAGTTTCAGGTTCAAGCCAAGCCAGTATCAGTGTTCCACCAGGTTGTAACTCAGAAAAATAGAGTGGGATCCAAACTCCAGGAGACTGGTATTCGTGGAGAGGGAGAGGGTAAAATGGAAGCAGTCTGAAATCAAGTTGCTGAGGATACCATGTGGCGCTCCCACATTGCTGAGGCAGACAGAGAAGCCCTAGGTATAGAAAAGGATGAAGGTTGTCCTTGGTCCCTACCTCTCACCCCTGCCCCAGCCCCACTGGATAGGATCTGAACAAATTCTTGCATCTTTCAATCTGGATCCTCCTGGCACAACAAAAGGAGCTTCGGATCTCTAATTCTCACTAGTAGAATGCTGGATGAAACAGCCTGCAGGTAACTGCATGTGGCTTAGGGACCACTGTGAGGGGCTAGGACAAGAGCAAGGTCTTAGGGAGGTAGACAGATGGAGCACCAGATCCTGAAATGGAGCTGGGTTACTTCTCCATTGAGATAGTAAAAAAAAGAATATGAAGGAAGGTAGAAAAATTTAGACGTTATGGAGGAGAGTAGATACAGAAACATTTTGAAGCAGAGAAAAGGAAAGTTGAGCGAACCTGCTGAGACCTAAACCACAGCCACTTTTCCTTATTTTTTTCCACGGCAAAATTTGATGTTGCTTTAATTATATCTTCCCACGTGCTCACAGAAAGTGATTTCTCTCTCTCCCAGCATGAGGGGTGAATTATGTTTGGCATCATACTTTCTACAAGCAGTTAGTTTAGGATGTGTATGTGACACAGTTCTGCCCAATGGGACTCAGTTCTGCCAGAGGCCTCCAGAAACTAGGATTATCCTTCCTTTACTGTGAGAAAGAGACAGAGAAAGACAGGAAGAGGTGGGAGACAATATCCCTCTTCTTTGGGCAATGCCCTTACTGCATCCGATGCCAAAAATGCAGAAGCTAGGGTGCAGCCTTGAAGGGAGATGGCAGGAGAGAGTGTCATCTGAGGATGGCAGAGCAGAAAGAACTCCCCTTGGGTCCTCGACAACATCCTTGAGTTACTCAATTAACCAATATAGGAACGACTTTCCATCAAACTTATTATTTTATGAGATAATAAATTCCTTCTCTTTCAAAAGCCACCACAGGTCAAGTTTTCTGTTGCTTACACTTCTGTCAATAGCTTGATCTTTTCTTGTAAAGGTGAGAGCATGTGTTTGAATGTGAAATGTGGGATTTGAAAGTTTGAAACATATTTTAGCTTTCGCCTATAGCCTCCCTCCATCTTCTTCTCCCTCCCCCATCCCTTTCCCACATCTACTGGACTCAGATGAGGGCCGGGAGACACCAGACTGGATGCAGAAGGACCTCTCCATTTTTTCAAGATTTAGTCTTTCCCAGCTACAGCTCACTGTGTTCGGCTCCTTCTTCACTAAGGACATATTCTGTCCCAGGAAGCTCCTCAGTCACTCCAGGAAACAGGCTTTTGGGGCCTTGCCCCATCAGTTCCACAGACATACCCAGATATATCTGAACCCCCAAGCCACAGCTTAGACTCAAATGGGGAGCCCCAACTGCAGCATCATTCTGTACCTATAGCTAGCAATGATTTGCGGCCCTTGAACACAAGTGGAGAATGAAAATGGCCAAGACTTAGGGATGGGAACTGGCACAGACATCGGAGAAGGTCTGAGAATGCAGGAATTAGCATGGCTTTACTAGATTATAAATCTTATGAAGACCACTTAGCACCCAGCACAGAACTCTGCAGCTACTGAGTCTCCACACATGTGTATTAAATTTAATTGAAATGACCACTTTGTAGGCCGAAGGTCAAATGGCTTCCTTTTACAGAATCTTCTGTCCAGAGAATGCCTTTCAACCACCACCAACCACCTTCCCCGCAAAACAAAACCTTCAGTGTTTTCACCTCTGTTATCTAAGTTTATTTTTTATAACATAACTTTGAGACAGGCAGCAGTAAGAATAGTTTCAACTTACCGGGGAGGGAACGAAGACACAAAGAGATGATCTGACTTGGCCACAGTCCCAGAGGGCATCCGTGGCAGAGCTAGGATGGTCTCTAAGTCCCTGGGGTCTCTCAAGCCATTGTTCTGATGTCCCTGTATGTAATTGTTTTGATAGCAATTTCCCTGGTTCTCTCTCACTAGCCTGCTAATCACGCATGTCAATCACATTCAGGACGGCCATGGGCCTAAGGGTCAGCCAGTGTCTCAGGAGGACGGAATTCAAAAGGAAAAACAAGACACAATAGCGCACTCTCGCCTTCAAGCACGTATGTCAGTTGTGGCCTCATAAGTCTGACAGTGTGTGTAGGAGAGAGGGTTGCTTTTTTTTTTTTCCTTCCCGATGGAGAAAGGATGTGTCGAGTGCTCTGACCACAGCAGAAAACCCAGTGAGAAATCCACCAGTTTAAGATCCTCTTACTAGAGAACACTCAAGGATATTGCAAGAGTTCTCCACCCACTCTCTAACGAATCAGGAGGGATGTCCTCTTTCTTCCTCCTCAGCGAGTCTCGGTCGCTTCACTCCATCTGTTAGGCAAGCCTGGACGGTGGAGCAGGAGTGTAAACCTTGACACGGATGCTAATTACCCTTCCCCTACAGACCACTTGGCCTTCTTTCCTCATTTCACTTTCACTTTAGAGAGCCGCATCTGGGGCCCAGGAGACAGGGTCCAGGCTTGGCCCTGGAGAAGGCCCCGAGGAGAGGCGCGCGTGCGGCCGACAGGGCGGGGTGGGACGGGGAGCGTGCGCGGGGTAGAGGCTGTTCGCGTGAGGCGTGGATCCTGGAATGTGCGTGTGCGCGGCCCTCGAGCACCGCCTGCGCGGCGCCGATTGGCCGGGGGCGCGCGGCGGGGGAAGCCCTTGGCTAATCTCCTGCCACTCAGCCCGGTCGACGTCGGCGCCGGGGCCGCAGCGCGGCGCGCGGAAGGACAAATAGTCCCCGCGGCGGCACCGCGCGCCCCTCCACGGCTCGCCTCGCCCCGCCCGGGGCTGCCGGGGCCCGGAGGCCCGGGCAGGCAGGGGGAGGGGCGGCCTCTGCGGCTGCTCGACCCCCGCTCCCCTCTTCGCGGCCTGATGAGTGGATTGCCCTCCTTTGGGAAAAGTAATTGGATTCCCGGCTCCCTCCAGCCGGGATGGGCGGAAATCGGAGGCTGAGCGTGCAGGTTGCGGGGGGTGGGTGGGGAGAAGAGAGGTCGGGGAGCAGCCGCATGGGAAGGAAACTTGGTGAAAGCCCCACTCCGCCCTGACGTGTTGGCGTGCTTCTTTCTGTACAGGCCCCGGTAGAAAGCTGGGTGGTAAGGAAGGATCAACGGAGAGTACCCCTGGTGCCCCAACCACCTGGCACGTGACTCTTGCCCCTCCAAGTTGTCATCATTCTGAGATTCACCTGGCTGCTGATCTCCGGGAAGAGAGATAATTTGGAACGTTTGAGTCTTCCAGCCACCACCACCTCGTTTTTCTCTCGGAGCTCAACTTGGAGCTAAGATGGAGAAAGAGCCCTGACAAATCTGGGATCGGAGATAATTCTTGTTAACGGGGGTACCTCGGGAGAAAATAACATTCTCACCAGAATCATCCAGGAAAGTATCTCAGGTCCTTGCTTTAGTAGTAGCGAACTTCCCTAAATTGTTTTTCCTTTGGGGAGATGGAGCAGAAGTGGGAGCCTTAAGCAGTTTATGGCCGAAATGATAGTAGTGTGCTAGGAATTTAAGTGACTAACTCATCCCTCTTGTGATTTTTTTTTTTTCCGCCTTATTTACTGTACTTCACTCATTAATTCGTCTTCAAACAAGCTTTAATTGGGGGCTTTCTATGTGCCATTCTCTGATGCACTTCCCAGAGATACATCAGTGAATAAAAGAAGTCCCTGCACTCATGGAATCTCATTATATTTCAGACAATACACGTACAAACAGATATACAATATAATGTCATGTAGTGATGAATGCCATGAGGACAAAACAGAGTAAAAGGACAAAGATACAGGTGAGAGTAGTGTGGTTTTTTTACTACTTTAGGTAAATTGATCTAGAAAGTCCTCTTTGATGAAGTTATGTTCAAAACAGCGGTCTGAATGAAATGAGGGAGAAAGCCAAGCAAATGTCTGGGGGAAGGAACTTTCCAGGCAGAGAAAAGAACAAGTACAAAGGCTCTCAGGCCAGAGTGTTTGGGGAGCTTGAATTAGTGGGAAGAAAGGAGGCTAACATGAATGCTATGCAATGAGCAGGAAAACAGAGATGGTCTTTCTGACTTCCTTCTTCCTCTGCTCCGATCTAACCCGTCAGAATAATCATTCTAAATCTTCACTTTTTGTACATCTCTTCGTGCTTTGATAGTTTCATGGCTATATTTTCTATTCCATTAAATTTAAATTCTTCTGACTGATTGTCAAGGTCTTGCCCCAATCTAGTTCCCTCTTAACCTGTGAACCATGTTTCAGTCTACTCCTTTAGTTCTAGTTAGGTCTGTCTCTCAAGTATATTCATGTTCACTTATTCTTACGTATATTTGTTTATGGATCTACCCTCACACAACTTAGTATTGATTCAGTAAGGATGTGTGGTTGCAAGTGACATAAAATCCAACTCAAACTGGCTTAAATAGAAAAGGGAATTTATTGGCTCACATAACTGAATACTTCAAGATAGTTTTGTTAGACATAGCTTGGCTGAAGAGTTCAAATTATGTTGTCAAGATTTGGATTCTCCCTGACACGTTAGCTCTTTCCTCTGCTGTTGGCTTCATTCTCAAGCCCCATAAATGAACAACCAGCAACTCTAAGCTCACGCTATCCTCACTACCAGCAAAGGTGAAGAACCTATTCCTAAACCAATCACTGTTGCTAGAGAAAGAGATGCTCAGATTGGCTTGCACTGATTGACAAGCCCATCTCAAAAGTTGAGTCTATCAGTAACACATGAATGGCACAAGAAGGTGATTTTAGGAAAATAGGAGTATGGTTAACAGAGGAAGGGTAGATATGTCCTGGGTAATGAGAACAGCAGACATACCACACACCCCTTGTTCTTCTCTTGATTCTTCTCAAACATTCTTCCACTACATATGCCTTCAAAATGTTTATGCCTATTCAATGCAATAATATTATTTACCACCAAAAATATGCTCACTTCCTCCCCAAAGAGAGATGATCCAAATTCTCATGTAGTTATTGAAGATAACTCCCAAGTCCAGGACAGCAGGGTAATAAGCATGTTTCTCCATTATGCAACAATATAGTTCCTCAAGGTCTAGTAACCTAAGGCTACAAGATAAAATTAGCTACAAAAAAAAAAAAATATATAGCTACAAAATACTTAATACATAATGACAGAAAAAGAAAAAACCTGCAACAAAAACTCATATTTGGAAAAATGACTAATGGCAAACACATAGTGGTCTTTAATTCATAGCATATATCATGCTGGACAGAAACACCAAGGGCTTCCTACCATGAGAGAGGAGAAAGTTCTTTGATCAACACATCTGGCTGCCATATGTTCAACTATTGGAGAATCTCTCATCCATTGTTCCTCCATGCCATATCTGTAATGGACAGTGGGGAGTATAATCCTTCTAGGGACCACACCTCTTCAACATTCTCTTTCCTGATACAGTGGCAATTGAAAAAAAAAAAAAAAAAAAACTTGCTATTACAGAGATAATTAACTTTTACTACCAAATAGCTGTGATCCTCTTCTGTTATGTAGAATTGTTGCTAGGAAGTAGCTGCATAGGCAGGGACTACATTCTCCAGCTTCTATTAATCTTGGCAAAGTCTTACAATTAATTATCTCCTTTGGAATATGAGTGGAAGTGACATGAATCCCTTCTTGCCAATGTGGTTAAGAACTAGGTATGTCTTCTATGGTTTCTTTTTCTTCCTCTAGCTGCACTGAGAGGACTCTAGGACCCTAGAGAATAGTCGTAAGAGAGCCATGAGATAGAAGGAGTCTGGGTAGCTGAATGACCTTGTAGAAGGCCACTTTCTAATCAGGAATACCGATATCGGACTTTGCAAAAGTGAAAAATAAACATCGGTAGTGTTAAGCCAATCAAACTTCTGCACTATGTGTTACAACACTTAGTGCTAACCCTAATAACTAGCCTTCATTCTCCAGACTTAGGATTTCTCTCACCATACAATTTACTTTACTTTTTTTTTTTTTTTTTTAAGTAGGCTCTATGCCCAATGTGGGTCTTAAACTCATGACCCTGAGACCCAAGAGTCCCATGCTCTGCAGACAGCCTGCCAGGTGCCACAATTTTCATTACTTCTTACTAAGCTTCCAGTCTATTTGCATTTGGCCAATTTCATGGGGAAGAAAACCTCCAAAGCTAGATGTTATCTTAAGCTGCAGTCTTTGCATCTAGATTCCAATATGGGTATTTTTATCTTTCCATAATACGCCTTGTTATACTCCTTACTTAGTGGCCTCCATTTTGGTTTCTGCCTGAGAATGATTTGAAACAATAGCTACTGAAAAAATAAAATGAAAAAAAAATAATAGCTACTAGTTTTGCAAGGGGGGACATGGGCATAGTGGTGCTGGAGGGAGTAGAATGGGATAATTATTACCTTTCTGAGCAGGCAGGAATTGCTTGAGAGAGGCCTGAGTGTGTTCAGACCTCTCCAAAGTGCCAGTCTTTTCCCTTTCTTGCCTTCATTGCCATTAAAATTCTCCTGGGGCTTTTCCAACTCTAATGGCTCCAGATTATTGAAATTTCTGTCATATTTGACTGAACCTTTAGCAAAAATGGTCACTTATAACAAAGCAGTATTTTTCCCTCTCAGGCTTAGATAAATCAAGCTCAATCCTAAACTTGAGTCTTTCTTATAGGACCTAACTGAAAGCCAACAGGCCAACATGTAATAGTTGGTGTACTCTAGTATCTGACCTTTTAGTGACATTTTTTACATTTCATACTTGATAGGCACATGTTTTGAATTCTAATATACAACAGGTGCCACTTTAATGTACTACTTTGCTATTGAATTCCCAACCCAATATAGATGAGGCCTCATCTGAATCAACTGATTCAACATTTTAAGATCTTTCACTTACTAATCCCCAGTTCTGATACCAATTTGTGAATTGTTAGAGCTATTTTAGTTGCAGGTGACAAAATAAAAAACACAAACTGACTTATACAAAAAAGAATACATTGGCTATCGGCTCACATAGCTAAGGAACTAGTGATATATTTAGCTTAAGGCATAGCTTGATCCAAGGGCTTAAGCAATGTCATTAGAATTCTATTTCGTTTCATCTCTTGGCTCTGTCTTCTGTGTTGGCTTCATTCTCAGGCTCCATATGGTGGCTCCTGGCAGCTCCAGTTCACATAATCCTTACTGTTAGGAATCTCAGTGGAAGAGTACATGCCTTTTTCCCAGAAGTGCCAGCAATAATCTCCTTATATTTTATTGGCTTTGATTAGGACATGTGACCAGAAGAATGATTACTCATGTTGTTAAGAGTGGAGTCCAGTCTCCCTAAAAGACGTTGACTGAGAGTAATAGAGGAAAACAGGGTATGGTTATCAAAAGAGTGAATGCTGAGTGGCAAAAAACCAAATGTCTCTCATTAGATACCAATGTGTAGCAATTCCTAATTGCTTCACATGTGTTGGTTTTATCTCCTTCACTGGACTGTAAGTCTCTCTGGAGCAGGATCATGTATTATATGTCTTAACAGTGCCAGCCCAGCAGGCAGTCCTTAGATACTGGCTGATTGATTGCCTCTTCGTGGCACACCAAAGAGGGTAAAAAGAGCTTAATAAAAGGATGATTAACAGAGATGTGGGAAGGGTTAAGGGAACCCACTAGCAATGGTAAAGCACTTAACTGGTAACAGTGAGAAGACTTAAGCCTGAAGGAGCAGGGGAAAGGAACTTTTAAGCGCTATAGTTTAGAAGGGGATGTCTGACAAACGCTGTGACTATAAATAGAGAAATGCAGCCACTGCCAATGTGGCCCAGGAGGGGACTGGGAAGTAAACACTTGTCCTCTTTTCCCCCAATCTCCAGACTTCTGTTGGTACCTCGCATTGGCCAAACTCAAACAGAAGCTATAGGGCTTGGATGATAGATAAAGTCTGTAGAGGTCAGCCTTCAGTATAGAGCAAGGCAAATAGGGTGAAAAATGAGTCTGGAGGAGCAAATGGAAAATAACCAGGACATCCTTGTTATATTCCTTAGAGCAACCCTCAATAAAAACCACTCCTGTTTTGTAAGTGTTAACCATATAGCCTGATTTCCCAAGAAAATATAATTTTATCTTTTCCAATACATTTGTTAAATATATAGCTAATGTGGCTTAATTTTTATAGCATTTTAAGACTCTAACATTCATGAATTCATAAAGCATGAAAAATCTTTTGTTAGCCTATGTAGTTAAAAAGCTCTCATCATTGTATTGATATGGAACTCCTCAAGAATATTGTACCTGGTAATCCATCAGAAAGCCCTGGCACAGAACTTGTCAAATAGTGACAAATTTGATAAATGTTTGATGATTTGAAGAATGATTAAATGAATAAATTAAAGCATTTAGAGCCAGACGTGGGAAACTAGATAGGTTTTCCTTGTTCAAGGTTGATGCTAACTATATAACATCTACCAATCCTGTCTCTTAAAGTCTGACATTGGCTTCTTAGCTGTTGATCAAGGTCTTATCTCATAGAAAATGGAACTGCAATAAATTTTCTTCGTCAACCTTTAGAAGTAAGAAGTTTTATAATTAACTGTCATGCTAATAAACTCACTATAAAGTCCATTTCAGTTAAGGGACTATTATTTGTTTTAATAAAACTGGGTCTCCTCATGGAATTGTCATTTAAATGTAAGAAAAATAAATATATTTGCTTCAGTATATAAACTGGCATTATAAAATATCAGTCCAAACTGTTTCTCTAACAGATTTTAGTTAAGCCAAAATTCCACACTTTGATTCTTTGGCAATCTTGTGTATATAGGCCTTGAACAGTTTACAAAATGTTTTCATGTGAATCACCGTTTATTCATACAACAAATAGTACTGAGTACCTACTGTGTCCCACACATCTCTGCCCTCATAGAACTTACAGTGCAGAGCATTGTTTCTCAAACCTTAATGAGAATATAAATCACCTGAGGAGCTTATGAAAATGCAGGTTCTAAGTCTGAGATGGGACCCAAGATCACATTGCTAACTAGCTTCTGGGTGATGCTGCTGTTCCTGGTCTAAGGACAACATTTTGAGTAGCAAGAACCTAATAGGCTCTTTAATTCTCACAACAACTTCATAAGAAATTATCAGTGTTTTTTTTAATTTTATTATCTTGAGTACTTGTACTATGTACAAAGCACTGTGCTATTAACACTTCAATAAAGATAAACAGTCCCATTGCACAAAGGCCTTTTGGAAACTCACCATATAGAAGGAAAAAAACTAGTGTAACAAATAATTATGAATGTGTGATTCTATTTATATGAAATACCCAGGAAAGGCAAATCTATAAAGACAGAAGATAGCTTGGTGGTGGGAATGGGGATTAATTACAAATCATCATGAAGGATCTTACTGGGGTTATGAAAATGTTTTAAAAACTGGATATAGTAATGACTACACAACTCAATAAATTTACTAAGAATCATTGAATTGTACACCCTCAAAAAGGGATGCATTTGCTAATATATAAAGTATATCTCCATAAAGTTGTAAAAAACCAATTATGATGCAATGTGAAAAAATGCAATAATAAACATGTAGTCTTAACTCATTTTTTGTAACTCCCTTTAACAGCCAAGAAAAGGAGCTCACGGAGGCTAAATGATTTGCTCAAAGTCACGTAACTAGTTAATGACCGGGTTAGCATATAAATCTAGTTCTATTAAGGCAAGACTAGTCATTGTCAGAAACCTCATCGCCAGAGAGGCATAGAGATGATGCCAGGAAATAGACACCCTTCCACCAAATGGAGGTTGTACCTCTTGCAGAATTGTCTTCACCCTGTGCAGCAGAGATCATCCTGAGTGGTGACCTAAGCGGAATATCATACACATACTGCAGTTGATGGGCTGTGCAAGCCAGCTATCTTCTGACAGACCCTTTGGCTTCCTCAGGGTTCTTAGATTCAAGCAATGAAAATCAATTCTGACTGATTTAGTAGCAAAGAAAGTGGCCAACTCACGGAATCATTATGAGGGTTGAGAACCAAGCTCAGAGCTGTGCAGCCAAGAACAGTACCCAAAATCATGCTGCAGAAACAAACATAGTGAGAAGACTGCTATCACGGATGCTGCTAAGCATACTGGACTCTGCCCCTTTCTTCCACCACCACCGCTGCCCTGGGAACTTAATTTGGCCACAACTGCAGTGTTGCAAGGGAACTAACTGCTATCTGTGTTTCCAGTTCTCTACTCAAGGCTATGCAGGTGCTTCTGATTGGCCAAGGGCAGGTTATGTACCTGAATCCAGGCTGCAAAGGCAGATGATAAAGTATTTGACAACTTCTGTCAGTTTCTAGATCGTGAGAATGGGGCTTCATTTTACACTTTTTTTCAAGATTCACATATCACTGAATTCTCTAAGGTAAGAGAGTTCAGATGCTGGGCCACCAAAACAAAAACAACCAACAAAAAAGATGTCCATTATAGCCTTGCACAAATGATGGTTCATGAAATAGCAGCATCAACACAAAGCAGAAAGTTGTTAGAAATGCAGGATCTGAGGTTCTATTCCAGATCTGCAGAATCAAGATCTGCTTTCTGATAAGTAGCTGAGGTAATTTGTATGCACATTAAAGTTTAGAAGTGTTGCTGTACATTATACAACATATATTTCTTTTTAATTTTCAAACATCAGTCACCATTAGGCTCTATTTATCCACAGGGTTGCCAGATTTAATGCAGGATGCCCGATTAAATCTGAATTTTAGATCAAGAACAAATCATTTTTAGAATAAATATGTTCCATGAAATATTTGGGACATACTTATGCTAAAAATTATTCCTTGTATATCTGAGATTCAAATATAACTGGGTATGCAGTATTTTATTTGGCAATCATAATCACAAAACTCACCACAATGAACAGAAATTAACAAAAAGAAAGGACATTAACGTAACTGCCTACAGGAAAGCATTTACATCAGTTTTCTATTTTGCCACGGTAGGCTCTAAGTATCCTGAGATCATAACATGGAAATTCTGTACAGTTTCAAACCCACTTTGAGTTCTGCTTATAAGCATTTAATGCTTGAGATCCCCTATAATATGAAGGTGAATGTTCTGTTTTTTTTTTTTTTAAGATTTTATTTATTTATTTGAGAGAGAGAGAATGAGAGAGAGAGAGCATGAGAGTGGGGAGGGTCAGAGGGAGAAGCAGACTCCCCGCCGAGCAGGGAGCCCGATGCGGGACTCGATCCAGGGACTCCAGGATCATGACCTGAGCCGAAGGCAGTCGCTTAACCAACTGAGCCACCCAGGCGCCCGGTGAATGTTCTGTTAACCCTGAATATTAACTGTTCTGTAGGATGAGTTAATTTTTTAATACATCCATGATTTGCAACTAACTTCATTTATTGAGTTTTGACCAATAGCACCTTTATCCCACAGAACCTGACCACATGAACTGAGTAAATAAAGGAAATGAGTAATGACATCACCATTGGATTCCCTCTGGAAACTGCTATTATAATTTTATTTTCTTCCTAAAGGAAAGAGCTTTCAAACATTCTGTCTGGGAAAGAGGCAGATCGTATCATATATCAATTGGAATTAGAAGCATTACATTCAAAAATTAAAGAAAACTTTTAGTATTCCAAAATGTATACCAATTGCATTTATTTGGAAGATGTTTTAAGTCACTTTAACATTTTAGCCAGTCCAAATATTTCCAATCAGCCAAATAGGGAATTTGGGGTGATTGGGATATGGTGACTTTCCTTTTATAACCTTTTGCGTAGTTACCAGTGAGCCACCAATAGAGTTTATCAAGAAAAATCTTCCATTTATCATACTCTCACCAAGCCTTATCTTATCCTCTTGGCTAGTGATAAAATGTCCAGGGAATGTGAGAGGGATTGAGTTCCAAGAAGTAGAATATCCAGGGCGGCTCAGTCTTTAAGCATCTGCCTTCTGCTCAGGTCATGGTCCCGGGGTCCTGGGATCGAGCCCCACATTGGGCTCCCTGCTCGGCGGGAAGCCTGTTTCTCCCTCTCCCACTCCCCCTGCTTGTGTTCCCTCTCTCGCTGTGTCTCTCTCTGTCAAATAAATAAATAAAATCTTTTAAAAAAATCATATTGTAATCCCTAATGAAATAATGCAATTAGGAGATGCCCATTAATGATGGCTAACTTCACAAAAAGAGAGACAAGAGAGACAAGCAGATACTACTTACCTCCTGCATACACACACACACACACACACACACACACACACACACACACACACACCATCCTGTATGAAATATTCTTGCCAAAAATAAAACTAGAATTTGATCAAGCCTACATATCTAAATAATAAGTTACAGAAAATACAGGTGATAAAGGAATATATTAAATGACATGATTAAAATCAGAAAATCCAGGCTATGGAAAATCTTACAGGACAAAGCACATGGTTTTGCTTTAACAAATCAATTGAATGAGAAGGAGGAGAAAGTCATAAATTAGAAGATTTAACACATATTAAACAATTCACTGTGTGGATCTTATTTGGACCCCATTTTTAAAAAAGATTTATTTATTTGAGAGAGAGAGAGAATGGGGTGAGGGGCAGAGGGAGACAGAATCTCAAGCAGATTCCCCGCTGAGTGCAGAGCCCAAGGCAGGGCTTGATACCAAGATCTTGAGATCATTAGCCTGAGATCATTACCCAAGCCAAAATCAAGAGTTGGACGCTTAACCAACTAAGCCACTCAGGTGCACCAATTTGGATCTCAATTTAAACAGATCCACTACAGTTGACCCTTGAACAACATGGGTTTGAACTGTGGGTGTCCACTTATAAGTGGATTTTTTTTGGATAAATACTGTGTATGTATTTTCTCTTATAATTTTCTTAATAACATTTTCTTTTATTTAGTTTTATTATAGTGTACAGTATATAATACCTATAATGTACAAAATATGTGTTAATCTACTGTTTATGTTATCAGTGAGGCTTCTAGTCAACAGTAGGCTCCTAGTAGTTAAGGTTTGGGGGAGTCAAAAGGAATAGGTGGATTTTCAACTGTGTGGGAGTTGGCACCCCTAAACTCCACATTATTCAAGTGTCAACTGGAAGATAAAAAAAATTCATGAGACAATTAGGGGAAATTTAATTTGAAAGCACTATCTTCCACGTTCATTGCAGCATTATTCACAGTATCCTTCTACATTCAGTTCCTTTCTGAATATTTTATGATATTAAAGCATTTCTATAAACACTGGAGATGTGATGATGATATTGTCATTATAGTTCAAAGAAGCATCCTATTTTTTAGATATAAGCATTCTGAACTATTTGTGGATGAACTATTTGATGTTTGCTTCAAATTAATCTGGAGGTGGGGAGGCTTGAGTAATTGTTGAAGCCACGTGGTAGGCTCAAGGGCACTGATTATACTATTCTTTCTACTTTGTATGTGTTTGAAAATGTCCATGAAATAATTAGGTTTTAAAATGTGTTTAGAGTATGATCTCAATTTTAAGTTTGTAAGATCAATGCAGAGAATTAGTTCCCCTTTGAACATATGTCCTCCCCAACCCCCACTTTCTCACCCATTACCCGATCATCCTAATGTTTAGAATAGTTCTTTTCTTCAAGTCCTCTACGTGTACCTATCTCCCAATCAGTTCAGTTCTACAGACAGAACAAAAAACAATACACAGATGATGTTATTGATGAGCCAATTGCATTCTTTGTTCTCTCCTGGGACCAATACTTTTTGAGATGGTCAGGAATGGAAGACTGATCTGTAGTGAAGAGACCCCTGCTTCTCTGAGAGAAGTTAACGGATCCTTTGGGGATAAGCCTATGATTTTGATCTCATTAGCATCGTGAGCTCCATTCAAGTGTGACTGACAGCCACACAAGTCAATACAGGAGCACTTTGGGAGAGCCAAGTTAGAGAGTTTTTTCTTATAGATTAGTGCTTCTGTTCTTACAGAGCTCATAAAAAAAAAAATCAGAGCACTTTTGATTCAACAAATGAATGTAATGAAGCTGCGTGTCTAAGAAAACTGCATTATTGGGTTAAAAGAGAAATGAAATACTAATCCACTTGTTCAAATAAAAATGTTACTGAAGGAAATGGAAGTGTATTCTAGATAATTATTAATGCTTTCGTTTTCACTTTCTTTAATCCTAGCTTAAGTCATATCTAAAGACTAAATGCAACCTTAAAATAAAGAATACTTATATCATTGCCAGTTTTAATCCCATCAAACATAGCTTAATAAAAATAAAGTAAAATCAAGATGGAAATAGAAATTAGAAATAGAGTGGAAAACAGTAGCCAAAGACCTGGGGAATAATGAGCCAGTTCCATCCAGTATTTTCCTTAGGTTTCATTCCCAACTCCCAAGAAATAAAAGATGTTTAAAATATTCAATGGTATCCTTTTATCATGCTACTGAATACAGTTTGAAAGCTTAAGGTGATATGTTTAAAGATTAGAAACAATAAAAAATCCTGTAGGCTTATAATGCAAATGAAACAGGAAAAATTAGAGTAAGATATCTTGGATTTAGAGAAGAATGTGCCAATCACCAAAATTTAATGTTTAATTGCATAAAAATGCTGGTGCAGTGAAATTAGAAATTCAACAGATGGTCCTAAAATAAAATATTTCTGCAGTATATGAGAACAATTGGTCCCTAACTCCTCTCAAATGAAAGTGCAGATAATTAAGCACAATCTAAATCATCCAATCCAAGTCAATCAATTCATTTTATCAAACACTCGGGGGAATGAACTCAAGACAAGGCAACTTTTACTTGAAATACAATTTCTCATTTAATTAATAAACAATTACTGAGGGATTACTGGGGTTAGAGAGAAGATACAGTTATTAACAAGAAAAGGAGACTATATAGCCTTTCCCCCTGAAGAGTCCCTAGTTGAGAGAAACTGAGGGCATATGCACCTAAGAACTTGAGAATATTGAGTGTGCATTCTCCTGATTTTTTCATAAATGTTAAAATAAACAGTAAATTTATCATATTAGACTGAATTTGCCTAAGATACCAATGACTTATAAGAAAAAATTCGTAAGATCTGACATGTGGTGAAAGCTGAATTTGGTGTCACCTCTTTCTGGACTTTTCCCCAGCAATAACATTTGCTTTTAGCAGCCATTTAAAAACAGTTAAATCATACACACTTTATTCCTTTCAGCATTGGACTACATAAAACATTTTTAAAATTTTGCATATAAAAAAATAAGACAAGGGGTGCCTGGGTGGCTCAGTCAGTTACGCATCTGCCTTTGACTCAGGTATTGATCCCGGAGTTCTGGGATTGAGCCCTGCATCAGGCTCTCTGCTCAGTGGGGAGTCTGCCTGTCCCTCTCCCTCTGCCCCCCCCACCCCCCCCTTAGGTTCTCTCTCTCTCTCTCAAATAAATAAATAAAATCTTTTAAAAAAATAAAGACAAATTACAAGTGAGAATATTTGCTACTAGTATCACAGAAAGAAGGCTAGGTCTGATATTATGTTAAGATCTATACAAATCAATAAGGAAAGACCAACACCCAAATGACAAAGTGGCAGCTCCAACCATAGCCTGTTTCCTCGAGTTGCTTACTTCTGAACCAAAATCTCAAGCTGGTGCCCAGGTCACAAGTCTACATCCTGGATGCAAAAGGGTCTTGGGAATTTTTGCCTCTGACTTTTATATGTTAGGTATATAAGGGTCATATCATTGAAATGTCCTTTAATACAGAAAAGCTGTTTAAAAGAAGGTGGACTTTCATGACTATGACAAATGTCCACTACCATTCTTTTGCCAGTTTTATTTTATTTATTTATTTTTTTAAAGATTTTATTTATTTATTTGAGAGAGAGAGAATGAGAGAGACAGCACATGAGAGGGGGGAGGGTCAGAGGGAGAAGCAGACTCCCTGCCGAGCAGGGAGCCCGATGTGGGACTCGATCCAGGGACTCCAGGATCATGACCTGAGCTGAAGGCAGTCGCTTAACCAACTGAGCCACCCAGGCGCCCGTCAGTTTTATTTTAATAGCGGTCAGTAGGAAAATATGGATGCAAATTTAATTTTCATTTTCCATTTACTTGGAAATTCAGCTGCTACTTGGAAATTTGGCTCTGTCATTCATGCACTCTTTCAGTTTTTCATAAACCCAACAAATATTTATTAAGCACATACTATGTACCTGGCAGTGTCTTCTAGATGCTTGAAGTACACTAATGAACAAAACAGAAGAAAATTTCTGCCCCCATAGAGCTTACGTTCTAGTGGGATGTCTTTAGACCCTGTTGGGAGTACACAACAGTTTTCCAATTTTTATTCCAAACAAAGACAGGTTAAGTGGATAGAACAGAATAAGTAGCCTGGTGTTTGTCAACTTTTGCAAGACAGTTCTATTAATTGGTCTAGTTTCTAGACACCTGCCTCTTCAAATACATGACAAAGAAACATTCCAAAAAAGCCATTTGCTGTTTGGGATGCTTCCCTCATTGTAGTGAATAAATGTGATTTGACTGTAAGAGATATGTATATTGAATTTAACTACATTCAAAAGAGAGTATAATAATTAAGAAGATTCTTTGCTTGCTCAAAGTTCAGAGGACACTAATATTTTCAAAATGCTTTAGAAATGCTGAGAAAATAGAGAGTAAAAATTGCATGTGTATTTGCAGGTGATGCCCCTGTATTTTTTTTTTTTTTTTTAAGATTGATTGATTTGAGAGAGAGAGAGAGAGAGAGGCCAGGGGAGGGGTAGAGAGGCAGAGGGAGAGAGAATCTCATGCAGACTCTGCACTGAGCGCAGAGCCTATCTTGGGGCTCAATCCCCAGGACCCAGAGATCATGACCTGAGCTGAAACCAAGAGTTGGACACTCAATGGACTGCACCACCCAGGCGCCCTGATTCCCCTGTGTACTCTATTGGACCCAGTTAGGCATATCTCTTCATCCCTAACTCACATTGACCAAAACCAGAAAAAAGCAATATTTGGTTTAACAATGATATATAAAGTTATTTTAAAGATACTCTCAGGGGGTGCCTGGTGGCTCAGTCAGTGGAGCATGCTACCCTTGATCTCAGGGCTGTAAGTTCAAGCCCCACGTTGGGTGTAGAGATTATTTAAAAATAAAAAATCTTAAAAAGAAAAAGATTTCCAAATCATTAATTCATTTAGCAAATATTTTTTTCTTCAGAATGTTTGAAGGCCTTGTTCCACTGTCTGCTAGCTCCCAGTGTTGTTGTTGAACAGTGGACACAACACCATTTTGAATGGTAGTCCTTGGTATTTGTCCTGTTTTATATTCTCTCTGGAAGCTTGATGGTCTTCTCTTTGTCTTCCGTGTGCTCAAACTTCCTGATCACAGGCTTTGGTATAGATCTATTTTTATCCATTGTGGTAGACTCATGGTGAACCCATTTAATTTGGTAACTCATGTACTTCAGTCCTGGAAATTTTTCTTAGATTGTTTCATAGATGACTATCCCAATTCCCCCTTCAAAGAACCCCCCACCCCCTTGCTTTTGGAGCCCTTATTATTTGGGTTTTGAATTTCCTGAAATAGTCCTTTCTTTTTGTTCTGCATTCTAGGAAATTTTCTCAACTTTTTCTTCCAATCCTTCTATTAAGCTTATACTCTATTTTCAATTCTAAATGTCTAAATGTCTCCCATGATAGTGGCTTCTCTTAAGTGTCTGATAATCCTTGGTCGTCTGCTCATATTTAAGAATAAGGCAACAAACTGCTGACAGGCAATTCTGAGTATACAGGTGGGGATTTGTCAGTTGTAAACTTACCTTAGAGTAATTTCTTTGGGCTTATAGTTAGGGAACCTTCCACATCAGTATCTTCAGGTCTTTCCTTTTGGGTTGATCAGAGTCCATATAGAAGGATCTTCGATCTCCTCCTTGGAAGTTGAAACCTTGGCTGCCCTGAATCTGGGAGCCAAGTTGGTAAACATATCTGGAGGCCTCAGCACCCAATACACAAATGTTCACTTAATTCCCTTACCCCAAGAGACCTCCTGCTTCATCATCTGCAGAGGATAAGTTTGCAGTATTTTCCCTCAGTGGGAGAGAAGCATTTGTTTGCCTGACTGCGGCCCCATAGTGTAATGGTCAGCACTCTGGACTCTGTTTGCCTGACTGCATGGAGTTGGGAAGGGAATCTGGGGATCTGATTGCTTCTTAAACAGACTGGCAAACAATCCTCCCTATAGTATTACCCCTTTTCCTCACTTCACTTCAAGGGGAACCTGGAACTGGCTGGTTAGGAATCTTTTGGTGACACTTCAGTGTATATAGGTTTGATTATCGATTGACCTCATTGCCCCCTTAAGATGCAGTTTTGAGTCTACTACATCTTTTATCACTCTTCTGCTTTTCCAGCTGAAAGACTTCTCAAATTTTGTTGCCATTGTCTTTTCTTTGGCTTCCCATGATTTTAATCCTTAAAAAGTCATTTTATGACATGACATGATTTACTTTAACTTAACATGGGGGTGGAAAAGCAGGAGGAAAGATAGAAGAATCCATAATTATTAAGGATGGGTGATTAAGTACATGGAGGTTCTTAACACTACTCTGTCTACTTTTTTTTTAAATAGGTTTGAGACTTTCTATCATAAAAATATTTTCTAAAAATCCCTTTACTGATTTCTTAGTGTGATATTAGGATGGAACAAACTTCAGAGCATGTGCTAAACTGCCATTTCTACCTAGAAGTACAGAACCATTCATTTTTCAATAAATATTTATTGAGCATCCACTATGTACTAGGCATTGTGCCAAGATACACACAGGAATATGGAAAAGAGATTATTTATTTTACTTGGTCTACTATACTGAGTTTTAAAAAATTAAAATCTATGGCTATCTAGGTTTGATGTTTTAGAGTGTTTGGCAGTATTTTTTTCCTTTTCCAACTCTGAATTTGTCTTGATTTTGGTATAAATGCACGCTTCTATGAAATATGAAAGAAGGAATCCTAAAGGGGAAAAAGACATTGAATATAAGATGGACCATTAGGGGATATCTCCTCAAGTCTGAAAATAGCATTCACACAAGCCATTTAATGGCTTAAATTATAAATTTCATTAACAAGGAATAGAGCACTCTTTTTACCTATGAACACAGAGAAAAGGCAAAATTGGTACCCAGGAAATCCTGCAAGGGGTTCTTGCTAGCTAGCTGATAAAAGAGAATAAGGAGAGTGGACCTTTGATGACTAGTAGAATGTGGCTTATAATAGAGGGGAAAATCTTGGCTTTTAGTTCATCAGTGATGCAAGTGCCATGAACTGAAGGTAACATTTATAAAACTAATTGTTACATAAAATTGTTCCCTTTAGTCCCAAAGGGATAGCTGTGGAAAAGAAAGCAAGAACTCCTAGCTGCTCTCCTGTGGAGAAAGGAGCTACAGGGGGGTCCATTACCCATCAAACTTGGTTCTAGTTGGAGAATGCTAGGAGGCCACTCACTCCATCTAGAAAGCAACTTGCCACTTGACTTGATTAGCTCTATTCTCTTTCCTCCTCCTCTTCCTTCTATGAACTTTCTGGAATATTTCCTCCTAAATCAGAGGCCAAGTTCAAGTCAATCTCCCAAGGAAGCAAAACCCATTGCCTTGATTACTTTTCTTTTTGACTGTAAAGGTTTCTCTGGGCAACTCAGGTCTCCCTCATAAAATTATGTGTGTATGTGTTTTTGAGTGTAGAGTGGGGGCTCTTAGAAAGTGGGAACTGAAACTTTGTTGACAGAATTATTATGTCTGCCCAGTGGCAGGCTAAGGTGAATGGACAGGGACATAAAATATATCAGATTATAACATTCTTGAGGCAGGATGGGTTTGAGATTTTCTGTTCCTCACAGCATGCAGCACCAACCCTGCATGTAAGAAATGTTCATTATATTTCAATATTGATTGATACTGATTAATTTACACTATAGATACAGTACTCTAAGTTTAATCACTGAATTTGTATTACTAGTTGTTTTTCCCTGAACTTTTTAATAAAGCCTTCTGGCTCTATCTAGCAAGATCAGCAAAGGCCCAGAAATTAGTTATAAGTGACACAAAACTGTGGTTTTTATACTCTTTTTGTCTTCCATATATATTGGGAGTATTTTGGAAATCCATTGGTGGGAATAATGTTGCTGTATTAAAAATGATACATGCAAAGACTACATAACAGAATGAAAAACTAATTCATGTTATAATGTCTCATGTTATAATGTCAAAGGATTGATAGATTTAATTCCAGCCTCCCTTTTTTGAGTGTCTACTATGTACTCAGTCTCATGTTAGGTGCATGGTACAGACCGATGCATGGCAATCCTATTGCTCAAGGAGTACATAATCTAAGGAGAAAATAAAGTATAAAACAGTATGGGCCATAATAGATGTGAAAAACTTCACCAGTCAGTCCTTCAAAGGAGTGAAGGAGCTCTCGTAACTGAGGGTTTGGGCAGATAGCTATTTCTTCCTCTGAATTAGTTATATGAGAAATAGGAGAAGAAACTAGTTCTCTCCTCCCTTTTTTTTTTTTGAAAACAGCATAAATCCTTCAGATGGGATTACATTCTCCTTTCTCCAATATTTCTCTTTGGGTTTACCACTGAGTGATAGAATCTTACCCTTAGAATGGGCCTTAAAAGTTGTAGTGTCAGACTTCCCATCTGATGTTTAGGTCTTTGTTTGCTACAGAAAATGGCCATCGGGCCTATATGATTTAGAACACACTAGATTACAAATAGCAGAAAACTCGAATCCTGTTGGTTTCATCAAAGAAGGTAGACCTGGGTTCCGAAGCCATTTCATCAGAGAGCCTCAAAAACATCAAAGATCATATTTCTTTGCTTTCTCCATGCCTGCTTTATTTAACCTAGCTGGACCTTGTACTTGGAAGACGACTGAGGGGCTCCTTAATTTTTTTTCCATACAACATGATGGTGATATTCTTTCAATTTTTGTTGTTGTTGTTATGCTCCCTGATTTTTGGAGAACATGCAGAAAGAGGAGGTCGCTGCTGAAGTTGTTTTGGAATATGTGAAACAGACAAACAAAAACGTCCCCAAAAGGCCACAGTAAATTGCTCCTCTTATTGTCCCAAATTGTGTCATGCCCATTGCCAACTAGTAACTGTGGCAGGGATGGGACTATGTTGCTTTATTTAGGTTGAAATTATGCTAATTTGTTTATATTGGAACCACATGCTCCAGTACACAGCCAGGGCAGGGATGTGACGGCAAAGAACAAGGGGTGTTAACCTAGATAAGGGAGAGTGGATCATGGAGAAACTACCACAGGATATGGCACAAGGTCCAGGGTGTGGCCATTGACAAGTCATGGAAACCCCCCGCCCCAAGCAACAATTGCCTTCTCCCTCTGGACAGCTTGGGTTGTAATAAAGCACAGCAACTGCATATTTGCAGCTAAATCTACCTCCTTGTTTCGACGCAAGTCTGGGCTTCAATGACTCCTTCTTGCCATGTTGTTGCCCTCAAGGCGTTGGCTGCTTCCTTCAATTTGTTACCTTGGATGTGCCTTCTTTCTTCAGTGTTTCTTCTGCCTGGCCCTTACTGGTCTTTACTGCACTCACTGAGCCAAAAACACTGGCTGCCACTGGAGAAAACCTTACTTCCATTTCCAAACTGAAAGGAACTGAAGTTTAGTTATTTTGTCCTCTTTTTACTCTCTTTGGGGCTTCTTCGGGCTAAGTTCGGAACTTGCGCCAAGATAGTGGCTGTGCGACCAAACCTCCCTGGGCCATCTCTGCAAAATGATGGCACTGGCTTGATCCATTTCCAAGAACGCGTCTCGCTGTCCAATTCCGTGGCCCTGAACAGGATTCCTGTGGGAAGAGGTGATTGTAGACTTGGGGGCTTGTGTGAGTGGAGTGTTTGGGTACCTGAAGCCCACACTGCTTTGTATAGTTTGAGGGAGTTTTGACCCTTTTCCTGCATTCTGCTCAGCGACGAATTCGATCAGCTGCACCAACTCCAAGTGCGGACCGAGGTGGCTCGGTCTCCCTTCCCCACGCACGCAGAACGTCCGGGCTCGGCGGAGCGCTGCGTCCGGCGTCCAGCGCTGCTTGGTCGGGAGCTGCAGCTTCCAGGGCTCTGCGGCCTCGGGCTGGGTGGCCTGGGCAGCGGATCCAGATGCTCCCGCAGCTGCGTCTCCCTCGCGCCGCTCCGCCGCCCGACGCAGGAGCGGGACAAGCCGGAGGAGGCGCCACGGTGCCTGCCGCCCTGCTCCCGGGGGCACGGACTAGACGCCCTCGGCGGGCGGCCCGGCCCTACTTCGC
Source organism: Phoca vitulina (assembly GCF_004348235.1). Classification (NCBI taxonomy): domain Eukaryota; kingdom Metazoa; phylum Chordata; class Mammalia; order Carnivora; family Phocidae; genus Phoca; species Phoca vitulina. The sequence goes on from NW_022589723.1 coordinate 23,604,619, forward strand.
GGGGTGGCTGCGCGCGTCTCCCGCCCCTCCCCGGCGGCCGCGACTCCGTCCCGCCTCACCCCACCGCGGGCTTTGTCCACCGGCCGCGCGGCGGCCCCTCCCCGTTCCCGCCGGCTCCTCCCCACCCCCTCCGCTGGCCCCACTTCCTCGGCGCAGGCGGCGGGAGCGAGCCGGGGACGAAAGGGTTAACCCGGGGCTCTTCCCGGCGCGGAGGGATCCAGAGCCGAGCCGAGCGCGGTGCTGAGGCCGGCTCAGCGAAAAAAATGTCCGCCTGAGGAGACCCACAAGTTCTATTCGGGGGGACCGCCAGCCCGCCCCGGGAGGAAGGGGCGGCCAGGCCCGAGAGCCGCCTCCCCTGCCCGGATCCGAGAGCTCGAGCGGGGCAAAGTGAGCCGAGCCGCCGGGAGGTGCAAGGGGAAGCCCGAGCCCGCTCTCCCGGCCAAAGTGAACTTTAATCGGGGTGGTTGGATGCGGAGACGGGGCGGCAGGTAATTGCGGAGAGGCGAGCGGGAGGGGTACGCCGTGGCGGGGCTGGGGGCTGAGGGGCGCCGTCGCGTCCCTGCCGGAGCGGAGGCGTCCACCGCCCGGCGCCCCAACTCCGCGCTCCTTTGTACAGAGAGGCGAGCCCGGGGTTCCCTCCAACTTGGGGAGCGGAGTGGGGGCGGAGGCGAGAGTCGCGGGCGGCCAAGGCCCGCGGGCGGCGCGCTCGGCCTGCGCGCCCCGCTCGCCACTCGGCTCCGGCTCTGGGGCGCGCGGGAGAGCAGGCTGCTTCGGCCGCCTCGCCGGGCTCATTGTTCGGCAGGTCCGGGGCTGGCCGGCCGCAGGCAGGGCAGCAAAAGTGGGAGGAGGCCGAGTCCGGGGAGGAGGACGCCCGGCAAGAGCGAGACTAGTTGTCGGGGTTTGTATTTTCTTTTTAAAAGCGCCCCTCGGACGCGCGGGGGTTGCTTTCCGACCCCCGGGGCCCGCTGGGGACGTCCGGGCGGCGGCGGCGGCAGACGCGGGCCTGCGAGCGGCGCGTTCCCTGCAACTTGTCAGTTCTATTGTTGCCGAGCCTGTGAGTCACTTCGCATCTCCCCTAGTCGCCGCTCCGCTCGCTGGATGCCCTGTCGCCCCTCACCCCGCCCCTCGAGACCCCCGCCCGGCCGGGCGCCGCGCCGAGCACCCGGCGGCCGCGCGGGGTGGGGGCACCGGGGAGGGGGCAGGGTTGGGCTCGGAAACTTGCGGGAGAGGCGGCGAGTTGCGGGAGCCGCCGCGACGCTCCCTGGCCGCGCGGAGGAACGCGTGGATTCACCGACCCGGCGCGGTGCTGGGCTCTCCTGCCCCCTGCCCGCGCGGCGGTGGGAACGAGTGGGGTACTGGAAGTCAGCCCACGGCTCTCGCTCCTGCCCTACGCCCCTTTTCATCCCCGCACACACTTTGGGCCTCGGTGGTCTCTCTGAGCCTGTTTCCTCTGCTTTAGGACCCGCTAGAAGTGGCTGAAGATGAATCCCCAGCAGCAGCGCATGGCTGCTATAGGGACCGACAAGGAGCTGAGCGACCTGCTGGACTTCAGTGCGGTATGAGAGCTTTCCGCGGCATCTTGGGGTTCTGCTGAGGTTTACAAAAAAACAAAAACAAAAACAAAAAAAACAAAAAAAAAAAAGAAAAGGAAAGGGAGGGGGAAAGCGACGTGGAGACTAGGCAGCGTGAACTCCATCTGCTTTGAGCAGTAGTTCTCAGGGCTGGAGTCCAGCTCCCCCAAGTTGGACACCTGAACTTTGATGTAATGTCTAGACTTGCAGATTTAAAACTTTAATGCCAGAGGGGTCACTTGATTTAGCCAGTTAAAAGGAGAACAATGTAACCATGAGCTTTGGTTGAGTCACTCTCTGACCCTGATGATTATTAGGGATTTTGAACTTTATAAGAAAAAAAGAAAATTATTTTTTCTGCACTCCATTTCCTTCCCTAAGATGGGATAGAATTTATAATATCCGAAAGATGTCAGTTATGAGAAAGCCAGTTAAAGGCTAGAATTTCCAGCCTTTTTGGCTGAACACTTTTAAGTACATGTATATTTATGTGTGTATATGTGTATATATACGTGTATGTATACATAAGTACGTATGTGTACATTTATAAATCTTTTACCATGGGGAGTAATTGAATGACTTAAAAATAGCTGAAACCGAAGGCCTACTGCCTTTATCTCTAAAGGGTTGAATTCCTTTTTTAACTGTTGTTAGGAGTCAGGACCAATACCTACTTTATAAAACTGGGTTATAATGGATCCTTACTCTATGTAGTGGTTTCATTGGATGTGATTCTGATTGTGTGTATTGAATGGTAATGTAAATGTAATGAGATTTCTGTTAGAAAGTGAAGATCATGGACAAAAATTTACAATTTAAACTTAATAATCTTAGATTTTCTCATGTAAGTGACTGGGTTTTGAGAACAGAATATAACCAGTATTTCCAAGTAGCATTAGGAAATAGTATCACTCAGTGTATTTGCTTTTCTGGGTCTGAATGTTTATCTTCAATTTTATCTTAACTTCGTTCTGAAATACAGTAACTGATGACTCTTGGTGGACTTTTGTTTGCAAGGAGTCTAGAAGAATTTCAGGACTAACAGATACATTTGGGTTATTTTGTAGATGTTTTCTCCACCTGTTAATAGTGGGAAAACCAGACCAACGACACTGGGAAGCAGTCAGTTCAGTGGATCAGGTAAGATGATATCTAAAACCAGAAACTCTTATTTTGGTGTTGTGATACCTTTTAGTAGAAAAATATGAAGTATTTTAATATGTTCATGTCATTCTGTAGTGTCCAGTTCAAATTAGAAGCAAAAACAAGCCTCAAATGAAGGCTGTTGCTTTCAGGATCCATTGATATTTCTGAGAATTTAAATATTGATGTAAATTTTTTGTTTTCCATGAATTTTTAAGTTCAGTTTGTCTTGTTTGAGTACAAGGGATTATATCCTGCCTCTGTTTGGACAAGTACCAGAAGAAAACACTCGGTGGTCCATGTATGGTCTTTTTTTTTTTAATGTTTATTTACATATGTGTATTTTTAAATTTTGCTAAAATTTCATCCTATTAGCATTATTTACATTTGGGTTCTAAAAAATTGGTGAAATAATGTTATTTAATATATGCGTATGAAAAGTGGAATTGAGTCAAGAAATAATTAGTAAGACTTATTTTAGATTGCCGTTTCTTTGGAAGTCTGCAGCAAATTAACAATTTTTAGGACAGTTATTTAAAATGTTAAAGGAATGGATGTTACAAATAAATGAATAGAAAGATTTATTTTCAAATGACATCTATTAGATGACATTAGGATAATGTTTAGAATAAGTTAAATTAGATAACTATTCCTACACTGGTGCTGTGGTCTTTAAATTTACTTTCTGTATATTTATAACTACTCTGCTCCATTATTAACATTTATCCCATATTTCTTAAGTATGCATTTTTTGTTTTTCTAACTTATTTAAACTCATGATTTCGAAAATAAACAGTCCAGAAGCAAGGTCCATTCCAGTGTTCAAAACCTACAATTTTCTTTTTAACTTAAACTGATTCTTAGTTCTCAAAGATGAAAAAAAAAAAAAAAATAAAGCCATGGATAGCATCATCTTAAAACCAGCTGTCAAATCCCTGGGCTGAAATTTAGTAATTCCCTCTTTGACCTGTGCTTTTATTTTCCCTAGTAAAATGATAGTTGATTTCTTAAGATACTATAAGAGCAAAACATCAGGAAAGAAGGAAATGTCATAACTGATAATATCTTATACCACTTTATATTTAAAAAATGTTTCCATTTAAAAATAGTTCACTAACTTAATTTATTAAAATTTATTTTTCAAGATAAAATTACAGCTTATGGGTAAAATATAGCATGTTTAACACCTCAAATAAGCAAAATAAAAGCATTCTAGGTTTTAAATATGCTAAAGGCTGATATTATCCTTATTCAGAAGGATATCATTAAAATGTTAGCCAAACCCCGACTCTACTCTTACCTCCTTCCCATTTACTGGTAATTATTTGAAAATTGTCACTTTTTTGGGGAGGGTAGAAAAAATTATTAATGTGGAAGAAGGCTGCATTCCTTTCTTTACTACTGTTTTGAGTATATCTCAATTTTTGCAACTAATAATTCATTTCTAGTACTTTCAAATTTAGTTTGTCTGATACATAGTAGATGCTTAGTATACTTCTTTAAATGAGTAGTGACGTTGTTTTAGGCTGTTCAAGCTTGAATTGTGGAAAATATATTTAACTGATACTCATTGATATCAAGGACATGAACTTCAGAAACTTGCTATTAGAAATACTTTTCTGTTTTTAGAATAAAGGCAATTATATTTTTTTCACTTTTTAAAATTAACGTGTGATTTATGTAGTGTGTAAAACTAAAAAGTATGTGTGAACTTGGTATGTATCATTGTAAGCATGACATTGGAACATTTGTGGGCCTTTGTATCGCTTGCATTATGCAAAGGAAAAAATTATTTGTCTATATTGCAGAAATTATATGGTGTTTGATTCTTTGGAGTAGGAAATTTTTAATTTTAAAACTGTTAGATTTGTTACTTGTCCATTGAAAGTTTGAATTTAAACATGTGTTCACTGGACATAGTTATATTTATCTCTGTGGTTTAAATCCCAGGAAAAAAAAAAGCTGTGACCTTTAATAATTAGTGAATGGATTTAAATTTTGGGGAAAGCATAATGGCATAAGTGATTATTTTATATCAGTATATTGGTAGATGTGGTTTTTCTATAGTTAGTTTTTTTATCTTAAAGGAAATGTCCAGAAGAAACTGGTATAGCAATATTATTTTATTTATATGCTTTATTGACATCTGAATAATCTTCTGATTTCAAAGGATACATAATATGTCTTAATTTCTGTATATTTGCAGCAGTATAAGGAGCTAAAGAGAGCTAAAGGTATTTCTTTCGGAAGAGCTAACTTAGAGATTAGAGTTTTCTTGTATTTTGGAGTAACATTGTAAGACCCCTTTCCCTCATGAAAGATGTAGTTGTGCAGTATAATTTCCTTTCGTATGTTCTTTTGGAGGATGACTTAATTTAACATTGGGCTTTTTTTGAGAAATAATAGAACAGATGTAGAATTTTTTTTAGCTGAAAGCATATATCTTATAGTTTAAAAAAAATGTTTTTTTAAAGTTTTATTCCTAAAACAAATAACTTGTATGATAGCTCACACTTCTTCAAAAGTCATTGGAAAAGATGAGGATGTATTTCTATTACTTATTTGTCTGGAGAAATCTGTTATAATGCTATTTCTTCATCAAGGTGTTAATTTTCTTGCATTATCATAAGACTGAATTTGTCCCTTTTGTATGATAGAGTCTGCGATGTTCTTACAGTGACCTTGAGAGGTGTTTCTCTCTGTAGGAGTTAAAAGTGAGGTACTGTGTTATGTTAGGCGAGTGTATCAGGAGAAAACTTGTTGAAAGGATTGATAAAATGGAAGTAGTTCAGGTGTTTAAATCCACTATTCCCTCCAACTTCAGAGTCTGAGTTTGTAGAACTAAATTGTGGTATTGGGTTTCATTTTTAGTAGTAGTTTGAATGTTTACATGATATCCAAAAAATTTCCTTTATTAGTTTTTGAATCCAAGTAGTAAGAGATATTGAAATGGAATGGGTATATTCATTTTGTAAGCTCTCTATATATTGAATCTATTTTTGATATTTTCAGAAAGTTATTTTACTTAGCAGGTAAAGCTTTACTTTTTGTTATTCAAAGCAGATTTTTGTAATATAATTTCTTCTTGCCTAAGATTTTTGGAAGTAATTGTAAGAACTCTTTTCCCGCTTTTAATTTTTAAAAGGAATACAGTTTTTCATTCTTCAGTTACTGATCACTTTTTTGGGGGAAATTTTTCATTTGTACAGGCTTTATGCTTTTTGAAAGTATTAGTATAGAGCCAGAAAAAATGAATTCTCATTAAATTAAGTTTTTTTAATTAGACTTTTTGTTTCAAATAATTGTTAGTTTCATATGCAGTTGTAAGAAACAATACAGAGATCCTGTGTACACTTTAGCCAGTTTTCCACAATAGTAGCATCTTGCAAAACTGTAGTGCAATATTAGAACTAGGTTATTGACAGTGATACAGTGAGGATACAAAAACTTCCATTACCGTAAGGATCCCTGGTGTTTCCCTTTTATAACTGCATCCACTTCTCAAGTAATTAAAGAAAATCCATGGTAATATTAGTAAATACCTGCTCACTCTATTAAACATGGAATAAGCTTTTCAAATTGTTGTGGCATTATTTGTAACATTTGAAAGAAATCAAGAAAGAAAACCAAAATGTTATCAATGAACTGTAATATAGGTAGGAATGGTTATTTTAAATAGAGGGTAAACTAGGTTTGTTCTTTTCACTTAAGGTATTTTAAGGTAATGAGTAGGGTGTGGTTCATAGTGTGTACCTATCAGTATTAAAATTTGTAATAAATATAATGTCTAGTAATACACACTTGTTCAAATTTAGTACTGTTGTTTGAACCATGTTGGACATTTGCTCCTGCCAAGCTGTAGTGATGAATGAGAGTAACTGCAGAGTCAGTAGGCATGTAAAGAAAAATACAGTGTTTTAGGATAAATACTGTCTGCGGTTAAGTGGCTCATTTAAGGTAAAAGCTAAGTAGCAAAGGAGTCCTTTAGAGATAAGTCGTATATGAAAGTATCAACTTGGAAAGCAAAAATTAGAGAAAAGATTGTAACTGTGAGTATTGTGTGCTTTTTAGAACAGTTCCTGTAGTGTTTCTTTAAGTGGTCATGGCTTATAATGGATTTGGAAAACAATTTGATTAGATGACGAGACTTGTTTGTTACATATAGTGAGGCATACCTATAAGGAATTTTATTTTTACCTGTTTTCATTAACAATTTAAATATAAATTCAACTTTCTGTCTTTTAGACTGTCCTTTAGTGTCTCTTTTTCTTTGAGTTTTAAAATAATTCTCTTGGAATAGGAAGATAAAGATTTCAACCTTAAACACAAAAACGGTTGCTTTCACATTTTTAGATTTGAAGGGGACCATTGAGTGTAATCTCTTATTAAAGGCAGATAGTTTTTTCTGTGCTTGAACAATTGGAAATCATGCCTGGAATGTCACTGCCTGCTTAGTGTTGTGGAAGACTTGGTTATAACTCTGGCCGTAAGAGAGTAAAGTAACACTATTAGAGTCTCTTGGGGAAAAAAAAAAAAGGCTATTTCTGGACAGTGTGTGGGATACCCTTTTTTTTTTTAAATCATTTATTAAGATTGCTTTTGGGTATCATTTGAATATATTTTTTTGGATGAGGTTGTTGCAATTAGAAATCTAATGCTTTTGCGTTTAGGGAATAAAATGAGAAGACAAACATTTAAATGTCAGTTCAAAAGATGAATGAATGACTTTCTTAAATAGTTGAGCCATACGTATCTCAGATTTATCAGTTAATTGCATATTTATTTAGTATCTACTTTGTGCAGTCTGCTATTCTAGGATCTTTTAGGAAGGTGGGAAATGGAGAAGGACATAGACCAAAAAAAGTGTAGGCATTACATTATCTAGGTAGTATGATAAAATGTAAAATTGTGAGGCAAACTTCTATGACATAAAAAAAAATGTCAACAACTGCACATTAATGTAGTTTAAATTGAGTCCGTGAGAATAAGGATGTGCTGAGGAGTCTTAAGGAAACTGGCTTAAGGAAAACTTAGAGATGTTGAAGTTAGAGTTGATTTTTGAAGGAGATATAGAAAATGAATTAGAGAAGAGAACTGGCCTCCCAGATGTGGGGTGGCATGAAAAGAGACCCAGAAATGGGAATTTGACTTGCTCCAAAGGGCTATACAGTTCGGGGAAAGAGAAACTGGTTTTTATTAATCACCATGCACTCCTGGAGGAGCTCATATTTACATACTATTATCTGAGCCAAACTGCATAACTTCAAATCCAGTCATTGCCACTTATTAGCTGGGGGATCTTGGGTAAATTACTTAACCTCTCTGTGCTTCTGTTTCTTAATCTGTAAAGTAGGACTAAAAATAGTAGCTATCTTCACAGAGTAGTTACGAATATTAACTGAGTTAATACAGGTAAAGCTCCAAGAACAGTGCCTGGCACCTATTTAGCTGTGGTGGAGTGAATTGTTAGCAGTTAGACAGTAGAATAAGGAAAGCATTTTTTCATGCAGGAAGCAAATGTGCTAATCCAAGGGTGAGCTGGTGAAGGTTTGACTTGGTATTAGTATAGGGAGAAGGAAGGAAAAATGCCAGAAAGAAAGAATTGACAGAATTTGAAGAACTGGATTTCTGTAGGTTAAGAGAAATGACTTAAGGTTGCAGTTCTAGCATAACTGGAGTGTGATAGTGCTGGGGGAAATAAAGATGCCGAATTGTTTTGAGCATTTTAAATTTCACACGACTTGGGACTCTTCTAGCTAATTTTGGGATTTATGAGAGAAAAGTGCTGGGAGATGAGTTAAAGATGTTGGTTAAAAAAAGGAACAACAGCAGCTCTTTTTTGTTTGTAAAATTAATAGTCATCATTGAAAAGAAAGTTGGAGAACAGAAAAAGCAACAAAGGAAAAAAACACACCCATGATTTCACTGTCCAGAGAAAATTGTTGTTTTGATATATTTCCATTTGGTTTTGTTTTTCCTGTTAGTCCTTTGTTTGTAAAGTTGAGAGCTTAATGATGGTTTCATTTTAAGTCGTGCTTTTTTATTTCACTTAATATTGTGAGCATTTTCCTCATGTACTTGATTCTTTATAAACTTAGTTTGAAATTGTATGATATTACATGGAATGGATATAGCATAACTTAACAAATTAGTTCTCTCACTGCTTGACATTTAGGGATTTTGTTTGTTAATTTGCTTTTTGTTACTATAAGAAATGTGATAGTGAACCTTCTTGTACATACTATATTTTTATCTACACATTGATTTCCTTTGGATAGGAGATGTAGATTTTGTTTTTTGTGCCTGCAAGTTATAATTAAAGCTAAGAGAGTGAATAAATACCCTTAGGGAAATGAACTCAGAGGGAGATAAATTATCAGGTCAAGGATTGATGTTAAAGGTGGAGTTAGATGTATAAAATTAGTGACTTTGGATAATTATTTAATGTAAAAATACAATTTTTATTTGTATATGAATGGAATATAAGATGACATTATGTACAGATTTATATTTGTGTATAAATTGGTTGTGCGGTAACTGGAGGGAATTCCTATCATTCTTTGACCTGTGCCTATTGAAATGGAGTGTAATCTAATTGGAGTCTATCAGTGAGAGCACTTGAATTCTTGACTTCTTAAGAGAGGCACTGTAGGATAGTGGGAGGAATTGGGCTCAGGAACCAAACAACTGGAATGGAATCAGTGCTTTGCAGCTTATTAGCTGGGTGGCCTTAGGCAAGTCATTTAAATGATCTGACCATACTTTTCTTTTTTGTGAAAAGTGTACAATACTGCCTACCTTCAGAATCTTTATGAGGATCAAATAAGATTATCTTTATACTTCTGCCACACAGCAGCTTCAAAAATGGTAGCTGCCAGGGGTGCCTGGGTGGTCCAGTTGGTTAATCATCTGACTCTTGATTTTGGCTCAGGACATGATCTCAGGGTGGTGGGATTGAGCCCTGTGTCTGGCTCCGTGCTGGGTGTGGGGTCTGCTTAGAATTCTCTCTTCCTCTTCCTCTGCCCCGTCCACTCTTAAGTATTACTAATGATAATATTAATAAATAACAGTAATACTTAGGACCAGCTTTATCGGCAATGTTTATTGAACTATTATTATATACTAGGTGCTATGCTAGTGGTGGTGGAGGTGAGGAAATGCCCCCACAAGGGCAACATATCAAAGTTACTTTTCAGTGCCATAAAATTATATGTATTGTCAGAAGTCTAAGAAGAAATCAGGCAGTAGTTTTTTAAATTAAAAAAAGTTTTTCGGGGGTGCCTGGGTAGCTCAGTTGGTAAAGTGGCTGCCTTCGGCTCAGGTCATGATCCCAAGGTCCTGGGATCGATCCCCGCGGGCTCCCTCCTCAGCGGGAAGTCTGCTTCTCCCTCTCCCACTCCCCCTGCTTGTGTTCCCTCTCTCACTGTGTCTCTGTCAAATAAATAAATAAAATCTTAAAAAAAAAACTTTTCCCCTCTAGGAGAGTAGCTTTGAAAGGGCACCATGTACCTAAGAACTTTACCTTTTTTTTTTCTTTTGCAGTTTATTTCTTCTTAATACTACTGTTTTGTAGGTTAGATATTATATAGTGCAGAATGGTGGACAGAAACGTGTACAGCTTTTGAAAACCCTCTTCCCTGCTTAGGCATTGCCACTTGGATGTAGTGTTTTCTCCATATTCTCTCTCTAGCTACCTGAAATTCTTTCTGGAATGAGATGTAGACTAAATAAATAAGTAAAATAAAAATTACGTGACCTGAGAGGATAGAATAGCTGGGAGACAGGTTGGAGAGAATGTTAAGAGTCTCTAGAGTAGAGCTTCTCCAGTTTTTTCTTAATAGCAGAGGAGAAGGAACATAAACTCCCCTGGTAGCCTGAAGCAACACATTGCAAGTGAGCAGAAGAAATCTTATCTTAAAAATTTATGTGCATTTTACTTTCTACTCGCAAACACAAACATATTTGTTGTAATATAAATATGTTTTAATTAATCACTGAGTAAAACTGAGGTTCTGAGAACATGCATCGTGGTTAGCGTGTAACATTGCCTTCCACCTGTTTTGCTTTGTATCTTTGGGGTTAGGGGCAAAGGTGGAGTGGGATGCAGGCCTATATTATCTTCTCTTTAGTGAGAAGCCCAGCTCTAGAGCTTATTATTCAGCTGTTTTTATTCGTGGCTCTTCTCTTGCTCCCACAGAAGTCTATGAAAAAGGATCATTACATTAGGGGGCAAATGGTTTTGGTAGGGAGAAAATTGTTATTCCATAAAGCACAGAGAAATTTGTTAGTAATGTCACTTGTTTTCTGTTTCCAGCCAGATCATCCTGTAATTTCTTAACATGCCCATGGCGTGAGAAGAAAATATATATTTTTATAGAGAGAGCTTTGGTTTTTTTGTTGTTGTTGTTCCATGTTTGAAATGTGCTCTGGTGTGTTCCGTTTAAAAATGTGCTTTCATAAAGACCATGGTGAGTCATCCAAGCTACTCTAAGCTGATTGGGGACGTAAAGATCATATTTAAAGATCATAACTGAAATGTAAACAGATTGGGGATTGGTTGCTAATTTTTATTGCATTGGGTAGTGACTCAGTGATGAAAATTTCAAAATAAAATAATAAAACAACTTAAAGATAAGGTACAGGATAGAAGAGATTACTTTTTTTTTTTTTTTGAAAACAACCACTACCATACCTTACCATGTTTTTGGCTATTAAAAATGTTGGCTGAAGGTGTCATTTTGTCAGATCTGTTTTAGGTGCTAGGAAAGTGCCTGAATTTGAACTGAGGGAGTTCTCTGAATTTGAAAGATTATTCCAGTTACCCAAGGGAAGTCTCTTTGGAAACCTCCCTCAAAAACTGTGGTTTAATTTTCTTCCGGTGGTTTTGCCAGGGAGCCATTGTGAGGCTTTGAAATGAGCAGGATCAACTCATGATTACTATTCCACCACTTCATTGATGGTTAATGTAGAGAACACAGGTTGAATTTAATATGATCACGCAGCTCCAGTCAATGAGCAAATATGCTCCTGCTCTCAGCAAGAGTTGTGAGTAGTGGTGGAGCACCGCAGGGATCCTGCTAGGAGGGAATTACAGTCATCAAGCTTCTCAGTCCTTGAGACATATGTTGTTTTGAGGTTGTTGAGGATAAATAAAAGGTTTGCTGTACCACTAGAGAGGAAAAAATGCTAGGCTTCACTTTGAACTTATGGCAGAAGCATGGTTTGGCCACAAGTTAATTTAGAGAATCTGAGTTTGTGTGGGTCCTCAAATAGCAAAAACCTGAGTTAGCAGGTCCTCTTAGGTTTTTGCTATTTGGAAGCCCTACTGTATCTAGCTGACTTTGTCATCTAGTCAGAGGCCCTTTTCCTGTCTGCTTGGCATTGACATGCTAAAGGTTTTAGAAAATGTTTTTCAGTGTTGGTCCCAATTTAGAGTAAAGTTTAAGGGGGATAGTTGTTTCATGTTCATTCTCTTGGTGGGAACTTATAGACAGTTTGAATTGATTATGCCTTTCTATAAGTAGGCAAGTAATTAGAGCCATTTCAAGACCGTACGAAATATCCTAAATGTCTCTTGTCTAAGCATCAGCTAGTTCTTTTTATTCTAGGGGATGGTATAATTAATTATTATATGTCAAGATCACCTTTTACCTGCCACAGGTCCACAATCTCTGATCTGCGATTTTGAAATCCAAAAAAGTCTGAACCAGAATTTTTCCTTTAAATTCAGCATACATTGTTTTAGTGGCAAAATCTGATCTTATCTGAAGGGAGGCCATTGACAGTTTGTTTTCCTAGTTGTTTTATGGTTACCAGGTGCTGGAAGTGATTTGTAATGTATGGTATGTGCACTGTATTTCTTTCTTAAATTTGAAAAAGTGAATTCTAAAATCCACCTGTCCTCATGGATTTTTGAAAAGGTAAAAAGGTTTTATAAACCCCCCCTTTTGTGTGTGTCTCCCAGGTCTTATTTACAACTCAAAATAAGAATTTCTTTTTTCGGACTAAAAGTCTAGACTAGAGAATTTATTATTTTAAATACAGGAAAAATAATGGTGGTAAACTTGTTAACATAAAGGAAATTCTTCTTGGAATTTGACTTTTCAGGCTGAGCTTTGTGTTTGAATATTTTCGCCAGTACATTGATTTAGGGAATCAGTTTCTATTTTGAGGAGGGATACACTTTTTCATCTTTTGGGCCAAGGAGTGTACTGATATTTCCCTGGTTAGTTTGCATGGGAAATTTCAGGGTGCCAACAGGAGATATATTTACATATAGATATATAAACCAAAGTAAGAGTAATTTTACATATATAACATGTAAAACTAGTACTATATGATCATTTTCAAAAGGAAGCCTCAACCCTGACCATACCCACTTTTATGCCTGAGAGCAAATGGAGAAGAGAATCCTAGCAAGTTATCTTCATGAAGAAAAGGAGGAGCTAAGATACAATTTTGTGTGGGACAGATAACAAAACCAGTCTTCGATAATTTAATTAATTAAATTTTTTATTTTTTTTATTAGAGAGAGCACAAGCAGGGGGAGGGAGGGGCAGAGGGAAAAGCAGATTCTCTGTGAGCAGAGAGCCCGATGTGGGGCTTGATCTTAGGACCCTGGGATCATGACCTGAGCCGAAGGCAGACGCTTAACCTACTGAGCCACCCAGGCACCCACAGTCTTTGGTAGTTTTATTCTCTTCTTTTATATTGGTTAAAAGTTTTCATAGATTCGTACGTAGCATGATGTTTATTCCTGCAATATACTTATTAAGGGCATCTTCATTGAAAACATATTGTGATTCTAATGGATGTGTGAAATTTTCCTCCGTAACCTCTCATTGGCTCAGTCCTACTATTGATAAAAGCTATGAGGAGTAGCTACGAAACTAGTTTGCTGGGTATGTTTTGAGGGGCATGCCAATTGGCCATTCAGACTCTGGTTGCCTTGCCAACCTGTTCCCTTGTGTGTTCCCAGTGATGCTGTCTCAAGAACCATGAATACTTAAACAAGAACCATGAATACTTAAAACAAATAAGCTCAATTAAATAAATAGATTAAATAATAAATAATTGAATAAATCTGCTTAAAGTTAGTAGGGGTTTAAGATTCTCTGCTGTAGGAACACAGAACAGGTCATTCAGCCAAGGTCTCTCTTGCCTTCATATTTATATAATCTCTCTTGTAGTGCTGCAGTGAACAGACTCTGAGTGTGACTGTGGAGGCTTGCTAGATAAGTTGTATAGTAGTAGCTCTTTGCCCAGTGAATGACTGAAGGAAGGAGGAGTTTTACTGTTGAAAAAAAATCAGTCATGATAAAAGTATTTTGTAAATATTTACTCATACACTGTTTTCTTCATAATTCTTATAGGAAATTGGTAACTTCATTTTGCAGAGGAAATAGAGAAATCAACAGTGATACACATTTGTCTGTGGTTTCTTATTGCCCCTCAGAAGTAGCAAACTGATGAGTTGTAGTTGCACCTGCACTGATACCAATCTACACCAGGGCAAGGTTTGTCTTGAGGAAGAATTTAATATCTCTAGAAATCTTTAAATTTTGTTGTAACAGGTGGCTTAAATGGTGTAATGTTGATATTCTCCACAAGAAAGTGCTTCAAAATTTATTTTTATTAGAAAGAAAACAATAATCAAAGCCTTTATACAATAAAACTTCTAAAAAAGTATTAGAAGACACTAAATATAAATAGCTACAACCTGAAATGTCTTTAGGAGAGTATAATTCCTGTGTGTGGTTCTTATTGTCCAGCTGTCATCAGACTTTGTGCCTTGGGAAGAAGATGAAATTTGATAGTAGTAAGATACTGGAATATTCACAGTTATTATTTAGTTGAGTCCTAGGAAAGAATGGTTGCTTCATAGTATGGAAAATTCTTTATTTTCACTTTCCCATTTTCAAAGATTTAGTGTTTGGTTATAAAGGTAAGTAAAAGCAGATGGAAAATAGTTATTCCAAGAGTAATTTAAAAACGTTATTAAACATACAGAAGAGATCTTAAAATTTAATTTTGGGAACAGAACTTTCAATGCATTAAAATGAAGAGACTTTCGCTAACTCTTATAGTATTGAATGGTGCTGATTAGTCCATTTTGTATTTTCATTTATTTAAAAGTAGACTGGGCTTTCATTTTGTCGAAGGGCATCTATAGATATTTGAGAGAGCACCTAGTAATACCCAGTTGTTTGTCATTGGTCTTTGTAGGATGGTTTATTTACATTTAAGGTGGTGGAGAATAGAGACACATTGTTGTATATTGGAAAGAAGAAGGGTTTGGAGTCACAAAGTTTTGGTTCATTGTTGGCTTTATCATTTACTAGATCTGTAATCTTAGGGCATTAACCTGTTTATCTTATGTGTAAAATGAGGAAAATAAAAATACTGCCTTAAGGGGTTGTGATAGTGATCAAGTTAAGTAATTTTTAAGGAAATTCTTTTCTAAAATGTGGACACTTACAGTTCTGTACAAATAGTGGTTGCCTTATGTTAGGTGGCATAGCAACTCTTGAAGGGATTCTAAGCTCACAAGTATAGATGGAGAGAATGACTATTTGTGCAAAACTCTAACATTTCTGACAATCACTTATTGAAGATTACATCAGGTGATTGAGAGGTAAGGAACTCCTTATGGTAGTTAACGTTCAAAATTTCTAAATTCTTCAAATGAATTCTTTCTCTTTTTGGTGAAATGGGGGATGGTAAGACAGAAAAGTAAGATTCTCATGCATATTCTTTGGTAGAACTCTTAATTATATCCCAAACCATGGAGCCCCAAAATTAGTATCCCTGAATCCTTTATGCTCAGCTTAGTTGTTTTAAATGCTTGTTGAGGATCTCTTGTAGTGACAAGGTTAATCCCAGGCTTAAGTAGGTATGACAGCTGAATGGTTCTTAGGAATAGGCTGCTTTTGCTTTGTTTGATGAGCAATAATCTGAACAAAATTTTAGTGTGAGTAAGAGTTAACATTTTAAAGATTTAAAAGTACAGGTGCTAGTGGCCTTGATATGTTCCCGAGTGAGGACAAGAGGTTGCAAGGATGAGGTTAGGAAATGCAATTGGAACTCGCATCTACTATATGCCTGTGCTTGAAGCAGGAAGGGCTCAGTCTTATCCATAAATGACAAAGGTATCAGGGTTCTGAGCTGTCTGATGATGCTACTGTTTCTGAGTGTGTGATTAGGGAAGATGAGGGCTTCCCCAGGCCCTAATACTGCTTTCCACTTAGTGTGCTTGTCTGGCTATATAAAACACCTGGCTCACCTGTTACTGGGAAATACTGAGGCTTTCCCTGACTCTCTGTATGTATGTGTTTGTGGGATTGTGTTTAGAATTTTTCACTTTATTTTAAAGAAGGAAATCATATTTAAACTTCATAGAACCCAGAGCCAGTAGGCCTGTTAGGGTGGTTTTGATGGAGGTCTGTGAACTTGTGGGCTCCATAGGAGCCATTTGCTAATTATTCTTCAGGATAAGACAATGACTGGGTTTGGGTTATAGCATGATTTGACAGCCACTTAACTGGCGTCAAGAAAGTTTTGAGGCCTTCTGTCTCTGCATCTCCCATTGTAAGAATTCCTAATCCTTCCTTGAAAGATCTATATTAAATTGCAATGATGTGAGAGTAGATGGTAGTTGAGACAGCAAAACGAGGGACCTTCGGGAATGGAGATTGAGGGTTTCTGAATATAACTTCTCTGCACCCGGGGGCCAGGTGAAATAGCTTATTTTTTTTCATAGGTAATTGATGGCTTCTGCATGCCTGCTGTCAGCTCTGATCTGGTACTTCACTGCTAGACATTGCAGTGGTCTCCTTACTGGGGCTCCTTGTGTCCATTTGCTCTCTTCTCCAGTCTTAGTCTGCTAAGCTGCCATAACAAAATACCACAGACTGGGTGGCTTAAACAATAGCAGTTTATTTTCTTACAGTTCTGGAGGCTGGAAGTCTGAGCCCAGCATGGTCAGGTTCTGGTACTCTTCCTGGATTGCAGATGGCCACCTTCTTGTTGTGTTTTCACATAGCCTTTCCTTAATGTGTATGGAGAAGGGTTGTAGGAGAGAACACTCTATGGTGTCTTTTCTTACAAGGAAACATCTCATCATAGCATTCCCACTCTTATGACCTCCTCTAACCCTGATTATCTCCCAAAGGCCTCACCTCCAAATACCACCTTCTGTAGATGAATTCTGGGGGGGAAAAAGTCCATAACACAATAGTCATATTTTTTAAACATTTTCCTACTGTGACACATGTCAGATTTGTTCCCTGTTGGCTATCAAAATAATCAAAAGGGGGAACCTTGGTGGTTCAGTTGGTTAAGCTTCTGACTCTTGATTTCAACTCAGGTCATGATCTCAGGGTTGTGAGATCGAGCCCGGCGTCGGGCTCTGTGCTGGGCGTGGAACTTGCTTAAGATTCTCTCTCTCCCCCAGGGCGCCTGGGTGGCTAAGTCGGTTACGTGTCTGCCTTCGGCTCAAGTCATGATCCAAGGGTCCTGGGATCGAGCCCCACATCGGGCTCTCTGCTCAGCGGGGAGCCTGCTTCTCTCTCTCCCTCCGCTGCTCCCCCTGCTTGTATTCTCTCTCTCTGTGTCAAATAAATAAAATCTTCAAAAAAAAAAAAGATTCTCTCCCTCTGCCCCCTCCCCAAAATAAATAAAAAAAATCTTAAAACAAACAAACAAAAGAATCAAGAGTCTCCCCTTGGCATTTAAGTTCTTTAATAATCTGATAGGAACTTGCCTTAGTTTTATAGACACTACTTCCCACTCTGAATTGTATGGTTCAGTTACACTGGTCTCCTATCTAACCTCTTGCCTTTAGTTATTCTTTTCTCCCAAACTGGAATACCTTCTTGCCATTCTTTTTTTTTTTTTTTTTAAGATTTTATTTATTTATTTGACAGAGAGAGACACAGCGAGAGAGGGAACACAAGCAGGGGGAGTGGGAGAGGGAGAAGCAGGCTTCTCACCAAGCAGGGAGCCCGATGTGGGGCTCGATCCCAGGACCCTGGGATCATGACCTGAGGTGAAGGCAGGCACTTAATGACTGAGCCACCCAGGCGCCCCTACCTTCTTGCCATTCTTGTGCCATTTGAACCTTCTTTCCTTTATGAAATCTTTTCCAGCCATTTCTAGTCACAATTTTGTAAAAGTGTGGCTTCTGGATATTTTAAAGACTTTTGGGTAAAGGATTTCTTTTTTTGCTCTTGAAGGCAAAGCTAGGGTCAGTATGGCAGGTGGGGCCAGTCGATTTTGAGACCAACCAGTTATTGTAGCTGGACAGCCTCTTGAGTCTAACCATGTAGTTTAAAAGAAGACTGAAGCCTACTTCTGTTGAATACTGAACATAGGATTTCTGTTTGTAGGAGTTGAACTCGGTGTTCCGAGTTCTTTTTTGCCTAAAATTCTTTAGAATACTGTCCTTTTTAAAAAAAATTATATGTATGTTAGCCAGGTTATAAACTCCATGAAAGCAAAGATAGTGTTTTATGTTTGTATTTCTGCAAAGTACCTTGCTTTGGGGTCAGTAAACACCTGGTGATTGACTGTTTTTAGATTTGGAGATGTTTGATAGGTAGGTGGAAAGAAAGATTAAATTCCCTAAGTTAAATTTCCTAGATTAAATTTCCTTTATTGCATTTTTCTTTTCTAGCATCAGCTGCATGGTGAGGTTTTAAGGAAGCACTGAACTTGTATGGATTAGCTGAGTGGAGACCTGGGGTGTTTATTTGTTAGAATGTTTCACCTGTTCTCTTATTTCTTCTGAAAAGATCTTATCCCATCCAGGACTCCACATTTAAATATCAGGGATGAGCAAGAAGTGTCCAAGTGGTAAAGTCATGAGGTTGTATGTGAATATATCTGCCTCTACCAAACCATAGCCAGCCCTTGCTCTGAGAAGCAGAGAAGTGATAGTTTCATAGTGTTCTCTTTTCACAAGGTATGTGTCATTACATTCTTTAGTAATGTCAGCTTGTGGGGAGAATGGCTTGTCTGATGCTGGGATTGATCAGGTAGAGGAGATCTGTTTTATGAGGTCTATAGGAAACATTTTACCACGGTCTGGAAACCAGTAGATAGCCAAAACCTTGGAAGTGGTGTTTCCCTAAGACAATCCTGAGTTTCGGTAGTTGGGTTGAGCCATGGAAGAGAGGTTATATGATCTAGCATTACAGTAGTTGTGGGGAAACATCCATAAGAGCAGAAAAAGATGATCTTATTTAATGGAATGGAGTCCATCACCTGCTTAATTTGTGATAGAAAGGTGAACCACCATCTTTTACTAAATGTTTCCTGTTTTTTTTTTTTAAGATTTATTTATTTATTTTAGAGAGAGAGAGCTGGAGCAGGAGGGGGAGGGGGGAGAGAGAATCTCAAGCAGACTCCGTACCTAGCGCAGAGCCAGAACAGGGCTCAATCTCATGATCCCGAGATCACCACCTGAGCCGAAACCAAGAGTTGGACACTTAATTGACTGCGCCACCCAGGAGCCCCTAAATGTTTCTAAATCATCTTCAGTTGGAGATTTTGGGGCTAAAGCTGCTTTTGTCTACTGTAGAAAAATATGTCATCTACATATTTTGAAGTTAGCTTGTAGATCTAGACATGGTATCTTTTATCTTTTTTTTTTAAACTAGGAATTGAGTTGATCACTCTGATGTAATTTGGAACCAAAATGTTACCCTGGTATGTGGAATTTGGAAAAAGCTTGTTTTGAGGGAAACATCAATTGAAGGTTAAGGAGTTTTGTGAGGAGAGATCTAGGGCTGTATGAAGCTGGAGATGTGATCTGTGTGATAAAGACAGTAAAAATTCTCATCTCAGTAATCTACCTCAGAACAGAATTTCTCCATTATAAGCTTCTCACTTACTTAAAGCCACTTTATCTGATTTGTTGCCTGCTAGAATACTCCTTTACATGACTCAGGTCTCATATAGCTTACCTCTGAAATATGTAGAATATGTTTTCTTGTATAGTCTGATAGTGTGGTTTT
Source organism: Phoca vitulina (assembly GCF_004348235.1). Lineage (NCBI taxonomy): Eukaryota > Metazoa > Chordata > Mammalia > Carnivora > Phocidae > Phoca > Phoca vitulina. The sequence continues at coordinate 23,624,348 of NW_022589723.1, forward strand.
TTATTTCAAATAGTAATTTCATTGCTTGTAAAACTCACAGATTTCTGAGATGCCACCTTTACAGACTTATGGTTGATTTTTCTCTCAAAGTGCCCATTTGCTCCCTGTGAAAGGAGCAGGTTTGCATTTATTCAGTGAATCTAAGATGAGATAATTGGTATTTTTATGATTTGAATGGAGGCTTTGTATTTTTTAATTTTGTGAAACAAAGCTGTGTTTGTAAACACATTTCAAAAATATAAATGACACTTTTTGGTAAAGATGTTCACTGAATAGCAAGAAAGTTCAGAAAAGAGCTTTTGTTAACATTCAATAATAATCTGTTTCCATTGACTATCTCATTGATTAAAGAGTACCTGATTTTTAGAACTTTTTGTGTTGAAAATAATCCTTATACTGGGTTGTGGTAGGAAAATACTTTCTTGGTATCCGGTCAGTACTCCTGGGAGTTTGGAGTTTTCAGCTGTTGTCTAGCTTTAGAAGAATGTTTGATAAACCGTGTATATCAATGTAAAAATAGTCTTGGGAAACTCTAGGAAAGCATTTGTTTAGTGCTCTGATGTAAGATGAACAAGTTGCTCTGGTATTGGACCCATAACATAGAAATATTTTAGTATGGCTCCACTGGTTTAGGTATAAATAAATGGTGTAAAAGTTTAGATATAAATAAATGGATTTCAGGCAAAATCCAAAGTGAGTCTTCAGATTTTGTAAAACAAAGTGGTTGATTTTACATTCGCCTCCAATTCCTTCTTCTTTTAAAGACTTCTTTTGGCTTTTTAAATGAAGTTATCTGGTCAGGTATGGAAGTATTGTTTCCAGAGGAAGTGTATTGTGTCTATATTTAGTGGTTTTCATGTAGGAAGAAAGTGTTGAATTTTATTTATTTATTTTTTTTAAAGATTTTATTTATTTATTTGACAGAAAGAGAGAGAGAGCACAAGTAGGCAGAGGGAGAGGGAGAAGCAGGTTCCCCACTGAGCAGAGAGCCAGATGCAGGGCTTGATCCCAGGACCTTGGGATCATGTTCCGAGCCGAAGGCAGATGCTTAACTGACTGAGCCACCCAGGGGCCCCAAAAGCGTTGAATTTTAAATTAATTTTGAGAGCCTGTATGTAAGTGACTGAAAAATTTTCTTTTTAAACTACTTTTGAAAAATTGTAAAAACATAAGCCAAAGCTAAAGGAATCTAAACAGCATAGAAAGGTACATGGTGAAAAACAAAAGTTCTGGTCATTCCTTCCTGTTCCCCATTTCCACTCCCTTGGCAGAGATTAATACTGTTCAGTTTTTTCTCAAAGTTTTTCGTGCATGTGCAAATGATGTAATAGCTTTTGTTTTACACAGGGAACAACAGTTCTGCAACTTAACCTTTTTACTTAAGTGAGGGAAGGTAGGGGATCACTATGTAAAGGGCATTCTTGAGCCCATATAGATTTTACTAGGACATTTGATTCCCCAAAATATGTATAATGATTTGACCTGTTATAAAAAGTAACATAATTGTATAGTACATATGGCTTAATGAAGGTAAAAAACCCAAAAGTATTAGCATTTGTTGGCAGTCTTTAAGATTTCAGTTTTACCCACTTAATAATTATTCTCCCCTTTAGAAAACAAACACAAATGAATTTTATTGTAACGGAAAGCGTTTGGTAAGATATTAGTTCTTTATGTATAGGCACTGTGCACAGGACACACTTTTACACAAGTTATTTAACAGTCTTCATGATAACTGAGGCAGATTCACTTTTACTCCTATTTTTGCAAATGAGGAAACAGGCTTCACGCCCTTGCAACACATCTAAGTGGCGGAATCAGGTTTCAGAGCAGATCGATGCAATTTTGTGGCAGTAGCTAGTTATTTAGATTGTTAAAAAGAAAAATCTAGTCTCATGGATAGTTGTCTAATATCCTGCTATCAAATATCACAGTTATTTAATATCAAAATTGGTGAAGTCATCGTTGTTACAATGTTTTTAATGGAGGGATTGGTTGTTCCTGATCCCAAATTCAACAGTGATTAGCATCACTTGGGGAGCTTTTAACAAATACCTATTCCTGGATCACTAACCCTAGATATTCAGGGTGCATAGATCTGGAGTAGAGCCTAGGAATCTGAATTTTAAACAAGCTACTGCTTAATTCTTAAGCAATCAACCTGGCTTCACTGAAGTATGTCTTTATTTCCAATTTAAGAATATGAGGTTTTAGTTCTCACTTATTTTTTTCTGAAGATAATGAACCATTACTTTATAGAAACGTGTAAAACTTAAAAGTTCATTTAGTGATGTGTTGTGACCTATATTATATTGTGCTGTAAGGATTTTTTTTCTTAGGGCCACACTATAACTGAGGGTGAATTAAACTGAAGGTTTTGTCTTGTCTCTTGCAGAAGTGAACTGTGGAAACATTTTGTAAATACACCTCTAAAATTCATAGACTGAAAATCAAAATTAAGTGATTGAGTCTCAAAAGCCTGTAGAAGTGGGTTTATCAGTATCATTTTTAGTTGAGAGCAGGATAATACTTATCCAAAGAAATAATTGTGCATTAGATCTCTTGCATTGTAATTGCTTTAAATGTTGAAGTTATATTACTATGCTTCTAAGGAAAGAGAATTAAAAAATAAACCATGTGGTGGCTTTTTGGTTTGGTTTCTTGGTTTGCCTCTCTCTCTTTTTTTTCCCTTTGCTCATTTGTTTCTTAAATTCCACATATGAGTGAACTCACATGGTATTTGTCTTTCTCTCATTTATTTTGCTTAGCGTAATACTCTTTAGCTCCATCCACGTCATTGCAAATTGCATGATTTCATTTTTTTTTTATGGCTGAGTAATATTCCAGTGTGTGTGTGTGTGTGTGTGTGTGTGTGTATACCATATCTTTAGCCATCCATCAGTTGGTGAACATTTGGACTGTTTCCGTAAGTGGGCTATTTTTAAAAATTTTTTATTGTTATGTTAATCACGATACATTACATCATTAGTTTTTTTTGTTTTTTTTTTTTTTTAAGATTTTATTTATTTATTTGAGAGAGAGAGAATGAGAGAGAGCACATGAGAGGGGGGAGGGTCAGAGGGAGAAGCAGACTCCCTGCCGAGCAGGGAGCCCGATGCGGGACTCGATCCAGGGACTCCAGGATCATGACCTGAGCTGAAGGCAGTTGCTTAACCAACTGAGCCACCCAGGCGCCCATACATCATTAGTTTTTGATGTAGTGTTCCATGATTCATTGTTTGTGCATAACCCAGTGCTCCACGCAGAACGTGCCCTCTTTGATACCCATCACCAGACTAACCCATCCTCCCCCCCCCCCCCCCAGGACCCTCAGTTTGTTTTTCAGAGTCCATCATCTCTCATGGTTCGTCTCCCCCTCTGATTTCTCCCCCTTCATCCCCTTCATTCTTCCCCTCCTGCTATCTTCTTCTTCTTCTTTTTTTTTTTCTTAACATATATTGCATTATTTGTTTCAGAGGTACAGATCTGTGATTCAACAGTCTTGCACATTTCACAGCGCTCACCATAGCACATACCCTCCCTAGTGTCTATCACCCAGCCACCCCGTCCCTCCCACCCCACCCCCCACTCCAGCAACCCTCAGTTTGTTTCCTGAGATTAAGAATTCCTCATATCAGTGAGATCATATGATACATGTCTTTCTCTGATTGACTTATTTCGCTCAGCATAACACCCTCCAGTTCCATCCACGTCGTTGTAAATGGCAAGATCTCATTCCTTTTGATGGCTGCATAATATTCCATTGTATATATATATACACTGCATCTTCTTTATCGATTCATCTGTCGATGGACATCTTGACTCTTTCCACAGTTTGGCTATTATGGACATTGCTGCTATAAACATTGGGGTGCATGTACCCTTTCGGATCCCTACATTTGTATCTTTGGGGTAAATACCCAGTAGTGCAATTGCTGGATCGTATGGTAGCTCTATTTTCAACTTTTTGAGGAACCTCCATACTGTTTTCCAGAGTGGTTGCACCAGCTTGCATTCCCACCAACAGTGTAGGAGGGTTCCCCTTTCTCTGCATCCCGCCAACATCTCTCGTTTCCTGACTTGTTAATTTTAGCTATTCTGGCTGGTGTGAGGTGGTATCTCATTGAGGTTTTGATTTGGATTTCCCTGATGCTGCGCGATGTTGAGCACGTTTTCATGTGTCTGTTGGCCATTTGGATGTCTTCTTTGGAGAAATGTCTGTTCATGTCTTCTGCCCATTTCTTGATTAGATTCTTTGTTCTTTGGGTGTTGAGTTTGGTAAGTTCTTTATAGATTTTGGATACTAGCCCTTTATCTGATATGTCATTTGCAAATATCTTCTCCCATTCTGTCGGTTGTCTTTTGGTTTTGTTGACTGTTTCTTTTGCTGTGCAAAAGCTTTTCATCTTGATGAAGTCCCAGTAGTTCATTTTGCCCTTGATTCCCTTGCCTTTGGCGATGTTTCTAGGAAGAAGTTGCTGCGGCTGAGGTCAAAGAAGTTGCTGCCTGTGTTCTCCTTTAGGATTTTGATGGACTCCTGTCTCACATTGAGGTCTTTCAACCATTTGGAGTCTATTTTTGTGTGTGGTGTAAGGAAATGGTCCAGTTTCATTCTTCTGCATGTGGCTGGCCAATTTTCCCAACACCATTTGTTGAAGAGACTGTCTTTTCCCATTGGACATTCTTTCCTGCTTTGTCGAAGATGAGTTGACCATAGAGTTGAGGGTCCATTTCTGGGCTCTCTATTCTGTTCCGTTGATCTATGTGTCTGTTTTTGTGCCAGTACCATACTGTCTTGATGATGACAGCTTTGTAATTAGAGCTGGAAGTCTGGAATTGTGATGCCGCCAGCTTTGCTTTTCTTTTTCAACATTCCTCTGGCTATGCAGGGTCTTTTCTGGTTCCATACAAATTTTAGGATTATTTGTTCCATTTCTTTGAAAAAAGTGGATGGTATTTTGATGGGGATTGCATTGAATGTGTAGATTGCTCTAGGTAGCATTGACATCTTCACAATATTTGTTCTTCCGATCCATGAGCATGGAACGTTTTTCCATTTCTTTGTGTCTTCCTCAATTTCTTTCATGAGTATTTTATAGTTTTCTGAGTACAGATCCTTTGCCTCTTTGGTTAGATTTATTCCTAGGTATCTTATGGTTTTGGGTGCAATTGTACATGGGATCGACTCCTTAATTTCTCTTTCTTCTGTCTTGTTGGTGTATAGGAATGCCACTGATTTGTGTGCATTGATTTTATATCCTGCCACTTTACTGAATTCTTGTATGATTTCTAGCAGTTTTGGGGTGGAATCTTTTGGGTTTTCCACATAAAGTATCATATCATGTGCAAAGAGTGAGAGTTTGACGACTTCTTTGCTGATTCAGATGCCTTTGATTTCTTTTTGTTGTCTGATTGCTGTGGCTAGGACTTCTAATACTATGTTGAATAGCAGTGGTGATAGTGGACATCCCTGCCACATTCCTGACCTTAGGGGGAAGCTCTCAGTTTTTCCCCATTGAGAATGATATTCGCTGTAGGTTTTTCATAGATGGCTTTTATGATATTGAGGTATGTACCCTCTATCCCTATACTCTGAAGAGTTTTGATCAAGAAAGATGCTGTACTTTGTCAAATGCTTTTTCTGCATCTATTGAGAGGATCATATGATTCTTGTTCTTTCTTTTGTTAATGTATTCTATCACGTTGATTGATTTGCGGCTGATTTGAACCAACCTTGCAGCCTAGGGATAAATCAGTGGGCTATTTTTTTAAAGATTTTATTTATTTATTTGACAGAGAGAGAGAGAGAGAGAGAGTACAAGCAGGGGGAGCAGCATTGGGGGGGGGAGAAGGAGACTCCCTGCCTGAGCAGGGAGCCCGATGCGGGGCTCGATCCCAGGACCCTGGAATCATGACCTGAGACGAAGGCAGATGCTTAACGGACTGAGCCACCCAGGCGCCCCCCATAAATTGGCTATTGTTGATAATGCTGCTATAAACACTGGGGTACATATATCCCTTTGAATTAGTATTTTTGTATTCTTTGGATAAATACTAGTGCAACTGATGGATTGTAGGGTAGTTCTCTTTTTTAACTTTTTGAGGAATCTCTATACTGTTTGCCTGAGGGGACATACCAGTTTGCATTCCCACCAACAGTGCAAGAGGGTTCCCCTTTCGGTACATCCTCTCCAGCACCTGTTGTCTCTTGTGTTGTTGATTTTAGCCATTCTGACAAGTGTGAAGTGATATCTCATTGTAGTTTTGATTTGCATGATGAATGATGTTGAGCATCTTTCATGTGTTTGTTGGCTATCTATATTGTCTTATTTGGAAAAATGTCTGTTCATGTCTTCTTCACATTTTTAAGTTGGATTATTCATTTTTGGGGTGTTGAGTTTAATAAGTTCTTTACAGATTTTGGATACTAACTCTTTACCAGATTTGCCATTTGCAAATATCTTCTCCCCTTCCATAGGTTGCCTTTTAGTTTTGTTGATTGTTTCCTTCCCTGTGCAGAAGCTTTTTCTTTTGAAGTCCCAGTAGTTTATTTTTGCTTTTGTTTCCCTTGCCTCAGGAGACTATCTAGACAGAAGGTGCTACAGTCAATGTTCAAGTGGTTAGTCTTTGTTCTCCTTCAGGATTTTTATGGTTTCAAGTCTCACATTGAGGTCTTTCATGTATTTTGAATTTATTTTTGTGTATGACGTTAAGAAAGTGGTCCAGTTTCATTCTTTTGCATGTGGCTGTCCAGTTTTCCCAATATCATTTGTTGAAGAGATTGTCTTTTTTCCATTGCATATTCTTTCCTGCCTTGTTGAAGATTATTTGACCATATAGTTGTGGGTTCATTTCTGGGTTTTCTATTCTGTTCCGTTGATCTTTGTGTCTGTTTTTGTGCCAGTACCATACTGTTTTGATCAGTGCAGCTTTGTAATATAAATTGTTGCTGGTATATAGAGATGAAAATAATATTTATATATTAATTTTATATCCTGTGACCATGCTAAATTAAATAGACTTATTAGGTATAATAACTTTTTAAAAAATGGGTATCTTAGGTTTTACTATGTGTATAATCACATTGTAAATTAAGACATATTTTTCATTCTTATCTGTATATCTTTTATTTCTTTTACTGATTTAGGATACTGGCAATTATAGTAAATATATAATGTTAAGTAGAAGTGGTTAGAGTGGATATCTTTGCCTTGTTCTCGATTTTAGGGGAAAAGCATTCAATTTTTCACCATTAAGTGTGATTTAAAATACAGGTTTTTCTGAAGATGCCTTTTACCAGATTGAGGAGATACCCTTCTCATACCAGTTTGCTGAATGTTTTTTATCAGGAATGGATTGAAATTTTGTCAAAAGCTTTTTTCTAAATCTGTTGAGATCATGAGACAGATTTCTTCCTTTGTTCTATTTATAAAGTGAATAACCTTGATTTTTGAATGGTAAACCAGCTTTGTGTTCCTGGAATAAATTCCACTTGGTCATGATATATTATTTTTATATTACTGAATTTGTTAATATTTTGTCAAGGGTTTTTGTATCTGTATTCATGATAGATATTGATCTATAGTTTTCTTTTTTTTTTCTTTTTTTGTACTGTCTTTGTCTTGGCTTTGGCATCAGTGTCATGTTTGCCTCATCACATGAATTGGAAAGTGTTCCCTTGCCCCTCTATTTTCTGAGAGTTTTGTGTAGAAGTGGTTTTATGTCTTCCTTAAGTACATAACAGAATTCACCAGTGAGACCTTCTAGGCCTACTATTTTCTTTGTAAGAAGGTTAGAAATTGTGAATTCAGTTTCTTTAGTTGTTAAGGTGATTCAGGTTTTCTGTTTCTTCTTGAATCAGTTTTTGTAATTTGTGTCTTTCAAGGAATTTGTCCCGTTCATTTGTTATTGAGTTTATTGCTCTAAAAATTATTCATAATACTCCATTATCCTTTTATTTTTTAATTTTTATGATTTTTATATTAAAAATTTTATTTGTGGGGCGCCTGGGTGGCTCATTTGGTTAAGCGGCTGCCTTTGGCTCAGGTCATGATCTCAGGGTCCTGGGATCGAGCCCTGCATTGGGCTCCATGCTCAGCGGGAGCTTGCTTCTCCCTCTCCCTCTGTCTGCCTGTCTGCCTACTTGTGATCTCTCTCTCTCTCTCAAATAAATAAATAAAATCTTTAAAAAGAAAAAAGATTTTATTTATTTATTAGAGAGGACGAGCAGGGAGGAGAGGCAGAAGGGGAGAGAGAGAAGCAGACTCCCAGCTGAGCAGGGAGCCTGATGCGGGGCTCGATCCCAGGACCCTGGTATCATGACTTGAGCCCAAGGCAGACACTTAACCGACGGAGTCACCTCGACATCCCTCCTTTATCTTTTTTGTTGTGTATAGGATATGTACTCATATCTTATCTTTACCTCTTGATATTGGTAGTTGAGTCTTTCCTTTTTTTTTTTTCTAATTATCAGTCTTAAGAGAGAGTTCATGTTTATCCATATATTTTTGATTTCTATCATTCTTCATTCCTTTATGTATATCTGAGTTTCTATCTTGTCTCATTTTCCTTTCACCTGAAGAATTTCTTTTAAATTTCTTACAATACAGGACTCTGGGCATTGAATTCTCTTTATTTTTGCTGGTTTGAAAAGTTACCTTGCCTTTACTTTTGAGGGATATTTTTGCTGGGTATGGAATTCTGGATTGACTTTTTTCTTTTGACAATTTAAAGATGTCTCTTTGTTGTATTTTTGCTCTCATTTTCATGACAAGTCTGGAATAAGTCTTAATTTTTGTTCCATTTTATGTGATATGTTTTTCCGTTCTGGCTGCTTTTAAGACTTTCTTGTTTTCAGTAATGTGATTATGAGGTTTTTATGTGTGTATGTGTATGTTTGTTTGATATGTATGTTTATAATGTTTCATCAAATTTGAAAACATTCTGGCTATTATATCTTCAGATATTTTTTCATTTAGGACTCCAGTTACCCTATGTTGGCTTTCTTGATACCTCACAAATTACTGAGATTATATGAAATTTGTTTCAGTTTTCTTCCTCTTTATAGTTCAGTTTTAATAGTTTCTATTGTGTCTTAAATCTACTGATCTCTTCTTTTGTAGTATCTAATCTGATGTTTATCCTAGCCTTAAAATTTTCATTCCAGATACTGTATTTTATTTCTAGAAGCTGCCCCCCGCCTTTTGTTTTGGTCTTGTATCTCTTTCTTCATGATGTTTCTATTTTTGTTCTGTTTTCAATTCTTAGTTAGTATCATTATCTTTTTACTCTAGGCCTATTTCCATTGACAGTTTTTTTTCTAGTTATGGGTCACATTTTCCTGCCTCCACATGTGTCTGATAAATTTCAGTTAGATTCTAGATACTGTGAATCTTACATTATTGAGTGTTTGGATTTTGTTGTCTTCTTTTAAAGAATATAAACCTTTGTTATGACAGGAAATTAAGGTACGGGAAATCAACTCAGTCCCTTTTAAAGTCTTTTTTTTTTTTTAAAGCTTTCATTTATTTATTTGACAGAGGGGGAGAGAGAGAGAGCACAAGCTGGGTGAGCTGGAGGAGGAGGGAGGCAGAGGGAGAAGCAGGCTCTCCGATTAGCAGGGAGCCCGATGCAGGGCTCGATCCCAGGACCCTGAGATTATGACCTCAGCCGAAGGCAGACGCTTGACCGACTGAGCCACCCAGGCGCCCCCTCTTCAAGTCTTATTTTTTAAAGCTTCGTTATAGTGGATCTAGAGTAACTTTTATGCTAAGAATATTTTACCCTGTTACAAAGTCATAACCCTTCTGAGATTTTTAATGAATGTCTTGAGTTTTCAATGTTTATGCTCCACTCTGACTACTTCCAACTTAAAACATCTCCTAGTCCTGTTTGAGTTCTGGGAATTGTTCAGCTTAACAACTCTTGGGTTATTTTTTGCCTGCCTTTGTGGAGTTTTACCATATGCTTGTGTGATTTCCTGTTAACAACATACTCATGGGGACTCCATGCAGATTTCTGGAGATCTTTCTTTGCATAGCTCCTTCCTCTGGATCTCTGCCCCACAAATTCTAGCTGTCCTTGTCTTCCAGAACTCTAATATCTGTCCCCTCAGCTCATTGATATCCTCTGGTTTGCTTGAGATCCCCTCCCTGCACAGTGATATACAAATTGTGTCTAGGCAGGAAACTAGGATGATGGTAGAGTTCATGTAGTTTGTTTCCCTTTTTGCAGGGATCATAGTCTTAAACTATTTGTTTTCCATTGTCTGAAAGCAGTCATTTGACATATTTTCCAGTTTTCTACTTGTTTGTAGTGGGAGGTTAAATTCAGTTCCGATTACTGCATTATGGCTGAAATTAGAAATTCCCATTCCTTTTTAGGAAGGTAGTGTGGCTAACAGGAAACGTAACAGAGTGGAGGCAGTGTTCATGAAGGTAGGACAACCACATATGTCTGGTCAGGTATTACACTGCATTGTGAGTGATGCCGCTTGGAGGTGTGTGGTGCACAGCTTAAGTGATAGTTTTGCATGGAGCCAAGCTGGGTGAGGATAGAAGTGAGAACATGCAGATGTGGAATTGACAGGACCTCTTCTTAAATGAGTTATTAGTGTGAGGTGGAGTGGGCCATCCAAGGTGATGTCACAGTTTTTCTATTTTGTGATTTATTACCACTGTGGTGGTGAATAAGTCCTGTTCACAAGATTTCTTTTTTTTTTAAAGATTTTATTTATTTATTTGACAGAGAGAGACACAGTGAGAGAGGGAACACAAGCAGGGGAGTGGGACAGGGAGAAGCAGGCTTCCTGCAGACCAGGGAGCCCGATGTGGGGCTTGATCCCAGGACCCTGGGATCATGACCTGAGCCAAAGGCAGACGCTTAACGACTGAGCCACCCAGGCTCCCCCACAAGATTTCTTTAAGTTTATAAGATTGTGCATGTGAAAATGCTTTTCAAGTGACAAAGCAGTATACAACTTGAAATAGTGTTTATTGCTAAAGTCCATCCTCCAGATCTCTACAGAAAAGCCTGTATAATGTTGCCCTGGTGTCATAGTGACCTGAAAAAGTTACTGTAACTCCAGAACATCAGAATTTATATCCAGGGAGAAGTTTTTTCTCTCTTTGAAGAATTCAGGCTAGTATATGAGAGTTTCTTGGGTTCAGGGCAGTCTGCATAAGACAGCTCTTTAAAAAAATCCCTTGACTCCAGAAGAGACTGTTTAGACAAACTGGGGTAAATACCAGTGGAGTAGTAAATACCAGTGACATTTTATGTAGGTTGAGGAAGATAAAACATTTTCAATGGCGCAGTCACCTCAGAATGAAGCTGAGGGCTGAAGTTTATGACAGAATCAGCTCAAAGGTCATAGCCAAAACTACAGAAGTAACAGCAGTCTTTAAGGCCTCTATAGAATATCAACATGTTCTGTTATTCTAAATATCACCACCCACTCACTTGCCTACATAATCTACTTGCACTTATTTTCCTGTATCATTAGAGGGAAGAGAATGTTTATACGTTTCCTTGGTAAGGACAAGAAAAGTCCCATTCTCTTCCGCAGAGAAATCATAATCTATAAGAAATGGACAAGGCTCAAATACAGATTACCTTTAAATTAACTGATTTTCTCTGCTGATTTCTCTTGATTCCAGCCAGATTTTGTTGGTAACTGTGTATGAGAGAAAATGTCCAGATTCATGACTTCCAGAAAAGGTCATTTTCATAGCACTCTTAAAACGCAAAACAGTTTTAAACACTTAAAAATATAGTTGAAATCCTTGATTTTTATATTTATTCATTTCATTAAGTTATTTTATTTATTTATTTTTAAATATTTTACTTATTTTTTTGTCAGAGCGAGCGAGCAAGTGCGCATAAGCAGGGGGAGTGACAGGCAGAGGGAGAAGCAGGCTCCTTGTTGAGCAAGGAGCCAGATGTGGGACTAGATCCCAGGTTCCTGGGATCATGACCTGAGCTGAAGGCATACACTTAACTGACTAAGCCACCCAGGCATTCCTCATTGAGTTATTTTAGATGTCTTAATTTTTTAGGTGTTCTGGGCTATTTATCTATTGATAAATAGAGATAAACAGTTGCATTACTTTTTACATTACTCTGTATCCTAAACATAATTTGTATGTTTCTATATTTGTTAATATTATTATGAATACTTACTAATATTCTTGGTAATTTTGTTATCTTGGTAATTTTTAAAAAGTACCTACCAAAAAGTATCAAAATCCACTCTTTCAGTTATTTCATTAGAATGTGAATGAATAGATGAATAGAACGTCCTTTGTTTTATTCATTTTATTCTATAATTTATTCCAAGTACACAGGACATTGTTATATATTAGGGATTCAGTAATTTTATTGATGAAAAATTATAGATGTAAAACCAGTCTATAAAAAAAGTCTTGAAACTCAGTCATATGAAATTAAAAACATTTCCTTTAGGCAAGGATGATTTAACAATTTCCTTATCACATATACATATCTAATTGTCATGGTGTTTCTTGGTACAGAAAACAGTGTGAAAAGACTAGTTTACAAAAAAACTTTCATAAAAACCTTGAACTATATACTTTAACATTTATTCAACATATACTTTGTGCCAGGCTCTGTGCTTGGTGTCTAGGATATAAAGGTGACTTGGTATGGCCTTCCTCTTGGAAGAGCTTCTGATTTGTTGGAGAAGACAGTCGTGAACAGATAAATAACAGTACAACCTGGAAAGTGCTTTAAAAACAATGATTAAAGTGTCATGGATCTACAGACACTAAAACATCTACTTCTGTCCAGAGAGTTGGTGCATCATTTGTTAGTATGCTAGGTGAAGGCATAGTGAGTGGGGAAAACAGGAAAAGGCTCTAGATATGCTTTTACAGTAAGTATGAGCCATTCAGTACAGTAGCCACTAGCAACACGTATTTAAATTTCTGGAAGTTATTTACAATAAATGGTACATATTTATTTTTTTTTAAAAGATTTATTTATTTATTTTAGAGAGAGAGTGTGTGCATGAGTGGGGGTGAGGAGCAGAGGGGAAGTTGACTGTTTGCTGAGTGGGACCCCCAGGCGGGGCTCCTCCTGAGTGGGAGATCGTGACCTGAGCAGAAACCAAGAGTAGATGCTTAACTGACTGAGCCACCCAGGCACCCCTCATTTACTGATTTTTAGTTTAATTCCACTGTGGTCAGAGAACATACTTTGTATGAATTGAGTTTTTTTAAATGTATTAGTCTTGTTTTATGGCCTGGATATGGTTTGTCTTGCAGATGTTCTGCATGAACTTGAAAATAATGCATCTTCTGCTCTGGTTGGATGGAGTGTTTTTTTTTAAGTATCAGTTAGGTCATCTTGGTTTATAGTGTTGTTCAAGTCTTTTATGTCCTTTCATATTTTCTGTCTAGTTGATTTATCAGTGGTTGAGAGGGGAAATTGAAATCTCTGACTAGTATTATCTTTTTTATTTATCCTTGTGGTTATATCAGTTTATTTTTCACAAATTTTTAAGCTCTATTATTAAATGCATTAATTAGGATTGCTATGTCCTCTTGATGGATTGACTATTTTGTCATTATAAAATGGCCTCCTTTATCCCTGGTAATACTCTTTGCTTATAAATCTACTTTGCCTGATATTAATATATTTACTTCAACTTTCTTTTATTGTGTTAGCATTGTATACCTTTTCTTATTTTTTACTTTTTACTGTTCTATTTAAAGTGCATTTATTGTAGGCAGCATGTAGTTGGGTTTTACTTTTCTGTCTAGTCTGAAACCTTTGGTTTTAAATTGGAACATTTAATGTGGTTGTTGATATGGTTAGACTTAAATCCATCATCTTGCTATTTGTTTTGTTTTATTTTGTGTTCTTTGTTGCCTTTTTCCTCTTTTTCTGCTTTTTAAAAAATCGATTATTTTTATGATTCTGTTTTACATTTTTATTACTTTATTAGGTATACTTTTTAAGTTGTTATTTTAGTGGTTACTTTAGAATTTATAGTACACATTTTCAACTTAACTCAGCATACCATAAGTGATATTATGTCTTTTTACATATAGTATAGTTACTTGACCATAATATAAATCCATCTCTCTTCTCCCAGCCTTTGTGTTATGTCGCTGTATAGAGAACCGATGGTTATCAGAGGGGAGGTGGGTTCTCTATCATCAAGAGTCTGTTTCTTGATTTGTCTCTCTCTCTCTCTTCTTCCCCCTTTGCTCATTTATTTTGTTTGAGTTTCACATATGAGTGAAATCATGGTATTTGTCTTTCTGACTTACTTCGCTTAGCATTGTACTCTGTAGTTCCAGTCATGTTGTTGCAAATGGTAAGATTTCATTTTTTTTAATGGCTGAATAATATTCCATTGTGTGTGTATATGTATGTGTGTGTGTGTGTATGTTACATCTTTATCCATTCATCAGTCGATAGACAATTTATAGTTGAATAATATTTCATTGTGTATATATATCTTTATCCATTCATCAGTTGATAGCCAATATCTTGGCTATTGTAAATAATGCTCCTATAAACATAGGGGTGCATATATCCCTTCAAAATAGTGTTTTTGTATTATTTGGGTAAATACGCAGTAGTGCAATTGCTGCATATTAGGGTAGTTTTTTTTTTTAACTTTCTGAGGAACTTTCATAGTGGCTGCACCAGTTTGCGTTCCCCCCCAACAGTACACGAGTGTTCCTTTTTCTCCACATTCTTGCCAACACCTGTGATTTCTTGTGCTGTTGATTTTGGCCATTCTGACACATATGAGGTTATATCTCATTGTAGTTTTGATTTGCATTTCCCTGATGGTAAGTGATAATGAGCATCTTTGCATGTGTCTGTTGGCCCATCTGTATGTCTTCTTTGGAGAAATGTCTGTTCATGTCTTCTCTCCATTTTTTAATTGGGTTATTTGTTTTTTGGGTGTTGAGTTTTGTAAGTTCTTTATATATTTTGGATCTAACCCTTTTTCAGATACGTCATTTGCAAGTATCTTTTCCCCTTCTGTAGGTTGCCTTTTAGTTTTGTCGATTGCTTGTTTCCTTTGCTGTACAGAAACTTTTTATTTTGATGTAATCTCAATGTTTTATTTTTGCTTTTGTTTCCCTTGCCTCAGGAGACCTATCTTCTAGTAAAAAGTTCTTAGTGGCCAATGTCAGAGAAGTTATTGCCTGTGTTCTCTTCTAGGATTTTTATGGTTTCAGGTCTCACATTTAGGTCTTTCATCCATTTTGAGTTATTTTTGTGTATGGTGTAAGAAAGTAGTCCAGTTTCATTCTTTTGCATGTGGCTGTCCAGTTTTCCCAACACCCTTTGTTGAAAAGTGTCATTTTCCCATTGGGTATTCTTTCCTGCTTTATCGAAGATTTAGATGACCATATAGTTGTGGGTTCATTTCTGAGTTTTCTGTTCTGTTCCATTGATCTGTATGTCTGTTTTGCACCAGTACCATACTGTTTTGATTACTACAGCTTTGTAATATAGATTGAAGTTCAGAATTGTGATGCCTCTAGCTTTGCTTTTCTTTTTCAGAATTGCTTTGGCTGTTTGGGTCTTTTGTGGTTCCATACAAATGTTAAAGTTTTTTGTTTTAGTTTGGTGAAAAATGCTGTTGGTATTTTCATAGGAATTTCATTACATCTGTAGATTGCTTTGGGTAATATAGACATTTTAACAATATTTGTTCTTCCAATTTATGAGCATGGAATGTCTTTCCATTTCTTTGTGTCCTCTTCAGTTTCTTTCATCAGTGTTTTATAGTTTTCAGAGTACAGGTCTTTCACCTCTTTGGTTAGGTTTATTCCTAGGAAGTATTATTTTGAGTGCAATTGTAAATGGGATTGATAATCTGATTTCTCTTCATGCTGCTTTATTATTGGTGTTTAGAAATGCAACAGATTTCTGTGCATTGATTTTGCATGCTGCAACTTTATTGAATTTGTGTATCAGTTTTGGTGGAGTCTTTTGGGTTTTCTTTATAGAGTATCATGTCATCTGCAAATAGTGGAGGATTGACTTCTTCCTGATTTGGATGCCATTTATTTATTTATTCATTCATTCATTCATTTTTGTCTGATTGCTATGGCTAGAACTTCTAGTACTATGTTGAATAAAAGTGGTGAGAGTGGGCATCCTTGTCTTGTTCCTGACCTTAGGGGAAGAGTGCTCCGTTTTTCCCCATTAAGGATGATATTAGCTATGCATTTTTCATGTATGTACTTTATCATGTTGAAGGTATGTTCCCTCTAAACCTACGTGGTTGAGGGTTTTTATCATGAATGCATGTTGTACTTTGTCAAATGCCTTTTCTGCATCTACTGAAATGATCATACAGCTCTTATCCTTTCTTATATATCACGTTGATTGATTTGCGAACACCAAACCACCCTTACAACCCAGGAGTAAATCTCACTTGATCATTGTAAATGATCTTTTTAATGTGTTGTTAGATTTGGTTTTCTAAGATTTTGTTGAGGATTTTTGTGTTTATGTTCATCAGGGGTATTGGCCTGTTCCCTTTTTTAGAGTTGTCTTTATCTAGTTTTGGTTTCAGGGTAATGCCACATAGAATGGGTTTGGAAGTTTTCCTTCTGTTTTTCGTAATATTTTGAGAAGAACAGGTATTCATTCTTTTTTAAATGTTTAGTAGAATTTGCCTGTGAAGCCTGGACTTTTGTTCTTGGGAGTTTTTTGGTTCATGATTCAATTCCTTTGTTCTTTATTGGTCTGTTCAAATTTTCTATTTCTTCTTGGTTCAGTTTTGGTAGGTTATTTGTTTCTAGGAACTTATCCATTTCTTCCAGGTTGTCCAATTTGTTGGACATAATATCTTCTTATAATTGTATTTCTTGGTGTTGGTTGTTATTTCTCCTCTCTTCTTTGTCATTTTATTTATTTCAGTCTTCTCTTTTTTCCTTGATGAATCTGGCAAGAGGTTTGTCAGTTTATTGATTTTTTTTTTTTTCTTCAAAGAACCAGCTCCTGGTTTCATTGATCTGTTCTGTTGGTGTTTTTTTAGTTTTTATATCATTTATTTCTGCTCTAATCTTTATTGTTTCCTTCCTTCTGCTGGTTTTAGGTTTCATTAGTTGTTCTTTTTGTAGCTCCTTTAGGTGTAAGGTTAGGTTGATTATTTGAGATTTTTCTTCTTGAGGTAGGCCCATATTGCTATATACTTCCCTCGTAGAACTGCTTTTGCTGCATCTCAAAGGTTTTGGACCATTTGTTTCATGTACTTTTTTACTTCATCTTTCATTTCCTGGTTGACCCATTCATTGTTTAGCAGCCTGTTATTTATCCTCCATGTATTTGTGGTCTTTCCAGATTTTTTGTTGTGGTGGTTGACTTGCAGTTTCATAACATTGTAGTTAGAAAAGATGCATGATATGACTTCGATGTTCTTGAATTTGTTGACGCTTGTTTTGTGGCGTAATATATGATCTATTCTGGAAAATATTCCATGTGCACTTGAAAAGAATGTGTATTCTGTTTTAGGATGGAATGTTCTGAATATATCTGTTAAGGGCATCTTTTCTAGTATGTCATTGAAAGCCATTATTTCCTTGTTGATTTTCTGTTTAGATGATCTGTGCATTGATGTAAGTGGGATGTTAAAGTCCCCTACTATTATTGTATTATTATTGATTGGTTCCTTTATGTTTGTTATTAACTGTTTTATGTATTTGGGTGCTTCTGTGTTGGATGCAAAAATATTTACAATTGTTATATCTTCTTTTGAGATTGCCTTTATTATATGTAGTGTCCTTCTTTGTCTCTTGTTATAGTCTTTGTTGTAAAGTCTGTTTTGTCAGATGTAAGTATTGCTACTCTGGTTTTTTTTTTTTTTTTTGATGTTCATTTGCATGACAGATGTTTCTCTGTCCCCTCACTTTCAATCTTTAGGTGTCTTTAGGTCTAAAATGATTTTCTTGCAGGCAGCATATAGATGGGTTGTGTTTTTTTTTTAATCTATTCTGTCACCGTGTATCTTTTGATTGGAGTGGTTAGGTCATTTATATTCAAAGTATTGATAAATATGTATTTATTGTCATTTTATTAATTGTTTTGTGGTTGTTTCTGAAGATTTTCTTTGATCCTTTCTTGTTTTTCTCTCATGGTTTGCTGATTTTCTTTAGTGATATATTTGGATTTCTTTATTCTTTTCGTGTTTATTAATGGTTTTTGATGTATGGTTATCATTGGGTTTGTATATAATCTTTTCTGCATATAGCAGTCTATATTAAGTTGATGGTCATTTAACTTTGAACTCATTCTTTACTTCTCTCTTCCCCATGTTTTAGGTATATGTTGTTATATTTTACATCCTTTTATTTTGTGAGTTCCTTGACTGATTTCTTACAGAAATACTCATTTTTACTGCTTTTGCGTTTACTGCCTTTTACTGTCATTCTTGGTCTCTGCTTTCCACTCAAAGAGTCCCCTTTAATATTTCTTGCAAGGCTGTTTTAGTGGTCATAACTTTTTTTAGTTTTTGTCTGGGAAACTCTTTATCCCTCCTTCTATTCTGAATGAAAGCCTTGCTGGATAGATTATTCTTAGCTGCCGATTTTTCCCATTCAGCACTTTGAATATATCATGCTACTCTGTTCTGGCTTAGAAAGTTTATGTTGAAAAATCCCCCTACTAGCCTTATGGGTTTTCCCCTGTAAGTTACTGTCTTGTTTTGCTGCTTTAAATTTTTTTTCTTCATCACTATATTTTGCCAGTTTAATTATTGTATGTCTTGGTGTGGATCTGCTTTTGTTGATTTTGAGTTCTCTGCACCTCCTGGATGTGGATATCTGTTTCCTTCCCCAAATTAGGGAAATTTTCAGCTATTATTTTTTCAAATAAATTTCCTGTCCCCTTTTCTTTCTCTCCTTCTGGAAATCCTATAATATCAATGTTAATACGTTTGATCAAGTCACTGAGTTCCCTAAGTCTGTACTCGTTTTGTAAAATACTTTTTTTCTGTCTTTTGTTCAGCTTAATTACTTTCCATTGCTCTTTTAGGTTATCATTTCATTCCACTTCTTCTTCCAGCCTGCTGTTCGTTCCATCAAGTGTGTTTCTCATTTCATTTATTCAGCCCTTAATCTCTGCTATCTTATTCCTTATCCCAGTGTTAAAGATCTTACTTATGTCTTCCACTCTTTTCTCAAGTCCAGTGAGTATCCTTAGGATCATTACTTTAAATTCTTTATCAGGTATGTTACTTATATCTGTTTTGCTTAGGTCTCTGGTTGTGGCCTTGTTTTCTTCCTTTATTTGGGATAAATTTCTATTTCTTCTCTTTTTGTCCAAGTCTCTGTGTCTCTTTCTGTGTGTTAGGAGAGTCAGCTGTGTCTCCTGTTCTTGAGGGTAATGGCCTTAAGAAGAAGAGGTCCCATAGTGCCCTGCTGTGTAGTGTCCCCTGTTGCCCAGGGCCTGGCACTTCCAGGAGTGTCTCCATTGTGTGCTGTGTGTGCTCTGCTGTTTTGTCCTGCCCGCTTTATCGTTTAGGTTAGTCATCTGCAGAACCTCTCTGCCCTTTTAGGCAGTGTTTGGTCCCTGGCCTGAATGTGGGGCGTGTTCTAATTACATGTGTTCTGGTCTGTTGTGAAATGAGACCTGTTGCCACCATCAGCAGAACCAAAGCCCTAAAACTCCTGTATTGGGAGACATGGTGTGAATAGGAGTTTGGGCCACTCTTCTTGGGGAGGGAGCCTGCTGTGCTGGCACTGAGGCAAATGTAACTGTGAAGGGCATTTCCAGTGATGTTCTGGGGGGGGGTGGGCGGGGAGGCTTGATGTATGCAAGTTAGGTAGAGAGTGTTGGTGCTGTGCTGGTTCCTGCAGGTCATCTCTTGCTTATGCTGAGGGGTAGGAGACAGAAATGGCATGAGCTAGTTTCTTTGTTCCTTGAGGGGGTCTCTCTGGAATGTGCTCTGAGATGAGCAAATAACCTCCGTTCTGTGTGCCCCAGGCACTCTTCAGATCACTGTTTCCATGCTGTATGTCTGTAGGTTGTTTGCCTGCGCTTTCTCTAAGAGCATCGCAAGGCTCTCTTGGCTCTCACAGAGCCAAGCACACTGACCTTTAAAACTCCAGATGTTAAGCCCTACTGGTTTCAAGAACTTACAAAATTTGGCTCCTTTTGCTTTCCAAGCCAACTGCTATGGGAATTGGTTTTCCCTGTGTGCTCCCCTATGTGCTAGTTTATCTCTTGCCCTTCTTGGTGACTGCCGCTCCCTCCCCACCATAGCAGCCATGATCTGTTTCTCTTCCAAAATGTGTCTCCATACTTCCTACTTTCTTTGTTGTGTCCTCTTCTCTACCTTTTGTTGTGGAGTTTGTTCTCCTAGTCTTCAGGTCAATTTCTGGGGTATTTATGATTTTGATAGTTACCTGGGTGTATTCAGGAAACCAGATGACTGTAGGGTCCTCCTCCTCTACCACCATCATCCAACCTTCTCATACGTTATTATTTACATATCTAGAAACTGATGTATATTTTTTTATTATTTTCCATGTCTCTAATCTTCTTGAACATATGGAACAGTTTATAATAACTAACTTAATATTCTTGTCTTTTCATTGTTACATCTGTGTCAGTTGTGGTTGGATTTAATTGATTGATTTTTTTTCTACCCCTCTGTAGGGTTTGTACCTTTCTGCTTCTTTGTATGCCTAGTAATTTTTTATTAGTTTCCAGACATTGTGAATTTTACCTCGCGTGGCGTTGTATATTTCTGTTTTACTAAAAATGTTGAACTTTGTTTTAGTTTGTAGTTAAATTACTTTGAAACAGCTTTGTCCTTTCTGTTCTTGCTTGCTAAGATTTGTTAGGTAGATGCAGAGCAGTGCTTAGTTTAGGGCTAATTATTCCTTACTACTGAAGGAATATGTTTTTGTGTGTTCTACCAGCACCCCATGATTCATGAAGTTTTCCAGTCTCGCTGCTAGGAACAGACACTATTACTGGCCCAATATGAGTGCCTGGCACTGTTACCTTTTATTTGGGGGGGTTATTTTTTCTCAGGCTTCAGGTATTTTTCTCACATGCATGTGTTGATTAGTACTCAAAGAGAACTGTCTATAGGAATTTGCTTGCTCTCAGTGCTGCACTTTGATTCTCTGTCCTCTTTACTCTGTGAGGTCCGTATCCATGTTTTCAGCTCAATGAGTCCATCATTCTCCATCTTCATTCCCCTTCTCTGTACCTCAGCCTGGAAACTTCCTCAAGTCAGTAAGTTTGGTCATTTGTGGGGCTTACATAATTTGTATCTTGCCTCTTGGAGATTAATGTTCTTTGTTGCCTGTTGTCCAGTGTCTTGAAAAAGCAATGACATTTATTTTCTTCCTTTTATGATTTTTTACAGGCAAGAATGTAAATCCAGTCCCTTTAACTCCATGTTATTTTTCTTTACTGGAAACAGAAGTTCTGCCTATTTATATTTAAATTAGTATCTTAGAATTTTTAATTATAGTTGACATATAATATTATATATTTCAGGTGTACAACATAATGATTCAGCAGTTATATATATTACTAAATGCTTACTATAACAAGTATAGTTACTGTGTCACCATGCATATTTATTACATTATTACTGACTATATTTCCTATGGTGTAATTTTTAATCCCCATCACTTACTTATTTTATAACTGAAAGTTTGTACCTGTTGATCCCTTTTCACCTACTTTGCCTATCTCCCTCTCCTTTCTCTGGCAACCACGAGTTTGTTCTCTGTATTTTCGAGTCTGTTTCTGTTTTTTGTTTGTTCATTTGTTTTGTTTTTTTGGATTCCACATAAAAGTGAAATCATATAGTACTTGTCTTTCTCTGACTTATTTTACTTAGCCCAGTTCTCTCTAGGTCACCCATCCAGGTTATCACAAATGACAAGATTTCATTCTTTTTTATGGCTGGATAATATTCCATTGTGTACATGTATCACATTTTCTTTATCCATTCACGTATCAGTGGACACAGGTTGCTTCCGTATTGTGGCTATTGTAAATAATGCTGCAATGAATATAGGGGTGCATATATTTTTTTGAATTAGTGTTTTTATTTTCTTTGAATATCCAGAAGCAGATTTACTGGGTTGTATGGTACTTCTGTTTTTAATTTTTTGAGGAATCCCCACACTGTTTTCCACAGTGGCTGCAACAATCCACAGTCATACTAATAGTGCACTAATGTTCCCTTTTCTCCACATCTTTACACAGTTGTTATTTCTTGTCTTTTTGATAGTCATTCTGATTAGTTTGAGGTGATATGTCATTGTGGTTTTGTTTTGCATTTCCCTGATGATTAATGATGTCAAGCATCTTTTCATCAGTCTCTTGACCATGTCTTCTTTGGCAAAATGTCAGTTTAGGTCCTCTGCCCATTATTTAATTGGGCTGTTTATTTTTCTGGCATTGTAAGAGTTCTTTATGTATTTTAGATATTATCCCCTTATTAGATGTACATTGGTGAATATCTTCTCACATTCAGTAGATTATCTTTTTTGTTTTGTTACTGGTTTCTGTTGCTGTGCAAAAGCTTTTTAGTGTGGTGTAGTCCCAGTTGTTTAGTTTTCTTTTGTTTTCCCCTTGTCTAGGGAGACATGCAGAAAAATATTACTAAAGCTAATGTCCCAAGAGTTATTGCCTATATTTTCTTTTAGGTGTTTTATGTTTTCAGATCTTAAATTTAGGTCTTTAGTCTGTTTTGAATTTATTTTTGTGTGTGATATAAGAAAGTGGTTCAATTTCATTCTTTTGTGTGTAGCTGTCCAGATTTCCCAGCACCATTTATTGAAGAAACTCTTTTCCCCATTATATATTTTTGCTTTAAATTATTTTTAAAAAAGAAAATTCATTTTCACAGTTGCACTGGCCACATTCTAAGTATATTAGGCCATGTATTGTTGTATGTAGTCTCATACATATATTAAAAGCTCACATAAAAACTGCAATTAGCTTTTTTTACATAAACATTATTGTGTTTATGTTTAAATTAGGTTTATGTATCTAGCTTTTATTTAATTAAATTAATTAATTTATTTGTCAGAAAGAGGGAGGGTGAGCATGTGTGCACAAGCAGGGGGAGCGGCAGGCAGAGGGAGAAGCAGACTCCCCGCTGAGCAGGGAGCCTGATGTGGGACTCAATCCCAGGGTCCTGGGATCATGACCTGAGCCAAATGCAGGTACTTAACCGACTGAGCCACCCAGATGTCCGTGTATCTAGCTTTTTAATATTAAGAGAAATCTAGCTTTTTAATATTAAGTTAAGTTTATATTACTTATCTAGTGGATTGTGAAACTGGGAATGGGTTTCAACTTCAGTGCTTTCTTTAAAAAAATCTACATTATGTTGTCTTCCTGTAACAGAGTGAGAAAACTCTCTCTTGTTGGGTCATGTTTTATTTTGAATTTTTGTCTGTTTCTTAGGGCAAATAGGATTCTGATTGATGATGTTCTGGATCCTTTATATTCCCAGGATTTAGACAGTGCTTTGCATGTAGTAGCTGTTTAAATACTTGTTCATTCAAGAAATATTTGAGCACTTACTATGAGCCTGGCATTTTCTTTGTGATATGTGGATGAAAGACTAATTTGTGCTGCAAACCTAATAGACTGTGAGTATCCATTGTTTCCATAGAGAGGCTACAATACCCTAAAAGTAGAGCGAACCTATATCCTGAAAACTTAAACTAGATTTCTAGTTATTTCACCAGGTAAGATGGCACAACTGAGCTGCCTTACAATCAGTCCAGTGGAAAAATAGTTCTTTCCTTTCCCTAGTGACTGTCAGAACTATTTCATGTAGAGAGCAAAGTCTCTAATGGTTTGATGAGCACTCTTAAAGATCTGTGAGGTGTTAACTGCCTGGCTTCATGAAAAATGGAAGTAAGAATCCAGTTTTTTTTTAAAAGATTTTATTTATTTATTTATCTATTTATTTGAGAGAGAGAGAATGAACGAGCAAGAGAGAGAACATGAGCTGTGTGGGGGGCCCAAGAGAGAGGGAGAAGCAGACTCCCTGCTGAGCGGGGAGCCTAATGCAGGGTGATCCTGATTCCGGGATTCCAGGATTATGACCTGTGCAGAAGGCAGACGCTTAACTGACTGAGGCACCCAGGCATCCCAGAATCCAGTTTTTATAGGAGAAAAACCTTCCGCACATAGGAGACCATTTTCTTCCAAGAGTCTAATCCATTGTAAATTGAAGAATTGGAGACAGTTTAATCAGACTTGGCTGTTCAATCTACTTAATTGTTGAGAAAAAATTTTACATTCAGGTATCATATGTCTACGTTATTGAAATGGTTATGTGTGTTATCACTTAATAACATTGTTTAAGAAAAGGTTATGTTTTGGTGTTGGTGTGAGCAAATACTGAATTAGATAAAGTTCACAGGCCATCTGTTTCATTTCATTTTGGTCTTAAAAAGAAATAGTTAAATCCTCGTTCAGTTTTTTGAAATGACAGAATTAATCTGAATAATCACAGTAAATATGCTGTAAAATATAGTGAATATCTCTTTTGTCAATGTAATCACTATCTCTGAGTTGTAAAGCTAGAAAATGCATTTGTTAAATATGTAATTTATTTGTATTCTGACTTATCCCCAAAAGAATTTGAGTTGGACATATTCCCTTGTTGTAGAAAAGAAATGATTAAATTAAAATATACTAGCTACTCATGGATTTTTCAAATAGGGATTTTACTAATAATAACTGGATTATGGAATTTGGTTTAGTCATTTTTACAGTAAAATTCTATTTTTAAGTAATTTCAAAAGTCTTACAAATGCATAAAGCAGAATTCCAGAGATGTGATTTGATATTTGAGGTATTTTGGTACTTGTATCCAAAATTACTTTTGTTAACCCAAAACTGTTTTATTGTGCCTTATCCTAATTCTTTGAGATTTAAACTGTTCTTTAATGTGATATAAAACCTTAGTTCAGTAAATAAGTGCCTGTTCTGTGTTAACTGCTTCAAGGATGAGAAAGATGTATTGCATATGGTTAATATAGTTCCATATATCTAAGAAGAGAGACTATGTATAATATACTATAATAGTAATTCTAATACAAATATAAACCTTTTGGTATTCTTGTAGACATGTTAGAAAAAATACTGTGAAAAAACTTAATGAATAAATGGGTTAACCCATCTGTCTTTTTCCCCTTGTGTATCTAACCTTATTATTAAAATAAAAACCACCAGAGTACAAGATACTATAGTTATATTTGTATGAGCAGTCTCAAGATCTTAACAGTATAATATCTAGCACAGTGTAGTCAAATACATAGTATTATTCATGTAATATTAATATTTGGGGAATGAATGTCTGAAAACTGTTCTTCTTGAGGCTTTGTATTAGTAATAGTTAACTTACACTTTCCATCATTTTCAAACTGCAGGCCATTACCCGTTAGTGAGTTGAGAAAACATTTTAGTGGATGTCATACATCATGATAAATGCAACAGAACAGAAGCTATGAAAATGCATCACATGTACTTATAGGATTGTTTTTATAAAATTTTAGTTTGTTATATAAATGCACATTTACATGCACTAGGTAGTGATATAAAATGTATTTAACAGTGGATTGTAGTAAAAAAGAACAACAGCAACAACAACAACAAAAAAACCCCAAAAACCTTTGAAAGCCATGATCTAGAGTTAATTTTAGCTGCCAGTTTCTCTTTACTATTTTGTAAGGTGTGAAAGTGATTGGATTTGCACATCTGAGGTGTGATGGGTTTGGTCTTTGTTAATGCTGCGTTGCAAAATGCTTGACACTATGGCTTAAACTCCATTCCAGATTACTGTATTGGATAAAAGGTATGTTACAACTGTTTTTGTTCTAGGTAGCCTTTAGTCTTTTGGGTCACTGACCTTTAACTTGCGTTAGACATCTTCCTTTAAAGAAAGAGGGTAGCTTCATTGACATTGGAAACAATTGACATTTCTAACCATATCAAGGAAAAGATTCCAGAAACATGAAGAGAGAAACTAGAATGTAATTTTGTAAAACCAAAAACCAAAAACACAGTATCACAGAGGAGAAAGTTCTTCCAGTTAATGATGTAACCTACCTGCACCTCAGTTTGCAAAGAAAAAGGAGATTGTTGTTACTTGATTTCTCAGGTTATTTTCTGATAGAAAATTTGGAACTTTTCAGACATCTTTACCTCTCTTTTAGCTCTGAATTCCATTAAATATTTGGAATGATATTATGAACAACTTGACTTTCAGGAATTCAGAACCCCTAATAAACTGGAAACGAACTGCATTCATTAATTTGTGTGGATTTAAATAATTTTCCATGAGCCTGTCTAGTCTGTTTGACAGAGTTTATATAGAAGAATTAAATGCTCATAGCCTGCATATTGGAAAAAATATCTTAGAACTTTCCTTGAAGTGAATGTTTCTTTGAAGCAGATTTAATTTGTGTCGATGTGTCAAGGCCAATGTTTTTCACTCCCTGTGGAATTATTTTTTGATATTGTAATGAAAATCAATTGCAAAAGATAAATTCAGCATTTAAATACTCTTTACTCTGACTTTTATTTTCTAGGAACACATACAGTTCTTAAAATTGAGGTTATTTTCAGAATCTTAGAAGGTCATTGCCTTCATCACGCTTTTTCAGTGCTTGATTTTTGGATTTTACTGTTACGGTATTTGCTGTTAACCTGAGAGCTACTTGAGCGTAGAAAGCACAGTTTATTCAATATGGGAATGTGGGGTAGTATAAGTTGAGTATAGATGAAAAAATAATTTCTTTAGGTCAGAAGTATTTTACATCTGGAAACATGCACTTGAACTCTGGCTGTGATTTTTCACATGTGCCATTTATTAGCAAATATATTCTTTATGAAATTTTGACAGAGTATACTTTACAGCCTCTAACTTTCAGAGCCTTTACTCTTTCTTCCTAAGGAAAGCTTTAATTCTAGGCAGAATTTAGCTTTGTTTGTTCAAATAAGGTGTTAAATCTTCAGTCAGGGTAGGGGACATTCTTAACCAAGGGATCACACCTGTATTTATATTTTTATTTTATTTTTTTAGGAAAGTGTTTTGAGATCTATGAAAAGGGAGAAGTCTTTGATCAAATTTCAGTTGGACTCAGGGTTTTATTTAATTGGCTTTCATACTTTAGGACATCTGCTTTATAATAAGAAAGGAGGTTCCCACCCACAGTTCTTTCTCTTCCTCTTTAGATGCAGCTATTTATTTTGAAGTGTCTCTGGTTCTCCATGAATTGGCAGATACTGTTGATACCTTGTATTACAGCAAGTAAAAATTGTTATGATTGTGACACAGGATATTCCCTGTGCCTTGAGGAGGAAACAGGCCCAGTTTGAACATTGTTCATGTATGTATCATAGGGTGCTGCGAACTTGGTTCCCTGAGAACATGAGATTGCCATAGCAACAAAGGCTCTTTCAAAGCAGAAATCTTGGCAGAGCGGTTGGGTCTCTTGAAGTGCTGGGTGTGTTGATAGGAAAGGATCCAGTCAACAGTAAGCGTACAACTCTAGGCCAGCACGAGGAAAATAAGCATTTAGTTTTTAGCTTTAACTTGAAAGCAAATATATTTTGAGTTTCCCCCCAATGCTAATCTTAGCTCCAGACAAATATTTATATGAGGTTTTCTTTTCACATGTATGCTGTTTCAAGAACGTAAGTTCCCAAGCATGTGCTATATGACATTTTGGCTGGGCTAAGATTGTCTCTATTTTTGGAAAAATCAGTGTGGTGTAATGCATTCTAATATTAATGCATTTTGGTATTAAAAGCAGAGTAGATAAAAATCATTAAAAATTACTCAGTTCAGAGTTTGGTCTTGTTTAAAAACTAGTAAAAAACAAAAGTAAATCTTCACACTCCATGATTTGCCTGCAGTTCTCAAGATCCTTATTTTACCTAACCAGAGCTTTCTCTCTGTTCTACACCCTGAATCTCAGTCTTCATCATGGTTTTGCTCTTGTGGCTGTTCTTGCAGCTTCTTGTTTATGTGTTTTTGTGTTGTGTGCTAGACTTACTTTCTTAGTAATAAGCTTTTTGTTGGTAGGAACTGTGTCCTCCACTCTTGTGCCTTTTAAGAAAAGACAAGACACATGGTTAGGACCTAGTAAAAGCTAGTTTATTGATGGTTTTAATTTGAAATATGTCGATCAAAAAATTATATTCAAATAATAGACTAGCCTTTTAATAGGTTGTATATGTCAAGTCACCGTAGATAGTGTGTGTTCTTGAGGATACTATGTTATTTTTAATGCTTGATCCCAGGATGGATAATAATTTGTATAGATTTTTTCCCAGCCATACTTCTTCATCTACACTGATGAACTCAGAAATTATTTGGATGACTGTTTTCTCAATCATCCCAAGAATGATATATATAATTGGTATCATTTTAGATGCCTTAGGAGAGAAGTGAATTCAGTACATACAGTGAATGACTTACGGTATGAGGGCTTAATTCTTATGTGGAATCACATTTGGAAATGGGATATATATGTCATTTCTATATTATACTCAGTTACCTCATGTATGGATGACTTGTTTGAATTTTTCCGTATGGTACTTCTACTATTCTCTTCTATTATGTATTTTTCTAAGAAATAAAAGCTGGTAAAACTTTTAAGGAAAGCTGTTCCAGGGACCAGGTAGAAGTTTTGCCATTTTGATTTGTTAGAAGCTATTGAAGTGATAACCCTGTTTTAAGCACTACTACTGTCTGCGAATATAAAATACAGTTCCTACTTTTTAGGCTAGTTGAAAAGGGAAAAATTTTGGTGTTAAACTTGAAAAAAATTTTCTCCCTTTAATCTAAGAATGAAGAAGAAGATAAAATCTAGCTGCTGAATAGGTATTTAAGATTATTTGATTATTTTATTATCCCATCTGAAAAAGAATCCATTGGTTATTTGCATGCATTTTATACCAAGAAGTGTTAAGCTTCATCCTTTATATTTAAAAGTAATTATTCATTAAAGAAGTATCTGAAGTATATAAGTTCAAAGTTCACATTTAGCTTTTTACCTTTGTTTACTGAGCAGGTTTAGGGGAAATGCTCAGGGCCTTGGGGGGGGTGCCTGGGGTATTTTGGGTCAGATAAAACTTCAGGGATATTCCCCATTCACAGGATATTCCCCATTCACAGGATAGTTATTGTTCAAGTGGAGTAAAGGAGCTCTTAAAATTAGCTGATAGGGAAAATGATTTGACAGTTGAGGATTTACATATTGTTTGTCACTGTTTCTGATAGTATAAGTTATATTCAGTTGAATTTTCTTAAAGCAACTTTGTTGTAGTCATTTTTGAATAAAATATTTATAAAATGCATTATGAGTTTTATTGTTTTCTTAAAGCTTACCAGATATCTAGCTTTATCAGAATTATAGTCATGAATATTTATTTGTTGTACTTTTGCTCTAATACAGGGATATTTATTATGATGAAGGTTGATAGGATTGTTTGGTTCTATGGGAATCTTTTTCTGATTTCTGTGCATGTATATATATATGGCATTTTTATTTTTTATTTCCTTATTACCAATAGTAATTTCTTAGCTTGTCAGTTTTTAGCAGGACTGAGCAATTTTTGGCTTTTATTATACTGTATAGTCTACTTGGTTCTATAATCTAACCTGCTAAAAACTGACTAGGATTAAAATGAGGTAGGTAAGTTGTAAAGTCTCTTGTTAAAATCAAGAGACTCTGTTGGTATATGAAAATAAGCCAGGGAATGATTTTCACCTCTCTTGTGGGGAAGAGTGCATGAGCTTTATTTAAGCTTTTTTCTAGCTTCTCTGTTTGCCTCTGGGTATAGTTGATTGCAGTCACTTGATATGTGGCTACGAGATATACAGACTGTTGTGATTTCTCCTTCAAGTGACTTTGATATTAAAAGCAATTTATTAAACTTTTTTCTTTCATTTAGCAGCAAAATTTGAAAAAAATAAATTATTTATATATATTAAATGTATTTAAATATGAACTCAACCAATTGTGAATTAAAGGTATATCAAGTAGTTAGTAAATAACAAATGTTTTTGGCATAAAATGGATTAAGTTGGTTTGGATTTATAATTATTGACAGTGATTACTTCATTAAACTCTAATATGCCCTGACTAAGGAACATTCTTTTGAATACCATCTAGCCTTTTCTGGTGGGAAGAAGCCTTTTTGTAAATGTAAAGGAAAATAAAGAATATTTAAATCATCCCTTTTGGTTATTGAGAGTAGAGATTCAATTGCTCAGTTAAGAAATAGTTGTCAAGGACATTCTTTGGTACTGGATGAAACATAGTTTACAAATATGATGGGTTCTGTGTAGTTCCTGAAACTTGTGGCTACTATATGAACTTTTTTAAAACTCTGGCTTCCTTTCATTCTTCTGTGTTTATCAGTCCGTCTAGTAGTTCACTGAGTGAAAAGGATAGAGTTGTGTCTGCCAAGGCCCAGATGTGCCTCTTTCCTCACTGTGGCACCCTTGGCTTTTTGCTGAGTTTTATGTATGTATAAGGGAGTAGGCCAGGTTCATGGGAGAGGAAGTAGGGACCAACTGATTAGGACTTGTTCTGGGTTCAATAAAAGTTCATAAAGGGAGAGAAGATGTTCATTACCTAGGATGGGGTAGGGAGGCGCCCTACTGCAGGTTTTTCAGCTCAGTCTCACTGCAGTGAGAGAAGGAGATCAAGTATCAGGGCAGATACTCTATCCATTGGAGCTCTTCTTATCTGAGGAACTTGAACACAGTAACCATAGTGGAATTGCTTAAAAAAAAAAGTGAGCGTTGTTTCATATTAAACTAGTTAAGTGGAGGAATTTCTCTTTTAGCTAGATTAAAAAAATATCAATTTTTTGAGCTACTCAGTGATTACTAAATGAGAATATAATTTTGATCCCTGTTGGGGCACCTGCCTGGCTCAGTCAGTAGAACATGTGACTCTAGATCTCAGAGTCATGAGTTCGAGCCCCATATTGGGTGTAGAGATTACTTAAATAAATGAATAAATTAAAAAAAAATAATTTTGATTCCATTTTTTTTGGGCTTGTGTTTAATTAGGAATAGTTGAGAAAGCTGGCCTCCATTATTTTCTTTTGGATCTATTCATAATATTACTTTTAGAACATGAACCAAGAAAAGTCAGATTGCTTTTCAGTCAATTTGAAACACATAGGAGCCATTTGGAAGTGCAGCAGCATGGCTTTGACTTTTACTCTGACTGAAATGGGAAGCCATTGGAGGGAATGACATCTCATTTAATGTTTTAAGAGGATTACCCTGGTTGCTGTGTAGAGAATAGGGTAGAAAGAAGAGACCTGTTAGGAGGCTAAGAACATGTGGTTAAATTTGAAATATATACTGAACGTAGAACTGATGCAACAGAAAGAATAGTTACTCTTAGTTGAGAACGAAGAAGACTAAAGGAGTAGGTTCCTTTTTTTTTTTTTTTTTTGATCAACATATGCTGGTTGCTTTAATTTTTCACTTTAAAGACAAGACCCAAATCAAAACCTTTGAACTTATACTTTTCAACCTGAAAGAGTCAAAGAATAGCTACAGTTCTAAAATAGCATCAGTAAAGCCCAGTATTAACGGGCTATACTGAAACAAGGTGTAAAATATAAATCTCTTACTTTGTACTTAATTTGAAGTGTTGCCACTGAAATCAATTAACAGATGTTTATTCTGAAAGATGATACTATGAAGGTTGGAGACTCAAATGCTGATAATGGTTATTCAAAATTAAATTTATGGAATATCCAGATAATAGGTTTAATTGGAACTTATAGACAGTTTTGAAATACTCATTAGCAACAATTTTTTAAAGACATAGAAGGCTATTTATATAATTGGGTGTTTTAAAATCATCTCCCTTTAGTGCTTTCAATTGTCACATGGTCATTAAGCAAAGACCCAAATAATTTCAAATGACCACAGATACTATTTAGGCAAAAATTCTCATGTGTCAGTATTTTTAATGTTGTGTACATCAAATTATAGTGAAAAGATGACCAGAGACAAGATGCAATCCCTCTGTTTTCATGAGTAGCACAACAGATTACAGTAAACCGAGTTTATATTCCATCATCAAGTATGGTTCTCCCATTAGTTTACTTTGTGACAGGTCAAGAATATCTTCAAATCCAATAGTCCCATCATTACCCTTCAAAATATCCAATGAAAGATTTGATGTTGGAAGAAATGGAAGATGCTGAATCTGCTGCACTGCCTTAAATTTCATTTGTAGTTTTAGTGGAGCAAATAGACCATGGATGTTTCTCAGTGTGGAAAAATTCATTTTATCTTAGTTGAGCTGGAAATTTTTTTCTGATAATTCAAGAAGATGACTGGGTGAAAGTTCATTTTTCATACAAGGAAAACTTTTTCCAAGAAGATCATGACTTTCAAAAGGTCCACTGGTTGAAAGTTCAGTAATTGGAATACTGTCCCTTAACTGAGATATAAGTCCCCTGGCATTCATGTTCAGCTTGCTCTGTGAGTAGCCCAGTTCATTTTTTTAGGAAAAGGATTGGGAATCCACCTTTAGACATGTTAAATACCTGTTAGACATCCAGCTGGAGATATTAGTAGGTAATTGAATATTCTGGTCTGGAATGTTGGTAGAGAAGTGAGCTGGAGGTTATCCTCTTGGGGACATCTGAATATATGGAACTTAAAGTGATGAGATCAGAGTGAATGTACATGAAAAAGGGATCAAAAGACTGTGTATGCACTTCAACATTTACAGGTTGAGGTGATGAGCAGGAGAGACTTAAGAAGGCCTGTCCAGAAATACAATAGGAAAACAAGGCAAGTATGGTATCAGGGAAGGTAAATGAAGAGAGCGTTTTAAGGAAGAGGGGCTGCTAATAAGAGTATTAAATGCAGCTGATAAGACAATTAAGATGAAGATGACAAATTGACCACTTGATTTAATAATTTGGAGGTCATTGGTGACCTTGAAAGGAGCAGTTGTGGTAGACTGGAGGGAACAAGAATCTATTGGGAAGAAGTCCGGGAGAGTGGAAGTAAAGAAATTAGAGAGAGCAAATATAGGCTCTTTATCCCAGAATTTTGCTCTTGTGGGAAAGATAGAAAAGGGGCTGTCGCTGTGTGATGATGGGGAGAGGTAAGTGGGTTAGAAGTAGTTTTTAATTTTTTATCTCTTTTGAGAGTTAATATAGCATGTTTATAGGATCATGGAAGTGAGTTAGAGAGAAAAAGAACTGACGTTACTGGAGGGAGAGGAAGAATTGCTTGAGCTGAGAGGAGGATAGATCAAATGCACAGGTTGGGGGAATAGGTTTGGCTAAGAACAAGGGCAGCTCATGGTAGCAGGAGAGAAAGTGAAGTGCATTAAATTATCAGCATGATTCATATTTTAGAAATATAGAAGTATAAATACTGTTACAGTCTTTACTACTTTCTCCCTACATGACTTTTATTAAATATAATAATAAACCTGTGAGTATCATGATAAAATTTGTATTGAAAGGTGTGGAGGAGCTGTAAAATGTTTCTACTTAAGAAAACTGTCGAAATATGTTTAATTAAGTAATTTTGCCCTTCATACAAAGTGAGTGTGTGTCTCTGTGGTTATTAATTGATGGACAAAAATTTGAAGGTAATTTTTGTAAATCAGCATATCCTAACGTGTCTTAGCTTGGTTATTACATTAGTAGTGTAAATAATCATTGTCAATTTTATGTGATTAGACCAGTTAGTTTTAGCATGGCCACTTAATGGTGACTGACTATAGATGTGGTGTGAGTTTCTTCTTAAGAGTTAGATATACAATGGAAGGAATTTTAAACTACAACTAGTCTGTCTCATTTTGTAAGTTAGATTTTTGTTTAATATCATGCAGACAGAACGGTGTAATAGAATAGGAAAAATGAGCTAGAGACACGAGAACATACGGAAATTTGGCACACGATCTATCTGGCACATCAGAGCACTATGGTAAAATGGGCTTTTTAAGAAATGGTTAACCATTTGGAAAAAAGATAAAATTAAATTCATACCTCATATACAGAAAAACGTAAATGGATCAGAGATCTCAATGTAAAGAATGAAACTCTACAAATACAAACAGAAGACATGGATGAATTCTTCTGTAACCAGGGTATAAGGAAAGGTTTTCTCTATGACTCAAAATCTAGATGCAACAACAGGAAAGGCTGATAAATTTGACTCTGTAAAAATAAAAAGTAAGACTTTTTTATGGCAAAAACAAAAACACCCACTAATAACAAAGTCAATAGATAGATACAAAACTGTAAGAAAATATTTGCATTATCTACCACAGATAGAGGACTAATATGCCTCCTACATGAAGAACCTTTAAAAATAGAGGGTGAAGAGAAAAGACCAAATTGAAAGAGATGCAATAAGCAAAAGAAATGGAGAGTTTTCATAAAAAGCTGTAAAATTTTTCCTTATTTGAAAAGATACTCACTTTCACTTGCAATAAGAGAAGTCCAAGTTAAAATTTACACCAAGATGCCAGTTTTCACTTGAGATTGGTAGAAATTTTAAAGTACAACCAAATACTCCGTTAGCTGTGAGGAAAGAGGTATTTTCATACTTTGTTGATGGCAGTGCATACTAGTATTTTGATATGATTGTACCCCACTTTGATGCAGGACAGCTCAAGAAGTGACTTCCTTCCAGAGCAACAGGGCAAGGTATGAGAAGTGTTTATTATCTGAGGCACCTTGGGACATACATCTGACCCCTCCACTTGGTCCCTTCTTCTCCCCACAAATCCCTGAGATCAGAAAGAGGTGGTAATTCCCACCCCCTTTCTTCCCATTTTGGGCCTACCTTAAACCTTTATGGTCTCTCCTACCAAGACTGGCTTTTGAGAGGCTAAAGGCATCTGTTTGTTAAGGAATACAAACAATCCTTTCCCAAGACAGCAGGACTACAACATGGGAATCCTGTTTTTGGTTACAGGAAACTGAATATTCACTAACTCTGTCTTCTTATATTCCTTTGGTAGCAAGTCATAGTCTCTCTTTCAGGGTTAATGGATTCGTCAGGCATGTG
This sequence comes from Phoca vitulina, assembly GCF_004348235.1. NCBI lineage: Eukaryota > Metazoa > Chordata > Mammalia > Carnivora > Phocidae > Phoca > Phoca vitulina. The sequence continues at coordinate 23,659,425 of NW_022589723.1, forward strand.
AGAGCAAAGGTCAGGTGATTGGAAAGACCAAAATTAGTTCACCAATTAAATAAAATTATCCTCCTTAACTGTGGTTTGCATAAGGCATGCATTATATGTATGTGTGAAGAGAAATGTTTTGGGGACATTTAATCTGTGGAATATATCAAAAAGCATATGTACTTAGAATGAATAGAAACTATGTGCTATGTAAATACAAACTTTCCACATTAATTCACAACCATTATATCCTGTACTCTTGTGTGTATGCATTGTTGATTAATATTTAGATCAGTGATGCCACAAGGAAAGTTAACTATTCTGAACTCACCAGTGCCCTGATTATATGTCATCACATTCAGAGTTATTTTGTTTGTGGTTGTTATGAGAGCTGGAATAGAAGGTGATGTGGCAATTTATAATAATAATAAAAATCAAGTTAAGAGATGAATTATGTTTTGGTGGCAAGGTAAAATGGTACGAACTGCTTTGGAAAATAGCATGGCAGTTTCTTAGGAGGTTAATCAGAGAGTTACCATATGACTTAGTAATTCCACTCCTAAGTATATACCCATGAGAGTTGAGAACATGTCCACTCAAAAACTTGTATATGAGTGTTTATAGCAGCATTATTTATAGTAGCCAAAAAATAAGCCAGAGGTCTGTCACCTGATCAACGTATAAAGCGTTGTATATCTATACAATGGAGTATTATTCGGTGTTAAAAAAAACTAGACTTCTGATACATGCTACAACATAGATGAACTTTGAAAACATGCTAAGTGAAAGAAACCTGTCACAAAAGTTCACATTATTATATGATTCCTTTATAGGAAATGTCCAGAATCGGCAAATCTGTAAAGATAGAAAGTAGATTAGTGGTTACCAAGGCCTGGGGCAGGGCAGGTAATGGGCAGTAGATTGGAGGGGGAAAAGGGGAGGGACAGTGAATGGATATGGATTTCTTGGAGGTACTGTGTGATGAAAATGTTCTAAAATTTGATAGTGGTTATTTGATGTTTGCACAACTGTGAATATATTAACTATTGAATTGTACACTTTAAATATGTGGATTGTGTGGTACGTGAGTTATATGGAAGTTGTTATAAAAGAAGTGAGTTACCTTTGTGTAGTGACTAACAGTAAGTTTTTTTCCCCATCACTAAAATGTCTGTGACGCATTCCTGTGCATTACTGGTGAGAATGTAAATTGGTATAACAAGAGAAGGAAAAAAAAAAAGAGAGAAGGGACTTTGGTAGTATCTAACAAAACTACATTTGCATTTACTTTTTAAGATTTCATTTATTTATTTGAGAAAGAGAGCATGAGCAGGGGAGAGCAGCAGAGGGAGAGGGAGAAGCAGGCTCCTTGTTGAGCAGGGAGCCCGATGCGGGGCTCGATCCCAGGACCCTGAGATCATACCTGAGCCAAAGGCAGACGCTTAACTAACTGAGCCATCCAGGAGCCCCTACATTTACTTTTTGACCCAGCAGTTGCACTTCTGGCAATTTACCCTGAAGATCCAACAATGCAAGTATACATATGGACAAGATTATTCATTGCAGCATTATTTGTAATTGCAAAATACTGGAAACAACCTACATGTCAATACAGAAGAAAGTGATAAAACTGTAGTGCATCCACACACCATACAGGTATAGAAAAGAGTGAGGCAGGGGCACCTGGGTGGCTCAGTCGTTAAGCGTCTGCCTTCGGCTCAGGTCATGATCCCGGAGTCCTGGGATCGAGCCCCACATCAGGCTCCCTGCTCGGCGGGAAGCCTGCTTCTCCCTCTCACACTCCCCCTGCTTGTGTTCCCTATCTCGCTGTCTGTCTCTGTCAATAAATAAAATCTTTAAAAAAAAAAAAAGAAGAGTGAGGCAATCTCTGTGAATTGATAAGGTGTGATTTCTAGGATTATATGTTTAAGTATATGGTCAAGCAAAATACAAAAGAGCAGCCATGCTATACAATCTTATTTAAGAAAGAAGGCAACATAAGAAAATATACATATATCTGCAAATGAAATACAGGAAGAATAAACCAGAAACCGCAGACACAGTGAGTAAAAACAGGGTAGAAAGAATGAGGGGTGGGCATGGGATTAAAGTAATGAGGTTGTGACATTACTGTGTATTCCTTCTTGTATGATTCTGACATTTGGAACTACGTTAATGTTTCATATGTTTAAAAGAATCTGTAAAGTTAGAAAAAAAATGAAAACAAAAATGGACTAAAACAGAAATGAATGAACTCAACTAAAATGAGTACCATAATTACATGTGGGTTGGGGGAGGATACTAACACAAGTAACTTTATTTTTTTAAAAAGGTTTTATTTATTAGAGAGCGGGGGGTGGGGTGGGGGCGGGGACAGATGGGGAGGGAGAGAGAGAATCTTAAGCAGGCTCCACGCTTGGAGCCTGATGTGGGACTCAATCCCAGGACCCTGAGATCATGACCTAAGCTGAAACCAAGAGTTGAATGCTTACCGACTAAGCCACCCAGGCGCCCCAACACAAGTAACTTTAGAACATAGTATTTGTAATGCCTCCAGGTTGAAGACAAAAAGAACTCTTAAAAAAATACTGAACTCTGGTTTGTTAGGCTTTCTTTTTTTGTGTAGAGCTCTGGGTCACCAAATCCAAAAGTATATTCTTTGTATACCAGGTTTGAGAAAATAGCAAATAAGTATTTTATGAATAACAGAAGCCAGATTGCTTATTGTGGAGAAGACACTTTTAAATATGAAAAGGGGAAGGCTGGAAGGACAAAATACTATAGTGTTCAGTTAGAATTTGAAGTATCAATATAAACTCATCTTCCTTTCTTCCATGCATTCATGCATCCGTCCATCCGTCTGTCCATCTAAGAATGTTATAGATGAGATGTATGTGTGTATACACAATACATATGAATTTATTTAATACATTTCTATACCAACTTCCCTTGCACAGATCTTCCTAGATGATTTTTTTTTAAAAAGATTTTATTAATTTTACAGCGAGAGAGGGAACACAAGCAGGGGGAGTGTGAGAGGGAGAAGCAGGCTTCCCGCGGAGCAGGGAGCTCGATGCGGGGCTTGATCCCAGGACCCTGGGATCATGACCTGAGCCGAAGGCAGACGCTTAACGACTGAGCCACCAGGCCCCCCTTCCTAGATGATTTTTAGTTAATAAATTTACCATTGACTAAACTTGATAGGTAAGATATTATGAGATTATTTAGATGCTATTTTTGTTTTTGTAGTTGAGCCATTTACAGAATATATTTATTAAATACATTTGCTAAAACATTAGACTTCTGACTCTTTAGTTGTGAATAGTAGTGACCTCTTTAAAATATATTTGGTTTAATTTTGTAAAGGTTCGTTCAGATTTACTTTTAAGAAAAATGTTTGCAATACTGCAGTAAAGGACCTCCTTTAGCAAACATTTTTAGCATACATGCAAGTGGAAAACATGTCTGTAGCTGTCTTTTGTGATTAATAGATTAAATTCATTTTGACATTTGGATTTATGTACCAGCATGTAGCTTGTGGCCATGATCTAATAATAATTAGGATATGGTAACGGGTCATTTTAAATAGTAGTAATCAATATGCTTTTATCTGTAGTTGACAAAATATAGTCTAAAGCAAGAATTAAAGATGTATTGGAATTTGCTAGTAAACCCTACTTTTAAAATTATATTAAAAATATATAATTATATGTATGTTTATTATACTTTGTATATAGTCATACTACTATACTGTGAGGGAAAAAAACATGTGAACTGTAGGTATTTTAATGATTGCCAATAAATGATGTAATAATTGAATTTTGGTGATTTCAAGTTACTAGAATTCATCGTAAAAAAATTTGAATTACCTAATAAAGTCTGTTTTTCTCTACAATCTGTGTGAAAATGTTAAAATATGCTAGTAACAAAAAACTGGCTTTTTGTTTCCTACTATTTAATATGAGGTAATTCTAAGCATTTATGGCAGTTAACTGACAAACAGCCAATTGTAAATAACTATTTTAATAAAAGTTTAGAATTCATTTTAAAGAAGTTTTTTTTTTTTTTTTGCATCCAAATTGAGGTCTCTGCACATTAATTTCTCATTAAAAGTAATCATTGATACTTGGAAAAAATGGCCAATCTCCTATTTGAGGCAGGAAATTTTCAAAATAAGCCTGAAACATCTTGTCTTACGAGATAATAAGGAAGCTTCAAAGACTACAGAGTCTTGTCAGAAAGACTCAGGGTCCAATTTGAAGAGCTTTCTACTGGTTAAAAATGGGGCAATCTGAGCTTTAATAAAGATAGTATACAATAGATTAAGATACAACATATATATTTAAGTACGTGAGTTCATAATGGCTCCTAAAAATTACTGGTCCTACCGGTGGGGGATGCTAATAAACCAATCATTATTTTGAAAGTGGAAAGATTTGAATGTTTATCTTGCCTTTCCTCTAAGATCAGTACCATTGGGCAACTAAATAGTAGATGAAAAGTTTCTTTTTATAGAACTAATTCTAGCTAACATATGGGAAAGGAATTATAAAATTAGAGTATCAACATTTTTGTAAGCCCTAATAAAATAAGGAATATAATTGAACATTGTGGATACTGACACCAGAGAAAGACAGCCAGAACATTTGCCTCCTGGTAGAAGACAAAATACTATCCGGGGAGTAGTCTTGCTCACCACCCCCCAGAAAAAAAGAATTGAATTTCAATCTGAGAAAATACCTAAATTCAACTACTAACTTACAGAAAATGTTAAATAATAGCAAGTAGATATAATCAGAAAAATCTAGACTGTGGTAAACTTTAGTAGAACAACTTACCAGTTTCTTTCCTCTCCCCCATAAAAATCTCAAAGAAAAAATGTGAAGGGAAACCTTTTAAAATTTAAAATAATTAACATTACATAAAATTAAAAATTCAAATTCTCATTTGCGCTAGCCACATTTCAGGTGCTCAACAGTCACATGTGGCTAGTGGCTACCATATTGGACACTGCAGATATATAACATTTACATTATTGCAGAAAGTTCCGTTGAATAGGTAAATTAGTTTCATGGGCTTCCATAACAAATTACCACAAACTGGGTGGCATAAAATAACAAATTTATTCCTTGACAGTTCTGGAGGCCAGAAGTTCAAAATCAAGGTGTTGGCAGGGCCACACTCCCTTTGAAGGCTCTAGAGGAGTATACTTAACTGCCTCTTCTAGCTTCTTTTGACACCTTAATGTTTCTTGGTTTGTGGCAGCATACCTCCAGTCTCTGCCTCCATGTTTGCGTAGCCTTTTTCCTTATGTCTCAGTGTCTCAAATTTCTCTTTCCTTTTTCTTATAAGGACACCAGTCTTTGTATTTGGGCCCATTCTAAATCCAGCGTGCTCTTATCTTGAGATTCCTAACTATATCTGCAAAGACCCTGTTTCCAAATAAGATCACATATTCACAGGTACTGGATGTTAAGACTTGGACATAATTTTTTGGGGAAAAATAATTTTAATGTACTATAGTTGTGCTACTAAAAATTAAAAGGGATTGAAGAGACATATCAAGCAGATGCAATGCTTGGACTTTATTTGGATCCTGATGCAAACAGATTATAAAATTAAAAATTATGAGATGATTGTACATTTGAATGCTGGCTATTTATATTAAGTTTTTGTTAACTCTTTCATGTAATAATGATATTGTGATTATGTTTAAAGAAAGAGCCTTTATCTTTTAGAGGTACAGCAGTATTTACAGTTGAGCTGAAATGTTATATTGGAGGTTCTTCAAAATAATACAGAAATGAGGAAGTGGGGAGGGATATAGATCAGGGGCTGTAAGCTACACCCTATTTAGCTTACAGCCTGTTTAGTAAATAAAGTTTTATGGGCACATAGCCACACATTCATTTACATACAGTCTGCAGCTGCTTTTTGGATACAGAGGCAGAATTGAGTGATTGGAACAGAGACCCATGGGCCTACAAAAACCTGAAATATTTACTGTGTGGCATTTTATGGAAAGTTTTTTGACCCCTGGTACAGTTGAAACAAGGTAGGACACGTATTGATAATACTTAAAACCTTTTTATATATGTTTGAAATTTTCCATATGTTAAATTTTATGAAAAATAAATTTGACTATTGGTCTGATTTTAGAGTAAGAAAGAACTAAGCCTAAAAAAGAAAAACTCAGGGCACCTGGGTGGCTCAGTCGTTTAAGCATCTGCCTTCGGCTCAGGTCTTAATCCTAGGGTCCTGGGATCGAGTCCCACATCTGGCTCCCTGCTCAGCGGGGAGTCTGCTTCTCCCTCTACCCTTACCCCCTGCTCGTGATCTCTCTCTCTCTCTCTCTCACTCATTCAAATAAATAAATAAAATCTTAAAAAAAACTCAAAGGAAAAATATGAAAAGATTTTACTCTATTAAAAAACTATCATCTGTAATATTTTGTCTTAAACTCTGAAATGAATATGGTAAGATGTTAACATCTGGGTGGTGGCTACATGAGTTTTATATTATTTTGTATTTATATGCTAGAATATTTTTAATTTAAAAAAGCCAAACTCTATGTATAAATCTAAGTTAAAATGTATAAGGTCAAACTACACATTTGGGAAAGTATTTGTAGTATATAACAATGGGTTGAGAGCTGTAATACATACAGAGCCTTTAAAAAGTTGTCAAGGGAAAAAAATATCTCCCTGTTTAGAAATAAAGGACACATAGATGGCATTTGCCAAAGAAAGGCAACTGGCCAAGGTGCATATGGGAAAAATGGTTTAAAAAAGAGAGAGACCATAATTAGAAAATGGCTAATTAAAAAAAATTGGACACTCTCAGAATAAAAACTATATATATATAGAGAGAGGGTTGGGGGAGAGAAGGAGGGAGGGAGATGGAGAGAAAGTAAACTGTAAGTATACATATATAGTGAAGATGGTAACTTTGTTGTTTTTTGAGACTATTTTGGCCAGTTAATTTATTTTGAATGTAATATTTTAGAGTAAGCTGAAGTTTGTAAAATTCAACAAATGGAAAAGGGGTAATCGATTTTTGGTAATTGAGTTTTTATTGGTTAAATGTTAGGAAAAAAATTTTTTTAAAAGATTTTATTTATTTATTTGACCGAGAGAGACACAGCGAGAGAGGGAACACAAGCAGGGGGAGGGGAGAGGGAGAAGCAGGCTTCCTGCGGAGCAGGGAGCCCGATGCGGGCTCCATCCCAGGACCCTGGGATCATGACCCGAGCCTAAGGCAGATGCTTAACGACCGAACCACCCAGGCGCCCCAAATGTTAGAAATTTGTTTGTACATGTTTTTAACATCTTGTCTCTACTGATTGTTGAGATACTTCTCTAGAGGTTCTTAGACTTTGGCAACACATCAGAATCACCTAGAGGGCTTGTTAAAACAGATACTGCTTGACCCCATCCCCAGAGTTTTTGATTCCGTGGATTTGGGTTGGGGCAGAGGATTTGTCTTTCTAACAAGTTCCCCAGTGATCTGATGCTGCTAGTTGAGGAAACCTACTTTGATAACCACTGCTCTTCAATTAAAAAGAAAACAGAAAAGATATATTTATGTGTAGCATCTAAGATCTGTCTCTGATGCACAAGAAAGTTTTTCTCTGTTTATTAGCAGTTAAATGTGTATGAGAAAACATTCGTTTGTTTTATAGAGAATCATTCGGAACCTTCTGTTTGTAACTTACACCTTCTGTTTGTAACTTACACAGCTTTGGTATATAGGTGATTTCATTGGCTTAGGTCTAGCTTTTCTGAATAGAACTGGGATTTTTGTAGTGTAGTGTATCAAATAGCAGAGTTATTTAGATGGATGAGAGTGAACTTCAGAGTAAGTGGAAATAGTGAAAAGAGCAAGTGGTGTAAAGAAAAAGTGTGATTCTCCTCATATAAAATTAGGCAGGCAAAACAAAATATATTTTTAGGGAAACATATTTGGTAAAATTATTTTCAAATAGCAAGGGAATGATAAAGCTTAATTCAATGTTGTGGTTACCTCCTAGGGGATAGTATACATGCATGATATAAATAATTCTTTTTTTAAGAGTATTGAGTAAGACTAATAAAATACTAAAGTAAAATGCTGTATTTCCTATAGGGAAAAAATCTGAATGGAATAAAACTTCCTTAGGCTCTTTAGTTGGGCCTGCTGAATAACCTAGGCCAGCACTGTCTGATAGAATTTCTGCAGTGATGAAATTTTTTTATCTGTGCTGTCAAATATGGCTAATAAGCATTTGAAATATGGCTAGTTCAACTGAGGAACTGAATTCTGAATTTTAATTATTTAAAATTTATATATAAACAGGCACACTGTGCCTGGTATCTACTATATTGGACAGTATAACTCTAGGCACTTTAGAACATGGGTTTTCCCTTGAGTTCTTAATCTATTAATAATTCTCCTATGGAATATTCAGTTTTGGTTTGCTCACATTTTTCTTATTAGGTCACTGATTTTTTACTGTTATCTTGTGTTTATTGACTCCTGCTTCTGCTTCTTGTGTTCAGTGGTAGCAGTTTGATTTACTTTATCATGTCTTATATTCCTAAAATGAGTCTTCAGAATCAGAAGCTACTGTACTATAAAGATTATTGAAAGCATAGTAGTATTTACTCATACTATTATTTGAAATTCTTACAGAATCACTTTTTTTGTATGTCACAGTTTTATTACTTTGATTTTCTGTTGACTTTATTTAAAATATCTCTATTGACTTTTCTGAGCCCCCAAGCAAAATTCTTTTTAATTAATTTAGTTAATACGTTGAATCATTCAGTAAGTATTACTTATTGTGAACCATGCATTCCTAAGAAATGGGGAATGATAGAGGAGATAGACTCTGACTTATGATGTGAATATATTTGGAAGTATTTTTAGGAAGCAGAATGTACCTGAGATAAACACACTGAATAGTCATCTAAAATAGCTGGAGGAATAAGAAAGTATATGACTGGGAAACAGAATATATAAACAAAAATGTTTATATATTTCTACTTTGTTATTTTGTCACTTGATGGTAACGGAGATTATGATCAAAATTCTTAGCACTGTTCCTATTACTATGTAAATGTTTTGAATTTTTAATTTGCACAATATTATATTTCAAAAAGGACTTATAGTAGAGAAAGAACTTAAAAAAAAAAAACACAACCCAATTGAAAAAAAAGAAAAGGATCAAAGGAGACACTCCATCAGAGAAGATCTGTGACTGGCCAGCAACACTTGTAAATATGCTCAATGTCATTAACATTGTTACCAGAGAAATGCAAATTAAAACCACAATGAGATAACATCGCATAATGATTAGAATGGCTAAATTAAAAACAACAATAACAGCAAATGGTAATTCCAAGTGTTCCTGAGGATGTGGAGCAATTGAAACTCTTCATGTTGCAAGCAGAAATGAAAAATGACACTGCCATCCTGGAAATCAGTTTGGCATTTTCTTAAAAGTCAACATACACCTACCATTTGACTCAACATTCCCACTCCCTGGAATTTATCCAAGAGAAATGAAACACGTGTACACAGTTTTTTGTTGTTCGTACTGGCCTTATTCATGATAATACCAAATGGGAAAGAACCTAAGTGTTTATCAACTGGTGAATGCATTTTTAAAAATCATGTCACAATATATACACCATATTCATGTAAAGGAAAATTACTCAGCAACAAAAAGGAATAAAATATTGATACATGCTTACATGATTGAATGTCAAAAGCATCAAGTCAAGGGGAAAAAGGCACTACATATGGTATGAGTCCAGCTACATGAAACTTCTCTATCTTAATGATTCTCATATCCTTTCTGCTACCTATGCAGTGGTTATTGACTTTACCAGTTTAATTTTAATACACTAAAATACTAGGTTGATAGCTTATTATAGTGCTAGGTGTTTCCAAATGTCTAATACTTATCATATAGTGCTTAGAAGATCATTTTTATATTTTTACAATTACCTGCATGCAGAGAGATGCTAATTGAAACCTTAGGAGTTTTTTGTTGTTTGTGGAGAATGAAAATAGCCATGGGAGTATAAAATTGTTACAGTAAAGGCTCACATGTTTGCCAAAAAAAAAAAAAAAAAAAGGACCACCTAGGCTTGTTCAAGTAAAGATAGACGTTGGGAATCCAACATGAATACAAATACAGTTAGGTCTTACAGGCATTGAAGGGTAGGAATAGAGTTTGTTTTCTCTGTCTTTTAGGGACCCATGGTGTCTCTTAAATTCAGGTTCCCAGGTGGATGTCTACTTTTTGCTCCTGTTGCTTTTACAGACCAGCTTCCTTTACTTCCTTTTCGCTTTGCCCAAATTTACAAGACCTCCAGCTTAAGCATTATCTTTGTGTCTGACTCTTGGGTCTAACTTACCGGAGAGCATTTGGTGATTATTAAGCCAGTTGATTAACTAGTCTTGGATTGGCCACCCATGTCTCATCCATTTGGTTCGGGTTAGGGACATGATGTTAATTCATATAGACATGTCTGCCTAGATTTTTTTTAATTGCCTTTCTAGTGAAATCTTTATTTTTGAAATATTGTGATTTTTCCTGCTATTCCTGCTGAGGAGGACATACCATCTTCTTGAGACTTGATTTTTTTTTTTTAAGACCCCAGTGCAGGGCTTGAACTCATGACCCTATATTTATTTTTACTTTTCTTTTTTAATTTAACATTTGAACTTTCATACAAATATTTGAAGCTATAATTTTATACATAAGCATTCTTTATACACATTATTTCCACTAAATTTTAGTTTTTAAACTAAAATTGATCTTGATTTTTTTTTTACGTTAACTCAAGTTTATGTTGGTAAGTCATTATTAAATGATTAGTGTGGAGGAAATGTGCCTCTTATTTGTGTGATCGTGAATCTATGTATTTTTTTCCCCAAATCAGCTTACAGATTTTATTGCTTAAAAGCCACACATTTTACACTTTAAAGTTATGTTACTTTTTGAAATTAATTCTCTTGGGAAATCTGAAAAAGATTATTTTCTCAGTTGAGGCAGATACATGCCATTGACTATAAGTCACCTACTATTAAATAAAGTACTCACATTAGGATGACTGCGTTATTAGATGAGTGAGTATCCTACTTATTTTTTCTGTTGGCACTTTATGTTAAGACAGCCATCACCAAAATTAGCTCTTTAAAAAGGTGGGTGACAAATATATATTATTTACTATATGTATATTATGTAATGAATGATGTAGTATAGTTATGGATTCTGGAATTTAAAAAAACGTCATTCATGTAATGTATTGGAGGAAAGCATATATATTTTATCCTCAAATTATATTTTCAACTTTGCAAAAGCAGTATATACATAAATACTTACAGAAAGTTACAAGGTTAAAAAGCAAAAGTAAGAAATTAAAAATACCATATTCCTACTACAGAGAGATGATACCATTAATACTTTACTATATATTCAAGATGTTTTTCTGTATTTATGTATATACACATGTATTCCTTTACTAAAATTATATCATACTATTATACCTGTTATTTTAGTATATGCCTTTTTTAATTAAGAGTTTTGGTTTTTCTATGTGTCAGCAGATTTTTATCTTATCTAAAATTTTTCTTAAAAATATTATTTGCAGTTGATCTGTCCAGACTGGGTCCAGTCCAAGACAACTCATTGCATTTGATAATTATTTCCCCTCATGTCTTTTTAAATCTAACATAGTTCTCTCCCTCCACTCCTACCTTTTTCATGGTACTGACTTTTGGATTAGGCCTTGCCTTTTGTTCTACATGTCTGTTTTTTTAGGAGGACAGGTGGGCATATCTGGTTGCTTCCTAATGGTGCCATTTAGCTTTTTCCTCCATATCTTGTATCTTTTTTCTCCCAACTCTCTGTATCTTATATTTTAAATAAGTGTATAATTTTAAATCTAGCTAAAATATAACCTCCTCAATCTTTTAACCAGATCAGATGGTAACTATAAATATTGAATGATTTTCATCCTTGTTTTCCTTTTTGTTCAAAGATTGGAAAAGAAAGATGAGTTTTCATAAAGTATTTATGTATAAATTTCTTAGTTTAGGATACGTTAATAAAAAGAGGAAATACAGATTCATTTATATCCACAAATACTACTATCTTCAGTCTTTGATTATGTACTTAGTGTAAATTCAAGTTATCCCTAGGGTTTTCTTTACAAATATTTAACAAAACATTTAAATTAATATTTTCTTTATAAATAAAATGATGTGAACTAGGTACAATGCTCAATCATTTGCATTCCTTACCTTGTACTAATGTAACTATAATTGATCAAAATAGAAAGTTTTAATTATAAGAATCAAGTCTTAAAATGTACATTACCATATGTTTTAGTTTTGGGAAATGCATAATATTGCTTAGTGCAAAATGTTTTAATTATTTTTTGGTACATTGATTGATTACAGTTGACATACAATGTTACTGTTAGTTTCAGGTGTATATTAGTTTCATTGATTTGACAAGTGGGTGCTGTGCTGACCCACAAGTGTAGCTATCATCAGTCACCATACAATGCTATTACCACTGACTGTATTTCTTATGCCATACCTTTTATCCCTGAGACTTACTCATTCCAAAACTGGAAGCCTGTATCTCCTATTCCCCTTCATTCACTTGCCCATTCCTCCAGCACCCTCCCCTTTGGCAACCTGTTCTCTGTATTTATGGGTCTGCTTTTTGCTTTGTTTTTGCTTGTTTGTTTTTTAGATTCCACATGTAAGTGAAATCATAATGGTATTTGTCTTTCCCTGTCTGACTTACTTCACTTAGCATGATATACTCTAGGTCCAGCCATGTTACTGCAAATGGCAAGAGCTCATTGTTTTTTTATGGCCAAGTAATATTCCTGTGTGTGTGTGTGTGTGTGTGTGTGTGTGTGTGTGTGTATAAGAAATACACCACATCCTCTTTATCCATTCGTCTGTCGATGGACACTTAGGTTACTTCTGTATCCTGGCAATTGTAAAGCTGCAGTAAACATAGGAGTACATAAATCTTTTCAAATTAGTGTTTGTTTTCTTTGGGTAAATATCCAGAAGTGGAATTGGTACGTCATACTGTATTTCTATTTTTAATTTTTTGAGGGATGTCCGTACTGATTTCCATGATTTCCACAGTGGCTGCACCAATTTACATTCTCGCTGGTAGTGCATAAGGGTTCCTTTTATTCTGCATCCTCACCAACAATTATTATTTCTTGTCTTTTTGATTCTAGCCATTTGGACAGGTGTTAAGGTGATGTGTCATTGTGGTTTTGATTTGCATTTCCCTGATGGTTAGTGATGTTGAGCTTCTTTTCATGTGTCTCTTGGCCATCTGTATATCTTCATTGGAAAAAATATTTATTCAGGTCCTCTGCCCATTTTTAACCAAATTATTTGGGGGTTTTGATGTGGAGTTGTATAAGTTCATTATATATTTTGGGTATTAAAAAGCTTTTTGTTTTGGTGTAGTCCCAGAGTTTATTTTTGCTTTTGTTTCCCTTGCCGGAGGAGACCTATTTAGGAATACGTTGCAGTGGCCCTTGTCAAAGACATTGCCTATGTTTTCTTTTAGGATTATTGCCTATGTTTTCTTCTAAGAGTTTTATGTTTTAATGATTATTTAAGAAAACCAATTCCTGAAAGATTTGACATTTTTGTCATATAATATATATTTGGATTCTACTACTTCTTATTTTTCTTTGTAGTTGGGAAAGTGCTGATAGATTGTGTCACACTGGATCTTAAGATGGAGGTGTCCATAAGATGGAAATATGAATAGATGTATCTAAAAACATAAAAAGTATGAACCTTGATGCTTTATTTTTTATTTATTTTTTTATTTCTAATAATCCCACTGGTGGTTTTACAGTTGTGGAATTTGACTTTGTGGGAAAAATAGGTTTGGGCAACTAAAATTGCATTATATATAGTCATTATATAGTTTCATGGGTTTTAACCCAAAATAATAAAGAAAGCTCTAGACAAGTAATTTATGAAAATTTTACACATTTCTTTTTTTTTTTTCTTTTTAAAGATTTTATTTATTTATTTGACAGAGAGAGAGGTAGTGAGAGCAGGAACACAAGCAGGAGGAGTGGGAAGAGGGAGAAACAGGCTTCCCGCCGAGTAGGGAGCCTGATGCCAGGCGACGCCAGGCTCGATCCCAGGACCCTGGGATCATGACCTGAGCTGAAGGCAGACGCTTAACCACTGAGCCACCCAGGCGCCCCTACACATTTCTAATTAGCTGAGCATCATTCAGTTAATTTCTGTTTATTTTATTTATTTATTGTTTACATTATTTCTGGTTACTAAAAACATTTCAGGACTCCCTCCCCAGAGTTTCAGTGGAGTGGTCATATTCATTTTTGCCTCAGGCAAATTGAGTGGTTTATGTCTTCTCCTTCATTCAGCTGCTTACTACCTTTCTGATTTTATGACTCAAAAGTAATTGATGCCAACTCCTGTCCCATCATGGACCCAGAGACAGATTTGCATGTGTGAGCAAAGAAGAGACTTTGGAAGATCTTCACTTATTCAGTGATTATTTCTGATCCTTAACTGTGCTTTTCAAAACTCAAGGTAGGAGCATAGCTGAGTTCTCTGACTTAGATTAGAATATCCTGTCCAAATCTAAATTCCCTTCCACATCAGACATAGGAGTCTTATTTCTAAGGCCTGGTTTTAATATTCTTTCCTAAGCCTGAATTTCAAAAACCTCAGCACCTGTTTGGTTATCTACTTTGTTTTATACGTATTTTTTAACAATCTTTAGGTACCTCATTTTCTCAGTATACCTTACTTAAATAACTGAATTTGAATCTCTTTATTGAGATAAAGCAATCAGAAGTGAATCTCCATGTATACAATTAATTAATTGCCCATTAGCAGGTAAGGAGAGAATATGGTTTGGAAAGAATGTGTATATTTATATGGAACATATTAATATATTGAGGTGTAAAAAGGGATCTTGTTTTTTCAAGTTATAAAAACAGCATTACAAGAACAAAACAAAAGGAAGCCCATCCAACTTAATCTTATCAAATTAAGCAGTTTAATTATTTATTTATTGAAAATGAGCTTTTAGCTGTTTTCTTAAGAAATACACATTTTTCTTCATACCTGTGATTTAAATGAATTACCCAGTTATATTGCTTAGTAATGGTCCAGATTGCCCTCATCTACTCTGGTTATTGACCCCCAACCATCCTTAAAAATATGCTACCATTTTAGAAATTGGAGGATAAAAGGGCACCTGTGCTAATTAATAGCAGCTATGAGGGGAGGTTGCCTAGTCTCCCAGAAATACTTGGGATTTCATAGCCCTTCCACCAAAGTCCAATTCTGGAAATATTTATTGAGCACCCTTCATTTGTATTTGAGTATTCTCAGTAGTTTAGGCTGGCTTCAAGTTAGAGCACTGGCTGTTGTGGAGGAAGTTAATCTTAGTGCAGGGTGTGATGAGCAGAGTGATAAGAAATACAGAATGTGTTTGGAGGGAAAGAAGGTAAGATACAAGTTAACCTCCAGATGGGCAGAGCTCAGAAAATATTGATTTCAGTTAACATTTTGGAAACATCCCTCTTTTAATCCCCCTGAATGTTGACTTGGAAACTGTTGGCTTGGAAGGTATTTTTTTTTTCAGGAGAAAGTGTGGACATTATACAACTTAATGTTTTTCTAAAAAATATTCATGGTCTTTAGCACATTTTTACCCACGGTCCTAGCAAGTAAGAAGCCTGAAAATGATTGTCTACTTCGAGATCTATTTCTTTTGTTCCACCATCCATACCCCTGGGTCTCTTAAAGGTCACTCCCACCCTATAGATTCTCAGTGTTGATATAAAAATACAGAAGGGGCCGCCTGGGTGGCTCAGCGGTTAAGCGTCTGCCTTTGGCTCAGGTCATGATCCCAGGGTCCTGGGATCGGGCCCCACATCACGCTCCCTGCTTGGCGGGAAGCCTGCTTCTCCCTCTCCTCCTGCTTGTGTTCCTTCTCTCGCTGTGTTTCTCTCTGTCAAATAAATGAATAATATAAAAAATTCTTTAAAAATACAAAAGAAAGAAAAAGGCAGGGGTTCGGTAGAAGGAAACATGGGAATAGAGGAGCTGATAGGAAGGAAAGCTGAAAGATCCAGGTCAAGAGTATTAATCCAGTGTTTACACAGTAATGAGAGTGATTTCTTTACGTGGTTAGTAAATTTTCTATGATGGAGATTTCTGAAAAGAAAGTTCTGAAATTATTTGAAAAGTGGCAACGTAAGTTAAATAAGTATTAAGCTTTTCAAGGAGACAATTTTGAAGAACAGCATAGTTTTGGTATAAGTGTTGACATGCTTATTTAGAAAAGAATTAGTCTTGCTACAGATCATATTAAATGGTTTAAAATAGCCGGTGAGTGGAACAGCTGTTGGATGCAATTCATGATTCCATGATGAAATACAGAACTCTTGGTCTAGTTTTCAGGATCAAGCTGAGATTTCTTTGCCTTTGATTTCAGCCACCTTTTAAATCAAATACTTTGGGACTTGTTGAGGTTTCAGAAGTAACAATGTAGAGGAATCAGAGATGACTAGTTTAATAAAAATAAAAGTTGGCTCATACATTTTAAAGTCAGGTATCATACATTCTGTAGCATCTGAAACAAAATTGAAGCTTCTAGTGTTTATGAGATGGCAGCTTAAAGGAACAGACTTTACTGCTTCTGAGGTAGTAATTATATAGCAACAGTCTGGCTTGCTGGAAAACGGAAAGGAAAACTGGCTGAGTAGACCCAGGTCAGTTTCATTTATGAGTAAGATATTCCTTCCATAGATAGATCATGGTATAAATTGAGTGGAAATAGACACTGGCTATATTTTCAGAAGCACATGGTTATATTATTGTGTAAACCATGTAATCCTTTTTTGAAGGTACTTTTTTTTTTTTAACCTGGTAATCAGTAGACCCTAGTTTCTTTATCATTAAGAATTTTCAAAGGATAACAAAGACAAAACAAATCAAGACTTCAGGTGTAGCCAGAGATAGCCAGGGCTATTGTATAAATAATCAGTTGAAATAAACTGCTCAAGAAGCTAATAAAAGCTTGATTTTTTTTTTTTTTTTAAGAGTGGACTTGGGTTGGAGCCATCAATAGAATGGAAAGATTAGAATGAAATTCTCATAATGTACACCCAGAGTTAAAGTCTAAATAATCATTAGAAAGCTTCCGTATTCACAGAATGTCTTATTTCTTTAATAGTTTTGTCATGGATTTTGTTAATCTTTTATCTTTTTTGTTCTCTTTTAAATTGTCTTGTAATATTAAAAAATTGTTATTAAAATTAATGAGAATTTTCTCTATTAAAATCACTTTATAGACAGTTTCTAGGAATCTTTTTATTTCTGGAAGCAAAGCATACATGTAATATAATCAAAGCTTTTTAGTAAATGAATTCATTCCCTTCCGTATAGGGAAATATCCTTAGTTTTATATTTTTCAAATTTATAGTACTGTGTATTATTTCACACATATTTTTAGCAAGTGTTTACCTCAACCTTTTCCTTTTTTAAAAATACGCAGGTATATTCATGGATTACTACCCAGTGTTCCAAACATAATCACCTTTACAATTACACATTTATCCTTCAGTCATAAAAAGAATAGTTCCTTTTATTGCTGAATCTCAGCAAGTATACTTTTCCCCGCCAAATGGTTTTGAAGTCATCATTTATTATCAGAATAGTCTAAGTGCATTTTTAATTCGTTATATTTATTTACTCCTTCAGTAAATATTTTGGGCTGTCTTCTGTTTGTGCTTTTCTACAGAAAAGTTAAGAATCTTTTTATCTTACATTTTTCATTTTTCATGGTGGTATGAGAATTGGGAAGCATAAAAACATTTAAACTTCAATGTTGCATTATTTTATTTAAAGTGTTGACTTAGTGTATAAACTACAGGTTGCAAACCTCACTTTCAGGGTCTCACTTGTGTTTGCTCTAAGTTAAGCTGGTTGACTAATAGAATTATCTGTGAAGGACAAGGTTATAATCAAATCTGATGCCCAGTTATGATGACAGGATGCAGATTAAAAATTCTTTAAAGACTAACTCCCACTGTTTTCTGGTTTTCTTAGACAGTGTGGTCAACTAGAATGAAAAGCTGCAAGTCTATATAATATCAGGTATATTTTAAAATAGCATGTGCTTTAAAAAGGTAAAAATCCCAATCTCAATAAACATTTAGTCAATAAATATTTAATTGAACATCCACTATATTTCTAGATCTGTGGACATTCAAAGACTATTATGAAATGTTATTTGCCTTTAAGGAAATTATGGTCCTTTTTGAAAAGACAAGGTTAATAGCTGTGAAAGAATTGAAATTCGTGAGTTTTAGAATAAGTGACATGACATGAGGTTCATGATGGTAAAAATGAAAGATAAGGATTTGAAGCTGTTGCTCATGTGGTTTTGACTTGAGCTTAAACATCAAAGTAAATGATGTAAGATCTGTTCTATTTATTTTAGATAATAGATTGAGTTACTTTTCTGGGACTATTATAAATTTACACTAGTCCTAGAATTTTAGATCCCTACGAGAATAGCAGTTGGTTAAAATTATTTTGTTAAATGCTTTTGTAAGAATGTTTTATAAAAAAGGATGTCCATATCAAAATAGTTTAATGTTATTTTGTTTTTTAAAATGTTTTATTATCTTTCTCCTGTGTGTGTGTGTGTGTGTATTCTTCTGTACCTTTGCTCATGCTGTGCCCTCTGTTCATAATGCCTTTCTCTGACACCTTGGGCTTAGCAGTTTCTCAACACCCACATCCTACTCCACATTCCTGTGACAACCAGATCAGTTGTCATCTCATCTGTGAACATGACCTCCAATTTCACTTTTTTTTTTTTCTGTAAGATTTTGTTCATCCTGCTGGTCATCTTTGGTTATTTACTCATGTGGCTCTCCTCTCTCACAATAGTGCTTTTCTTGAGGATAGATATTATATATATATATATGTATTTGGGGTGCCTAGCATAATACTGACCACAGAGTAGATAAGTGTTTAATAAATTATTGAATTACCTAAATTACCCAGTGGTGAACTGGGTCCGTTTAGCTATGTTTCATCCTTGTGCTTGCTCAGGTTTGGTTACTAACATGGTGTGAAATACAACCTTAATTGTAGTTTCATAGCTTTGTTAGCACTTAAGCTCATCATTGATAAAGTCTGTTGACATAGATAAAACCTGGAAATTCTGTGTAAAGTTATAATCAGAACATTCTGTGTGTCATACAAAATGATAGTAAAAAATTTAACAGTTAAGATAGAATTGTCTTAAACTACTGTTTTACTGATCCTCAAGGAGTATGGAATGTTTTTTGATTTTTTAAAAAGAGTTATTTATTTTAGAGAGAGAGAGAGAGAGCATGAGCGGGAGGGGCAGAGGGAGAGGGAGAGAGAATCTCAAGCAGACTCCCTGCTGAGCGCAGAGCCTGACTTGGGGCTCAATCCCAGGACCCTGAGATCATGAGCTGAGCTGAAACCAAGAGTTGAATGCTTGACTAACTGCACCACCCAGGCGCCCCTGTATGAAATGTTTTTGGTTGTGTATAGGCACCCAAAGAAGCCACTTCACTTTGCCTACTTAATAATTAGTACACGGACTGTGGTTCAAGACAGGAAGTGACAAATATTTGAGCCAGCTGGAATGGTAATAGGAATTTAGGTAAGCAGAAACTAATGATCCATATTGGAAATAGTTCAAGGCATTGGGGATTAACACCCTCCCATTATGAAAAGTCCCATGAGATCTCAGGCGACCTCAAGAGGCTTACACTTTTGTTTGTAAGAACCGTTATAGGATTGTTCTAAGACATTGTGAAAAATACTCAGATTTTCATATTGTAAATACCAGTAAATGTGGTAGAAATTACTTTCCTTTCCACTCAGTTGTATAAACTAAATATCAGATGAAATCAGAATGAAATGAAGTCTTGGGTTGGAATATTGTGTTTCTTTTGCAGTATTCACAATCTTCAGTATTTTTTTTCCTCCAAATTTCTGTTTGAATTCTAGTTAGTTAACATATAGTGTAATATTGATTTCAGGAACAATCTTCATTATTTCTTAAATTTAAGGTCCCAGATCTTTACAGACATTACTGTATGAGAAGCTACACTTTCATACCCTTCCAATGCTTCTGTGATGCTTTTCTCCAAACTCTGTGTTCTTTGCTGACAACAGCAGTTGTGTGTACTTTGTGAGGTCAGTAAATGCTGATTCCTGCAAGAAGAAAACCCTTAGGAAGTGAGCTTAGACATTGTGAAGAGGAAGCACTAAGAATGAGGCAGTTGAATGAGGAATATTACAAAGGACTATTTAACAGTGTGAGTCAGAAGGCAAATTAATATTACTTCCCTCAGGTCTACCAGTCTTCATATGTATATTATGATTTATTTATTTTTCTTACCTGGTCAGTTTATCCAGATATGTAGATGGTAGCAAGTTGGCATTATCAAATTCCCTTCTTTTTCATACCAAGAAGCTAAATTCTTATGCTTGTAACTATAGTTCTTATTTTCATAAAAAATATACAAATGAACTTGAGCCTTATAATTTAAGGTTATAAAATAGATGGCATTTAGTGAAGAAAAGCTTGTCCTTAGAATATATCTTTATTTTCCCCATGATACCTACTTAATAAAATCTATTTTTTATTATTCCTTTTAAGATACAAAGCTTAGGAATTCTATAACCTGTTTAATTCTGAAGTTATTTTTCCTGTTTAAATGAGGAACTCAACAACTAAAAAGTTATTTCCTGCAGTTTTTTTTTTTTTTTTGAAATGATAGTTTAGAAGCTATATGTGGTAAAACGAATAGGACCAACTATGAGCCTGAGGGAATTTCAGTTATGAGGTTTTGATTTTTTATTAATTTAAACTGTATGTTTTACAGAGTGGGCAGAAAGGGAAGAGGAACATTCTGAAATTATACCCAACAATTTTCAATCTTTTGTCAGCCTTTTATGATGCTATAGATGACTGCAATTTGAAACTTGAAATCTGAAAGATTTGTGTTTTGGATGTTTCACATACTGTTGGGTTTTTCCACATGGCTTACCGTAGCATGAGCACAAGATCATATTTATTCTATAGAACTGGAAAACCAGTGACCTGTGTTCTAAAAAGATGAAAGTGTGGTTTTATTCAACATTATAAATAAATTGCCTTATATTACTGCTTACATTTCAGTTTTCTGGTATGCATATTATCAGTTGACTAAAATTAACTGAGTATGTTGACAGAATCAGAGGAAAAAATTGGGCTTATGTTGCTCAATAAAATTTAAATGCTACTTTTTAAAATAAAACTTTACCCATATAGACTGTTATGTATGATCTGTGTTTCCATGAGGAAATGTTGATTAAGTAGTTTCCATTTTGGTATTACAGTATGTCCTGTTGTAAGTTGCTGACTGTGAAAAAATCTTTAAAGTCAAAAAAGCAGCTCAGCTTAAACCCCTGGTATTTATTATGGCAGGCACCAGAAATAGAAATCTACCAGCAGTTTTATAATCTATTGAATTCCTGTATTTCTTTTGAAGTAAATTAGTTTTAAAAGTTTTTAAAAGAGGCTGTTGACTATAGAACTAAGTGAGTTACTTTGTATATCCTTATACACAAAGGGTCTTTTTTACTTGATTTACTAAATCCACATCTACAGTTTTGTTTTTTTTTTAAGGGAGGCCCTAGCCTAGAATAAGTGACAGAATTGTCTCTGTTTAGTGTATCTGTTAGAGATATTGGTAACCTATAAAATATATTAATTAAATATAATTTTGATAAGACTTATTTGTATGGAATATTTAGCAGGATAGACTTATTTTGGAAGAAACAAAAGGTCTTTAAAATCTTAAATAAGTACTTATTTTGGGATTTTTTGAGGATATTTGACTATCCTTGATAAAAGAAAAAAGAATTTGGGGGCGCCTGGGTGGCTCATTCGGTTAAGCGGCTCCCTTCGGCTCAGGTCATGATCCTGGGGTCCTGGGATCGAGCCCCACATCCGGCTCCCTGCTCAGCGGAGAGCCTGCTTCTCCCTCTCCCTCTGCCTACTTGTGCTCTCTATCTCTCTGTTAAATAAATAAATAAAATCTTAAAAAAAGAAAAAAGAATTTGGATTTGTAATGTTAGTCTGCCTAATAAGTAAGGTAAGTTTTTTTTTTTTTTTTTTAAAGATTTTATTTATTTATTTGAGACAGAGAGAATGAGAGAGAGAGAGCACATGAGAGGGGGGAGGGGCAGAGGGAGAAGCAGACCCCCTGCCGAGCAGGGAGCCCGATGCGGGACTCGATCCCGGGACTCCAGGATCATGACCTGAGCCGAAGGCAGTCGCTTAACCAACTGAGCCACCCAGGCGCCCTAAGTAAGGTAAGTTTTTGAGGATAAGGCCAATACTTGAATTTTGGTGTCTACTTGCAAAGTGCAGTAATTCAATAGTATGTGATATTAAGTCTTTGCCTTTAAATTATTACTGATAGAGGCTGTGGAATGTGGTTTGTTTTTTCTGAATAAAAAGTTTCTCTCTCAGTGCTTGGCTTCTGTCATCCAGAAGAGAGGGAGAAGAGGAAAACTCTTACAACCTTTATATGAAGTTAGGACTCTAGTCAGTGTTAAGTGGCTGTGGAATCTTTATTACTTTGCAGTTTTGGCACATGGCATGATCAATACTTTTTACTTTTAAAAAGTTGGTATTTTTACATTTTAATGAGATTACATTTAATAAGATTAAATTAACTGTACTATAAAGGGAACAGAAATATTTTGTGGCACTTGAAAAGCTGTTGTTTGTAGTCTGATAGGTTGTATTCTAATTTAAATTTGTGCTTTGGGAGAATTAAATTTGGACTTTAACATCTTCAGAAGTAAGACTTGCATGCATTTTCAAGATAAACCCAGGAAATAAACCATAAAGCAAAGAATGGTTTTTGTTTCAGAACACAATTGGAGATGTGACTTTTAAAATGCCTTCTTTTTTTTTTTTTAATTTTATTGTTATGTTAATCCCCATACATTACATCATTAGTTTTAGATATAGTGTTCCATGATTCATTGTTTGTGCATAACACCCAGTGCTCCATGCAGAACGTGCCCTCCTCAATACCCTAAAATGCCTTCTAACCATTCAAAATAAACCTTTCATTTATCAAGTTAGAGTTACATTGGTTGTAATGATGTATCATATATCATGTATATTAGTATATTGTCTTATGTTTACAAAGTTAATAATATGCTTCAAAAATAACAGCTGAAACATATAAGCAATAATTATTGAACAAGAAAATTAAAATACTATTTATGAAAACAGCCAAGATTGTTTCATTGTACTTCAGTGTTAGCAGAATACCTGTCTGATTTGTAAACAGTAACGTATTATATCAGGAAAAATAATTTTGTTTGACTTAATAACTTGTACTGTCTAGTATGACTTTAAAGGTTAATGCTATAGTTATAAAGAGTATGTGGAGTGTATGTAGAATATATTTAGTGTTTTAGTCAAAGTTTTTTATTTTATTTTTTTTATTTTTTTATTTTTTTATTTTTTAAATTTTGTTTATTTATTTGACAGAGAGAGCACAAGCAGGCGGAGCTGCAGAGAGAGGGAGAAGCAGGCTCCCCACTGAGCAGGGACCCCGATGTGGGGCTTGATCCCAGGACCCTGGGATCATGACCTGAGCTGAAGGCAGACACTTAACCTACTGAGCCACTCAGGCGCCCCTAGTCAAAGTTTTTTAAACCATGTTTTGGAAGAAACACTGAAGCTAACATGAATATAGTAGCCAGTTAATACTTAAATTGAACTTTAAGTTATATATATATATATATATATATAAAGTTCATATATATATGAAACTTTAAGTGTTTCATAATGTGCCTGAACATTAATTCCAAAGCAGTGAGTTTTGAGAGTCCAGATCAGCAGTTCTGACTTCTGATAATCAAAACAGAGGGCCTTATCTTTTTTTATGTATGGTGAAAGATGTAAAGATACCATTTTAATTTGTAACAGTTTGATTTATAGACAGTGGTAAATACCAAAGTGTTATTGAACCTACATGTAAGTAACCATATAGCTACAATTCAAGTCACTATAATCTTTTAAAAAGTGCACTGTAGACTTTTAAAAGTGCATTATAATCTTTTAAAACTTTTTCCTGATTGTGGTAGTGATATGCTCACTTAAGATTTGGAAAGTACAGAAAAAATAAAGGTGAAAATAACATTTACCGATCTATGTTAACTATACACTGACATTTTGATGTTGATTTCCTTCCTGCCCTTCTTCATGTATCATATATTATGCATGTTTATACCAACATTTAAATTGGGATCTTAGTACTTCTGTAATGGTATTCAATTTTAACATAAAAAATATTAGTTCTTTATAATCATATTTGCATCCTATAGATAGAATTTATAAGGGAACATAGTTTTTGCTTTAGAGAAGAAGTAAGCAAAATTTTTCCAAAAGGGCCAAACAGTAAAATATTTTAGGCTTTGCAGGCCAAGAAGCAAAATTTATGATACAGTAGTTTGTCATAACTATTTATAAATGTGAAAGCCATTCTTAACTTGAGTGACTTAAAAAAAAAAACAGAAAAAACAGAACCGGCTGGATTTGGCTCATCCTCTATAGTTTGCAACCTCTGCTTCAGAAGATTATTTGCTTATATTTTATTTGTGTATATAAATCTTTCTTTAACAGTTCTTGACATTCCTACCTCAAAGGCCATGAATGAGCCTGGGTGTTAAAACCCAAGGACCCAGATTGTAATTCCAGTGTTACTGCTGCAGGAATCAGTTTGCTGGCTCCTAGAAGGAGGGCTGACCTTGACTTGGTAAAATATGGTACTTGCTGTCTCCCTAGTAGAACTGACTTGAGCTTAGAAGTGAACATAATTCATCCTTTGCAGGAAACAGGAAGCCATTGTACTTGGGCTTGATGCTAGGAGATGATACTATGTAGGAGGTATAAACCTACCTAAAAGTGTTACTTAGCTTTAAAATGTCAAGGCCACTCTCCCAAATGTAGTTTTCCTTGACCTGGCTGTATTCTCTTTAGTATCCATTTTTCTAAGTTCAAAGATAGAACTAAATAATAAAAACATTATTATTCTATATGTGTGTAAAGTAGTAAAGGTGGAAAAGACAGAAAAAACAAAGTAGTTAAAAATAAATGTCAAAAAGCATTTTATCTTGTCTTAGGATAAAAATTGTATTTTAAAATGTATCCAGCAGGGGAAAACTGCTGCTGCTTTGGTATTGCAGTAATACTGTTTATTGTTAGGTATAGTTTGTGTGTGTGTGTGTATCAGTTTATGTACAAAGCTTTTCCAGTTAACTCTTGCCTGTTGCACTTTATGATGTCTTCAGTGAAAGAAAATGTTTGGAGCAGAACAGTAGATGTAAAATAAGATTTCATGCTGTCGTTTCAAGCTGTATCCCTAATGATTTGATACAAAACCAAAGTGTTGTGCCTCCTTTTTTTGGGACAGATTTATAAACTTAATTCTAGACTTGTAGTTATTGGGTAGTTATATACTGAAACTTTATTCAAACAAAGCTCCATCTTAAAATGGTTTTCCTTTGTGGTGCTTGTATTTCACAGGAACATTTCGAGGGACAGTGCTTTTTACTTTGTCCTTTTAATCATTTTATATATATTGAAACCACACATTTGAGTTGGTAAATTCTAGATTGCATTTCATAGCTTGTGTTTCCTGAAACACTGAATGTACTTATTTTAATAAGGAAGGGGTGATAATTAGTTTCTAACATGGGCAATTTTGCTGTTATTTATGCTGCCCTATATGTCTGTTAGCCTGCAGCATGCTTCCTGCAGAACTTGGAGCAGAGGTAGTTTTGGTGGGTCAGTGTGTTGTTCCTGGAATATGTTTTGGAATACTGCTGAACTTTTAAAAGTTTCTTAACAACTTTGACCAGAAGATCTAAATTAAAATTTTCACTATGTTGTACACCTAAAACTATTTAGAACATTGTATGTCAACTATACTTCAATAAAAATGAAAATTATTAAAAAGCCTATAAAAATCTCCATATCACTCTTCAGATTTGTTAACTAAATTGTCAGGTGTTTGTTTTAATTTCCCAGGCCCCTTATGGGACTAGGTCATGGAATGAAAGATGATATTCCTGACCCACCATCTTAGTCACTAAGTTGTTTTTCCACTAATGGTAAAGGATTTGCACTGACCTAATCATCCATTTTTCTCCCGATTTCTTTGCCTTTTTTCTCTTCTCTTCCCTCATTAACCCGCTCTTCCCACCCAATGACTAGATAAAATGGTTGACCAGATATACGAACATAGGAAAAAGCTGAATATTGAACGTGTATGGAAAAGGATGAAGCTTGTGACCTTATGTTATCTTCCATGTCATTCTAATTGCTGCCTTATAATGTGTTAACTTATTTAAATCAGACTTTTAATTGGTTAACAATAAAGGATGGGCCTATTTAAATAAAGTTTGGGGGAAATAAGATCTCATCAGTATGCATTATGAAAAATGTCTTTTTTAGTCTGTGGGTGTAGTGACTTACCTACTGCTTAAGTGATGATGGTCTAAAGATTTAAAAGACATTTGGGGTTAATAATTTTTCATGGCAGAGCTTTAATATTTTTTAAAGAAATGAAAATCATGGGTGCCTGGGTGGCTCAGATGGTTAAGAGTCTGCCTTCAGCTCGGGTCATGATCCCAAGGTCCTGGGATCGAGTCCTGCATCGGGCTCCCTGCTCCTTGGGAGCCTGCTTCTCCCTCTGCCTCTCTCTCTCTGTCTCTCATGAATAAATAAATAAAGTCTTAAAAAAAAAAAAAGAAATGAAAGTCAGTACAAATTTTTGTGTACCTTAATTCCTTTGAAATGCTTTTGTTAGGACCACAAAGTTGAATCTCATACAAATAAATAATTTTATTATTGTGCCCTTTTAAATGTATCTTTGTTAACTAATACACTGTATAAGAGTTAACAGTCTTAAAATATTCAGAGTACAGAAACAGATTAAAATAAGTCAACAAATTTTTTAGTTTATTACAAGACAACATTTTTTTGTGATTCATTAGAGTTACTTAAAAATTGATCTTGAACTTTAAACCTTGCTGTCAAATCCATGCCCCCTTAAACTCTAAATTTTGTTGCCATACTCTTTCTGCTTTTGGTCTTTTTTTGTTATTGTTGGTTTAAAGATTTATTTATTTTAGAGAGAAGGGTGGGGAGGGACAGAGAGAGAGAGAGAATCCTGAAGCAGACTCCCTGCTGAGTGTGGAGCCCAGTGCAGGGCTTGATCCCAGGACTCTGAGCTCATAATCCTAGCTGAAATCAAGAGTTGGCCGCTTAACTGACTGATCCACCCAGGTACCCACTTTCTGTTGTTTTTTTTTTAAAGGAAATTTTAAAACTTTAATTTTTCTGTCATTTAGCAGTCAAGAGTTTGGAAGAGTTTAAGGGCCAATCTTTTTTTTTTTTTTTTTTTTAAAGATTTTATTTATTTGACAGAGAGAGACACAGTGAGAGAGGAAACACAAGCAGGGGGAGTGGGAGAGAGAGAAGCAGGCTCCCGCAGGGAGCCCAGTGCAGGTGGGGCTCGATCCCAGGACCCTGGGATCATGACCTGAGCCGAAGGCAGACGCTTAACGACTGAGCCACCTAGGCTCCCCAGGGCCAATCTTTTGAAAGAAAATTTGTCCTTAATGATTTTAGTTTGAGTCTGCTATGAAAATTATTTAACATTTCTTTGAATGATGATTTTTAACTAATTAACCTGTAAAATGAACCACTCACATAAATACCCTGTGGTGTGACCATCATGTTATTGTGATTTTCATAGAGTGGGGAAGCAGATTCCTTCTTTTTTAGTTTTTAAAATATTTTATGTTGAAAAATTCTCTCCAAAATAGGAAAGAATACAGGAGGATATAAAGTTGGATGACCTTCATTACTTAGGTTTAATTACATATATCATATTGTATTTATTTGTATTTGTAATTTGTTTTTGTATTGGGTTAAATTTTTTGTATTTGTATTTTATATTTTTTGTATCATTGTATTTTAATTTTATAATTATACGTCAGATTTAATAATAGCATTTCAGACATATTTTTCTTACTAGATTTTTTTCTCTTTTAGCTTTATTGATATGTAATTGACATGCAGTATTGTGCAAGTTTAAAGTATACAGCATAATGACTTGACTTAATTAAGATTACTGTAATAAGTTTAGTTAACGTAAATTATCTTCTATAGATACAAAAGAGGAAAAAAGAAAAAAAATATATTTTTCCTTGTGAGGAGAACTTTTAGGATTTCCTCTTTTAGCAACTTTCAAATATACCATGCAGCAGTGTTAACTATATCATCAGGTTGTACGTGACGTCCCCAGTACTTATTTATCTTGTAACTGGAAGTCTGTACTTTTTGACCGCCTTGATCCCATTTCCCCTTTTCCCACCCCCCACCTCTGGTAAGCACAAATCTGATCTCTTTTTCTATGAGTCTTTGTTTTTTATATTCCACATATAAGTGAGGTAATATAGTATTTATCATTCTCTGTTTTATTTCAGTTAATATAAGGCCCTCAAGCTCTATGTTGTTGCAAATGGTAGGATTTCCTTTTTTTATGGCCGAATAGTATTCCATTGTGTATATATTCATCACATTATCTTCATCTGTTCATCTATTGATAGACACTTAGGTTGTTTCCTTGTCTTGGCTATTGTAAATAATGCTTCAGTGAACATAATGATGCAGATATTTCAACATAGCGATTTTGTTCCTTTGGAAATATACCCAGAAGTGCAATTGTTATGTATATAATAGTTTTGTTTTTAATTTTCTGAAGAACCTCCATACTGTTTTCCATAGTGGCTGTACCAAATTACAGTCCTCTCAGCAGTGCACAAGGGTTTCCTTTTCTCCACATCCTCACCAGCATTTATCTCATCTTTTTGATGATAATTATTCCAGCAGGCATGAGATGATATCTCACTGTGGTTTTGATTTGCATTTCCCCTAATAGTGATGTTGAGCATCTTTCATATATCCGTTGGCCACCTGAATATCTTCTTTGGAAAAATGTCCGTTCAAGGCCTTTGCCCAGTTTTTAATTGGCTTATTTATTTTTGTGCTGTTGGGTTGTATGACTTCTTTATATATTTTAGGTATTAACCCCTTATCAGATAGATATATTGTTTGCAAATATTTTGGTCTTTTGTGGTTCCATATAAAGTTTAAGATTGTTTTTTCTACTTTTGTAAAAAATGCCATTGGAATCTTCATAAGGATTATATTGAATCTGTAGATGGCTTTGGGTAGTGTGGACATTTTAGCATTAATTCTTCCAATCCAGGAACATAGCATGTCTTTCCATTTATTTGTGTCTTAAGCAGAGTCCTTATTTTCTGATAGTGCATATAACATTTTGAGGATCTTGCAGCGATAGTCTGTAGCTATTAAAGCTCTTTAGCCAAAACATGATCAGGTTTTCATAGTGGTGTAATGGCTGTCTTTCCTTGAATTAGTTACTGTGTGAATTAGGGCTCTTTTGGTAAATGGAAAAAGAACTCATAAGACTATTTTCTTTTTTTCTTTTTCTTTTTAATTTTTTTAGAGAGGAAGGAGGGAAAGGGAGAGGCAGAGAGAGAATCTTAAGTGGGATCCATGCCCAGCACGGATCCTGACATGGGGCTTGATCTCACAACGCTGAGATCATGACCTGAGCCAAAGTCAAGAGTCAGACGCTTAACTCACTGAGCCACCCAGGTACCCCAAGACTGTTTTCTTTTTTTAGATTACTTATATCTTCTGATAAGGATATTTGAGGAGTCTGTATGTCAGTGGGAATTGAGTAAATAAGAATAGGGATTAGAGGATAGTTTCATTTTCAGCTATGTAGATAAGCATATACACTTTCTTCCACTGAATGCATCTATAAAACCTGGACAAAATGGATGGAACAGCTATTTGAGGACTCTGAAGAATAAATAATAATCAATGGATTAGGAAGGAAGACTAGAATTCAAAATAGTACCAAACTGACCATGAGTTTACCATTTCGTTCCTTTCATTATCGCTGAGGCTGAACTTAACACAGTCTGAAGGCTACAGGTTGGCACTTAGGTATAGACAAAGAGAGCTCCAAAAGAAGCCCACTAGTTCTGGCTCCAGGAGTGGGAAAATTAACTCCTAATGCTCAGTGTGAATATGGAAAGTCTATCTTTTTTTCTTTTCTCTGTTCTCTTATGTCATGGTCCCAAGTATCCCTGTAGAAATGGCAGCAGAGACTGCAGCACTAGCCTGCAGTGAAAACAGTGAGGGATGGGAATCCTCCTCTTCAGTTGACAACTCCTCGTTACTTTTTGTTTCCTCTTTCTGTCTTTCCAGTGCCTGACCCCAGAGTAGATATAGTAACAGAAGTATGTGATCAAGCAGGTTACTTAAAGCCCCAGCATTCTCGCTGAAGAAATGAGAAGGGATGCCCCAGGGAATTGGAAAGTACTGAGATCATGTAGAGGGAGAAACTTGGGAAAACAATACTATAAAGTTGTTTATGAATTTCTGGACTCACCCAGAAATACTACCACCTAAGTCCTAGACTGCTCATTGGATGATACAAGGTGGACAAATTCAAATAGCACATCATAGGCTTTGAAAATTGAGCTGATATTGGAACCATGGCCATAACAGCCATTTTAGAACTTGTGACCCGAACTTAACCATGTCGATCAGCTGTTAAAACAAAAATACTGACATTATCCACAGGATTTAAACAAGAACCAAAGTTTCATATTTAAAATATTCAGATTATAATCCAAAATTATCTAGCATATAAAGAACCAGGAAAATTTCATTTACCCGGGAAGAGATGATATATATACCATCATGATACAGATATTGGAATTACATGATAGAGACGTTATAGTAGCTATTATACAGATGTTCCAGTGAGCAATTGTGAATGCTCTTGAAATAAATGGAAATAGAAAATCTCAGTAGGGAAAGAGAAGATATAAAAAGATGTGGAATTGTTAGAACTGAAAAATACAATAGGTGAAAAAAAAAACACTGGAAGACTCAATAGCAGAGAGGAAAGAAATTTTTAAAAATTGAACAGAGCTTCAGGGTACTATGAGAAAATAACAAAGTGCTAGGCATTTTAAGACATTTTGAGGAGCGCCTGGGTGGCTCAGTCGTTAAGCGTCTGCCTTCGGCTCAGGTCATGATCCCAGGGTCCCGGGATCGAGCCCTGCCTGCATTGGGCTCCCTGCTCCTCGGGAAGCCTGCTTCTCCCTCTCCCACTCCTCATGCTTGTGTTCTCTCTCTCGCTGTGTCTCTCTCTGCCAAATAAATAAATAAATTCTTAAAAAAAAAAGACATTTTGAGAAAGAATGTGGTGCTAAAAATATTTGAAGAAATAATGGCCTTAAAATATCACAAATTTAGGTAAAGATGTAAACATACAGATTTAAAGAACCCAAAACAGGATAAACCCAAAGAAATCCATACCCAGATAGGTCATCATAAATCAGAAACTAAAAGCAAGAAAAAAAATCTTGAAAGCAACCAGAGAAAAATGACATATTACTTCTAGAGGAACAGTGATTTGAATGATTGAGGAAGTTTTGTCAGAAATCATGGGGCGGGGGTGAGAAGAGAGGCAGGCAAAACACTCTTAAAGTGTTGAAAGAAAAGACCTGTCCGTAACTATCAAAAATATTTTTCAGGGATGAGAGTGACATAAAGACTTATTCAGATAAAGGGAAACTTAAGACAGAAGGGAAAAATGATACCAGAAGGGAACTCAGACATCAGGAATGAAAGAAGAGCAACAGAAATAGTACATATCTGTGTAAATATCAGACTGATGGATTCTTTAAAATTTGACAGTTTAAAAATTGTAACATTGTCTGATGTGGTTTTCAGTGGATATGGTATATAAAATATGATATCTGTGGTCTACTTGAAGTGATAAAATATTGGTTCTAAGTAGGCTCTGAAAAGGTAAGTATATATTTTGTTATGCCTAGAGCCACTGCTTACACAGTAAGGAGATATGTTAGAATCACAATGAATAAATTAAAATGGAATATTAAAAAAATAACACAAAAGAAGGCAGAAAAGAGAAAAACAAAGGGAACAAGCAGAAAACAAATAATAAAATGGTAGATGTAAATTCTTACAAATCAATAATTTTGTTAAAATTGCTAATAATCTAAACATCAGTTAAAAGACTGTCAGTACATGAAATATGATGCCATTGTATGATATTAGAAACTTATTTCAAAGGTAATAATATTGGTAGGTTAAAAGTGAAAGGATGTAAAAAAGATACACCATGCAAACACCAGTCAAAACTGTAGTTGCTTTAGTACTAACAAAGTAGACTTCAGAGCAAAGATCATCATCTAGGATAAAGAGGTTCATTATACATTGATGTGAGGATTAATTTACCAGTCCTGAATGTGTGCATATCTAACAACAGGACTTAAAAATACATGAAGCAGGGGCGCCTGGGTGGCTCAGCTGGTTAAGCGTCTGCCTTCAGCTCTGGTCAGGATCTCAGTCCTGGGATTGAGCCCCGCTTCAGGCTCCCTGCTCAGTGGGGAGCCTGCCTCTCCCTCTCCCTCTCCCTCTGCCTCTGCCCCTGCTGTGCTCTCTCACTCTCTCTCAAATAAATAAATAAATAAATAAATAAAATCTTAAAAAAATAAAAATACATGAAGCAGAGGGGCGCCTGGGTGGCTCAGTTGGTTAGGCGACTGCCTTCGGCTCAGGTCATGATCCTGGAGTCCCAGGATCGAGTCCCGCATCGGGCTCCCTGTCAACAGGGAGTCTGCTTCTCCCTCTGACCCTCCCCCCTCTCATGTGCTCTCTCTCTCTCATTCTCTCTCAAATAAATAAAATCTTTAAAAAAAAAAAAAAAAAAAATACATGAAGCAGAATCTGACAGAACTTAAGGGAGAAATAGATAACAGTTATAGTTGAGGACTTCGGCTCTTTCTTAGGAATAGATAAATTAGCATATAGATATCATCAAGGGTACAGAATGCCCGAGTAACACTATCCACCAACCAGAGCTAATTGGTATTTATAGTATATTTTACTCAAAAACAACAACAAAATATACATTCTTTTCAAATACACATGGAATGTTACCAAGATAGAAGATATCTTGGTCATAATACAAGTCTTAATAAATTTAAAAGAATTGAACTCAAAGTGTTCTTCAGACCATAATGGAAATGAACTAGAAATCAATAACAGAGAGATGAAAGAAAAATCTCCTAGTTCTTGGAAATTAAATAGCAGACTTCTAAATAATCTGTTGGGTAAAAGAGGAAGCCTTAGGGGAAATTAAAAAAGATACTTGAACTGAACAAAGATAAAGATATAACATGTCAAAATTTATGCAGCTCAGGCAGTGTTCACAAGACTTATTGTATTCAATGATTATATTAGAAAAAAAGCCCTCAAGTCAATAATTTAAGTTTCTATCTCAAGAAATTAGAAAAAGGAACATAAAATAAATCCCAAATAAGAAATCAACAAAATTCAAAGTGGAAATACAGTAGTGAAAACCAATACAGCCAAAAGTTGAGGGTTTTTTTTTTTTTTTTGCAAAGATTAATAAAATTGATAGTTTCTAGCAAAATTGACAAAGAGAAGACATGTAGAACTAGAATCAGCAATGAAAGAGAGGCTATCATTACAGACTTAACAGGAATCCAAAGGACAGTAGGAGGACTAAGATCAACTCTATGCAGGTAAACTTGACAAATTAGATGAAATGGACCAATTCCTTGAAATGGACTAATTCCTTAGCAAACTAAACTTACCCAAGAAAAAAAAGATTGGTGTGAATAGTCTTACAGCTATTAAAGAAATTGAATTCATAGTTGAAAACCTTCCAAAAAAGAAATATTCAGATCCAGATGGTTTTACTGGTGAATTCTACCAAATACTTAAAGAAGAAATAAAATAACATTCTTTCTCTACTATTTCTTCCAAAAAATAGAAGAGGAGAGAACACTTTCCAACTCTCTTTATGAAGCCAGAATTAACCTGATATCAAAACTAGACAATGACAGTAAATAGTAAAGAAAGGAGAAAAAAAGGAAAGAAGAAAGAAAAGTATGGACCAGTATACCTTATGAACAAAGTTACAGAAATCTTCAATAAAAGATTAGCAAATTAAATTTTATTATCCACAAAAAAGAATTATACAATGACCAAAAACCCTACCAAGAAATCTACAGCTAACATTATACATTATGATGAGGGACTCAGTGCTTTCTCCCATAAATAAAAACAAGGCAGGATGGGGCACGTGGGTGGCTCAGTCGCTAAGTGTCTTGCCTTCAGCTCAGATCATGATCCCAGGGTCCTGGGATCGGGCCCCGCATCGGGCTCCCTGCTTGGCGGGAAGCCTGCTTCTCCCTCTCCCACTCCCCCTGCTTGTGTTCCCTCTCTCGCTATGTCTCTCTCTTTCAAATAAATAAAATCTTTAAAAAAACACAAACAAGGCAAGGATGTCTACTCTTACTTCTCTTATTCAGTATGTTACTGGAAGTCCTGTTTATTGTTCATACAGCAACAAAAGGAAGTACAAAGCATACAGATTAGAAAGGAAGAAATAAAACTGTCTCTATTTACGGACATGATTGTCAATGTAGAAAATCTCAAAGAAATCTTCAGAGACCTAGAATAAGTGGTTTTAGCAAGGTCACTGGATACAAGATCAACACACACACAGTTGTATTTCTGTATACTAGCAATGTACAATGGGAAAATGACATAATGAATATAATTTACATTTGCTCCAAAGGAATGTAATACTTTTATATAAATATACATGTGTACATGATCTACGTGCTGTGAACTACTAAACAATGATGAAGGAAATCAAAGAAGACCTAAGTAAATACAGAGGCATACTGTGTTCATGGATTGGTAGACTCAAAATAGTAAAAATGTCAATCCTCCCAATCAGATTTATAAATCTAACACAATTCCAGTGAGAACTCAAGCAGTTTATTGGCAATCTGATTTTAAAATTTATATGAAAATGTAAAGGAACTAGAATAACTAAATTTTGAAAAAGAAGAATAAAGTTAGAAGAAGAATTACACTTCTTGATTTTGAGTTACTATGAATCTACAGTAAAGCAGACAGTACTGTATTTGTGAGGAGGTAGGGACATAGATCCCTGGACCATAATAGAGTGCTGAGGAACAATCACACAGATACGGCAAAGGTGTAAAAGAGATTCAGTGGATAAAGGATAGTCTTATCAACAAAGGATTTTTAAAAAGCTCATACTTCTTAAGGTTAAAAAAAAAACAAACCCAATGTTACAAAATAACCTCATTTTAAATTTCCATCTTCTATAAAAATTAGCTCAAAACCAATCGTAGACCTAAATGGAAAATATAAACTCTTAAACTTTTAGAAGAAAATGGGAGAAAACCTTCCCGACCTGGAGTTAGGCAGAGGTCTGAGACAATGACTTAAAAAGCAGGGTTCAGAAAAGAAGTTGATAAATTGGGCTTCAGTTTTAAAAATAAAAATTTTGCTCTGCAAAAGACAATGTTGAGAAACAAAAAGACATGCTAGAGATTAGGCAATGATATTTGCAAGTAAGTATCTCTCAGAAGACTTGTGTTCAGAAACATGTAAGTCACTCTCAAAACTCAACACAAGAAAACTAACAACCCAATTTAAAAATGGGTATAAGGTTGAGCAGACATACCACTAAAGAGGATAAAAGTTTGGCAGATACACATCTGGGAAGATGTTCAACATCATTAGCCATTAGGGAAATGCAAGTTAAAACCATGTTGAAATAAATACCCCTACATAGCTATTCAAACAGCTAAAATTAAAAAATCTTCTGATAGTATACCAAGTACTATTGAAGATGGAGATCAGTGGAGCTTCTTATACATTGTTGGTGTGGATGCAAAAGGCATAACCACTTTGGAAAAGAGTTTGACAGTTTCTTATACAGTTAACCATACACTTAACCTATGACCTAACAATTCCACTTCCGATATTTACCCTAGAGAAATGAAAATTTATGTTTACACAAAAGTCTGTATACAAATATTTATGGAAGCTATATTCATAGTTGGAAAGGACTGGAGGCAACCTAGCTGTCCTTCAATAGGTAAAGGGTTACACAAAATGCCGGCAAACCATATAATGGTATAATATTTAGCAGTTAAAACGAAAAACTGCTTATACATGCAACAAATTGAATGAATCTCAAATGCAGTATACAAATGAAGGAAACCACTTTAAAGATTCAATACTGTGTGATTCCATTTATACAACATTCTGAAAAGACAAAACTATAGTGATAGAAAACATATCAGTCCTTGCCACAATTAGCTTTAGGGGGAGCATGTGGCTACAAAGGCATGACGGAGTGTTTTTGTGTAATGTAACTGTTCTCTATCATGATTTGATGTTG
This sequence comes from Phoca vitulina, assembly GCF_004348235.1. Lineage (NCBI taxonomy): Eukaryota > Metazoa > Chordata > Mammalia > Carnivora > Phocidae > Phoca > Phoca vitulina. The sequence goes on from NW_022589723.1 coordinate 23,695,967, forward strand.
GCTCCAAGAACATGTGTTACCATTCATACCTGCACACAACAATTTTAGAGTTAATTTCATTCTATGACAATTTGCCAAATAAAATTTTAAGAAGAATAAAAATAGAAGTTAGGGAAAATGAGTAGGAAAGGTATGATAGAGACCAAAATTGCACCAAAATTCAGGAATTTGTTTCTGGCTGAAAATAAAGCACTGGTTTCAGTGGTCGTATTTTCTACATAACCTGTGAAAGCCAAGTACAGTTGTTATTTTTAAAAATATATTTTAAAATGTTTCTTTTCATAATTGTCCGCTAAACTTGCTCATTTTGTTTTTAATTTGGAATAGTCATTCAACCTACTTAGTAAAATTTGAGAGAAAACATGTTCCGTATATATAAAATCTACCAATTTTCATTTTGATCTTTTTGTAAATTATTTCACTTCTTGGAATTTTTTAAATGTATATAATAAGCAATGATAACACACTTTTTTTTTTTTTTACAGGCATATCAGAGGATTTTATTATAGGTGGATTGGCCATAAAATTATAAGTTGTCATTTTTAGGTCTCAGTTTTTTACTACCTGTACACTTAACTACAAATCAAGAAGGTATGGTTCTTGAATGATGGCATTTATAGCAGAAGGTTAATAATAACTAACCTTCTAAAAAATACATGTCCGTGGAAAAACTTTCAAATGAATATAATTTTGGTATCATTTTTAATAGGTTTAAATTACATTTGTCTGGGGCTAGTAACAGAATTCTTTGGTTGTGGCTCACTATAAAATATTGTATTGGAAATCTGTAAATTAAGCAACTGTTTCTTATGGTATGCATCGTCTTCCTGATTGGCATGTTCATCCAGAGATTTTTTTATATGGTTCTTTAATTCATCAATTCCTTCTCCTGTAATTGCAGAGATGGGGATAATATGTTGGAACTCCATGGTCCTCTGTGGAATCATGTTTTTTTTTCAAATAAATGCAGCAAATCTTTAGGATTCTGGAGTTGATTCATCAGTACACGGAATTTATCCTGAGCACCTGGCAAGTCCATTTTATTAACTGCCAGGAGTGCAGGTTTTGTCTGAAATTCCTCTTTGTACAACTCGAGTTCTTTTGTAAGCAGTATTATGGTTTCAAAGGCAGTTCTGTATTGAGTTTGGGAAGAAAGCTGAAATCCAGAAATATCGACAACAAACAGTAGTTGTCTAGTTCTTTCTATATGCTTGAGGAATTTGTGGCCCATTCCTTTGTTCATAGTGCTCCTTCTATTAAACCAGGAAGATCAGCTACTGATATCTGTTTGAAATCGTTATACATAGTCTTTCCAAGTTGAGGCTTTAATGTTGTAAATGCATAATCTGCAGTTGCAGGTTTTGCATGAGAAGCCTGACTTAGCAAAGAGGATTTTCCAGCATTTGGGAATCCCACTAGGCCTATATGAGCTGTAAGTTTTAGATCAAGGTGAATGACTCGTTTCTGGCCTTTCAGTGGTAAGAAATTAGTGAGTAATTTACCGCCAAGACCTCCTTCAGCTACCAAAATTCTGTCTTTCTTTTTATTGAGCTCTCCTATAATTTTACCATTTTCATCAGTTACTGAAAGACCCACAGGTACAGGAATTTCACAGTATTTTCCTTTAGACCCTTTCAGTGCACTAACTCAACTATTTGCTCCTTCTCCAGCCACAAACTGTTTCTGAGGATATTTGTCTTTAAGTTGTTTTAAAGTCATTTTTTTATGGGCTACAACCCAGACGTCACCACCTTTTCCACCTTCTCCACCTAAGCGAGGGTAACCCATTCCACCACTTCCTCCTCTGGTGAAGAGTCTTAGGTTATCAATGAAGTTTCCATACTTTCTGAACCACACGCAACTGCAGTGCACCATCACTGTGATGTGCCAGGACTCAATGATAACACACTTCTAAATAAAACAGAGTTAAAGAAGAAATGTCAAAAGTAATTTAAAAATATTTTGAACTAAATGAAAAGGAAAACACAACTCAGCAAAATTTGTGGCATGCAGGGAAAACAGTGCTTAGAGATTTATAGCATTGAATATGTATATTAGAAGAAAGATATAAAATCAGTAATGTAAACTTTACCTTAGGAAACTAGAAAAAGAAGAGCAAATTAAATCCAAAGTAAGCAGAAGAAAAAGTAGAAAAATTTGATTAGATATCTATGAAATTGAAAATAGGAACTCAATAGAGAAAATCAGTGAAGCCAAAAGTCGGTTCTTCAGGTAGATAAAATAAGATGATGAAGCTGATGGTTTTCCAGTGCCACTTTTCAGACTCTGGTTTTGTTTTAATTATCTATATCTCTTTATTAATGATTTTTAGTTCTGTGCATTAAGCCTAATTATTCTTTCCACTGAGGTATCATCTGTGTAATATTTGCTTCAACCAGGGCTTGGCTTCTGTTTCTTCATTTTAGTCTTCCATGGCTGAAATTCTACCTTAGTACTTTATTTTGTAGGTGTGCATTTAATATGCCTCTGTAGCCATATTTTTTCTAGTCATAAATTTTACATTTCGTGTAATTCTTCTAATCCTTTTATTTATATTTCAGTGTCCACGAATCCCACAAAATTGTTTTGATTTTTATAGGTTTCACGGTGTTTGAAAATCAGCCTGCAGTACTTCAGTAAGCCTTTCAGTAAAAAGAGTTATTCTCCTACATAACCATATCACCCTTTTCATGACAAAGAAAATTAACTGCAATTCCTCTAACACTGTTCCTATTTACATTTAATGAATTGGTCCCCCAAAATGTCTTTCTTGGGTTTAAAAAAAATAGCCTTTGCATTTGATTGCTACATACTTTCAGTTTCTTTTAATTTAAATATTTGCCTTACAATTAACTTTTTAAAGAAAGCAGAACAACTGTATAGTAGAATGTCTCACATTCTGCATTTGTTTGATTTTTCCTGAACTATCATTAAATGTGTTCCACTATCTCCCATTTTTTTCCTAAAACAAACATTTTTTGTCAATAAAACTTTATAATTGATGTCCTTATGTATAACATCAAGAGGTGCATAATATTGAATAGCTGGTTTTTATTTTAACTTGTTCCCATGGTTTGTTCTGTGGGTTGTCTTTCTTGTAAAAAAGTTCAAGGGAAAAGACAGAAGGTAAGGATTGCCACTGTCCTTAAAAAATTCATAGGAGTAAAAGAATGTGTCCAGGTATGGAAGATATAATAACAACCCTAGCATAACTGGATTGAGGAGAATATGAAACTGTTTCTAGAAAAAGAGAGACCAGTGAGATTTGGATTTGGGGTATGGGTATGTTGAGGTTGAGGTATATATCTTTCTAGTTCTTCTATAGGGTTTTCTTTGTCCACATAAAGAATTCAGTCCTGGAGCACAAGGTGACCTGCACTGTTGCTCCAATAGAGAAAAACTAGAAGTTCTTGCTATACAGGCAGAGACATGGTGGTGATAGTGGGGTTGGTGGGGGTTGGGGGGGTAGTTAAAGGATGGGAAAGGGCTGTTCAACATGCTCCTGAGAAATAAACACTTCTTTCACTCTCCAGGAAACTGAGCACAAAGAGGAATAACCAAATATGCCTTCAAAGAAATAGCATTCTCATTTCCCTCCCTAGGTGAGCACAAGTAAAGTCATATTCAGTCACAATTAATGTTAGGATTACTTAACATGTCAAGTCTATTAAAACAAATATAATCCACCTAACACATGTATTTTGTATTCATAAACCTGAGATTTCTTTCTGTGTTGACATCCACCAGTGTTGATTGCCTACAATTAATTGATTCCTTCATGTATTTTTTGACACAGCACAGAGTATTCAACTAGCAAAAGACAGTTACCAGTCAAGCATGTCATTTCTAGAGTCCTAGATATATCCCAATCTGAAAAGAAAACTGATTTGAGAGAATGTCCTAAAAGCTTTTCTTTTGACTGACAAGCTGTCAATCTAAAGGGAAACTCAGTTTCCACTCAGTATGTCTCTATAAAAGCTTCAAGTTTAAACAGGTAAGATAAAACAAGCATAATCTATAGATCCTCTCACACTGCACTACTCATACATAATACTTAACAGTTTGTTTGTGGGTAATGAATGATTCAGATTAATCCTTTATCATGTTCACACCTGGAAAACCACCAGATAATATGAACTCTGCATCTAAGAAAAGAGGATCAATTCTAAAGTCAATGAATTGGATTTACAAGTGAGCTGAGAGTTCACCAGTTAAAACTACTATACTTCTTCCAGAGTGTATCACTACTTAGGTAATAGTGTACTTAGAAAAATTTTTTCTTGTAGAAGAGGATCATGATTATTTCCTAAGGGCTTTTATATTAGAAATTTAACAAACATTTATCCATTTCTGGAAACTTTCAGATCCCTGCTTTCCATGGGTTGAGGTAACCTAAAGGTGGTGTGGTGTAGGGTAATGGATAACTATAGTCAGTTTTCATTCAAGATAGTTATGTTCTGTAAAGTTATCATAGATGCTAAGTTAATGAATAATGAGTAGAAATATAGAATTAGGTTCCTGCAAGCCTCTGGTCACAGCACTTTTATTAATCAATACATAAACTTGTTTCATGTTTTATGTGTGTTTCTGTTTAATGACTTAATGTATCTTGTTAATTCATTAACATTGAACTCATGATCAACAATACTATATAACTCATACCTGAAACTAAGCATATTTTCTCCATAAGACATGTCACAACCTTCTTGTGCTTTAGGAACACTAGAAAGCACTTAAAATGGCTTGAGAGGCATTTTGAACAGTGAAATCACCAACAAAAAGGACAAAAAACCAATAAACATGGCACTAAGTAGTCTGCAAAAAGGATGCTTTTTTATAGTCTGAGGGCTAAAACAAGAAGGTCTTGTTTGACCTCAGCTGGGAACATGCATGCCAGGTGTTTCCAATTTTTTGCAGCTCTGCACATGTCCACGAATAACTGAAAGCCCAACCAGTATATGAATAAATTTTAGTAAGTAGGAAAATTTGCCTATACAGAACCTGTGAATAATGAGGTTCAACGGAATCTGATGATCCTTGGGTACCTGTGCAGACTGAGAAAGGGAGCTAAATAATGTTATTTCTCTTCTGTGCTTTTAGCTTTCTCTTTACTTGGTTGGTCTCACAAGCAAACTTAGAATCAAATGGAACTTTTCCCTTTCTTAAAAGCTTGTTGGCTCTGGCTCCTCATGTGGTAAGGCATCAGTCTCCCTTCATTTTGAGGAGTATATGGGCTGTTGACCTTTCATGAGGAATATAGCTTTTGTTGTCAGTGATAAAATTTCTATAAGGATTGATTCTCACTCCCAGGTTATAATAAACTACAATTCTGACTTTATGTGAAAAATTACATAGTTTTTTCCATCTTCTCCTTAGAATATTGATAATTAAAAATCCAACTAAAACCTAAACATGGAACTTAACAATTATTCATATTTTGTGTGGCTCATTTATTCTTTTTTTAATTGTGAGTTTATACTAAGTTCTCTAACTTTTCAGAGAAATTTAGAAATTCATTCTGATTCTTAAAGTATTAGCTATATAATATCTCTCTTTTATGGAACTGTTTTTCCTCTGTTCATTAAAAATGTTTGTGCTTGGGGCGCCTGGGTGGCGTAGTCGTTAAGCATCTGCCTTCGGCTCAGGTCATGATCCCGGGGTCCTGGGATCGAGCCCCGCATCGGGCTCCTTGCTCCGCGGGAAGCCTGCTTCTCCCTCTCCCACTCCCCCTGCTTGTGTTCCCCCTCTCGCTGTGTCTCTCTGTGTCACATAAATAAATAAAATCTTTAAAAAAAAAAAGTTTTGTGCTTGCAATGTCACAATAGCTAAACTATGGAAAGAGCCAAGATGTCCATCAACAGATGAGTGGATAAAGAAGATGTGGAAAAATATACAATGGAATATCATGCAGCCATCAAAAAAAAAAAAAGAAATCTTGCCATTTGCAACAATGTGGATGGAACTAGAGGGTATTATGCTGAGCAAGATAAGTCAATCAGAGAAAGACATGTATCATATGATCTCACTGATATGAGGAATTCTTGATCTCAGGAAGCAAACTGAGGGTTGATGGAGTGGTGGGGGTTGGGAGGGATGGGGTGGCTGGGTTATAGACATTGGGGAGGGTATGTGCTATGGTGAGTGCTGTGAGTTGTGTAAGACTGATGAATCACAAAAAAAAAAATAGGTTCTAGACTCGAGAAACTCAAACCCGTTATTCCGAAAAAAAAAAAAAAATTTATATGTAAAAAAAAAAAAAAAAAAAGATAGTAGGAAGGGAAAAATGAAGGGGGGAAATCGGAGGGGGAGACGAACCATGAGAGACTATGGACTCTGAGAAACAAACTGAGGGTTCTAGAGGGGAGGGGGGTGGGGGGATGGGTTAGCCTGGTGATGGGTATTAAAGAGGGCACGTATTGAATGGAGCACTGGGTGTTACATGCAAACAATAATGGAACACTACATCAAAAACTAACGATGTAATGAATGGTGATTAACGTAACATAATAAAATAAAAAATAAATAAGATTAAAAAAAATGTTTTGTGCTTAATACTTTGTGCCTAGAAGATAGATTCCAGCCAAATAATATAAATATCTCTTTATTATCCTTTAGGAAATTCATCTTTCTAAGGATTTATGATCAGTGTATTATCCTTAGAAAAGCATTATTATATTGACACTTCTCAATATTTGGAGGTGTTACTTCAATAAAAATAGGTATAAATACAACAAAACTCATGGTGAAATATTTGGAGAATACTTGATTTAAAAAAGTTAAAGACTTTCTTAGTATAGGACTTTTTAGTACTCATGTACGCTTTCATCTCCCAGAGGAACTCAAGTATTGTATATACTATATAAACACACTATATATTTCCCAAATTTATGTGAAAATGGAATTCTTTTTTGAGAGGTAGCTTGGCGGGTCAGTGGTCCATGGAATAAACTTGGGGAAATGCTGGGTTTGACAGCCTCCCTACAACTTCCTCCCATGGATCTCATTTCTGCTCTTGTGGCAAAATGAAGTCAGTTTATTTCCTCTTCTATATAATAGCCCTTTGAGTATTTTAAAGAAGCTAAATATCACTCTTAAGTTTTTTATTTTCCCGGTAAAATGTCCTCTGCGCTTTAAAGGATTCTTATGATAATCTTACTACTAGACCTTTTACGAAACCTTTGATATTTTATTAGACATATTAGTATCACCTTTATTGGACTGTAAGATTATGACAAGTTCTGATTTCTTTGTGTATCTGATTTTATTTACTTTTGCATGTAGTATATGTTTTACTTGATAGTTCCTCCTGCCTGCCCTCTCCCTGTCTCCCCCATGCACACCCTAAAACTCCTTGACAGTAAGTGAAGGCCAGGAAAGGTACGAAGTCTAAAACATGGACCCAAATAGAGAACATTGGTAACATGCATTTCATTTGCTGATGGGGTAATGGGAGACAGTGTAGTTGGTAAACTCTGAGACTTAAATGTAAGATGTATAATGTAACTTTTAGTTAAAAAATGAAAATTCTTCAGCAAATTCTTTAGAAGAGTAAAATTTTAAAGCAAGTCCACCTTAACACTGACATGACAAAAGAACAGGTGGAAGGAGAGACACAAGAGAATCAGTTAATTTTCATTTGCAGAACAATTTTTAACTCATAGTTGGTCCAAGCTGATCTTATTTATAAGGAAAGTTTTTTTCTATTTTTGAAGCAAAAGTAAGGAAAATAGTTATTGCCTGATTTGCTGATTACCTAAAAACAGCCCCAGGACAAGGGAGATCCACCTGGATACTAGGGTGTATGGATAGAGCTGTTCTAGAAAAAGTTTGGAGACCCTCTTAATTTTGGAGGATGGCTTTCAAGCATTCTTCTGGATGAGTCCTCAGATGTTCTTGATTCCTTAAAACAGGATTGCCAGGCCTTCATAGCTTTGCATGGATGTCATTGGATGGGGGCTGCCTGGGAAGGGACATAACTTTGGGCAGAACTGCTCTCTATAGCTCAAACATTCACAGCAACTGAGGCAGTGAGTCCTTTATTAAGAGGGGTTGGGTGGCACACCATAGTATTCTCTACAGGAAAATTTTGTTGAATCTGGTATAGTTTCTTTTTTTGCTTATTTTTCTTTATGGTTACCTTTGTGCCTCTGTGCTAACTTATATCACTTTTCTTTCTCCTCTGAGATTAAAAAAATGAGCAAGGGCAAGAGGCTTGGCTTACTTTAACTGCCTTAAAGAATTACTGAGAACCTCTAAGAATAAATCCTTTTTAAATTTAGGATTAAAGATTATTTATTAAAAAATTTTTATTGAAGTATACAACTATACTTCAATAAAACTCTGTATGTTATGCTATGTTCACCATAAGTGTTGCCACCATACAACACTATTATAATACCATTGACTATATTTCCTGTGTTGTACCTTTCATCCTTCCCAAGTGGCATTCATTCCATAACTGGAAGCCTGTATTTCCCACTCCCTTTCACCTATTTTGCCCACCCCGACTCACTCCCCCGCTGTCAGCCACCAGTTTGTTTTCTGTATTTATGGGTCCGTTTCTGTTTTTTGTTTGTTGTTTTTAGATCACATATAAGTGAAATCATATTATATTTGTCTTTGACTTATTTCACTTAGCATAATTCCTCTCTAGGTCCATCCATGTTGCAAATGGCAAGATCTCATCTTTTTTATGGCTGAATAGTATTCCATTATATATATTACCACATCTTTATCCATTCATCTTTTTTTTTTTTTTTTTTTTTAAAGATTTTATTTATTTGACAGAGACACAGTGAGAGAGGAAACACAAGCAGGGGGAGTGGGAGAGGGAGAACCAGGCCTCCCCGTGGAGCAGGGAGCCCGATGTGGGGCTCGATCCCAGGACCCTGGGATCATGACCTGAGCCGAAGGCAGACGCTAAACGACTGAGCCACCCAGGCACCCCTCCATTCATCTTTTGATGGACACTTGTGTTGTTTCCACATCTTGGCTATTGTAAATAATGCTACAGTAAAACATAGGCGTGCATATATCTTTTCGAATTAGTGCTTTTGTTTTCTTTGGGTAAATATTCCCTAGTAAAGGAATAGAATAGTAAAGGTATGGTATTTCTGATTTTTTGAGGAACCTCCATATTGTTTTTCATAGTGGTTGCACCAATGTACATTCCTATCAACAGTGTACGAGGGTTCCCTTTTCTAAGAGTAAATGTTTAAAAAATGCTTTGAGATCATTCTATATAAGATGCTACAGATTTGGGGCGCTTGGGTGGCTCAGTCGTTGGGCGTCTGCCTTCGGCTTAGGTCATGGTCCCAGGGTCCTGGGGTTGAGCCCCGCATCGGGCTCCCTGCTCAGTGGGGAGTCTGCTTCTCCCTCTCCCCCCCCCGCCCCACTTGTGTTCCCTCTCTCGCTGTGTCTCTCTCTTCAAATAAATGAATAAAATCTTTTAAAAAAAAACAACAAAAGATGCTACAGATTTGTTTCTTTGGGAAACTGTATAAAATTATGAGTGAAAAGAAAGATAATGTGTTTTTCTCTTGTATTTCCATATACAAGATCTTCTCCCCGCTTGTCTTGAGGCATTTAATCTGCCTAGGTGTGAGATGGGGATAGGGTGTATTAAGAAGGCAAAGAGAATTTAAAAAAAAAATCTGGCTTTTGATTTTAATTTATTCAGTGAGTATATTTAAGTGCCTGCTTTTTCCAGGCACTGTCATAGACTTTGGGGATAATAAAACTTGGCAGCAAGAAAATGGGCTTAACAACTAGGCATTTTCAGCAAGATGAAGCATTTCTAAAGTCCTGAGTTTTATTAAGAACCAAGCCTGAAGTAATGAAATTATAGGGTTTCAACCATAGTATAGAGAAAATACCATAATATAGAGAAATTCTTTAGACTTTTTTTTTTAAATCTGAAGAAATTCTTTGTATATTTTCAAGTTGACATCTAAACTTTTTAATTATAAGTTTGGTAATTGCAAAGGATGCAACTTGGGTGTTTAGTATTGACATTTAAAAATAAAGTTGTTATATTGTTCTTTTGAATGTATTCAGTGGAATCTAAATGGCTTAGCAAGTTGATATCATCTCTTGAAAAATGGTTAGGTGTGAGATGGTGTTGGGCACAAAGTAAAAATAATCTTATGTTCCTAATGCAGAGGCCACTGCTGTATGCCAGGCAGTGACTCCTTCCAGGCATTGACCCTGTTGTCTTGCAGCGATAGAGGCCACATTTTTTGTGGCATTAAGCCTTTGAGCCCTTCTTGGAGCTATTGGTAGTGCCTCACTGCTCTTGATACTTTTTCAGATTACAGTGTTGTTGTAACCAGTCTGATCAGCCAATTCTGACTGTTACATTGTGGCCCTTGAAACTCATATGTGTCATGTGTTCAGCTTCTCAGACTGTGTGCATCTTAACAATGGTATATCTTTATTCCCCAAAGCCAGTCAACAGTTGGCTGAGAGTCAAGGTATTCAGTGGACCTTTTACATGGCCAGTCATCTATGGGCATCCAGTATTGTTTAGTGTTGAAATTGCCTAAAGGTTGACTCAAAAAGTTTCTGACCTTCCCTCACTTCCTCCTGGTTCACACACTTTAGTAAGTGGTTTGGTCATTGAATGAAGGTATCCCCAGACAGGCATCATCTCTTCTGGATAATGGTCAGGATAAAAGGTGTAGGGAGTTACACAGACCCATCTTGAAAATCATGGGTATCATAGATCTTTTTTTAAAATAGCCAGGTTGGTACACCCTTTAGGTGGCAGCCTACCTTAAAAAACGGTCTTAGGGGATTCAAAGTTAATTCTCATTCTCAAAGTTAATTCTCTCAGATTCTTTTGTTGTATTCTAGAATCCTAGGTTATAAGAATAATGACTGGTCAAATATACTGATCAGCAAGTCTCCCTATGATGGCTCATGGGGATAAAATAGTGTATAATGGTTCTCTGGAATTTTTATTTTAAAAAAGCCCTTGTTTCTTTTGCATTTGACTTTTCCAGATGAAGAATCTGGGTCTGGGGAGGAAATTATTAAATAAAGATTGAGTTTATGGCTACTGGAATGGGACATACCAGTTTTCCCTGGGTCCTAGGTAGGGAATATCTTAAGCCATTGGAAGTAGGGATTGAGGGGAGATCATTAATGATCTTTGTCTTTCAGAATTGCTCCCAGAGCCTTCCTCAGGAATGAAAACTTCCTGGTGCAGCTCTCCCAAACTGTTGCAAGTGCTTTATATTTAACTGAGTGCTGGGTATGCTGTCCACCTCCAGATAGCTCTGACCATGATTTGTCATTCCTCTTAACTTTATTGAGAAGTCTACTGGAAGCAGCAGGGGATGACCCTGCCTTTTCTACCTCCCACACAGAACACCTGTCAACACCTCCACATGCCTTCCCTGCACCCATTCCAGTAGCCATTGTTCAGTCATTTCATGAAGTGGCCAAGTGCCAGCTGGCTGATGTTTGGACAAACAGGATAGTTTGGCCTGACTTTTCTTAGGCAGTCTTTTCAGAAAATAAGGACTAAACACTAAACTGGGAATCCTAAAGCACACCAGCCTGTTAAAAGGCCACATTTGACCCACCGTTAGCTTGTGATTTATGTCCTATTTGTGGATCTCCAACAATTGTAAGCAACACTCTTTCCAGAGGTACTTTAAGCATTCCTGGCATTGTACTTCTTGTATGAAAGCCAGGCATCAACTTGCCTCCTTACCAAAAACAGTGACTTGTACTGTAAGGCGAGTTGTAAGAAACCTTCATGTATTTAATGTAACATTATGTAGTTTTCAAATTATTGTAGAGATTTCTCCAAAATGAGGCTAATCTTGATTACTTGGGGGAACTTCTTGGAGGGATGAGTAATTAAATTTTTACATGTACTCTGCATGCAGTTATCCCTGGGATAGAATCATCCAGTTAGGATAGGTATGAAATTTGTCCCTGACTTTAGCTGAAGTGATCAATAATACCATCATGTCTCTAGAAGGTATTTAAGTCAGCCTCAAGTTACTGGCCAGGGTTGTTATGGATGATAGAATTGCCTTAGATTTCCTTATGGGCCGGGCAGATTCTAATTGCAAATACATGTACCTGTACCTGGATTAGTGCTTCCATCTAAGTGGAAAGGTCAATTCAGACACATAAGGAGAAAGCCACTTGGATTTCTAAGGTAGACTCTGATGGTTTATGGAATGTGTTCAACTGATTTGGCCCAGGACCCTGGAGGACATGGTGGGTTCAGTACTCTAGGTTGGCCTCATCTTGTTGCTTTGGAGTCCTGTTTATAGTAGTAACCTTTGTTACATGATGGGTAAGATAAATTAAATAGATTTGGTACTCCCTTTGTCAGTCAGATTAATCAGCTTGGTCAATAGAGTGGAATGCTTTGGAAAATTTGCTAGGAGTCCATGACAATGTAGAAACAAGGGATACATGGTACTGGAGGTAATTTTCCATGGGCCTCTTATATTTCCGCATGTTTTGCAAGCAGAGGCATTGACTGCCTTTGTTTTGGACTATCCTTTCAAGGATGCTTATATAGTAAACAGTCTTGGAAAATAGACGTAGTGTCTTTTTCTAAAACAAAGGTCAGGTATGTTTTACTGTTCAGTATAATAGAGATAATGACTCTCTAGACAAAGGTCAGCCATGCTCACTGTGCACTATAAAAGATTTGGGCTCCCTAAACTCGGATTTTCTCTTCTGTAAACCCACTGTGCACACATCCATTTGGACTCATTCATGTTGCTTCCATGGGATGTGGGGGTAAGGGGGACTGATGCAAATACACTGATACTCATGCTGCTTGCTATGATATGACTAATAAAGTAGTTTATCTCAGACTCAGGAGTCTCACGTCTTCTGCTTTCATCTACAAAACTGATGGATTTACCTTGTTAGCTTAGAAGTAAGGCTAAATCTCAGACCCTTCGCAGTTCTTGACACTAAGATAATGGGTGCTGTCTCTGGAGTGTCCATTTGGGGGCCCTATATCTCTATTTAAAAAATGATCCATTTGAATAGTAATAAAAATGTTAAATGCATATAACTTTCAGCCTGGTACTGCCATTTAAAGGTACATTACCTGTAGTAAGGACACAAACTACTGCCCTCGCTCTTGGGGCCAAATCTGGCTCGCTGCCTATTTTTTTGTAAATAAAGTTTTAATGTAATACAGTCCTGTCTATCTATATTTCTGTTGTCTATCTATGATTACTTTTGCATTACAAGGCAAAGTTGGTTAGTTGAAAGAGAGACTGTAGATCACGAAGTCATCTTACTTGTCCTTTTAAGAAAAACTTTTAGAGCCCTGCTCTAGCACTCTAGCCCAACATTATTTCCTTTGAATATGCTTGCAAAAGTGTGTCAAGATAGATGTACAGAGATGTTCAAAGCAGGATTGTTGATAATAGTAAAAAAAATAAATAAGAAAACTGGAAACAACTTCAGGAATTGTGAGGTCTAGATTTGTTGCCTGAAGATTGTACTTGTTCTGCAGATTTTCACATCATCCCCTGGACTGAACTCTGCCCAGTGAGTCTGAGACCCCACATTATGTACTTGGACTTAAAATACATGAAACACTGTTTCCTTCTTTACCCAGGATAAGGGGTTGTCAGTAAATACCATCTGGGAGAGAAGGCAAGGGACACCAGATTAATTAGGCAAGCCTCTCTAAACTCCAGGGAGTGTAAGGATTACCTAGTAAGAGGCCGGGGATATTGCTGTTAAGTTTTGCATTTTAGTCCAAAGATATTTGAAAGTCAGTCAAAAGGTAGTCATTGGGAAAACAAAGTAAAACACAACAAAAACCAAACAAACAAAACAGAAGAGACTGGAATTACAATAGCAACAACAAAGGTATTGCTTTTGATATTGATGAGCCACACTTAACTACTGATTCTTTCAGTTAAGGAGGACCCTCTGTGTGCTCAAGTATGAGGATAGAAGCCTTAAATGACGTGGAAGGCCTATCTGACATTTAGGAGAGAATTAAATTTACAGTTGACCCTTAAACAATATGGATTTGAACCGTACAGGCCCACTTATATGAGGATTTTTTCAATAAATACATTATAGTACTGTAAATGTATTTTCTCTTCCTTATGATTTTCTTAACATTTTTTCCTCCAGCTTACGTTATTATAAGAATACAATATATAAATGCATAAAACGTGAAATATGTGTTAATCAACTATTCATGTTATTGGTAAGGCTTCCAGTAAGACTGTTAGTAGTTAAGTTCTGGGGGAGTCAAAAGTTACACGCAAAGTTTCGACTGCACTGGGTGTTGTCTTCTGTCCCTTCGCTATCAAGGATTTCAAGGGTCGACTGTATTTTAATGAGCCTTTAGTAGGGAAATCAACACCAAACTCTTTGGGATTTTGGTAGCCTGGTAAGAGGGGGAGGAGTTAGCCTGGTAGCAACTTGTATTTTAGAAATCCACCTAAGGAGAAAGAAGGCCAAGTTCCAATATTGTGGTTGCCAGCATTGGCCAAAATGCAAGTTTTTAGTGGGCAATATTAAAGATGTTTCAGATGTATTTTGCTCACTGCCTTTATTTAGAAATATAGTGACCATGTGTTTTGTACAACAAATCAGTATCATTTAATTCCTTTCATTAGATATTATTTGTATTCACAAAGTCTTAAAAATTTATAACAATTCAATCACATTTCTTTGTACTTATGACATCCGTATGGAGGGGGAAGGGTATATGAGATAGGGATTGTCCAAGAAAATCTAGGTGTATTCTGTTTATGTAGCCAAGTGTTACAAATTGTGGTCAGGAGATAAATGGTGGACCTGTGGATAATTGCGGTAGGAGCAGAGTACATCTTGAGGTCCTCTTCCAGAGAATTCCTTGTGTTGTAAACCTTGTGTTTATATTTCTTCAAGTGTGGACTTGGGGAAGTAATACCTTACATGGCAAAGTTTGACACATATTGGTAGGGAAGTCTTTTTTAAAAGGTGCTTTTTTTTTTTTCCTTTTGAAAAAATGTAAAAGTAGTGAGGGGGAAACCTATTATTATTTAACTTGCTGCCTAATTTCCATAAATTATATTTTGCCTCAAACATTAAGTTTGCAAATGTTCAAGGAATCTTAAGTAGACAAGCAACACAGAGAACCATTATGACCTGACCAAAGCTAAATAGCCGGCTAGCTGAATAAGATCACTTGGGAAATGTGCTCAATTAAATAAATAGATTAAGTGGTTTATTTTTTATATGGGCAATTAAGCATGTTATTTCAGGTGGCAGACATGGAAGAATTTTGAGACTGTGTGTAGGTGGAACAATGCTAAGCTCTCTTCTAGTTAATCAGGGAAGACTTCATGGAAGAGGGATGAGTAAGTGTGGATAAGAAGCAGAGGGTGGGTATGGCTGTCCTTGTGAAGAGCTTCAAAATCAACAGGAACAATCTATCGGTTTTGAAATTAAGGATAATTGTTAAGTTTTGTATTACATGAGGTGGATGGAGGAGGTAAGACACATAGCACCTTTAATTTTTTTAGACTTCATGTATGTTATACTAATTTCACATTTACTGCACCATGTATTCTCTCTTTAATTAATTAATCTCTATTAATTAGATTATCTTTTCTGCTTCTTTTGTGTCCCACGTAGAACAAAATTATAGACTCATGCTAACAAAATTTCAGTTTTTTTAAAGAAAATTTAAGATTTCAAATATGGAAGGTTGTTAGCTGTTGGTCAGAATGTGAGTAAATAGAGGACTTGAGACTGAGAGCTGAGGCAGAACCTTTAAAGTATTCCTAGATTTGAGGGCCACGCTGAGGCTAGAGTGTCTTAGTGAAATTAGAAGACAGGGGTAAGCTCCTGACTATAGTAGATTACAGGAATGGTGGAACAGGAAACTGGCATTAACAGTGGCTTAGTGTATAGGTTGGGTCAGGATTCTCAGCCACCATGAAGAGACAGTTTGGGAATGCTGTTCACAGTAAGATCTATGCCTCAGAATCTATAACAGGAAAACATGTTTATACAGGATAGGAACCAGGGTATAAGTCTTGTTCTTTGCAAAGAAGTGACTTTTTTGGTCTTTATATGACTGTACTGCAGTGACTAAAACCTAGCAGATATGAACTTATATTTAGTGTACTGTATTTATTTTTCAGGATTGGCCTGTAATGGTAAGAAGTGTAATTCTGAATAGTTAAAATCCATCTTCCTTCCTTCCTTCCTTCCTTCCTTCCTTCCTTCCTTCCTTCCTTCCTTCCTTATCTTAGACCCTGGTGATTATATTTCCTAGATAGATCCTATCTTGTCAGGCCATGGGATTAGTAGAAGGAAATAGTAATATACTGATTTTATGGGATTTCTGAACTGAAAGGAAAACAGGTTGCTATTTCTGGCTCACACAGGTGAGAATGGAATAATCTGCAGAGCACAAGGTGGTTTTTCTTCTCTTTTAGGATACTGGGGCTTTTCCTTTCTCTGTTGACGTTTAGAGGCATTAAATGTCATGTTTACGCTGTTGGGGAAGTTTTAAATTTGTTTTTGTTGCCCATACTGAAACGTTAGCTGGGATTATGGGAAATAATCCCCAAGAACATTCCCAGTTTTTGCCTCAAGTAGATTATTCAGATAAGTTGACTTGTGTCATAAAGATTCTGTTTAGATATGGGGTTTGGTTCCATTCAGTGCTGGCCTCATGTATTTATTGAGCACTTGGTTTGTGCCAGATACTTCTCTAGGCAATTTATACCTAGTATTTCATTTAATCTTCATGGGAAACTTAAAAGAAGGATAGTGGTATCCCCATTTTAAAGGTGAGGATGTTGAAGCTCTCCTTACCAGTTAGATTAATCAGTTCTCTCCATTCCCCCTGGAAAATACATTGACTGATGATGATGGGTCCATTGGTCATTTATGTCTAATCAGTTATACCCTAGCATACTTCTATGCTTCTGTTCTAATCATATGAGTTGTAGCCTTACCAAGAGTCAATTGTATTTGTTCCCAGACCTGTTAATGATTATTCATTTAAAATTAAATCGATGAATTCCTAACAAAGGTTGTTTTATGAAAGCTGAGTTGAATGTTTGGAAAGACACAATGATAAGGAGCTAAAACACTTGCTATTGTATTAGATGTAATGAGACTATTAATAAATTATAGGAAAAACAAATGTGGAAGATTCTGAATTTATTTCTTTGCAGATGCATTAGTTTTTGCTATAAAGAAACAGGCTGAGGGTCGCCTGGGTGGCTCAGTATGTTAAGCGTTTGCCTTTGGCTCAGGTCATGATCTCAGGGTCCTGGGATCGAGCCCCATGTTAGCCTACCTGCTCAGTGGGGAGTCTACTTCTCCCTCTCCCTCTGTGCTGCCCCCTCTCCCCCGGCTCATGCTGTCTCTCGCCTTCTCTCTCTCTCAAATAAATAGATGAAGTCTTTTAAAAGAAGGAAATAAGCTGAATAATGTGGAGAATGCATCATGAGTATGATTTATGCAAGAAGGGCGATGCAGAATACTAATCAGAGGACCCATGCTCAGAAAAGGGGTCCTGATCCTGATTTTGGAACCAAATGAAAATTAAGACGTAAGAGAGTTGCATATGAAGATTAAAACATCAGCATTATTAATGATACAGTGATCAGAGCTCATAGCTTTAGAGCTGCTGCTGCCAAATGGGTTTGCTAACACTACAAAGAAGATACCTAGAATTTCAGCTTTATACCATTCCAAGACTTGATTGGAAGAATAGTGCCAATCACTAGTGTTGGCAGCTTTTTATGATATTAGCTCCACATGTTCAAGAAATGTGCATACTAGTCAGGAGGCTTACTATTCTTCTTTGGGTTAAGGCAAGTAAGGGACGGGAGGGAGTTCTTCCAGATAGAAGTCTGAGGTACTAGGTAAAGGTGATTCCT
Source organism: Phoca vitulina (assembly GCF_004348235.1). Classification (NCBI taxonomy): domain Eukaryota; kingdom Metazoa; phylum Chordata; class Mammalia; order Carnivora; family Phocidae; genus Phoca; species Phoca vitulina. Next base: position 23,713,867 of record NW_022589723.1, read on the forward strand.
ACATCAAAATACTGGGTATGTTTTATGTTTAAAAATATTTAAGGTAATGCTTGGCTTATTAATTATATCTTCACCTTAATCTACTTTTGAATTACGATCCTGTATTATATAGCTAAGAAGGAACAGAGCCTACATCAAGCATAATGTTGTCTGATGTATAAGGCTTTGTACCTTTCACCAAATCATACTTGTTGGTTTCTTTTGGGCACCCTCCTGCTTCTTCCTAAGCTCTCTGTGTACCAGTTTCCTGAATTTCCCCTTGGTACTTTGACTATAGAGCCTATTTTGTTTCATTCAGGAGAATAAACCTCAAACGGAAAAACTTGTATCAAACAACATAATAGAATAGAATTATAGCTTACTGTAAGAGAAGAGAAAGAGAAAATTATCACCTGGGAGCCTTAAATATGTGAAATAACATCTGGTCCCCAGATCCAGATAAATTATATTGAAAAAAATTTGTGGATATCTCCTCATGGAGTGTTCTTGTTTACAAAAGTAATACATGCACATTGCCTTTTTTAAAAAGTTATTACTGTAAAAGATATGTGTGTCAGCAAAGTGAAGGAGCAAGAAATAGGTAAATGAAACCTCTTTTTTTCATGAATATGAAAGATAAATGAAACCTTAAACTGCATTAATAGAAATGTTGTATCTGAATCATAGATGCTAATGGTTCTACTGTCCTCTTGATGGGATGATGAATTCATTTTCCTGCTTTATATGAGGGTCATTCATCAATTATAGTGTTGAGAAGGGCATGTTTAAGGATTTGAGCTACTGAAAATAGTGACATAGGAGTAATAGTCAATAAATGGGAAGAAAAGACTAAAAGCAAATGGGACTAATAATCTCCAGGTTTTTTAATACTGTCATGTAAAAGAGTATAGAGACTTCACTGATGTTCCTTTAGAACAGTGGGAGGAAAACTTTTTGTAAAGGACCAATAAATATTTGGGGTTTTGTGTGCAGCAATTTAACTCTGCCATTGTAACATGGAAGGAGCCACTGACAATAAGTGGGAAACAAATGGGCATGACTGTATTCCAACAAAACTTTATTTGTAAAAATAGACAATAGGTTGGATTTATCCACAGGCCAGCTAAGGACACAATTTTCATCTCTCAGAATTTTTGAAGATAATTTTCTAAGAGATTTCAGTAGTTAGAAAGACTGCCTGAGAGGTCTGGGCACACCTGGCACTGATTGATTAAAACCATCAGCCTCACATGCTTTTGGTAGGACTCTTGCACTAAATAGGAGGGAAGACAAGATGACTCCTAAGACTTCTGCCAATTTTTCCCTGCCACTTTTCCATGTTCTGACTGACAAAAGTTCTTTGATTTAGTTGTTTGAGTATTTACACCTTGATGGGCAAAGATTCAACCCAGAAAATAGGTCTTTATTAAACTTTGCTTTAACATCAAAAACTAATGATGTAATGTATGGTGACTAACATAACATAATAAAATAAAAAAAAATAGAATACACACACACAAAACTTTGCTTTATATGAGTTTGCTTAATTTTATTTTATTGAATTTAATTCAATACAGTAGTCTATTTTATATATGTATTTTATTGCATGTAATAAAATACAGTATGTATTTTGTATATTCAATTATATATACTATATATACATGTGTATATATTTATATACAGTAAAATACATATTTTTAAGTTTTTAAATTGAGTATAGTTGACTGATTAGTTTCAGGTGTACAGCATAGTGATTCAACAATTATATGTACATTATGAAATGCTCACCACAATAAGTGTAGTTACCACCTGTCACCCTGCAAAATTACCACAGTATTATTGACTGTATTCCATATGTTGTACTTTTCATCCCTGTACTTTTCATCCCCTGTGTTCATTTTGTAACTGGAAGTTTGTACCATTTACGTATGTATGTATTGATTGATTTTCCAATATAGTTAACATACAGTATTATACTGGTTTCAGGTGTACAATATAGTGATTCAGTAATTCTGTACTGTTCATCATGATAAGTGTAGAAAATGTGTACCTCTTAATCCCCTTCACCTATTTCGCCTATCCCACCACCCCCTTACCCTCTGGCAACCACCATTTCTCTGTATTTGCCTGCTTCTATTTTTTTGTTGTTCATTTTGTTTTTGTTTTTGTTTTTGTTTTTAGATTCCACACGTAAGTGAAATCATATGATACTTCCTTTCTCTGTCCAACTTATTTCACTTAGCTTGATACCCTTTAGGTCCATCCATGTTGTTGTGAATGGTAAGATTTCATTATTTTTTGTGGCTGAGTAATACTCCATATTGTGTGTGTGTGTGTGTGTGTGTGTGTGTGTGTGTATGTGTGTGTATACATACCACATCTTTGTCCATCATGTCTGTTGATGGACCCCTACGTTGCTTCCATATCTTGGCTTGTAAATAATAATGCAGTAAACGTAGGTGCACATATATTTTCTAATTAGTGTTTTTATTTTCTTTGGGTAAATATCCAGAAGTGGAATTACTGGATTGTATGATATTTCTATTTTTAGTCTTTTAAGGAACATTTTCTGGAATGTTTGCTCCAATTTACATTCCCACCAACTGTGCACGATTTTTCCCTTTTTTCCACATCATTGCCAATACTTGTTACTTCTTGTCTTTTTTATTCTAACCATTCTGACAGGTGTGAGACGATCTCTCATTGTGGTTTTGATTTGCATTTCCCTGATGATGAGTGATGTTGAGCATCTTTTTATGTGTCTGTTGGCCATCTGTCTATCTTCGGAAAAAATGTCTATTTAGTTCTTCTGCCCATTTTTAGTTGAATATATATATTCTGATTAACATATATATGTTGTTGAGTTATGTAAGTTCTTTATATATTTTCCATATTAACCCCTTACTGGATATATCATTTGCAAATATTTTCTCCCTTTTAGCAGATTGCTTTTCATTTTGTGGATAGTTTTCACTGCACAAAAGCTTTTTATAGTTTCATGTAGTCCCAGTTATTTATTTTTGCTTTTTTCCTCTTTTCCTGGGGAGACCCAGAAAAATATTGCCAAGACTGATGTCCAAAATTTTACTGCCTGTGTTTTTTTTTAAAGCAGTTTTATGGTTTTAGGTCTTATATTTAGGTCTTTAATCACTTTTGAGTTTATTTTTGTCTATGTTGTAAGAAAGTGGTCCAGTTTCATTCTTTTGCATGGAGCTATCCAGTTTTCCCAGTACCATTTATTGAAAAGACTGTCTTTTCCCCATTGTGTCTTCTTGCCTCCTTTGTTTTAGGTTAATTGACCATGTAAGTGTGGGCTTATTTCTAGGCAGTCTGTTCTGTTCTTTTGATCTAAGTCTGTCTTTGTGCTACTGCCATACTATTTTGATTACTATAGCTTTGTAGTATAGTTTAAAATCTGATATTGTGACACCCTCAGCTTTGTTCCACTTTCTCAAGTTTGCTTTGGCTATTTGGGGTCTTTTGTGCTTCCATACAAATTTTAGGATTTTTTTTTTGTTCTAGCTTTGTGAAAAATGCTATTTCTATTTTGATAGGGATTGCATTAAAGCCATAGATTGCTTTGGGTAGTATGGATTTTTTAACAGTATTAATTCTTCCAATCCATGATCATGGTATATCTTGTCATTTATTTGTGCAATCTTCAATTTCTTGCATTAATGCCTTATAGTTTTCAAAGTACAGGTCTTTCACTCCTTCGTTAAATTTATTCCCAGTTACTTTGTTCTTTTGTTCATTTTTTAAGAGAGGGAGAGGTGGGGAGGGGCAGAGGGAGAGGGAAAGAGAGAATCCACTCTGGGTGAGGTGCTTGATCTCACAATCCTGAGATCATTACCTGAGTTGAAATTAAGAGTTGAAAAAAAAAAAAAGAGTTGGACCCTTAACCAGTTGAGCCACCCAGGTGTCCCACTTTATTCTTTTTGATGCAACTGTAAATGGGATTGCTTTCTTAATTTTTCTTTTTTCTATTAGTGTGTAGAAACACAACCTGAATATAGATTTTGTATCCTGTAATTTTACTGAATCCATTTATTAGTAAATACATACATTTAGTAGTTTTGAGATTTATTTTGCCAGATGTATAGAACATATCCATCATTCCAGAAAGTTGCCTTCTTATAGTTGTTTGCAGTCAATTTCCTTAACACCTGTCCCTTGGATCCATTTGGTACCTGTTATTGTAGATTAGATTTTATCTATCACTGTAGATTAGTTTTAGTCTGTTCTAGAAATAACTTTATAATAATGGAATCATATAAAATAAACTCTTGTATCTGGCTTCTTTGACTTAAACAGTGTTTTCTTGGTTTTTGTTTTTGTTTTCCCTGGGTGAAATTGCCCTTTACTTTCTATTTCACATCTTTGAGGAGTTTGGTTTTACATTTTGATGCAGTCACAAAAGGTGGGACACTGATAATTTTTTTTTTTTTAAGATTTTATTTATTTATTTGACACAGAGAGAGAGAGAGCACGCACAAGCAGGCAGAGTAGCAGGCAGAGGGAGAAGCGGTTCCTGGCTGAGTAAGGAGCCTGATGTGGGACTTGGTCCCAGGACCCTGGGATCATGACCTGAGCCGAAGGCAGACGCTTAACGACTGAGCCACCCAGGCGCCCCAACACTGAGAATTTATTCAGAATATTATGATTTGTGCGGAGTTTAAAAATGTGTTTAAAATTTACATATTTAGGTTTTTTTTTTTTAATATAAATTCAAGTTAGTTAACATATAGTATAGTATTGGTTTCAGGTATAGAATTTAGTGATTTGATCTCTTACATACAACAGCCAGTGCCCTCTATAATACCCATCACCCATTTAGCCCATCCCCTCACCTACCTCCTCTCCAGCAAAGCTCAGTTTGTTCTCTTAACTATAGAGTTTCTTATGGTTTGCCTCCCTGTTTTTATCTTATTTTATTTTTCCTTCCCTTTCCCTATGTTCATCTGTTTTGTTTCTTAAATTCCACATATGAATGAATGAAATATGGTATTTGTCTTTCTCTGAGTGACTTACTTCTCTTAGCATAATACACTCCAGTTCTATCCACATTGTTTTAAATGGCAGGATATTATTCTTTCTGATGGCTGGGTAATATTCCATTGTGGATATACACCACATCTTCTTTATCCATTCATCAGTCAGTGGACATTTGGGCTCTTTCCATAATTTGTCTCTTGTTGATAGTGCTGCTATAAACATTGGGGGCATGTGCCCCTTAGAATAAGCACTTTTGTACCCTAGTAGTGTAATTGCTGGGTCATAGAGTAGTTCTATTTTTAACTTTTTGAGGAACCTCCATACTGTTTTCCATAGTGGCTGCACCAGTTTGCATTCCCACCAACAGTACGAAAGGGTTTCCCTTTCTCCACATCCTTGCCAACATCTGTTGTTTTCTAAGTTGTTAATTTTAGCCATTCTGACAGGTGTGAGGTGGTATCTCATTGTGGTTTTGATTTGTATTTCCCTGATGATGAGTGATGTTGAACATTTTTTCATGTGTCTCTTAGCCATAAAATAATGTTTTTGACATTCATCCAGGTTGTTGCATGCATCAGAAATTAGTTGTTTTTTATTGCTTGGTCATAGTTTTCCATATACCAGTGTTTATTTATCCATTAATCTGTTGATAAATGTTTGGACTGTTTACGGTGTTTTGGCTGTTATGAATAAAGCTGTTGTGAAATTAGTATACAGTTTTTTATGGACATTTTTTAAAAAGATTTTATTTTTAAGTAATCCCTATACCCAGTGTTAGGCTTAAACCCACAACCCTGAGATCAAGAGTCGCATGCTCCATCGATTGAGCCAGCCAGGCGCCCCTGGATATTTTGTTTTTGTTATTCTTGAATAAATACCTAGGAGTAAAGTTTCTGGGTCATATTATAAGTATATAGTTTATGTTCTATGAAACTGGAAAGCTGCTTCTCAAAGTGGTTGTACTATTTTACACAATGCATGATTGTTCTTGTTGCTCAACATCCTCTAACACTTGCTATTGTCAGTCTTTTTAAGGTTAGCCATTCATGTTAGTATGTGGTAGTATCTCATTTTAGCTTATGTTGCCCTGATGATTGATGATTTTAACCATCTTTGCATGTGCTTATTGTCCATTCATGTATCTTCTTTGTCAATTTTGGATATAAGATCTTTGTCAGATATATGTATTATGGATATTTTCTCCCTAGTTTTTGTCTTTTCATTTTCTTTTTTTTTTTAAAGATTTTATTTATTTATTCGACAGAGAGAGACACAGCAAGAGAAGGAACACAAGCAGGGGGAGTGAGAGAGGGAGAAGCAGGCTTTCCGCTGAGCAGGGAGCCCGATGTGGGGCTCTGTCCCAGGGCCCTGGGATCATGACCTGAGCCAAAGGCAGACACTTAATGACTGAGCCACCCAGGCGCCCCTGTCTTTTCATTTTCTTAACAGTCTTCTGAAGGGTATTAGGCTTTAATTTTGATGAAATCATACTAAGTTTTTTGTGTGATTAAAGCTTTGTTCCATCTAAAAGAATCTTTGCCTACTCCAGAATTGCAAGGATTTTTTTTCCCTGTGTTTTCTTCACAACTTTTATAGTTTTAGATTTCACTTTTAGGTCTCTGAGCCATTTCAAATTTTTGTGTAAAATGTATGACAGGAGTTGGAAGTTCTTTTTTATCTTCCATAAGATACTAAGTTGTTTTAACACCATTTATTTGAGACTGTCCTTTCATTGTTGAGTTTCCGTTTAGGGTCTTAGTTGAAAATTATTTGACTACATTTGTTTGGTTCCATTTTTAGACTGTTCTCTTTCATTGATCAATATATTTCATTGATGCGTACCTCGTAGTGTCTTCATTACTGTTGGTTTGGAGTAAATCATAAGATTAGATACTATAAGTCAGTCCAACTTTGTTTCTCTTTTTAAAAATTATTTAGCCTGTTCTGGGCCTTTGTATTTCCATATGCATTTATTTCAAGTAAGCTTGCTAGAATTTTGATTTGAATTTCATTGATTCTGTGTTTGCTTTATTTTTTTATTATTATTTTTGCTACTCTGCAATCCTGGTTGTTTGAAAAAAATGTATTTTATAACATTCTACATGAGTTGTTCAGTAGGGCCGTTTTTAAATTTTATTTTAAAAATTAATGTGTAATAAAATTGACTTTGAGAGAGACAGAGTGTTGCACATGCGCACACATGCCAGTGGGGGTGGGGAAGGGGCAGAAGGAGAGGGAGAGAGAGAATCTTGAGCAGGCTCTATCTCATGACCCTGAGATCACGACCTGAACTGAAATCAAGAGTTGGACGATTAACTGACTGCACTATCCAGGCACCTCCAAAATTGACTTCTTTTTGGTATATAGTTCCATGAATTTTAACACAAGTATAGATTCATGTAAGTCCTACCACAGTCAAGATTCAAAATAACTTTATTACCCCAAAAACTAGCTCCTGCTATTTTTTCCTCCTTTCCTTCATCTTAATCCCTTGGAACCACTAATCTGTTCTTTATTACTATGGCTTTATTTTTTTGAGAGTTTTTATATAAATATAGTAATATATATATAACATTTTGAGACTGGCTTCTTTCACTAAGCATATTACCTTTGAGATACAACTATGTTGTTGAATGGATCAGTAGTTGGTTCCTTTTTACTGATGAGCAATATTACATTAAGTGGATGTACCACAGTTGTTGTTATTTTTACCCTTGTTAAAGGATATTTGTGTTATTTTACGGTTTTTGGAGAGTATGATTAGAATGGCTATGAACATTTTTGTATCAGTTTTTTTGTAAACATACATTTGCATTTCTATAGGGTAAATACTCAGGAGTGGGACTTCTAGGTCATATGGTTATTGCTGGTAGTTTGCCATATTAATAAATTTTTTTTTCTTATTTTGGCAGTAATTATAATAGAGCAGATTTAGAAAGTATGGGCAGGAAGAAAAAATTTAAAAAATATTGCCCATTGTCTCTCTGCTGAAACCCAAATACTGGAAACATTTCAGTTTGTTTCCTTTTGAGCTTCCTCTTCCCCTTCTACTCTCACCTCTCCTCTTCCACCTCCTCCCCATCTTTTCTCTCCTCTTACCCTCTTACCCTCTTTCTCATCTTATTCTTTTTCTTCCATCCATCTCTTCTTCTTCTTTCTCCTCTTCCTCCTGTTTTTACCTAGCAGTAGTCATATTGAAAATATAGCTTACTATCCATTTTATTTTTCTTAATTGCATTATTTACATGTAAGACTCACTACACATTAATTTTCTAACTAGCATATAGCATGTATATAACTATAATGGTGGGCTTTTAGGCAATTGGACTGGCTAATGTTAGATATTTTGGATTGATCAACCTTTCTTATCAAATCCTGGGCAACTATGGACTCCATCCATTTGCCTGATCTTGTATATGTTGTGGCGGATGCCAGCCACTTGCCTTGTCACTTGTACTGAATAGAGCCTTAAGGCAGCTACTACATATTTGCCATTGTTTAATATGTGAGTGATTATTTCTGGAGCAGATAAGACTTTTCATCTAAATAGAGCAATACTCTTATTTGTATTCATGAAGCAAACAACGTGGAAATGTTTTTATGAGGTTTTGGAAACCAGATACTGCTGTTGCCTATTTTTGTATTCCTTACCTTTACTTTTAAGTGCTGTGGGCTACTCCTGTTATCAGAATGTTGGCTCTTGTCAGGTGATTGCCAAGGCCCTCCCTGATGTGGCCTTGTGGAACTTAGATAAACACTCCCTTCTTTGCATTTGGCTGAAGCGCCAGTCAGTGATGTTTCTGTCACCTTTGCAGCTAGGAGCTCTGCTAAAAAGATTGTTGGCTTGAGGTTTGGGGGATTAAATCAATCTTCTGGGTCTTTCTGACCTCACTTCTCACCATAGTTGGGTATTAGAAATTATCTTTAGGCTAATAGACCCAAAACTCAGAATTTAGAAGTCAGGAAATGTGGGGTTCTTTTACTTATTTAAAAATGGGTAGTATCCTCTGGTTCCTGATAATATGGAATAAACAAACACACACTGCTCTTTCTTTACAACTGAATATAATTGTAAAACCTGGACAGAATACATGGTAAATAGCAACAAGCAGATTGGAGAAAAACAACAGTTTTCAAAATACCACCAAACCTCCAGGATCCTCTGACCTAACCTCAGCGCAGCCAGAAACCTGGAATTGAGCATAGTGATATAGACAGAATGAGATCCAGAAGCCCTCTGGTTTTGGCTTGAGGAATGAGAAAGGGTGAAAGGCTCCGAGAATTGGGGTCACCCCGTTTTTTTTTCTTTTCTTTTTCTATATTTTGTCACACTCCGTTTCAAGCAGTCATATGTTAATGAATCACTTTGCAAGGGTTGTCTGCAGGAGCCACAACTCTGAGGGAGGGGAACCTTACTTAGTGTCTGTTTGCTGCAGCTCTAGCTCCAGGAAGGCCTAGGCAAACTCCATTGCTTTCTTTAGTCCATTCTCCTAGTGTTTGGCATCAGACAGGCATGCTTATAGATGTAGACTGGTCCTGGCTAGAGGACAGAAAAGGGTGGTTTTCAGCAAATTGGAAAGTGCCAGGGAGAGAAGAAGAGTAAAGAACTTGGGAAGGAGACTCATGAAGTTGTGTATAAACACCTGGGCTCCCTGTCAGTCTGTGCAATGCAAAGATCTGATCTTAATTAGCATTTCAAAGACGGAAAATTTTGATACAGGTTAGAACTCCACCCAGGTTGCGGACTGACCTCTGGGTGGCACACCCACAGGAAAAATCCAAATAGAAAGGCTTCGAAAACTGGACTGATAATGGAACCACAACCAACAGAAAGCATATTGGAACTTGCAGCTTAAACCTACCTAATCAGGCCTGGAAAAACAAAAACATCAATCATAGCATATTACTCAAAATGTCAAGGATATAATCCAAAATTACTCAACATGCAAAGAACCACAAATATCTCAAATCACATTGATAAAGGCATTATAATATAGATATAAACTTTAAACCATCTATTATAAAAACACATTTGAATAAGCCATTGCAAATACCTCTGTGATAAGTGTTAAGCTAAAAGTATCAGCAAAGAACTAAAGGCTATAGAGGAACCAAATAAAAATTTGAAACTGAAAAATATAATAATATAGTAAAAAAAGTCACTGGATGGATTCAGTATGATAGCGGAATGGAGATGAAAGAGGAGTCACTGAACTTGATAGGCCAATAGAAATTTTTCAGTTTTGAACCATAAAGAGAAGAATGATAGGAAAAAAAGAATTATCAGAGAACTGTGGGCCAGTAACATAAGGGCTAACATTTGTGTCATTAAGAGTACCAGAAGGAGAGGAGAAACAGTGTGATGCAGAAAAAAAAATGAGGAAATACTGGCTGAAAACTATAATTGTGTTAAAATTCATAGAACTGTACACCAAAAGGGGGGGATCAGTTTTACTGTATGAGGATTTAAAAAATAAAATGAAATTTAAAAGGAGGTGGTATTATATTGTGGTGGTAACATGGAATGTTTATTCAGCAGTGGTAAATCCTGGACTCCTTTCACCTTAGGCATTACTGGTTTCATGGCTGGTGATGGGGAATGTTTTAGTCTTTTCCCTCCTTTTCCACCTTATTACCTGAAGTGAATTAATAATTTGGTGTGAATGTTCACACCAAATTTGGTGGCAAGATGTTTAGTTTCTTTTTGTTCTTTTTAGAGCTACTCTTGGTGTATATGATAGTTTGGCTTCTTATATCTCATTTTCTAAGCTGTAAAAGTTTCCTACTAACTGCAAGGAACTGAAAGGACATGAATAGGCCTGAGGAAGAAAGAAGGTTCTTACTTTTTATATTTTTAACTTATTTTATGGAATGTTAGTAAAAATTGGCAGCTCTGCTTATTTATCTAAAAATGTGCCATTAACTAAATACCCGTACTTTCACAGCTCTGTAGACATTTGGCAGGGATTGCACAGGTTCAAAAGGAAAATAAACACTAGAGTATCTATTAGAAAAAAGAAATGGAAGTGGTTCAGAAATGGATGCCATGAATTGACACTTTAGAATCCATGTAAATGCTGTTTGCTCTCTAAAAGAATGCTTAACTAAAGCTGTTCATTCTGCAGAGTTATTTAGTGATATGGTGTTTATGAAATTCAGGCATAAATAGTACGTATTTCAATTCAAGTTTATTAGCGAGCTACTTTGCATTATTGATCACCATGTTAGTTTGGTAGTTCCTATTTGTATTTGAATACAATTAGCAGTTCTTTAAGCAAACAGCTTCCCTTTTTGGGGGAATATGTATTGAAATTGTTCAAATTTTCAGATTTTCTTGAGTCTCCAAGACTATTTTTTCTGTTGATTAGACTATGAATGGAAGAATCTTTACTTTTCTGCTCTTCCTGTTGACGGCTTGCTATCAGATGGTTAGTGCACTTGAACTGAACTGTGAGGTACTGAAACTCAAGATGATTTAAGTTGATTGACTGGTTATCCTTATTTATTGCCTTCTGTCCTCTTTATCATTTTGTCACTACAGTTGACCATTTCTAGGTGGACAAGAAGAAGTTTTGGAACTCAGCTCAATAAAATGTTTCCACTTCTGAAAGGGATTGTAATGTTGTAGAGGTAGCAGTGAAATAGATAATTAAAGTGTGGTTTTAAGGTCATTTATGGATATTATATGTTCATCTTTGTTTGTGGATGTGAATGTTTATAAATTATGACAACTAATTTAACATAAAGAGAGGAAATTTTTAAATAAGAATGTATGTGTATCTCTATACATATACATATATATGGATTTATGAGGAGATGTAAGTGGTTCACAAAGCATTTTCTCATGTTTGTATATTTTTCACCTCATACAATAGTATAGTGAATTTAGTAGTGCTAATGTCACTATTTTATATATAAGGGACAAGACTTAGAGAATTTAAATGGCTTTCCCAAAACCATACATTGAATAAACAGTAAAATTGTGACTTGAATACGGAACTAGGACATTGACTCCCAGCTCAACACTATTTCCGTTTCACAATACTGCCTTCTAAAAAGCAGTGAGAATCTAAGTTACTATTTGAAAAGGGGATGTTGTCATTTAAAATTCCTTTTGCTGTGATTTCTGTTTTTAAGGACATATAGTACCCTAGGTATTGTGTGGGTACCATAGGAGAAACCATATTAACACATAAAATATTTCCCTCAACATGTAAGTTTTCAGACCTTTGCACATGTGTCAGGAAATAATGATAATACTAGCATTTACTGAGTGCTTTCTACATGTACTTAACATGAATTATTTTATTTTGTTCTTATAGCCCCCCTCATGAGATAGGTACAGTTTTTTTACTTACCTACCAAATGAAGAAACAGAGCCTTTGTTATTTAAGTAATTTGTATAAGGTTTTGCATGCACAGTAATTAATTGGGGATTTGATTTCAAACTCTTAAAATGATAGTGTTGGGGTGCCTCGGTGGCTCAGTTGGTTGAGCATCTGCCTTTGGCTCCAGTCATGGTCCCGGGGTCCTGGAATGGAGTCCCATATTGGGGGAGTCCCCTGCTCAGTGGGGAGTCTGCTTCTCCCTCCCCCCTCCCTGCTCATGGTCTCTCTCTCTCTCAAATAAATGAATAAAATCTTAAAAAAAATAAAATAAAATGATAGTGTTTCCTGAAAGAGTAGTTTTATTCAAATAATGGTATAAAAAGTGTTTGCATTCAGGTCATATTACGTACAGGGTGCTTTGGAGGGACTCTGAAGGGTATCTTAGATACATTAAAATTTTCTTAATTTTCTAATTTGTTTTTGTATTTATATTTGTTTTCTGGGGTGGGGAAAGACACTGAAGATCCTGACCTGAAAGGATTGGAAAACTTCTAATTGGAATCACATGGGATTTTATGATGTTATTAGAAAAGTGGTTCAAGATCAGATTGTGAGAAGCCTTGACTGACAAATTGAGTGGTTTGGGGCTTTGAGGGACTTTTGACTTATTTTGAAGCAATATTTGTGAGATCCTCACTAAGTATGGCATGGAATGGATTAAATAGAATACCAATTTTGAGGGTAATGAGGCATTTTGATGTAGATAAAGGGCCTGGATTAGGGAGATAACAGGAATGGAGTAAGAGAGTTGGAAGGGAGCTATTTTAAAGGGCAGGTTGACTGTATTTTGTAATTTGCCATCTACCTAGTCCTTGCATTTACCTGGGAGTGGAATTGCTGGGTTATGGTAATTCTATGTTTAATATTTTGAGGAACTGTGAGACTATTTTCCAAAGTGGCTAGCACCTTTTACAATATCACCACCCATGTATAGGGTTCCAATTTCTCCAAATCCTGGCCCACAATTGTGATTATCTGTCTTTTTGATTATAGCCATCCTAGTGAGTATGAAATGATATCTCATTTTGGTTTCGATTTACATTTCCCTAATAGTTAATAATGAACATCTTTTCATAGGCTTATTGGCTATCTGTACATTTTCTTTGGAGAATTGTCTGTTTAGATCCTTTGCCCATTTTATACTTTTTTTTATTGAGTTACACAGTTTTTTTAATGTATTCTAGATACAAGTCCCTTATCAGACATCTGATTCTTCTTTTTCATTTCTTTTCATTTTCATGATGTCCACTTTACCTACTTTTTCTTTTATTGTTTGTCTTCCTTCTTGGTGTTATATGTCAGAGAGACTTTTAAATGGAGCAGAGGAAAGAAAGAAGCAAGCCCTATATCACTTTTCCGTGTGTAGAAGAATTTTTTTAGGCTTTCCTTAGAGTAGGTCATAGGATTTGGGCAGCTGCAAACATGTGGTTAGTTTAATTAAGAGGGGAGGTCATCTAATTAAGGAGAGAGGTCAATTGTTTTTCCCTGGACAAAGAAGTAAAAATTTACCACATGATCATTTTCTTAAATTGATAGTTGTGAGGTGATAAAAATGTAAAGTAATAAAACCAGAATAGTTTAGAAAATTGCTTCCTCTGTAGATTTTAAAGAATAGTACAAGCTACCTGACCATAAGGTGAGTGTGAGGGCAGTAGAAAGGTCAAAGGGCCCAGTGTGGGAATGGGGGAGAGGAGAGATAGATTAAGAGGCCATCCAGGCTGTCATTTTCTTACGATCATGTTGGGTCTTGGTAGCAATTCTTCCAAAGATTGTTTAATATGTTAGGTACATGTTGTTCTATTTCATTGTTTTTCTGATGCTGCAAGAAGTACCCTTGATTTTAATGGGCAAATTAAAAGGTAGATGCCATTTTAGTACTGATTTCCATTTTCCTCCTCATTTTTATGAATATGTAGTTGATCTCTTCTTCCCTCTCTCTCTCACACACATGTGTACACATAATTTAAATAGACATGGCAGAAAGTCCTTATTCAGGACTTTATAGTGTTAAACACGTGTGTATTATTGAACCAAATCATATGGCATATCATAGTCAACTGTGTAATAAGACATAAGCCATGTTTATATCCTTTTTTTTTTTTTAAGTAATCTCTACACCCAGCTTGGGGTTCAAACTCACGACCCCAAGATCAAGAGTCACATGCTCTACCAACTGAGCCAGTCAGGTGCCCCTGATATAAACTATATTTAAAACAGCTTGGTGGATTTCTAGGGGAAAGGAGTCTCTATTACAAAATGATAGTTTTTAAAATGAACTAATGGTATGCATTTGAGCAAAATAAAATTAATGAAAAATTTACATTTTAATTTTATTGGAAATGGATCAATAGCTATTAACTCTCAATGTCTGATTAGGAAACTGGGTTAGGGAAAGCTGTCAATAATAGAAAAGTGTCAGGGCGCCAGGGTGGCTCAGTCGGTTAAGCGTCTGCCTTCAGCTCAGGTCATGATCCCAGGGTCCTGGGATCGAGCCCTGCATCGGGCTCCCTGCTCAGCTTAGCCTTTCTGGCATGTTTTTTTTTCCCCCCATGTGTGAACAAAAGAGGAAAACGTACTCCAAATTCTGTGATTTCTGTGGTGGAGTGCCTTGCCTAGCTCTTGATTATCAAATGTTTGCCTCCCCTCACTCTCTGGTGCTCCTGATACAAATGTAACCAGCTTCACTGTTTAGGCCAGACTAGTTGGCATGCTTTTATGTTCATTCTGGATCTTTAATTCACAAAAATTCATTTAAAGTTTTCTAGTACTTTTTTACTTTATTTTAATTAAGATGTCTCAAAGTACATTGTAGACTGTCTTCTAGTATATTAGGGTTGAGTGGAGCCATTCGTGTTCACCTCTCTGGGTAATTGATGATTTAATCGAGAATTCATTGATGACGAATATCATGTAGACCTTGGGTTGTTTTTTTCTTACATATTTGCCCATACTGAAACTTATGTGTTACTTTACCCGATTTAGGAGGAGGCCTATGAAATATTCCAGCAGTAGTCTTAGCATTTTGTTAGCCAGAGTTACTTCATTGTTATTTGTACACGCAGCCATTTAAGTTGGTTTCCCTGTCCAGGTTATTTATCTTTTCTGATCATTATAGAATCCATTTATACTTCTCCATCTATTTCAACAAATGTTTTTCCTTGCCTTGGTTTTGTTGTCTGTCAGACCTTTAACCAGGACCAAAAAATGCTCTTAATTCCATCATAACATAACATAGGGTTTTGTTTTTGTTGTTGCTTTGAACAGTCCATATCAAAGAATCTTTTTAAAGTCTTCAAAAAGAGTAAATATTATAGCATTATTTACAATAGCCAGACTATGGAAGCAGCCCAAGTGAACATGGATGGATTAATAGATAAAGAAGATGTGGTATATATATGTATACAATACAATATTATTCAGCCATAAAAAAGAATGATATCTTAAAAAAAAGAATATCTTGCGTTTGCAAAAAGGATAGAGCTAGAGAGTATAATGCTAAGTGAAATAAGTCAGAGAAAGACAAATACCATATGATCTCACTCATGTGGAATTTAAGAAATAAAACAAATGAGCAAAGGAAAAGAGGGAGAGAGAAAAACCAAGAAATAGAGTCTTAACTGTAGAGAATAAACTGATAATACCAGAAGGAAGGTGGGTGAGGGGAAGGGGGAGGTAGAGGGTGGAGGTTAAAGAATACACTTACCATGCTGAGGAAAAAAAAGAAAAAGAATAAAGAATAAATAAATTATACCCAAGAGTTACTTTTTTTTTTTAAGATTTTATTTATTTATTTGTCAGAGAGACAGAGGCAGGCAGAGGGAGAACTCAGTCCCAGGACCCTGGGATCATGACCTGAGCCAAAGGCAGACACTTAACAGACTGAGCCACCCAGGCATCCCCAAGAGTTACTTTTGACATTATACTTATACCCTCAGGAGGAAATCTAAGAGTTCCCCATCCCACCTCAAACTTTGTTTCCTTGCTCTCTCTAGGTTATGCTTGCTTATTGAATCAGTGGACCTTTTTGTTCCAGACCAGCTTTGTAAGAATCATGAACCAAATTATCTCTACAGTTCAGGCTTTCTTTTGGACCTTCTTAAGGACAAGTAGAGTTACTAATCTGCTTGCCCTCTGACCTAATAGCTACTAATCACTAAGTAGTCACAATTCTTTGAGATTATGAAAAGTCATGATTAGTTGTCATCCAAACCTAGTAATTTATTTCTGTCAATTTCTTTATTACTTTTTGATCTAATATCTTTAAATTCTGCTTTAAAAATTATTTATATCTTTCTCAATCAACTTCTCCAGTAAATATAGAAACATGGAATACATGAATATCTTTTCTCACTTTATCCCTTGAATAAAAACTTTTATTATTAAAATACTTTTTAAAAGGTAGTTGCATTATGATTCCCAGACTCCTTTTCAGGGTTATTATTTTCTTATAAGGTACTGTCCTTTTGCCATGAAAACATGATCGTATCAGTTCTTATTTATTATCTGTCCATCATAGAATAAATTTTTAATGCAAACAAGCAGCAAAAATTTCTGAACTATTTCTTGTTCAGCCTAGATTCCTGATTTTGTTTATAACATGGACTGCGTATTTGATTATAGAGCCCTTTTTGACATGATGCATGACAGCTTTTCATATTTTAAATTAATGATCTTTAGTCACAAGTTAATTGATTTTTTTTTTTCCATTTGTCTTCACCAGTGGATTCAGTATCCAAAGAGAGCTCTTTGGCAAGTGCGTAACCTGACCGAAATGTCAGGGAACAGATGGAAAGGAGTTCCATAGGAACTGGCTGAATAGTAGGAGTTTGACTTTCTGAAAAATAGCTTTACTGGCTTTCCTCTCCTCCAGAAGTGATATGAATAAGAGCTCAACCTTCAAATGAAGGAACAGCTGTTTTTAGGCTGGTATTCAGTAGGAGATAAAAGCCCTTTCAAATAAAGTCTTAACCCTATGATTGATTTAGTTTTGAAGGGCTGTGAGTTCTCAGAACATCAAGAATATCTCATGATCAGATGTAAATACAAAAAGCATAGTTCATAGCTGATAAAAGTCTTTTGAATTTTCCTAATGATGCTGCTGCCTTGATTAGGAAGAAAAATTGCATTTAGGATAATTAACTTAATCATGATATGAATATGAAGGCAATTGAGTATATTCAGGATTATATAAATGTGTGTTGTAAAAGTTATTACAGTCAAATTCTCTGCTTATGTGCAGGTAGGATATCCATACATATTTTTAAGTTTCACCATAAAGTGCTGAAGATAAAATTCACAATGTTTCATAACTCCTATTTAAATTATTGATCCGTTGCATGATCTACTTAAATGAATCTATAATGAGGCTCTCAAGTATTAACTTTAACAAATTAAGCTATCATTTTCAGTTACATGATGAATTTGAGGCAGGAGACTCTACTTGACATAAAGTACTTTTGTATTAGACAGAACTAAAAATACATTGGAAGAAATTACGATGAAGAGAAACATGGGCATTTTGGCAGCCAAACAAATTTAGCTCTGATTGCTGGGGTCATCTCTGATTACTCAGCTTTTAATACGTTAAAATTGGGTGTGATCTTCACGATGAATTTTTTGTGTATACTATTGAACCAAACAGTTATTTCTCTTACTTGCTTTTACATCTTCAGGTGGAGAAATCAGGTGCTGTATTTCTGGTTTTTTCTTTTGGGTTCACATGAGCATAATTTGCAAGACTTTGCCAAGGTGGAAATTAATTGTGATGATGGAAACTGAAATGTTGTTTCACGCTAATTTTATAATGTGTATATACTGCAGAAGTTAGACAAAAGAACTAAGTTAAACAAAGATCTAGAGCTACTGCCAAACCCAAAAACAACAATGGCACAAAGAAGAGAACAGAATGCAGGGTCCAAAGCCAACAAAATCCGAATGTAAATTTACTAGTTGACAGGCATCACATGTAAATGGGCTTATTTTGGCAAATGTTGGAGTTAAAATACAAAAGACATCACTTATACAAAAGCAAAAGTAATTGAGGGTTTTTTTTTTTTCTTGTACTTTTTTTTTTTTTTTTTTAAAGATTTTATTTATTTATTTGAGAGAGAGAGAATGAGAGACAGAGAGCACGAGCGGGAAGAGGGTCAGAGGGAGAAGCAGACTCCCCGCTGAGCAGGGAGCCCGATGCGGGACTCGATCCCCGGACTCCAGGATCATGACCTGAGCTGAAGGCAGTCGCTTAACCAACTGAGCCACCCAGGCACCCTTTTTTCTTGTACTTTTTAAAGAAAATGGTCTTTCGAAATTTATAGTAGCCATTTAGTTGTATGACGCATGCTGCCTTTCACTTTTGTTAAAATCCATTTATTGTTTACTTAATCCCATTACTAGTGTACTGTTTTTCTTTATATTCATGAAAGTTATTTTGGGTGACATAAGATGAAGACATGGCCATTACGTCAATACTTTACTGAATATATGTATTTTTAAAATCTTGAATTGGGTCCATAGGTAGGATCCTTTCTTGCTACATTTGCAGTATTCTTTTATATAGTGAATATAATTGCCATTTTCCAGCCCTTGCCTGTGTGGCATTTACTTGATGTAATTACAAAAATGCCTTTTACCTTATTTTGTGACAGGGAATAAAATGAAATGAATCCCTAGCTAGTTACAGGTCTGACTCAGTTATAGCTCATCAGATGGCCGTGTACGAAGGGAAACAAAAGTGGGAAGATTTCTTCAAAGATAAAATTAAGAAATTAGAACAGATCATTCTTATAGAAATAAAAAGATAATAAGAAATGGGCATCACTTTTCTGTATGTTCAAAAAACAGTGATCCCCCCCCCCACGTTGGATGGTATTATTTGCACAGGAAAATTTTTCTTTATGTGTTATTAGGTGTTCTTTTTTCTTTTAATTGTGGTAAAAAAGGACATTAACATTAGGTATACTCTCAGCAAAATTTTAAGAGTACAATATAGTATCATAAACTATATGCACATTGTTGCACAGCAGATCTCTAGAACTTTTTCATCTTGCATGATTGGAACTATACCCATTGAACAACTCCCCATTTCCCCTTACCCTAGCCATTGGCAGCCATTATTCTACTTCCTGCGTCTATGAATTTGGCTACTTTATGTATCTCATATAAATGGAATTATGCAGTATTTGTCTTTCTGAGTGGCTTATTTCACTTAGCAAAAGTTCATCTATGTAATGTTAGAAAGAAGTTCCTTATTTTTTTTAAGACTTAATGGTATTCCATTGATGACTCTACCTTATTTTCTTCATCCAGCCATCAGTGGATATTTATGTTGTTTATCTCTTGGCTATTATGAATAATGCTGCAATGAACACAAGAGTGTAAATATCTCTTCAAGATCCTGTCTTCAATTCTTCCGGATAAATTAGTCAAACGAGGATTGCTAGATCATAGGGTAGTTCTATTTTTAATTTTTTGAGTAATCTCCATATTGTTTTCCCTAGTGGCTACACCATTTTACATTCCCACCAACAGTGTACAAGGTTCCAGTCTCTCCAGATCCTCACTTATACTTAATTTCTGTTTTTTATTTGTTCATTTTCTGTTGATTTGCATTTCCTTGATTATTAATGATGTTGAGAATCTTTTCATGTACCCGCTGGCCATCTGTATGTGTTCTTTGGAGAAATTTGGTGTTATCCATTTAATGAACTATTTAAGTCACTGAAATATCAGTGAAGTGAAAGATACTAAATTTCTTGAAGTTTTTTGTGATTGCATTTGAATTTTATGTAATTGAGAAAAAATATTTAAATGTATAAATATTTATTTTTTGTTTTGTTTTGTTTAAATGATAATGTATGTTAGACTGGAAGTAGTTCAGTATTTGCCCAGTGATTATTACAATTTTTCAAAAAACTTATTTTTAAATTATATAAACTCATTTAAAAATTTTCAAATAATATAAACTAATTTCAGAAAAGTTGAAAAACAGTAAAAAAGGAAGACAGTAAGAATCCAACTTTTCAAATGAAACTATTAGTACTTTTTGTATTTCCTTCCAGTTTTTTTCCCCTCGGGCATTGTAGTTCCCGTGGTAAATATGCAGTTTGTATCTTGATTTTTTTAATTTTAAACTATGATAGAAAGAAAATTTTTATTAAAAGAAGCTTAACCAGGGGCGCCTGGGTGGCTCAGTTGTTAACCGTCTGCCTTCTGCTCAGGTCGTGATCTCAGGGTCCTGGGATCGAGCCCCACATCGGGCTCCCTGCTCGGCGGGAAGCCTGCTTCTCCCTCTCCCAGTCCCCCTGCTTGTGTTCCCTCTCTCGCTGTGTCTCTCTCTGTCAAATAAATGAATAAAATCTTTAAAAAAATAAATAAATAAAAGAAGCTTAACAGATAAAAGGTTTAAATTGTTTGGGTCCACTTATATATGATCTTTTTCAGTAAATACAATACAGTACTGTAAATGTGTTTTATGATTTTTCTCGATAACATTTTCTTTTCTCTAGCTTACTTTATTATAAGAATAAAGCATATAATACATATAACATACAAAATACATGTTACTCAGTTGTGTTATCAGCTAGCCTACTTCTGTTAACAGTAAGCTATTAGTTCAGTTTTTAGGGAATCAAAAGTTATACATGGATTTTTGACAAATAGGTAATTGGTTCCCCTATTTCCCCCACCCTCTCCATGTCATTCAAGGGTCAACTGTTATTTTTATTCCAATGAACTGCTTGTTCACATTAGAGAAAGTCTTCCAGGGTATATATTCTTTTGTTAAATGAATCATCATGCTCAGAAAGAGTTCCAGATTTATGACTGATTTCACCTTACTAATTTTTCTTCTTTTCTAGCTATTCTAATATTTTACCAGTCTTATTTTTACACATTTTTTTCTGGCCAGAATTAAAAATGCGTCTTAACTTGACTGTGTTAGAATTAAAGTTTTTCATTCTGACTTCTATTCACATGTGACTTTCAGGTTAGTTTCTTACAGAACTATTTTTAGGGCAACATCTTCTGCCCGGAAATAGTACAATATTTTCAAAGGTTCATAGATTTGTTATGTTTTTGATACAAATATATCTCTTGAGGTCAGTGAATATAAAATGTAAAGAAGTATGTAAGGGGGAAAACTTCATCTGTTTATTGACTTTAACTTGATTGTTTGTGGTGCTGTTGCCTACCACATGTAAGATGTAAAAAGCAAATAAGAAAAACTTGGTGGTGGGGGAGTGAATGACAAAGTATGGTTCCTCACTCATAGCAGTTACTCAGTAGATGCTTATTGAATAGAAATTGTTAAATTGGGGAAACAGATCTAATTAGTGACATAATGATAATATTTTCTGCCATGCATTACCTCTATCTTTTTAAACAATCCACAGAAACATTGCAGGGAAAGGGTCATGTGAGGTTAGTTAATTGTAAGGACTTAGAAACTACTACATGCAAGATGCTCTCCAGGCATTTTATATACTGTCTCATTTAGTAGGCAGAGCCAGTGTTACCTGATTTTTGCAAATGAGAGAACTCAAGCAAAGAAAAAGATGTGACTTTCAAGTCATATAACTTAAACTCTGTTTGGCCTATTAGCTCGAATCCTTTGTTCATCCCTGTAATATGAAGATACTATTTCCTTTTTATTTTCTTGGTTTGTATTCTCATAAAAGCAGGAAGAACCAACGTTCATTTGGCATAAACTTAAATGCCTTTGCAGTCTGAGTATCTTCACAGTAGTCTCCAGATATGCTTTATGGTTAGACTTTGAAAGATGACATCATTTATTATAAATAATCATTTATGTTGAGGAGTTTTAAACACAGAAGATAATTGCTTCAGCAGGTTATCAATAGTCCATTAAGAGAGGAACTGATAGTTGAAGAAGCAATACCACAAATGGGAAATCCAACTTAGATTCAGTCACTTTAAGCAGCAGATACCTGCCTCTCCCAATTTTTCTCAGTGGCAAGATCGCCAGATGAGTTCTCTCACAATGAGAATGAAAAAGCCTTTTCTGAAGTTTCAGATAGCTTACATTTATTGAGCATTTACTATGTGACAGATGCTGTATTAAGTGCCTTGTAAGTATCATTTCATTCTCATCCTTAGTCTGTGTGTTATGTACTGTTATCAACTTCCAGTTTTTGAGAATGAAATAGTTTTAATAGAGTTGTCATATGCCTAGTAAATGGAAAAGTCAGAGATTGTGCTTAGGTCCAGTGGCCTGTAAAGCATATTTTCCTGATATGGCTTTTGGGTAGTTAGAGTTTACTATATGTATTGTGTCCTTTGTTAAGCTGAAAAGACAAAGTAAGAGACTAATGAGAGAAATTGGGTATGGAAGGAAATCAGCTAGATCCATTTTTTTGGCACTCTTAAACTTCTGGAATATATTAAATATTTACAATATGTCAGGTTTTCTTCACACTATCAGTAAATATCTTTCTCTTAAATGTACAGTTCAGTGAGCTTGATAAATGTATACACATGCATGTATCCAAGGGAGAAATTGAGAGGTTTTTCTGGGACAGCAGGAGATTCGGAACTCAATCTGATCAAAGGTAAGAATGTGGTTTTGAAGAAAGTCGGGAAGAAGCTAGGCCAGGGGTTTAAATATTGAAAAGTGATGGGAGGAATACCAAACAACTAAGATATTTGATATTGTGTATGGATATAGAATTGGATAAATCAGTACAGTTCAAACCTTTCTACTTTAAGACTGACGGGGGGTATACCACTTAGAATTGAGTGTGTGTTCACTTGATGAACTGATGGAAGACACAGATCTGTTTTTAATTACTGTGAAATCAAAGTATGGTGATTTTTTTCTTCCTCTTTTCTCCTAAAGCAGCTCTGAACAATTTATAAACTCTTCATATTTGCCCATCTTTTCTTCTCTCTTGTAAATGACGTAATTGAGGAGGTCAAGAATCCAAGTCTAGTTCCTTGCTCTTGGGCAGAAATCTATTTAAACTATGCATTTCATCTTTACAAATTCTTTGGGTTGAAGTTTGTTAGGGTTTTAACAGGAGGATGATGACTAACTCACCCAGAGGCCATAGGACAAAGTCAGAATGAATGGGGTTCCTGCTTTAGGAAATATTGCCAACTAAAAGTATTTTGCCAGCATTTTATCACTGACCACTTCTTCCATACGGTTTTATATACTTGAAAGGTATTCTAAATGATATTTAGAAAACATTTTAAATGATACTCAGGAGTACAAACAGGTTATTTTATCATAGGTGTTTATAAAATAAAATTGTGAGATTCTAGCCCTTCACCTGTATTTCAAGGTTAGCAAAGAAGTGGGTCTATAAACAGTTGGATTAGGTTAGACCCTCTTCTATTTATATCTTGATTACCATCTTATTTTCAAAAAGACTAACAAGGTAATGATTTCATATACTTAAACCTATTTTGAAATTAGAAGTTGAGTAATTTAATGGAGATGCTTAATGTAAGAAATTGTAATGGAGGTAAATGACCACAAATTGATTGGGTTATAGAGATTTTCATATTGAGCAGAAATTGAAGATCAACTTTTAAGGAGTGAGTAGTATGTTATTGCAGTAGCACAAAAGTATTACAGAAGTATACTTAATTTCCTCCCCTTCTATTCTGTGTGGATCATGAAGGAAAACAAATATTTCTGAAAATTTTGTAAACAGAACTTCAGCTTCAGTTGAGAAATACCTTCCTCTTAAATATGGAGTGTAAAACACATATTTTTAAAACATGAATTTTTCTACCTTTGACTTGCATTAAATTTTCAAAAATAACTTTGCATTTACCTTCTGACCTTTTAATTTTAGTTTATTTCCTGAGTGTAATTGGATGGACTTACCAACTTTAAGGCACCATTCATATTCTTTTAGTAAAGTTGTAACCATGGTGAAAGACCAAATCTTTCCTATTTTGAAAAAAGGCTTGCATTTACTGTCATTTATGTAGTTTTTCAGTATATCATTTTGGTTTTTTACTAACTTAGCATTGTTAGTGAACATAATTTGCTGCTATTTCACTTATTTATGTACTGTTTCTCCCCAGGAACCTACAAATTTATAGTTATATGTGCACAGAACCATGTGTACTCATAATGTGATAAAAGTCACTTTTAATCTGATATTGATTTAACATAGTATTTTGCTCTTCACAGTATAAATAGCCTTCATGCATTAATTCTTCAGAAACCTATGAACGAATCATCTGAACAATCTTTCCTTGGGCTCTTTGTATAGTTCTTCAAAGCATAATTATTTTAAATATATGATAGCATTGTGATGTTTGCATTGGTAGTGATTATTTTATTTCATATTGCCAGTCCCACACCTGGGAGAAAGGGATATTCATTGTAGGGATTTTTGAAAAATATTTGAAAAGTAATGGAAAGGTAGAGCTTGGGTTTGCAGTTTTTTTTTTTTTTAATGACAAAACTCTTTCAGGTGTTTGCCTTCCATTGCTTCAACAAAGACCATCAAATCACCATGCTGCTGGGCGCCTGGGTGGCTCAGTCAGTTAAGCATCTGCCTTTGGCTCGGGTCATAATCCTGGAGTCCCAGGATAGAGTCCCACATCGGGCTCCCTGCTCTGCAGGGAGTCTGCTTCTCCCTCTGCCCTTCACCCCACTTTCTCTCACTCTCTCTCTCAAATAAATAAATAAAATCCTTTAAAGAAAAATCACAATGCTGCTTTGTATCAAATCACCATGTCATCCTTGCTACATGGGTATGGACTTCTATTTGAACTTCAAATGAATACCTCTGAATGTCAGCATCTTTTTCTTTTTTATGGTCTCTAATACTAGGGGCCAATTGCTATGAATACCCACTACTATTTTAAAAGCTGTAGTTTGACTATGGTACTCTTCCTTGTTTTTAAAATTTAATCTTCTCTCTCTCTTCATTCCAAGTTGTACTTTGTTAGTATTTAAGTATGGGGTTTTTTGGGGGGAGGGGGCAGGGGTCCAGAATAAGAGTATAACATTTTTAAAGCACGTAGCAGGGGCTCCTGGGTGGCTCAGTTGTTAAGCGTCTGCCTTCGGCTCAGGTCATGATCCCAGGGTCCTGGGATCAAGCCCTGCATCGGGCTCTCTGCTCAGTGGGAAGCCTGCTTCTCTCTCTCCCACTCCCCCTGTTTTGTGTTCCCTCTCTCGCTGTCTCTCTCTCTGTCAAATAAATAAAAATCTTAAAAAATAAATAATGCATGTAGCGGGGGGGCCTCTTTTGGGGTAGAATTTACATACAGTGAAATAAATGGATTTTTTGGGGGGGGAGAGGGAGAGAGAATCTTTTTTTTTAAGATTTATTTTATTTATTTTTTAGAGAGAGAAAGAGGGTGCAAGGGGCACCTGGGTGGCTCAGTCGTTAAGCATCTGCCTTCGGCTCAGGTCATGATCCCAGGGTCCTGGGATTGAGCCCCGCATTGGGCTCCCTGCTACGTGGGGAGCCTGCTTCTCCCTCTCCCACTCTCCCTACTTGTGTTCCCCCTCCCACTGTGTCTCTCTCTGTCAAATAAATAAATAAAAATCTTTAAAAAAAAAAAAAAAAGAGAGGGTGCGAGCCAGGCCAGAGGGGCAAAGGGAGAGGGAGAAAGAGAATCCCAAACAGACTCCCCACTGAGCATGGAGCTCGACTCGGGGCCCAGTCCCAGGACCCCAAGATCATGACCTGAGCCAAAATCAAGAGTCGGAATCCCAACTGACTGAACTGCCCAGGTACCCCGGGAGAGAGAGAATCTTAAGCAGGCTGCATGCCCAATGTGGAGCCCGATGCAGGGCTCGATCTCACAACCCTGAGATTATGACCTGAGCTGAAATCCAGAGTCCAGTGCTTAACCAACTAAGATACCCAGGTGCCCCAAATGGATCTTAAATGTACAGTTCAGTGAGCTTGATAAATGTATACACACCCATATAATCAATACTTCAATCAGGATAAAAACATTTCTCTCATGCCATGTTATGAATACAGTGGAGTGCTTCCGGAATCGAACACATATTTTTCAAGCTGCTGGGAATGTTGGTGGACAACTCTCAACCAAAGAGAGTTTTAAGAGTTGCCTTCTACTGAAGGGGGCTATCTTGATCTTGTAACACCTACTTTCTGGGGGCTGCGTATACCCAATGACTGGTCAATGCAGTGGTAGGGTAGGGGGAAAGGCATAAAGATCTTGGTCCACTTGCTGTAATTTGGGACAGTTTCTAAGGCCCATCCAAGTTTGAGAACTCCCCATGTGATGGCCTAAGGCATTTGTTGCTGTTGTATCACGATTCAACTTCTTCCTGTACCCACTTGTGCTTCCTTCAACTCATCATAGGCATTGAACATGAGAGCACTTCCCAGTGGACTTCTTGAACACAAATAATCCATCTAAGAGTCTGTTTCCGGGGAAACCTAACCTGTAGCACCTCAGAAAGTTCTCTCATGGCCCCTTCCAAACAACCCCCCACTTAACAAACAATGATCATTTTTGTATTATTCCCTTAGATTAGTTTTGCCACTTTTAGAACATTATGTAACTGGAATCATAATAGTATGTTCTCTTTTGTGTCTGGCTTCTTTGCTAAAAAGATTCATCCAAGTTGTGTATAGCACTTCGTTCTTATTGCTGAATAGCAGTGTTCCATTGAGTTAATAAACCGTCATATATTTATCCATTTAGGTGTCTGCAGTCATTAGAAATGTTTTTAAGTGTTTGGCTATTATTAATAAGGCTGTTAGAAACAGTCTTGGGTAATTCAGTTTGTGAACATAAACGTTTTTATTTCTGCTGGGTAAATATGAAGAGTGGAATCTCTCGGTCGTATATAGAAATATATTTAACTTTCTAAAAAAATTGCTAAAGAGTTTTTCAAAGTCATTTCACTATTTTAGATATCCACCAGCAATGTATGAGAGTTCTAGTTGCTCTACATTCTTTCTAATACTTGAATTCTTATTGATATGTTATATTTAGTTTTTGTTTTTTTTTTTTTAAAGATTTTATTTATTTATATGAGAGAGAGAGAGAGAGAGAGCACGCATAAGCGGGGGAGGGGCAAAGGGAGAGGGAGAAGCAGGCTCTCCGCTGAGCAGGGAGCCCGATGTGGGGCTCGATCCCAGGACCCTGGGATCATGACCTGAGCCGAAGGCAGACGCTTAACGACTGAGCCACCCAGGCGTCCCTGTTATATTTAGTTTTATCATGTTATTTAATTTTTTTGTGCCTTGGTTCATCCCTTTCTCACTTCTTTTTGTTAATAAAATATTTTTTTGTATTCTGTTTTAATTTCTTGAATAACTTTTTAGCTGTACCTCTTTTAATTATTTTTAAGGGTTGCTCTAGGGATTAAAGTATACACTCATTACATTCTACATGCACTTTATATTTTAAATATAAAATTAAGAATCGTGAAAAGAATTATTTCATTTACCTTTTTTTATTCTTTGTTGTAAAAATATTTTTCTTGTAGAACTTTATTTTTTTTTTTCTCTTAGAACTTTAATGATGTCATTTTATTGTCTCTTGCCTCCATTGTTTTTGATAAGTGGTCAGCTTTTATTTATATCATTTTCCCCTTATGTAACTTGTCTTTCTTCCCTCTGGATGAATTTAAGATTTCTTTCTTTGTCTTTGCATTCAGCCATTTGATGATTGTGTGTACTGTTGAGGTTTGCTTTGTATTTTTCTGCTTAGAGATTACTGAGGTCATTGGGTCTGCATGCAGTCAGTAATGTTTTTCACAGATTTGGGGAAATTTTTGCAGTTTTTCCCTACATGTTTATTCTGCATCATTTTCTCATCTACTTCTCATATTCTGATTACATTTATTTTAGACTATTTAATATTGTTTAACAAGTAGCTAAGGCGCTATTTCTTTTTTCCAATATTTTTCCACTTCATATTCAATAATTTTTTATTGATTTCATTCATTTTCACTTACAGTTTCTTCTTCTGGTTCCAGTTCATTGTTTAGCTTATTCAGTGAATTTTTATTTCAGTTAATACAATTTTAAATTCTAGAATTTCTGTTTACTTTTCCTTTTTTTTTCTTTATATGGAATGCTTCACAAATTTGCGTGTTATCCTTGTGCAGGGATCATGCTAATCTTCTCTGTATCGTTCCAGTTTTAGTATATGTGCTGCCAAAATGAGCATTAGAATTTCCATTTTCAAATACGTTTCCATTTTCTCTGCTGAGAGTGTCTCATCTGTTCATTCATTTTGACCATCTTTTTCTTAAAGTCTTTGAATATATAATAACTGCTTTAAAATCCTTTCTTCCTTATTCCAACATCTGTGATCTCAACGTATGGAGTGTTTTTCCTGAGCTATAGGTCATATTTTTATTTCTCCACACCTGTATTAATTTTTTATTTTATATTAGAAAATTTACAAGATGTGTTATAGAGGTTTTGGTTTCTCTCTGCAGAGTTTTGTTTTTTTGCTCTGGTAAGTAGTTACATTATTGGTCAATTATCTTGAGGCTTGGTTTTCTGCTTTGTTAAAACAGGTTTGTAGAAAGCCCAAATTATTTACCAAGCATCCCTGATTAGTTTCCTCTGTGGTACCAGTAGTTGAAATCTATGGTCAGTTATTTTAGCCTTCTAGGTATTGCTTTCAGTTGGGTTTCTTGTATTGTCCCCTATGTTTATGTTGTTAGGTTGGCCACGGATTTGAGGGGAGTTTAAATATAAATTTTTGGACCTTCTCCAACCATGGCTTGACTTTATCCTTTTTATGATTCCCCTCCTTACTTTCCAGCCACACTGACATTCCCA
The DNA here is from genome assembly GCF_004348235.1 of Phoca vitulina. Classification (NCBI taxonomy): domain Eukaryota; kingdom Metazoa; phylum Chordata; class Mammalia; order Carnivora; family Phocidae; genus Phoca; species Phoca vitulina. Next base: position 23,742,995 of record NW_022589723.1, read on the forward strand.
AATTCTGTTTTCTGGATTTTTAAACAAAGAAGAGAGTAACTTTCTGCTTGTTCAACCATGATATGCCACGCTGACTATGGAGTGTCTTCATTGGACAAACCATATAGATTTGGATCTTATTCAGTGCATCTGGTTTTGTTTTTTTCACTGATCAGATCCTTTCCAATTTCTGCCTTTTGCTCACTCTTCCTTTCCGTCAAATAGTTTTTAAACATTTTGTCCATAGTTGATAATTATTTTCAATTGAATACCTTAGAAAAATGGTCACTAGAACATTTTGTTGTTTGATAAACTTTTATTTCACCCCATAAGTATCCCTTGTACTACTTCCTAGTCAACTCTACTGTAGAAGCAACCGCTGTCTTTATTTTTATCACTGTGATTTTGTTTTGTTTTAGATCAACATATGAATAGAATCTTTTGTATGTGATTTCTTTTACTAAGCATAAGGTTACCGAGATTTATGCATGTTGTTGTGTGTACCCCTAGTCTATATCTTTGTATTGCCGAACAGGATTGCTTTGAATGAATAAACCTTTTATTCTTTCTTTCCTTCGTTCTTTCCTTCCTTCCTTCCTTCCTTCCTTCCTTCTTTTCCTTCTCTCCCCCCCTTTCTTTCTAAAAGATTTTTATTTATTTATTTAAGAGAGAGAGCACAAGTGGAGGGAGGGAGAGGGAGAAGCAGACTGCCGGCTGAGCAGGGAGCCCCACATGGGGCTTGATCCCAGGACTCTGGAATCATGACCTGAGCTGAAGGCAAACGCTTAACTGACTGAGCCACCCAGGTGGTCCCTATTCTTTTTTTTTAAATTGGTGGTCATCTGGATTGTTTCCAGTTTTAGCTATTATGATGCTGTCCTTAATATTAGTGTACAAGTTTCTTTGTGACTGTATGTTTTTCCTCACTCTATCTTGGGAAAATACCTAGGGATAGGTTGTATCATAGGGTATGTGTATTTTTATCTTTGAAGAAACTGCCAGTTTTCTAAAGTATATCATTTTACATGCCCACAGGCAATATGTAAGATTTGGTGTACAGATCTTATTTTTATGTCAAGATTATATTCTGTTATTTAATGGAAGTCATTGTTAGTGTATATTTTAATTGCTGATAAATACTTTGATAAACACTCCTCTATTTTTAAACTAAAAATACTCTGAGGTAAAGATTTCAAAAGTGATGTGATTTATTTACATAGGCAGTGACCAAGTTTTCCAGCTAGTTTTAACAGCCCCAAAGGTGGATGCTATGGTAGGTTTTTAATCTAATTATTCATCTTTATAAGTTGTAGATATTTTCAAATGACTTAAGTTCAATCATTTTTTTATGGATTAGACATTAATTATGAGAGTTCAAAATTTAGAAATCTGTACATGGCACTAATTTTTGCTTATATAGTACTACAATAAATATACATGATTGTGAACAAGAGAGTTTTAGTTCATTCCATTAGAGTACTGTGATAATGTCAGGGGTCTCAACTGAGTGTCTTCTTAATGTGGTTCCTTTTGTGTTTTGGTCATCAGTTGTGTCCTTTATGAAGGCTCCCTTGCAAATTAGTACTGTTAAGTGAGACTGGGGAGAATCAGTATAAGTAGATAAGTAAAAAGCTATACTGCCATTAGACAACCTGCCCTTATATTAATTTCCAGTGTTATTTTGTGTATAAAAGCTCTTTTTTTTTAATGGAGCTTGTTCTATGTATTCAGTACTATAGGTGATACAGAATAAGAACTGAATGTGCTCTTAAATTAATAGGAGGCTGCTTGTTAAATGGTGTTCACTTATGAATAATTATAACTTCTGTGCTGTGTGACATAGATTTTTAAGTTCAATAAAAGTATTGAAGAGGACTGAGTAAAAATTAATGAGGTTGGGCAAGTTGTACAGCAGAGGTGGAATTGAAAGTGAGCATTAAACCAATAAGAATTAAATGTAGAGGAGGTAGAAGTGCTAAAAGGAATAATAAGAGCAATGATAGATACTGTGTATTATAGATACGCCTTATGGTTACAGTTGAGAGTTTGAATGGTAAGACACTGAATGACAGGTGCTTGAAGGCGGGGTTACTGTGTCTTGTGCGTCTCTGTATCACCAGTGCCTAGAATCTTCCCTAAACCATGAGTGTGTATGCCATAATAAGAAATTAGTAAGTTTTTTGACCCTTAGGGTTAGAAGGGAAGAGGCCATTGTAACTGGGTTTTCAAAGGCTTTGAGCATAGGAGGGACAAAACCCAGCACAACTGACAGTAAACATTTGTAGAACAGATGATTAAATATTCCATTTCAGGTTGAAGAATTTGGGATTTATTTTCTTGGTAGTGGGGTACTGGAACTGTTTACTTTTTAAATCTGAGGTAATATGTTTTAAAGGGTTGTTTTAGGAAGATTACATGGGCAGGATATTAGAAGCTAGTGAAATGTTATATAATAGTGTTTTAGGAAATTCAGAGAGACTCTAGCAAAAAAAAAAAAGTCTAAGTAGGATATCATGAAATCCCAGGATAAAAAGGAACAGAAAGGCTGCCTCAGGAGATATTCATAAGGAATACTCAGTATAGGGATAGGGAGGGAGAAGAGAAGGGAGAACGAGAGATGGTGCCAGTTTACAAGTCTAGTTGACCTGAACTATTATAGTACTACCTGCAGTATTAGAAATATTAATAATTAGGGTCTAAAGGCATATGAGGAAGAGATGAAGGACATACAGAGAATTTGGTATTAAGATATATGATGGGTTGTAAGTAATGGCAGGAAAACCAAATGAAAGTTTCCAGCAAGAATTTGATGATTTAAGACCCAAAATACAAAACTGAGATTAAGGCTGGGAATGTGCATTGGAAACATCATTTGGAGGGGACAGTCAAAATCATAAAACTGAATTAGTTGTCCAAAGGGTAGAGCATAAAGTGAGAAGAACATGGGATGAAGAGCAGGTATTTTTAGTTTTCACACGGAAGAGGAAGTGATACTATGCAGAAATAGAGGTCCAAAGGTTAATGTCCCCAAATCCCACACAGGCATCGTGGTTAACAGGATTAAATGCCATAGAGTAGAGGTAGGCAAAATATGATTCATGGTCTGTCACCTATTTTTTGTAAATAAAGCTTTATTGGAACACAACCACTCTGTTTGTTTATATTTTATTTATGGCTGCTTTTGTACTACATAATAGGGTTGACTAGTTGGTAAGGAGAGTGTATGGTCCACAAAGCCTAAAATATTTACTGTATGGACATTCACAATAGAAGTTTGCTGACCTCTGATACAGAGATGTAAGAAACAAAGACCAACAGAGGGCCTTTGTATTTTATTTTAGGGATAACCTTTGATGATTTGAAAAAGTTCAGTTTTATCTTATAAACAAACATTTACTTGAGAGCCTTATGTGTGCCTGGCATTTGGATTTGCGGCTGTGATCTAGGAAGAGACTAGATAGTCACAAGAGATTCATTAATGAGTGAGTGAATAAAATGTAAGGAGGGCAAGTGGTCAATGTAAATTTTTGTTTTGTGAGTCTAGAAAGAAATGAGTCATAGTTTAAAGAATATATGAGGAAGGGATTTTTAAAAATAGGGAAAATATGAAGGAAAAATTTTATGGAATTCTTCTGAGAGGCAGAGTGTGTTGCCATTGCAGGAATTAATGGTCTAAGACTTGAACGCAGGGAGTACACAGGCCTCATTACAGGAAATGAATAGAATTGTTTGTGGAATTAAGTTAAGAATAGTAATTGCTCACACAGCTGTTTTTAAATAGCAAATTGTGTTAGGTAATCAGCAAAAATCCACTAAAATGTACTTGATAGTTATGCAGAAGCTGCTTTATTGGTACTGACTTATGATCCTAATGGGTACTATAAAAACAAACAAATTAAAAACCTATGTATGCAGTTTTCACATTGGTATGCTACTGTATGTTTTTTGTTTAATGTATAAGTACAGTTGTAATGTTTTCATCTTCCTTTCCCCACCACCAAACCCAAATATAATTGTCTTGTTCAAAAAGAGCTGCACCATGAACTTTATGAGCACACAGAGCAATGAGGTGTGTTCCCATTGAAAGGAGTAGTATCTGTTTGATTGCTTCTCTGTTTGTCTTCCTCCCTAGACAAAAATGGAATGTTTAATTGTGTGGTTGGATTTAGGGATACTAATTATTTTCTGTTTTTCTCTGTATTTTGTTGGACTATACTTTGGTTCTTTCTTTTAGATCTGTTTCTGGGACTCCCTTTTAATTTATTTGTTAGCTTTTTAGCAATGCTCTGCTTTTTTTTTTTCAGTAGCTTCTCTAAGAATGTTAATACACATCATTAACTTCTCATAGTCTATTTAGAGTTAATATTGGTACCAGTTCACATAAAATGCAGAAATCCTGTGACCTTACAAGTCTGTTTACCCCTACCCCTGCCTTCCTTTATGCTGTATTTTTCATTTGTATTACTTCTAAGTATATTTTAACTCCAATGAGAGAATGTTATGCAGGCACATCTAGGAGATATTGTGGGTTTATTTCCATCCACCACAATAAAGTGAATATTGCAATAAAGTGAGTCACCTTTTCCAGTGCATCTAAAAGTTATTTTTTTACGCTATACTGTAGTCTGTTAAGTATGCAATAGCATTATGTCTAAAAAAACAATTTTAAAAACCTTAATTTAAAAATACTTTACTGCTAAAAAATGCTAACCATCATCAGAGCTTTCAGGCAAGTTGTCATCTTCTTGCTAGTAGAGGTTCTTGCTTTCATCTTCATGGCTGCAGACTGATCAGGGTGATGGTTGCTGAAGGTTGGGGCAGTTTCTTAAAATGACAGTGAAGTTGGCTGCATCAATTGCCTCCTCCTTTCACAGATGATTTCTTTGTAGCATCTGATGCTGTTTGATAGCACTTTACCCACAGTAAAACTTTAAAAATTGGAGTCTTTCTTTTTAGACCCTGCTATTGTTTTATCAACTAAGTTTTTTGTAATATTCTAACTCCTTTATTGTCATTTCAGCAATCTTTTTTTTTTTTTTTAAGATTTTATTTATTTATCTGACAGAGAGACAGCGAGAGAGGGAACACAAGCAGGAGGAGTGGGAGAGGGAGAAGCAGGCTTCCCACTGAGCAGGGAGCCCGATGCGGGGCTCGATCCCATGACCCTGGGATCATGACCTGAGCCAAAGGCAGACGCTTAACGACTGAGCCACCCAGGCGCTCCCATTTCAGCAATCTTCACAGCATCTTCACCAGTAGATTCCATCTCAAGAAACCACTTTCTTTGCTCATCCATAAGAAGTAGCTAGCTCCTCATCTGTTAAAATTTTATCATGAGATTACAGCAGTTCAGTCACATCTTCAGAATCCACTTCTAATTCTAGTTCTCTTGCTATTTCCACATCTGCAGTTACCTCCTCTGTTGAAGTCTTGAACTGCTCAAAGTCATTCATGAGGGTTAGAATCAACTTTTTTTTTTTTTTTGAAGATTTTATTTATTTAATTGACAGAGAGAGACACAGTGAGAGAGGGAGCATAAGCAGTGCGAGTGGGGGAGGGAGAAGCAGGCTTCCCGCCCAGCAGGGAACCTGATGTGGGGCTCGATCCCAGGACCCTGGGACCATGACCTGAGCCGAAGGCAGACGCTTAATGACTAAGCCACCCCAGACGCCCCTAGAGTCAACTTCTTCCAAACCCCTGTTCATGTTGATATTTTGACCTCTTCCCATGAATCATGCATGTTCTTAATGACATCTAGGGTGGTGAATCCTTTCCAGAAGGTTTTCAGTTGACTTTGCACAGATCCATCAGAGGAATTGCTATCTGTGGCAGCTCTAGCCTTATGACATATATTTTTTCAATAATAAGACTTGAAAGGCAAAATTACTTCTTGATCCATGGCTGCAGAATGGATGTGGTGGTGAGCAGGCATGAAAACATTTCCATCAGGGCTGTTAGATGACCAGGTGCATCATCAATGAGTGGTAATGTTTTGAAAGGAATCCTTTTTCCCCTAAGCAATAGGTCTGAACAGTGGGCTCAAAATATTCAGTAAACCATGTTATGTTGTAAACAGATAGGCTGTCATCCAGGCTTTGTCATTCCATTTATAGAGCACAGGCAGAGTATATTTAGCATAATTCTTAAGGGCCCTAGGATTTTCATAATGGTAAATGACCATTGGCTTCAACTGAAAGTCACCAGCTGCATTAGCCCCTAACGTAAGAGTCAGCCTGTCCTCTGAAGCTTTGAAGCCAGGCATTGACTTTTCCTCTCCATCTATGAAAGTCCTAGATGGCATCTTTTTCCAAAATAAGGCTATTTCATCTACCTTGAAAATCTGTTGTTTATTTTAGCTACCTTTTTTTTTTTTAAAGCCAAAAGAGCCTTTTAATTAAAAGTTACCAAACAGTTTTTGTTGTTCAGAAATAGAAACATTAATTCACCTCTAAGACAAAGTGTTCTCTGTGGCAACAAAAACACACATTCTGTGTATCTACTGTCCTCTTGCATTCTTTTTTTAAAATTTTTTTAATTTAAATTCAATTAATTAACAATGTATTATTGGTTTCGGAGGTAGAGGTCAGTGATGCATCAGTCTTATATAATACCCAGTGCTGTAGCCACCTTTCATAATTATGTTAGCTGGATCTTCTGGATACTTGTTGCAGCATCTGCATCAATACTTGCTGCTTCACCTTGCACTTCTGTGTTGTGGGGATGGCTTCCTTCCTTAAACCTTATGAACCAATCTCTGCTAGCTTCAAACTTCTGCAGCCCCCTAATCTTTCTCAGCCCTCACAGACTTGAAGGGAAAGGCCTTGCTTTGGATTCAGCTTTGGCCTAAGGGAATGTTGCAACTGCTTTGGTCTTCTATCCAGACCACTAAATCTTTATATCAGCAATAAGGGTGTTCTTTCTCATCAGTCATGTATTCACTGGAATAGTACTTGTAATTTCCTTCCAGAACTTTTCCTTTGTATTCATAATTTGGCTGTTTGGCAAGGAGGCCTAGCTTTGGACCTGTCTTGTATTTTGACATGCCTTCCTCACTAAGCTTATTCATTTCTAGCTTTTGATTTAAAGTGAGACATGTGGGACTCTTCTTTCACTCGAACACTTACAGGCCATTTTAGGGTTATTAATTGGCCTAATTTCAATATTGTTGTGTCTCAGGGAACAGGAAGGCCTGCGAAGATGGAGAATGAGGAGAGTGAGAGAGTTAGGGAGTGGTAGGTTGGTGGAGCACTTGGAATACACAAAACATTTATTAAGTTCACCATCATATATGGGTGCAGCGACTCCCCATAACAAAGTTAAAATAGTAACATTAAAGATCACTGATTACAGATCATCATAATAAATATAATAATAGGGAAAAAGTTTGAAATACTGCAAGAATGCTGTTGGAAAAATGGTGCAAATAGACTTGTTCAATGTAGGGTTGTTGCACACCTTCAGTTTGTAATAAATACAATATCTGTGAAGCACAATAGTATGCCTGTAATTTTTTATATAAATGTTTTAACAAAGTTAAAAGGAAAATAATAGTTTTTTATATTTACTATTTCTGATGCTCTTCTTTCCTTCCTCAGTTTTCAAGTTTCTCTCTGATAACATTTGCTTCAACTTGAAGAACTTATTTTAGTATTTATTGTACTGCAGTTTCTTTTTTTGAAAATGGATTTCACCTCCAGTCTTGAGGGATATTTGTATTTTGGCTGATGCCCCTCCACTCCCCTTACTTTATTTTTTTTAATTTTATTTTTTTTAAAGATTTTATTTATCTGAGAGAGAAAACACGAATGGGGGGGGCGAGGGAGAGGGAGAAGCAGACTCCCCGCTGAGCAGGGAGCCCGACATGGGGCTCCATCCCAGGACCCTCGGAATCATGACCTGAGCTGCAGGCAGATGCTTAACCAACTGAGCCACCCGGGCTCTCCTCTACTCCCCTTACTTTAAAGATGTGTTTCCACACATATTGACATCCATAGTTTCTGGAGACCAGTCTGCAGTACTTTGAATTGTAGTTTCTCTGTAATATGTCTCTTTTACCACTTTCAACTTTTTCTCTGTATTTTTGGTTGTCAGAAGTTTGTTATGTGTCTAGGTATGGGGTTTTTCACATTTATCCTGTTTAGGCTCACTGAGTGTCTGTAATTGGTAAGTTTATGTCTCTTACCACATTTGTGGAATTTTTGGCCATTATTTTTTTTAACATTTTTTTCCTGTTCTCTTTGTTCTGTCATTATGCCTGTTAGACTTTTTAACATCTTCCCTTAGGTTTTTTTTTTTTTTTAAGATTTTATTTATTTATTTGAGAGAGAGAGAGAGCACATGAGAGGGGGGAAGGTCAGAGGGAGAAACAGACTCCCTGCCGAGCAGGGAGCCCGATGTGGGACTCGATCCCGGGACTCCAGGATCATGACCTGAGCCGAAGGCGGTCGCTTAACCAACTGAGCCACCCAGGCACCCCTTCCCTTAGGTTTCTTAAGGGCCTGTTTATTTTTCTTTTAATATTTTTTATTTTTATCAAATTGAATTATTTCTATTGAGTGGTTATCAAATTTACTCACTCCTCTGTCGTCACCATTCTTCCCTTAAGCCCATTCTAGAATTTACTTTTTAAGATTTTTGATATTTTAACTTTTATTTCTAAGGGCTTACATCTGTTATCTTTTGTTTTCTTTACCCTGTTAGATTTTCAGTCTTTTCCTTTATTATGAGCATATGTCCTTTACCTCATTAAGCATAGTTATAGTATCTGCTTTAATGTCCTTTTCTGAAAATCTCAGTATCTGGGCCATCTGAGGTTGGTCTCCCTTGATTATCTTTTCCTTTGAGATTGGGTCACATTTCATTATCAAGGAATTTGGGATTGTATTATGGGTATCTGTGAATGTTATTTGTGTGGAAATTTTGTTTTCTTTCATGTTCCTCCAAAGAGTTTGGATTTCTTTGTTCTATTGAGCCATTAATTGGATTTAGAATTAAAGTACAAACTCTGTGTTGCTTGAGGTTGGCACCTGCTCAAATCTCAATTTGATTTTTTTAGCCTCAGCTACATACTGCCTTGGTCTGCCCTGTGAATATGTGCTTCAGGGTTCTGCCAAGACTGGCGCAGAGATATACCAAAAATTTGGGACTCCTCTTTTCTACATCTCTTCTTTTGGGGATTCTGTCATTACTTTGTGATGACTATGGCTGTCTTGGCTCTGTCCTCTTTCTCAAGCTAGAAAGACAGTTAGTTATTGAAACTTTAGTTCCTACATGCTGTGGCTACTGCTTATGTGCAGGATAAAGCTTTAAGAATGAGAAACTCACCTATTCTGATCCCTAAAAACTATTAAAAAGAGAAAGTCACTCATTCTAGTCATTTCTTTCAAGTTTATGTTATCATCCAACATCAGCCTGGTTTTGTTCACTCTCCAGAGCCTCTAAGTATTTGTTTTATGTTTGTATTTTTCCCGGAATTTATAGAAGCTATCTGCGGGAGCTTACTGCATTGTTTTGGAAGCTTGTTACTAGGTCACTTTTGAGGTTTCCTCCAACATATTTGCCATTTGCTTTCAAAAATAATACTTTGTTTAAAAAAGTTTTTTTTTTTTTACTAATTCTTGATCTACTTAGATTGCTAGACATAACTTTTCTATTTTGGATCTCTTCTTTTTAACACATCTGTAGTTACTGAATTATTAGCCAGTTATATGAATGCCCTAATTTTTTATGTTTTTAATCATTCAGTAAACATTTGAAGGCAGAATACCACATTTTTGCTAGGTACCAGAACAACATAGAGATGAGCAAGGTATGCTCCCTACTATTAAGTTTTATTGGTAGAATGTAAATGAAAACAACCAACAGTGTTTAAGACAGTGTTTAAGACAGAGTAAGTGCAAATAAACTTCTCAAGAAGTGTGATTAATTTAGACTTAGTTGATGAAGAACACTTCTCAGAGGAGGGGGCATTTGATCTTAGGCTGAATCAAAATTAGAAATCTAATAGGTTGGGGGTTAGATGAAGGTGGATATTCTGGGGCTAGGGAACAATAGGGGTAGTATATGAATTTGGTACGTTTGGGGAGTGATTAATACCCTGATGAGGTTGGGGGCATTGAGTTTTTGAAGGGATGTAAGAAGTACTGAAGCTGAAAAGGCAGATCAAGGCCACCTTGAAGAATGCTGCACTCAGGAGTGTGAATGTTATTCCTGAAGCAGCAGAGGATCACATTTGTGGAATGAATGGATGTGATCCAACTTGTGTTTATGGCAAGATAAGTGTGCTGCCAACATTAACTGTGGATTAAAATGGGAACATAAAAGATGAACAAGCAATACCTGAACCAGGGCACTGTATACGTGAAGAGAACAAGTGTGATAGTTGAAATATTGATGAGGTAGAAATTCATGTGAAGAGTGACTGGTTAAGGAAATACAAAAGAAGGGTGTGAATCAAGAGATTCATTACATTTCTAACCACATTTGTAAATATCCCAACATCATGCTGAGTATATGAATCTTCTTGGAACATTTTTGATTTAAAATTTCTCTTATAGGAGTGTACTATAGGCTGCACTATAATGAATACAAAGTGATTTTTCTTAGAACATGTGATGAGGTCATTTCACAGTTAATGGTATTTAAGGTCTGTGTTGGTTTAGCTACCAAGCCTAGTGAGGATTTAAGTTTCTTTAAAAGTTAATAATTTTTGGGGTGCCTGGGTGGCTCAGTTGGTTAAGCAACTGCCTTCGGCTCCGGTCATGATCCTGGTGTCCCGGGATCGAGTCCCGCATCGGGCTCCCTGCTCAGCAGGGAGTCTGCTTCTCCTTCTGACCCTCCCCTCTCTCATGCTCTCTCTCTATATCTCATTCTCTCTCTCAAATAAATAAATAAAATCTTTAAAAAAAAAAAAGTTAATAATTTTTGCTCTTCAGGAGTAGTTAGTTGTCTGGCTTATAGAGTCATTTGCAGTCTCACTGCTTATCACAGAATTTTCAAAAAAGTATAGTTATTTAGAATATTGGTTTTGATTATTGTCTAAAAAAGGAGTGATAAGCTAACAAATAGGGAACCAGTTTCAGCTTCGCTTTTATTAAACTGATTTTGTTTCCATTTTATACATTCATTCTTCCATAAGTATTTATTAGTACCTACTTGTGTCATGCACTCTTCTAGGTACCAGATATTTAACAGTGAACAAAATAGATTGCATCTTATTTTCATGGATTTTTTAATCTGTTGGGAAAAGGCAGATAACAAACACCCTTCTGTAAGATGACATTTGAACAGAGACTTAAGGAAATTAAGGGAAAGACCATTCATATATCTGGGTGGGGAGCATTTTATGAAGAGGAAAGAGCAAATGGAAAGGCCCCAAGAAGGGGGCCTGTTTGGTGTATTTGAGCAAAAACAGGGGACCATGTTGTTGAAATAGATTGATCCAAGGGGAGGAATAGTAGGAGATAATGTCAGAGAGGTGGCAGGCAGGACCTGTAAAACATTGTAGACCAATTTAATTCTGAATGAGCTGGGAAGCCTATGGTAGATTTTGAGCATAGGATTGACATGATTGTTTTTAAAAGGTCATTCTAGTTGCTATGTAAAGAATACAGACTGTAGAAGGACTAGAAGAAGGGGGACGCTTTAGGAGGCTATTACATTAATATGTAATATTAATTATATATTAATATTACATTGTTAATATATATTTGCATAATTAATATTTACATAATATTAATATTGTGTAATATTATGTAAATTTGGGCTTGGACTAAGATGATCATGTTAAAAATAGTGAGTCACAGATTTTGGAAATGTATAAAGTCAATCTAATGGGATTGTACCATTAAGAGACTTTTTGCTCTGAGACTGATCAGAGTCCGAGAGAGGCAGCCAAGCCTGTTTTTAAGAGTTGACTGTCTCTAGTGCCTCTATGGAGTAAAACACCTGACAATGTTGTTTAGATACAGGGCTTTGGTATTGATTTGGAGAGGGGGTACAGCTATCCCCTGCTATCCAAAAGTTCACTTTATGCCACTTTGCTTTTACCAAAGACCTACATTTGTACCTGTTTTTGGTAACTGAAAGAAATCAGAAGAGGATTTTTGCTTTTACCAATGGTAATTGCTTCTTTGCTTTTTACCATTTCAAATCACAAGTCTTTTCATAGTACATTTCATAGGAATACTCTACTTTTAGATAGGGAAACAAGATCCCAGGTCATCAGATAGCTCCCAGTGTGGTACAGTATATCTGCTTGCCCTCTGGAATTTAGTTTCAATCCCTGGCCATCAGGCAATACCTATGTTTTGTAAAAAGGTGGACTTGCCATTTTCTTTGGATCCTCTGTGTAAATTACTGGAATGTCCTTAAAATTTTATTTTTACATGGTATTTATATAGAGTGATGTGTCTAATAACATTGCAAAATAACTCTGTTTGAAAGTTATTTTCAAAATTAGTCATTTTCTTGGAATTAGCCATGTGTTTACTAGTGTATTTTGGCACTAGAATATCCCTACTTGTAAATTTTTGTTCTTAATACCAAATAGAATTTGTGTTTGAATTTTAAAAGGTGACCTGTGATTCCTTTTACTCTTCTTACTGTTCTTATTTTCTTAAATGCTTTTAAAAAGAATTAGATTGTTTTATTTGACTGTTCATTGTACAGTATCTCAGTTGTTTATAACTTTAAAAAAGCCTCTGTAATCACTGTTATATACTTCATATGAGGCACCATGTCTTAACTTCTCTTAAATTCACTTAGGATTTTAATATTATCATAGCTTTTTGATTTTATTTGTTTTAATTAATGTTTAGCATAACAGCAAAGGATTTGCTATTATATTCTAATTGATCCCATTTCACAATGAAGTTCTGGAAAAACACATTGGTAGATTTATTTCACAAGTATATAAAATCATACAATAAAAATGGTGGTGGAGTTTACTTGTATATTATTTTACAATTGATTGTAGCCTTGGAGTGTTATTTAAACAAATATCATTACCCACAAATAAAATTGAGTAAAGAAACTATTGAAGAGAGACATTCATAGCTTTGGTTATCTGACATAGCCATCTCCAATCCGATTTATTTCATCAAATCATTTATTGAATCACCTTATAGCAGATGGCAGTCCTGCAAAGTATATTGTCTTTCCCTGATTTATAACAGTGTTGGGATTTGATATTTGTGAAGTACATTTTACTTGCTAGGATAAGAATCTTGATTTCATTGCTCCTAAAGGGGTGTGTGTGTGTGAGAGAGAGAGAGACAGAGAGAGAGAGAAATTCCCTGTGCTCTTCCTTCCAACTTTATGTATGTGCCTTTTTTCATAAGGATAGATACCAAGCAGAGTGGTTGTAGTGTCTTGTTTTTCTTACCAGTTTTACTGCAGGGATATCCTAACCACTCTTCACTCCATTCTTTGTATTGTCCCCTTTCTTCCTTTTATTCCTTCTCTGCTCAATAGACTCCCCACTACTATCTGAAATATTTTCCCAATTCCAGACCTGTTTGTCACTTTACGCTAGTCTCAGCCTCAGGTGGCAGAGTCATTGGTGACAGTGGCAAGTAGGAAAAGAAGGAACTGGTCAGCAGCTTTTCTCCTCATTCACCCCTTTTACCTCCAGGCAGGTCTTCCCTGAGCCTCATCAAACCATGAGTAATGCTTTGTGTACATGAACTCTGTACTATTTTGGGCCCATGTGGGAGGGAAAAAAAAGGGTCTTTAGGGTATAGAAACATCATTCCCCTCCCCCACCAAAGTCTGTTTCCAGTTTTGCTAGTGGTTAAAAACCTAGAGAGGTCTATAGGACTCTGTACTAGGAGAATAAAACAAGAGGTAATAGCATAGAAGTTGTGAGGTAGTTTTATGGTTAATTCAAGAGAACACTTCTGGTGAAAAACTAAAGATGGTAGCAGCAGAGAGGAAGCTGGTAGACTAATATCTGAGTTCTTCATAGAAAGAGAATATTGCCATATGTTAAACTTTACCAAGAAGTTTGCTTGCTTCTCCAAGAATTTTGCTCTGACACCTCAAAAACTCAGTTTTTATCTCTTACTCCTTCTCCAGAGTCCTAGCCTCTTAAGGAACTGCCTGTGTATGTAGTGACTTATGATTTGTTTCTAGTTACTTTTCCTATTAAATGAGAAGGTAGCGAATTGTTTTGTTGAATTTACAAACCATTTTTGATGGTTTTTTGATGTAAGGTAAAAAAATTTAATGTTAGTTCTTTGCTGGAAAAATATTAAAAGTAGTATGTACATCTTTTGAAACTGGGCCTGTGGAATCAAATATATATTGGACTGTATTTAATTGGTTCCATATAAAAAAGCAGGTACTTAAGAGAATCTGTATATAAAATATTAAAAAAGATAAATATAAAATATTTAATTTAGTAAAAAAATATTAAAAAAGGAAAAGGTCAGTTCAATCTCTATATTAAATTATTGATTAACCCTTTTAATCTTGTTGAATAGAAATAGAATAATTTATTAAAAAGTTAAACAAGACTCAAAGTGTTTCTACCACTCAGTGATTGTTAAACTTTCTCTTACATCTATCATTTTAATCTATCATTCGAGGAACTAGCTTCTCTAAAAATTGTTGACATTGGAATTCATAGACTAGAAATGGGGAGGAAAGAGAATACATGGCAGTGATGGTACAGATGTATCTTAATAGAAATGTTTTCTCCCCAGTCACTGTATTGCAACTATATTGTATTTTCTTGTTGATAAATAGTTCTTTAGATTTTGATCAATTTATATAAATTTTGGTCAGTTTGTACAGTTCTGTATTAAGTTTATTTTCTGTGTGTGATTTCTTTTTTTCTGCTTACCTTGGTCTTATGGCTGAAGCTTTGGAAAGTTTATTATTCCTGTCATATTTCTGTTTGTAGAGCCATTGTCTTCAGCAGAAAGGAGTCATTGATGCTGAAAGATGACTCTTGCCTTTGTCAGTGCCAGCCACGACCTTCTCAGAGTCTGGATATGTTAACAATAAAACTATGGAGCTCTGAGTTTCAAACCTTGCCAGATCCTTGCTAGTCTGTAGCATGCTTTGAACCCCCCCTGCCATGTCCAGTATCATTTATAGGTCATCCTCTTTAGCTGTTGGCTTAATTAATTATCATCTCATTTAATTCATTAAATCTTTGCTTTTCTTTTACACTGTGGGAGTAATTAGTGTCACGTGATGAAAATTGTAATTGATGAAAATTCTGTGTTTTCACAGAATTTTATATATCTTTAAAAAATCTTGTCTGTGATGTTTTCTGTAGCAGGCACTCATCTTTTTTGTATTCTCTTTTACAGATGTATGTAAATAACACATAGGCCTCATATTTGTTTCTCATTTGATATAAGACAGTTCAGAGTCATCAACTGTGGTCTGATTATTTTCATTAGGATATGATCATCAAAATAAGTTTCTATTCTGTTGAATGAATACTTTCATTGAAAGTATGATTACCTTCCTCCCCCCAGCCCCACCATTCTACTTTTTGTCTCCATGGATTTGACTACTCTAGGCACCTGATATAAATGGAATTGTACAGTATTTGTCCTTTTTGTGACTGGTTTATTTCACTTAACATAATGTCTTCAAGTGCATCTAGTTGTCGCATGTGTAAGAATTTCCTTCATTTTTTTTTTAAAGATTTCATTTATTTGAGAGAGAGAGAGAGCATGAGAGGGGGAAGGATCAGAGGGAGAAGCAGACTCCCCACTGAGCAGGGAGCCCCATGCGGGACTCAGTCCCAGGACCCTGAGATCATGACCTGAGCCAAAGGCAGTTTAACCAACTAAGCCACACCCAGGTGCCCAGAAGTTCCTTCATTTTTAAGGCTCAATAGTATTGCATTTTATGTATATGTCGCATTTTATATATCCATTCATCTGCCAATGGATACTTGACTTGCTTCCACCTTTTGGCTATTGTAAATAATGCAATAGAATAGGGGTGTACAAATATTTGAGACTCTGCCTTCTGTAGTCAATTTAAGTTTGTATTTTACTTTGGCTATGTAGTATAAAAAAATCTTAACTTATATAGAAAAACAGTTGCAAATGGTGGAAAGTATGATTTAAAAAAGTAAAATTATTTCATAAAATTATTTGCAGTTTCATCAGTTTTTAATTACCGGATTTTGTGGGTTAATAGCCTTTTCTTGGATTGGGCCTCATAGGAATTCTGACTGCTATTCTGCGGTGTTGATTACAAAGAAAATGCTTGGAATATAGCCCACAGGTACCTAGTGATACTGGAGAGATGGCTACAAAGTATATTTTTAGCGATATTTCCCAAACTTGTAGAATCTTTCCTAAATCTAGAATTTTAGTAAGAATTATCCAAGCATGAACAAAACATTGTATATTTGTGATCTCTCTGTGTTTTCAAAGCTTCTGGTTCGATTGAAAATGTGCCTAGAGTGTTTTCTGTAGTAGGTACCCATCTTTGTACTACAGTGTTTTTAAAATTGTTTTAGGGGCGCCTGGGTGGCTCATTCGTTAAGCATCTGCCTTTGGCTCAGGTCATGATCCCAGGGTCCTGGGATCGAGCCCCGCATCGGGCTCTCTGCTCGGCGGGAAGCCTGCTTCTCCCTCTCCCCCTCCCTCTGCTTGTGTTTCCTCTCTCGCTGTGTCTCTCTCTGTCAAATAAATAAAATCTTTAAAAAAAATAAAAAAATAAAAACGTTTTAAAATATACATTAATCACTTAATATAGAAAGTACAGGTTCATAAAAAGAATAAATTAAGGACCTACCAACTAATGATTTAGTGATTAGTAAGTTCTACTTTGGAAATTGACTCCTCTTTTCCTGTTTGTCACCTGCCCCCTCAGTTGGCAGTCCTGTCCTTGTGAAAGAGACTTGAGAATCGTGGCTGGTTCCTGGAGAATTTGTGGTATTTAACTCAGTACAGACCTCGTTCTCATCTAAATCACAGAGGACTTCAAGGAAGTTTTGTATTTTTATTTTTTTAAGAAAAAGAGGTTCTAAACTTAGCAGAATGTTGTCTTTGTAACATCTAGAGTTTTCTCATGAAAGAATGAAAAAAATCAACTCTTTGTGTTTCATCATAGAAAACTTGGAAAGGGTTTGGGAAAGCATACCCTGTTAGGGTCAAGGATAAAAAAGACTGGTCCTCAAGACAGAAAAGGAAGAGATACCTGGATTGAGAGGTCTTCAGCTCTTTCAACTTTTTCTAGGGACTGACCTGAAGGTGAAAATAATGGAGCCAGAGCTTCAGAGGGCACATTAAGGAGCACAATAAATTGATTTTTTTGTTAATCCTTTTTTACTTTGAGTTACCCTTTGCAATTTTCAGAAGAGTAGATCTACTCATTTAGAATCAGATTTTAGAGGAGGTTTTACTAGGATAAGTTGTCACATCATTTTTATTAGTTTTAATGTAACTAACATTGATTTGATATGATTTGGTATAGTTTGATTTACTTTGATATCTCCAGTTAAGAATATCTAGTCAATGTTATATTAGAAACCAGTTTTATTAACTTGAACAGTTGTCCAAATTGCTTTATTCTCTCTTTTTTTTTTTTTAGAGAAGGGGAGGGGCAGAGGGCGAGAATCTTAAGCAGCCTCCATGCCCAGTGCAGAGCCCATTGTGGGGCTTGATCTCACAACCCTGAGATCATGACCCGAGCTGAAATCAAGAGTCAGACACTTAACCAACTGAGCCACCTAGGCTCCCCAACTTGCTTCATTTTCTAAGGCTTATCCATAAGAACTAAGTTCTTCATATTTTCATGTAGACAGGACTAAACTATAGAAGTTTGGGGGTTTCATCTACTCTTAGAAGTAGCAGTGGAGGGGCGCCTGGGTAGCTCAGTCGTTAAGCCTTTGGCTCAGGTCATGATCCCAGGGTCCTGGGATTGAGCCCCGCATCGGGCTCCTTGCTCATTGGGAAGCCTGCTTCTCCCTCTCCCACTCCCCCTGCTTGTGTTCCCTCTCTTGCTGTGTCTCTCTCTGTCAAAAAAATAAATAAAATCTTTAAAAAAAATAAAAATAAAAAAAAAAGTAGCAGTGGATGAGGAGACCTAGATTATGCCCTATTTTAAAGTCTCCAAAGACATTTTGGTTCTGAAATTCTGCATTGTATAAAGGGCGTTGTATGGAGCAGTGATGGAGACTTTCTGAGGTAACTTACTTTCTTCAGGTTTCTGAGACAAGAATTGATACACAGCTAGTTCCATACAAATGCAAATACTACTTGCTGAATTGTACTCTCTGCTGTACTGTGTGAAAACAAATCCATCATAGTAGCCTTTTGGATTTATATCTTTCACTTTCTTCTCCCCTTAGGTATGGATGAACGAGGAGGTACAACATCTTGGGGAACAAGTGGTCAGCCAAGCCCCTCTTATGACTCATCTAGAGTAAGTTCATTCATCAACCCTTGATTAAAACTATAAAGTAATTTGGCAGAATAAGTAAGGTTTTTCATATATGAGCTCTGTATCTTAAGAGAAATAAAGATTAACATATTTACATGGGAATACCATAGAATATGCAGTACCCTCATGGTAGATTTAATTTTTTTTTATATTTTAATTTACTGTCATACTTTGAGAGTTTATCTCTTAAAATGAAGGAAATGTTCTTGGTGTTATTTCTACACCTAGATTACCTGCAGTACTCATTACTAAAGTTGGAAGAGTTTGGAATGCTTTACTAACTATTCTCTCCATACATAGCCATTTTTCTTTGTGTATTGTTTTCTTCATGTATTACCTTTGAGAGATGGCACTGACTTTCCAAATATCAGTTTCTAGTCTTCCCTCCTCCGTTCTTGTTCCAGTAGTCATCAGCTGTTTATATCAGGGACTCTATAGCCCTGTCTCTTGGAAGCATATCAAAACAGACATAACAGATGACATTTCTTGGTTGGCAGTTAAGAGAAAATAGGACCAAGCTAACATTTTATACTTGGAAAGGTCAAAAGGTTAAAGCCTTTTTTAAGCAATAAACAAAGGAACAAAACATCCCCCAAAACTTTAAAATAATGAGACTGAAATACTAAAAATTAGACCAAAGAATTGTCAGTAAAATTAAACTCTGTTCCTGGACTCCACAGTAAATTGGTGAGGTTAAGGGGTAACTTTTCAAAAATGTTATACTTTGCATGAACAGTGAATTGTTTACTTCTCTTAGAATTAACCAGTAGAAGATGGACAAGCATAAAATTTATGGACACTTAATCCTAGAAGCAAATTGGCATAAGTGGAAGAAAGCAATATGTGATTGGAGTCTTCATATGGGTTATGCTGTTTTGCATTGAAAACTGCTGAGTTAAAATATGTGGTTTGTTATTATATTTGGCTGTAGCCTATGTTTAATTTATTTTAAATACTTTGGGAAGAAATAGAATAGTCATATAGAATCAAAAACATATATAGAGAGACAATTAAACCTGGTTTTTAGTGTTTTCCTTTTGGGACTCAGTGCTGAGAAAGCTGGGTAAAATCTTGGACACCTTATTTTATCTTGGGGATAGTCAAAGATTTTATCTTTGGTTGATGTCCAAATTTCCTTCCTTTAAAAGTTTTTGATTCTTTAAATAATATTTGAATAGGAAAGGTAGGTTTCCTGTTTTGATTGTGAAGTATGAGTCTTACATAGTGGAGAACAAAATACTATTTATTAATATTGGATTATTTTCTTTCAAAGTCTTGAGTTACTGTGTGATAACATATTATTTCTTAAAATGCATTAAATGATGCCTTTGTACCTTATGTTTACTTTCCTTTCAAACTTCAGTTTTTTTTTTTCACTTGAGTGCTAAATAGGATTCTAGGAGAAGAGAACATAATAGTATATCCAAACATTTACATATTTCATGATTGTGAAATTAAGTTTGCCTCTAGAGATGGACTTCCAAGCAAATCTTCCTTTTCTTTTTTGCTATTTGATGTGTAGGTGAATATGAAATGCTGTTTTTTACTCTTAATTTTTTTGAGTGTATATTGTGTATAGTGAAAAGTTAAATTGATTTTATAGTAAACTAGTTTTCTGTTTAAAAATCCAGATTAATCTTTAGCTATTCCTAGTCTACCATACAACTATATATATATATATTTTTTTTTTTTTTTTTCTTACCTGTCTACTGAGAAATCAGATAGAGTGGTGATTTAATGTTACCCTTTATTTTTATTCTCACTGAAATCCATTCTTCCACTCACTTTGCTTCTTGATTTTGAACCTAAAATGGTTTAGTTATCTAGTTAAGAAGTTATGTTTTATTTATAGTGTCAAGCAATTTAATTCCCTGAACTCTTCTCACCAGGGAAAGACAGTTATGGTTATCTTTGAAGCTGCCCTCAACACTGCTGTATAGGAAGTTTATCAACTTTTTGAGTTTATCATTAAACATCTACTAAGTTGACCATTTTTTTCATAATCATAAGTATAGATGGATGTAATTTTGTTAATAAGAATCTTGGTTTACCAAAGTATTTATTCTACTGAGTATCATAGTATGTTGAATTTTTTAAATTCAGGAGAAATACTGATATTGGCTATAAACCAATTTTGACACATTGTAAAATTATTAAAAAGTCAATGTAAATTTTAATGAAATTGCAGGTACTTTTATAGAAATTATGTCAGTGAAATTTATTTAGACTTTTCCAGTATAAATAATACATTTCCGTCACAGCAAGTTGTATCATTTAAAAATTTTTTTGGTTTTACATTCCTGATAGATTTTTTTATTTTACTTTTTGTAAAGTTTGAAAATACTTAATAGGCCACAATAAAAAGTATGTAAATCAACAGAATGAGTAGTTTGGTGGGGTTATACAGCATATGCTTTTAGTTTAGTTGGGCTCAACTGAGTTGCTGTTCTCCCTCCCTGCCCCGCTCTAAAACTATAAGGGAGGGGAAAAAATCCTTTTTTTCCATTACTGTAAAATCTTATTTGGCACATGAACTCTATTAATACTCCTCTATTAATGTAGTAAAACCGCATTTTACTGTGTAAGATTGGCTACACCAAATCATGTAGGTTGAACTTAATATCTATTTAACAGCTTTTTAAGGGGAAATTTTTGCTTTGTATACTTTTTGCCTAATAGGTTCTGACTTTAAATCTAACAAAGATAGCATTCTGCTCTAGTAACCTTGATATGTAAGTGAGCTCTACCAGAGTTGTATGGTTAAGAGGCCACAAACTTCTCATCAGTGTAATTAGTCTTACACATGTTCTCTCAGAAGTAGGAAAAGTCATGGGCGCCTGGGTGGCTCAGTTGGTTAAGCGACTGCCTTCGGCTCAGGTCATGATCCTGGAGTCCCGGGATCGAGTCCCACATCGGGCTCCCTGCTCGGCAGGGAGTCTGCTTCTCCCTCTCCCACTCCCCCCTCTTGTGCTCTCTCTCTCTCTCACTCTCTCTCTCAAATAAAAAAAAAAAAAAAAAAAAGAAGAAGTAGGAAAAGTCACTCCAGCAGAGCTCCTGACTGCCCTATTTTTCCCAAATGCACAAGAAAAGTAGCCTTAGAGTATACAGGTGATTCGTTGAATTTCTGGTTATCAGAACTATCCATAGCACATCATTCAAGAAAGAATTTTTGTTAGGCAGACACAGAAATAAATGCTGTACCTAATAGTGGTTATAGAAGAATTGGTAGAATGGTCAGCATTCTTACAAAATGTGGAGATGAGACAACATGTTTGAGACACTCATAAGAAAGTAAGAGCATTTGTCGCATGTACCTCAAACCTCTCCACCTTTGTTAGAGTCCTGGTTTCTGCACTGTTGACCTACTGCCTACCTGTGCAGAATAACACACACAAATGAACAGAAAAAAGCATCATCATGATGTGAATAACACTTTTATTTTCAGAAATATGCGAAAAGTGGTGTTTGAGGTTAAAGCCCCAAAGATTACAAAGAGCAATTAAGATCTCAGATAGTTTAGATGTAAGCAAGAGTTATAGTTAATGAGTTTGTTCCCTCTTTCCCTTAGTTTTGATCCTTTCCTGCAAACAAATGTTTTCTATATTTGACATTGCATCAGGCATAAAGGGCAGAGAATACCATGATTTTTGTTATTTACCACCGCATTAATGATTTATTCCAGTTCCAGATTTTTTTTCCCTCCTCTTTAGAAGACAGTGGTCAAGAGCACGGACTCTGGAGCCAGAGTGCCTGGGCATGAATCCCATCTCTGCCATTTACTACCTGTATGATTCTGGACAAGTTACTTAAATCCACTGTCCCTCAGTTTACTCATCTGTGAAATGGGGATAATAATAACTTCTTTATAAGATTGTCATGAGGATTAAATGAATGTAAATCCATGCTTAAATGAGATAAATCTATGTAAAGTGCTTAGATCAGTGTCTGGTACATAGCGTTGTGTAAGTGTTGGCTTTAATCCTTTGTATATCAGAATTTATTAACTAGATCTATATGGAACAATTAACCAAATTTAAATGAATGAATACATTTGCAGATGTGCTACATCCTAAGTGTAATGAATAAGAATTATTTGCTGATTCTGTCATGCTTAATATACTTCCTTTAGATTTGTAAAAGACATAGATAAAATCTATTTCCTTTCCCCTTCAGTTATCTGTTTCTTTCTTGGGAAAGCAGAAATCCTGTGATAAACCTAGATATAAAAGTTTTACTCTGTCTAGTACAAGGCTTTTTACATAATGGATGCTCTATACATGTTTGCAGAATATAATCAAATTGGGGAAGAATTGTTAGATTTACTAAATTAATTGTGTTTGGAGATGGAGAAGAATCAAAGTTGATTTATGATGAAGCTTGAAGTTCGAAGTCAATGGTGGTGATATTAATGGTAATAGGCTTCCTTTCTCCTATGCTTAGCATATTATTGTCCTGACTGATACTACTGCGTAGTGAAGCATTTTATTTAAGATCACCAACTCTGGAGGATTGTACTTTGTGACCCTGGACAAGTTACTCAACCTCTTTGTGCCTCAGATTTCTCATCTCTAAAGTTATGATAATTTTACACATACTTTGTAGGGTTTGAGTAAAGATGAAATGTAATAACAGCTATAAAGTATTTCATTTCATTTACTGACACAATAAATGAAAGCTGCTATTACTATTATTACTATCATTATTATTATTATGTCCAAATATCTAATATTTCAAGTTTCATTTTCATGGTCATATTTCCTGATCTACAGATTCCATTCCTGAAATGTTGTGTGATCATTTTAGTTCATGGAAATTCCAAGGGACCACGTCATCTTGGTTTTCCTGCCCTCTTAGCTCTGCAGCCCAACCTAGGCCAAGCTCAAAGTACTGAAGTACTATTGGGATTTGCATCCTGGAATTATGACAGGGCTCACAGAAAAGGGGAGAAGTCTTCCTGTTGACACTCTTTCCCTAAGATACAGAATTTTTCATTCCTCAGTTTAAAAAGTAAGAGATCAACGGTAGGTAACCACTAATAGAAATTATATTTATAGGCACCAGCAGTGACCAGCAGTTGGCATTTTAATTGTGAGCATTTTTCAGGTTATATATAATCTATTGTAGTTATTTTGGGTGAAAGAAGCAACATTCAATTACATGAGTTTGCTTATTTTTTCTAATTGCTAAATGTCTACCATGGTTTTCCTTTCTCTGTATAAAATATGGTTTGCAGAGTGAAACAGTCATGTCCATGTTGCTCTTCCTTTCTTCCCCATTTTGCAGTATCATAGAATTTCAAAACTAGAAAGTGTGATAGCTGTGTCCAGTCCTTTTATTTTATAGATCAGGAAACTAAGAGAGTTTGAGATTTGGCTAGGTTGAGATAGATGCTGTTGATACAAAATACACATAAGATTTGGCTAGACAGTTTGTCTAGTTAATGACAGACTTTGGCCTAGAACTCAGATATTCCAAATTCTATACAGTTACTTTTTAACCCTCTTACCTTAGTATTTCCCAAGTCAAAGAAGAAATGTCTTAAATTTTTTGCCATATACTGAAGGAATGGGAGAAGAGAGGAGAAAGTTGAAGAGAAAAGAGGATCTGCAATTGATATTTCGAAAGAGGACATGGGACATGATATGATTTAAAAAAAAAAAAAAGTTTGCTAGCCCACATAGTGTATCATGAGGCAGACAAGCATAGAATTTAAGAGCTTGAACATTGAATTCAAGTTGTGTGGGTTCTATTTCTGGCACTTCTACTTCCTAGCTGTATGACTCTGGGCAAATTATTTCTCTTTGCCTCAATTTTTTTTTTCCTTTTCCTTTTCTCATTGATAGAAGGGAGGTGGGTACTAATAATAACTACCTTAGTAAAGTTCCGGACTTAGGCCTATTAGTGGAGAAGGAAAACCAGTTATGTGGTGATGAGTTGGCTTTAAAATACTAGGTTTAGCGGCTGTATATGACTCAGCACAAAATAATTTCAGACTTTTAATCAAGAAATAAATAGTAGGTGTGTTTTGAGGGCTTTCATTTAATACATACTCTGACTTTCTGCTACCTGTTACAGTGAGGTAGCAGAGTAAGGGTTCATTTTATTTAAAAAGCACCAGCAGTGGTCATTTCTCCGGCCATTTGTCAGGAATACACATGGATGGCAGCCTGATAGACCAAGTCAGGTAGGAAATGAATATGAGAGTACAAAGATTCAGGAATTGCTCTAGCCTTCTAATAAGACTCTTACTCAAAGCCATAGATTGGGTACTTCCTTTGGATAAGGGAAACAAAAATAAGTAAAAATTCAACTAGAATAAATGTACAGCTTTCAGATTATATGGAAACTAACCTGAGTCCATAAGGTCATCTGGATGAGTTTAATGTTAACCTCTCTAGCTGCTCCTAGACCATTTCTGCCTGAAGTAGCTAAAGTGTTTTTTAATTCTGCTTAGTATTCTCTCCCTCCTTAGCAGGTATTCAGTATCTTTTCATTCATGTGGATGAGCTTGGCAAACAGCCACTCTGTAGTTTGGTGGATAGCAAGTTGGAGATGAGGTAATAGAGCCTCATCTATGTGCTATCTGTACATAATACACAGAGGTCCTTCTGAGCCCAGGAAGGGTTATACTGGCAGAGTTTGGGGAGAGCCTGATGTGAGTTCATATACATTTGACAGTAGAGGCCTTGGGAATATGTAGGGGTAGAGAGAACCTGTAGTTTTCTTCTCCCAGGATAGCACAGTGGTATGAGAGCTACCTTTGTAAGTAAGGATGATAATGTTGTCTTTCTGCTTTTAAGGAACTTGTGCTTACTCTGGTTCCCCAGTTTTAAGATGCTGAAATTTGTAGGGACACTCAGTTTCTGCATCATTAAAAGTGAACAAAGTATATCTTAGAGTTCAGGAAATATGGTTAGAAATACAAGTCATATTTACCTAAATAGTTAAATAAATTATAAAACTTTAACTCTTAAGGCAGCAATGAAGAAGCTATAATTATTAGGCAGCAAATAGTTGACTATCAAATTAATTTCATTGGTTACAGAAGATGGAGAGATTACTTTCGGTGATCAGGAAAGAGTGAAGAGGAAGTGTTTGAGTAAACTATTGTAGTACAGACAGTATTTGTATGAATAAGATTAAAAGGAAGACAACTTTCTGGAAATGTGGAATGTTGGGACCACAAGTACAGAGACCTCAAAATCACAAAATTCAGTAAAGAGTAAATGATCTTGCTATATAGGTAAATAGTGTGATAAGGCAGGTAACCCTTCTGTTCAAGAAATGTAGCCTATCCTTTGGTGAGTAGAGAGTTACTTAAAAATAAATTTTTATGCAGGGAATGACACAAAGGATTTTGTAAAGATCAATATATTGTGGTATGAGGGATGGATCCGAAGTGAAAGTGACAAGAAATAGGACGATCTGGTAAGACATTACTACATAGGCCTACTTGCAATGAAATAAGACTTAGGATGATAGGGTCAAGATCACAAAATAATGGAAAGAGGAGCGATGTCTCAAAGGAAAAAAATACTGGCACATTTGGCAACTGAGGAAGATATAAAATCATATATATTCACTCCCCCCACAGAATGACGGCTCCTGAATTAAACCCCATGTGTTTTATTCAGGCTTTGACAAGGTAGCTGCAGTTGTGTGATGCAACTACCAAATTGTTTGATTTTGATAGTTTCCCTTATAAATGGGAAAATCTAGTTGTGTGAATAAAAAAATAAATTTTTACTCATTGTCCTCCATTGATAGCATTGATGGGTAATAAAGTTTAGTGTTACTTTCTCTTCTGTAGAGTAGATATTTTCTCTAGATTGTTTATTGTTTGCTATTGTTTTTATTTTCAAAGGGGAAAATGGTGTAGGTTTTATAGCTACTACGAGTTCAAATGCAATAATTAGAAAGGACACACAAATTTTGAAATAGTATTTTATGCCTCTTGATCTCAGGTACAAAACACGAGATGAAGCAGTTAAATAGCAAAGCGAGACAGGAGGGACAGAGAATTAAAGTAAGTGTTTTCTATATATTGCATCTATGTTCCCATTAATCTCTGTTTTGTTATGTAACTGCTCCTTCTGAATGTTCTGAATGTGAAGAAAAACTATGGGTGAGAAAAGGGTGTATTTTAAAGTTAGGTTTAAATAGACCCATGAGGGAAAGTGTTGTTTGTTACTCTTCTTTGTATTCAAAACAGCACCTGCCTATAACTTGTAATCTTAGTTCTTGGATAAGGAAAAATTGGGTTAGGATGATGTAAGCTCCTTTAAATCTCTTGCTACCAGATATTTAAAATGAAAGAAATCACACAGCTATCAGGTTGTCTACTTTTCCATTTTAAGCTAGGCAGACCTTCTACTTTTTTCAGTTTAGCCATTCTTCCAGGGACAGTGTCCGTTCAGATACTGTCACATAGCTTTTGGAACCAGGCTTTATGTCAGTTTGTCACCTCACTGTAAGTTTCACCTAACTTTGCATGCCTGTCATTATAGCATCTTTATCAGGACTTATCTTTACAGTTCTCTTTTTTAAATCTTCTTATTGTTTAGTCTTTAAATTAACAAGTGAAAGTCAAAACATATTACTGTTTGAATATCTCTTACGTCCCTTTTTGTAATTGTTGAGGTCTTATTTCTGGCAGCTTTTTTATTATTTTCTATAGATTTACATATTTCTTATCCATAAGAACAGAATGGAGGGTAGATTTGGGCTGAATACCTTTCTAGGTTCACTTAGCCTATTTTTGTCAATAGCAATAATCATAACTAGCATTTGTTATAATATCATTTAAAACCTTTCACCTGTTCCCTATTTTATGCTTCACACCAGCTTATCAAGAAGCCATTTTTAAAATCCTGTCCATTTTAGAAGTGAGGAAATTGAGGTTCAGAGAAGATGGATAACTTAACAGATATTAAACATCCAAGACTAGTAGCCAGGCAGTATGACTCTAAGTTACTCTCCCCTTCTACCATATCACTTGCCAACATGTAAAAGACCCCAAAACTGTTGTTATTCCTCCTTTTCTAGGACTTTAAAGGCAGACACTCCAGAAGTTGTAAGATGATGGCACTGTCATTATTTCTTATAAAAATATTATTTACATTTTATACTTAAAAAAATATAAGCCATAGAATCAATTAGATACGTTTACTTCCTGGTTTCACCACTATATTTGACCTTGGAAAAGATAGATACTTAATTTCTGAGCCTCAGATTTCTCATCTGCAAAGAGATTTATCTCGTAACAAGTGTGTGAGAATTAATACAGGAAGTTTTATAAAGCACAATATCTGGAATTTATTAAGTAGGTTATAAGTGTTCTTCCTCTTACATCCAGTCTCATGAAAAATTACAGATCCATTTTGATACAGAAGTACGTAGGAATTTTACAAGTCTCAGATGCTCCTTAGAGAAGCTGCTGTTTTGAATTCCTGGAGTATGTCCTGAACAAGATGAGGGACCTGTTGCAGTTTTTAAATGACCAACAAGAGGTTCTGTAGGTCAAGAAAAGTAAATTGTTCGCAAAATTGAAACTATTGGAAAAGTTTATTCCATTATAGATGTTGGGATTTAGAGATTATTGGGGAAAAAATTGGGCAACCCAGATTTTTATAAATAGAGATTCTTACTAATCTACATTCTTATGACAGGCTGTTCCTTAAATTTGTTTGAAAGGATATCTACCCCACAGGGTAGTTATGAGATCTAAATGAGCTTATGTATGTCAAAGGCTTAGCATGAGCAATTAATTTTAGTTCCTTTTGTGATGTACTTTTGTCATATATTCTAACATTTGTATTTTGAAAATAACAAGCTTGGAGTGTTTTTCCTTCAGTGTATTGAACTGATACTTAATCCTTTGTCCTATCAAATGAAATAATTACTTTAATGTGGTTTTATATCAGAATGTGCTTCTTTTTGCATGGAGCAGCCCGCTTCTTGGTGTTTAATATAAGAAGTTATTTAGTGATTAACAAGAAAGTATCAACTGTCCTGTAAGCAAATATGGTCTCCATATTGGTGATACCATTACATCTCATTGGGTTTATAGTTTTCTGAGTTCTTGCTCTTTAAATATTATTTTTGACTTCCCACTAACCTTACGTTACTCTCTTAGATCACTTTATATTCACTTGCTTCCCAGTTTAGAATTCTGTAGTCTTCTCTTGGGCTTGTACTCTTTGTAGGCTGTTCACATGGAATCCTTTTTTCTCTCAGTTCTTTCATTCATGCAACATTTATTGAGATTCCATAATTTTCTGGTCTTTGGAATAGTTAAGCAAAATAAAATGATCAGTCCATACTATCTAGGCAAATAAGTGCTCATTCTCATGGGGAAAACAGATTATTATACTCTATAGTGATAAAAGTTATGATAATGATGGCCCAGGGAGAGTAGAAGCACAGAAATTGAAGCAATACTTGGTTATCAAACCTCTAGGGCACATCAATTGAAAATGGTAATCTGTTTATAATATAAAGAACAAAGGACTTAAGCCCGGAGACTTTCCCATTAGACAAGTGAACTTGATCAGATGTTACTTACTCTGGACATTAGTTCATAACATGTAAAACAAAAATTTTCTCCAAGATCATGGTTTTTCACACTGTGCTTAATAGGATATTAATAAATAATTTGTAAATACAGAGCTCCATAGTCTAATATATTTATATATTATTGAGTTAGACAAAATTAGACTTACTTGTTAGATTTCTCAGTTTTTAATATTCCACATGCTAATATGCAAGTTATAATTCCTTAAGAAAGGAATAGAATATACTTCTCACAGTTTTTTCCCCACCCTGGAATCCTGCATTACTTATGAATTGAGTTTGACTGCTAGTAATAGTCTCAAGAAATAGTTCATTAGATGACATACATTTAATCATTAATTTAGATCTGTGATCCATTGTGAGTTCATTTTTGTATAAGGTGTGAAGTAAGGGTTGAAATTGATGGTTTTTTTTTTTTTTTTAAATAATGCTATCCAGCTTTGTTACCACCATTTGTTGAAAAGATGATCTTCCCCATTGAATTCTCTTGTTATCTCTGTTAAAAATCAATTGACCATGTATGTGAGGGTCAATTTCTGAACTGTTTTGTTCTACTGATTTTTCAAAGCCTTTACAGCAATACCATAGCACCTTGATTACTGTACCTTTAAAATAAATCTTCAGGGGTGCCTAGTTGACTCGGTTGGGTGGCCGACTGTTGGTTTTGGCTCAGGTCATGATCTCAGGGTGATGAGATCAAGTCCAGTGTCAGACTCCGTGCTCAGTGGTGGGGGAGGAGGGGTTTCCTGCTTAGGATTCTCTTTCCTTCTGTCTCTGCCCCCCACCAAGTGAATGAATAAATCTTAAAAAAAAAAAAAATCTTCATATCAGGTAATGTAAGTCCTCCAACCTTGTTACTATGTTTCAAAATTGTTTTTGCAAATTCTAGGCACTTTGCATGTAAATTGAAAAATTTTAAACCAGCATATCAGTTTTTAAAGATTTTATTTATTTGAGAAAGAGAGAGAGCATCAGTGGTGGGGGGACGGAGGGAGAGGGACAAGCAGACTCCCCACTGAGCACAGAGCCTGATGAAGGGCTCATCCCAGGACCTTGAGATCATGACCTGAGCTGAATTGAGACACTTAACTGACTGAGCCACCCAGGTGCCCCCAGTTTCTACAATTCTGAGATTTTGGTTGGGATTGTGTTGAATTTATAGATCATTTTAAGGGGAATTGATAACAGTGTGGAGTCTTCTGATCCACGAATGTGGTGTATCTCTCTATTTAGTTCTTCTTTAATTTCTTTCAGTAATGTTTTGTAGTTTTCAGTGAACACATCCTGCACATCTTTTACTTAGTTTATCTCTTTCCTAATTTTTGATGCTAGTATAAATTTTTTATTTCAATTTCTGAGTCTTCATGTCTTATGTAAGACTACAATACATTTTTGTATGTGGATCTTGTATCCTGCACCTTGCTAAACTCACTAGTTGTGGTAACTTTTTTGTACATGCTAGAAGGTTTTCTATTTGGATAGTACATCATCCATGAATAATGCGAGTAACTCTTTCTTTTCCAGTCTGGATTTTTTTTCTTCTTATTGAATTGGTTATGATATCTTGTACAGTGTTGAATAGTAGCAATAAGAATGGTTAGCTTTGCCTTGTCCTTGATGTTGGGAAAACTGTGTTTCACCATTAAGCATGATGTTAATTATAAGTTTCATTGATGTGATTTATTAGATTGAGGACATTCCCTTCTATTCCTAATTGTTGAGAGTATCAAAAATGGATTTCTGGATTTTATGAAATGTTTTTTCCACATTTATTGAATTGGTCATATAATTTTTTAGTGTGTTACTCTAGGCATTATATTTGATTACTGTTTTAAATTTTAAACTAACTTTGCATTCCTGAGATAAATAGCACTGGGTTATTATATATTATCCTTTCTATATATTATTGAATTCAATTTGTTAAAATGTTAAGAATTTTTATATTTGAGTAATACTGATCTGTAGGATTTTTTTTTCTTGTACTGTGTCAGAATTTGGTATCATGCTAATATGGGCTTCAAAGAATGAGTTGAGAGGTATTACTCTTTAACTTCTTGAGGAATATGTGTAGAATTGGTATTATTTCCTCCTTAAATGTTCAGTAGAATTTATCAGTTAAGATATGTGTGCCTGAAGTTTCTTCTAGGGATGATTTTTAATTATAATTTCAGTTTTGTGAATAGATAAAGGACTATTCAAGTTACTTATTTTTTCTTGAGTGAACTTTATTAGTTTGTGTATTTTAAGAAATATGTCCATTTGTCCATTTCATCTAAGTTGAATTTATTGGCATAAAGTTGTTCATAATATTTGTTATCTTTTAAATATTTGTATGAATTATCTTTTGATTATATCAACGAAGTACCACAAATTTTGTTTCTTAAAATAATACACATTTATTGTCTGTCAGTTTCTGTTCATGAGGATTTGGGTGTAGCTTTGCTTGGTCCTCTGCTTCAGGGTCTCTTATAAGGTCGTAAGCTTGTCAGAGATACTGGTCAGAATCAGAGTACCATCTGAAAGACCTTTTGGAGAACAATCTGCTTCCAAGTTCATATGTGTTTGTCAGGATTCAGTTTTTTCATTTGTTGAACTGAAGGCCACAGTTCCCAGTGGCTATTGGCTGGAAACTGCCTTCTTCTCTATCTTGCTAGCCAGGCCTTTCCATCGTGGCAGCTTACTTCATCAAAGCCAGCAAGGGAGGAGGTCTTCTAGCAAGATAGAAGACACAGTATTATGGAGCCTAATCACAGAAATGACATCATATCACTTTTGCCATATTCTTTTGGTTAGAAGCAAATTACTAGGCCCACTCACGCTCCAGGGGAATGGTTTATATAGGGGAATGGATACCAGAGATCATTGAGGGCCATTTTAGAGTCTGCCTAGCACAATATTTGTAGAATCTATAGTTACAGTCCCTAACTCATTCCTGATATTATTAGTGAATTGTTTCCTTTTTTTTTTTTTTCGGTATGGCTGCAGGCTTATCATTTTACTGATATTCTCAAAGAACTAGTTTTTTGTTTCATTGGTTTTCTCTGTTGTTTTTCTGTTTTCAATATGTTTGACTTCTGTAACTCTTATTTTGAATTTAATTTGTTCTTTGTTTCCTAGGTATTTTTTTTTTAAAGGTTTTATTTATTTGAGAGAGAGCAAGAGAAAGAGAGAGCATGAGCAGGGGGGAGGGGGAAAGGGAGAGGAAGAAGCGGATTCCCTGCTGATCAGGGAGCCCGATGCAGGACTCCATCCCAGGATCCTGGGATAATGACCTTAGCCAAAGGCAGACGCTTAACCATCTGAGACATCCAGGCACCCTGTTTTCTAGTTTCTTAAGGTGTAATTGAGGTCATTGATTTGAAACCTTTTATCTTTTCTAACAGGTGTTTTAGTGCTATAAATTTTCCTCTGACCATGGTATTACCTGCATCCTACAGTTTTTGCTATGTTGAGTTTTCATTTCATTCAGTTCAAAATACTTTATAATTTTCCTATTGATTTCTTCCTTGAATACTTACTTAGAAGTATATTGTTTGATTTTGAAATATTTGAGGATTCTCTAGTGATATTTTTATTATTGATATTTAATTTAATTCCATTATGGTCAAGAAATATGATTTAGTCCTTTGTATAGGTCCATATTTCTAGCTGGTATTATTTTTCTTGTGATTAAAGAACTTCTTTTAACACTCTCATTGTGCAGGTCTGGTGCTGATGAGGTTTTTCATCTTCTGTGTGTCTGAAATATTCTTTATTTTTTTGCTGGGATAGAGTTCTAGGTGGAGATATCTCCCTCTTCCCTAGTCCCCGTCAGCAATCCTAAGATTCACTTTGTTTCCCCTCTCTCAGGGATCAGTATCCTGCACTGTCCACATCCGATGTCTCAAAACTGCTGTTTAGTTTTTTGATTGTTTCAAATGTGAGGGTTAATCTGGTCTCTGTTACTTTGTCCTGTCTGGAAGTGCTAATGGAAATGGAGTTTTTAGCTAGGCTGATCTGATAAGGGCCATGGATATGCTTTGAAAGTGGAAACCCTAGGAGCAGCACATACCAGTGAATGGAGAAACGAAGCCTGCACAATCAGCTTTTTCTGCACAAGACTGAAAGTACTGGCTTACTCCAGAAATCCTTGGAATTTTAATACCTTGTTCACTATTGTGTAATTGCTTTCCTTACTACCAACTGTCCCCAAGTAATTGTCTACTGATATTTTATAATCAGAAGACAAAAATCTGTTCTTTAATATAGTAATATTAAATAACTGCCACCAACTAGCTGTGTGATGTTAGGCATGTCCCTTGACTTCCCTGAATCTTTTTTCCTTTCTGTTGAAATGAGGCCTCTGTTTTAAGTAAATAGTCTTCAACCAGGGTTTCCAGATTCTGACAGTAGTGGTAATCAGGGTTCATAATTTATTTTAAAATATAGTAAATAGTCTATTCCAGCCATTTACGTAATATGTTCCAGGGACCTCTCTGTGTCTCTGAGACCCTTTTAGAGTGTTTGCTAGGTTAAAACTATTTTCATACTACTAAAACATTTTTTGCCATTTCAGTCTTGTTCTTTCCTGAGTGTTCTCTGAAGTTTGCAAATGCTACATGATATATGATAATGTTTTTGCTCTGAGTTCTTGTGTTTTTAATTTTTCAGGTTTACTTTCTAATGTGGTAAATATCACTGGATATGTTCCACATAAAAGCTCCTTGGGGTTCTCAATATTTTTTAAGACAATATATTTTTTTAAAGATTTTATTTATTTGACAGAGACACAGTGAGAGAGGGAACACAAGCAGGGGGAGTGGGAGAGGGAGAAGCAGTCTTCCCGTGGAGTAGGGAACCTGAAGCAGGGCTCAATCCCAGGACCCTGGGATCATGACCTGAGCGGAAGGCAGACACAAGACAAAATATGTTTTAAGACAAAATATTTTTATATAACAGGTCCCGAGACCAAAGGGATTCTGAGACCTTGAAAATGGCTTGCCTAATGGAAATTATTCTCTATTTAAGTGTGTACTCTGTTGTCAGATTTCTCAGTGCTGGAAATGAAAAAAATCAGTGACTAACATTAAGTCATCTGTTGTCATAGTTCCCAACTTTAAATCAGTTCTCTACCATTCTCTGACTTTGAGAAAGTTAAATTCTCTAAGACAAAATTTCCTGTTTTGAGATGGGGAAAATGCAGTATCTATAGATAGTGGCGCATAGAAGGCACTCAATAAAATGTAACTGTGATGATTATGATGCCACCAGAGGTGTGTGCTTGTTGACATTTTTGTTTTCTAGTTATCAGCTTGTTTCATTATGCTTTAGGGCATTTTTAGTAAATCTTAATGCTATTTCTTCTACCTGCCTGAGAGTGCTTGTTCTGCTTTGATGTTCTCATTTGAAGTTGAGCTGATATATTACCATCTTCCAAACTATTCTTACTCAGCTCAGGAAGTTTAACTTGGAAGTTGGCACACTGGCTTGGGCATCATTTAAAATTTCATTGGTTATGCCATCTTGCCCATTAGAGTAATAGGGAGTCTAAGAATACTGATCAAACCTTTGGAAACTGTAATGGGACACACCTCAGACTCAGAACTCATGCAGAAGTTACTCAGTTTATTGAAATATTTTTAGGTATTGTTTCTTTTTTCTAAACTATGAGCTCCTTGAAGTCAAAGACCGTTTTATTCATTCTTGTATCCAAGCACCTAGCATAGTGCCTGATCAATTATTGGCAGTAATACTGATGTATACATATGCATTGTCACACTTCCATATGCATGGTTTAATCTCTTTAATTTTATGAGTAACTAGATTAAAATGATATGAAAGGTAAAAGGGGTAGGTTATAGGGAAGAGGAGAATGAGAAGGAAGTCAAGAGCTAGAAAGACAAAAAAAGATCCCTCTCACAGAAGTGTCCATAAACACACTTGAATGCATCTAAGTTAGAGATTGATAGTACACATTGAAGACATAAGAACTCAAAGCAGGGGCGCCTGGGTGGCTCAGTTGCTTAAGCGACTGCCTTTGGCTCAGGTCATGATCCTGGAGTCCCGGGATCAAATCCTGCATCGGGCTCCCTGCTCCACGGGAAGCCTGCTTCTCCCTCTGACCCTTCCCCTCTTTCATGTGCTCTCTCTCTCTCTCTCATTCTCATTCTCGCTCTCTCAAATAAAATCTTAAAAAAAAAAAACTCAAAGCAGAGGGGCACCTGGGTGGCTCAGATGGTTAAACGTCTGCCTCCAGCTGAGGTCATGATCCCAGGGTCCTGGGATGAGCCCTGCATCCAGCTCCTGGCTCAGCAGGGAGCCTGCTTCTGCCTCTCCCCCTGCTCATGCTCTTTCTCTCTGTATCTCTCTGGCTCAAACGAATAAATAAAATCTTAAAAAAAAAAAAAAAAAAAAGAACTCAAAGCAGAGAGCAGAAAAAAAAAGAGAAAGTCAATTATTGCTCTAAATGAAATTGTGACATTTGATCAAGTAGATGATAATTCAGTTTGTGCCACTATTAGTCTTAATATTTAAGTGGCACATCTTCCAGTCTTTCTTAGGAGGTATATTTAAAAAGACTGGTAATAGGGAGGGAAAAATGAAGGGGGAGGAAATCGGAAGGGGAGACGAACCATGAGAGACTATGGACTGTGAGAAACAAACTGAGGGTTCTAGAGGGGAGGGGGTTGGGGGATGGGTTTGCCTGGTGATGGGTATTAAAGAGGGCACGTATTGAATGGAGCACTGAGTGTTATACACAAACAATGAATCATGGAACACTACATCAAAAACTAATGATGTAATGTATGGTGACTAACATAACATAATAAAATAAAATTTAATAAATAAATAAATAAATAAAAAATAAAAAGACTGGTAATACTGTGAACTACTGTTGATTATCAAAGGGATCCTGGTCTCCTGTTTCTCTAAGTATCTGAAAATTTTGTATTGTGTGCAAATGTAATTAATCTTATATTTTTGTAAGTATCTGAAAATACAGTAAAACAGTATCAATTTGGATGCATGCCTGAAATACAGTATTTTACTTTTAAAGAAGTAACTATCTCACTATTTTTACTTTTAATTATGTGTATTGGCCAGAAGTATTCTAATAAAGTAATGCCACTTAAACTTGCCTTGCCAATTTTATTTAATTGGATAAATAGAATATACACACACATCAGAGTAGAGTTTGCCTCTGATAATGGATCAGATAGCTATTTCTGTGGTTGTTTACTAAATAAAGTTGCTGGTTTGTGTTTTAATATCATATTGTATGAAGAATACTATGTTTGTACAATAGAATAGCCATGGAATGAGATGCTTCACCTGAGAAGCATTCAAAAATCCATACTAACAGAACAATAGATTGTATTTATCATGCTTACTCTAGGGTGCATGGTTTTTTAGTTGAGTAGAAGAAGGGTAGAACTATTTTTATTGCATGAATTTTATTCTTGAATTCACTTAATTTGGTTATTTAAATACATGTGTGATATGAGTGAACTAAGATATCTGGACCCACAAGAGTCGGGCTTTTAGTGATTTTAAAAAGTTGGTTTGTCCATATGGAAATCTAGAATGTGTTCCTCAAACTGGTGAATGAGTACTCCCCCAGGGGTCATTCCTCAGCAGTATGTTAGAGTTGCTCAGAGGCATTTCTGGTTAGGCAACTGATGGAGAAGGAGATAGCTTCACATACTGATAAGCTGCCAAACATGGAAAAATAAGTGATGGATCTTTTGCTAAAAAAGGGCCATGAAAATGGGAAGGGTAATGTATTTAGAGTTTAATTCCTTTGATGTTCTTAACAATAAAGGCTAACCTAAAGAAGTTTTTTTAAATACATCTTTGAAATATTAACATATTGATGGGAATCTGATCCTAAAGCTGCAGATGTGGTTATTTATAAATATAATTTTTAAAAGTACTTTCTTAAAAGAATTAGAAGCTTTCTCAAAAATATTTTAAATGCTTTGTCAAATTTAAAAATTCTGAGAGTTGAAAATGAGGAATGTACAAAATCCAAGAAAAACTTGATGAACTCTGACCTACTCATTTTTTTTTTTTAAAGATTTTTTATTTATTTATTTGACAGAGAGAGACACAGCGAGAGACGGAACACAAGCAGGGGGAGTGGGAGAGGGAGAAGCAGACTTCCTGCCGAGCAGGGAGCCCGATGCGGGGCTCGATCCCAGGACCCCGGGATCATGACCTGAGCCGAAGGCAGACACTTAATGACTGAGCCACCCAGGCGCCCCTGACCTACTCATTTAATATAGAAGTTTGAGCTAGGAGGACCATGTTTAGTTTTCAGAAGCCCATTTACCCTTAAAAAGTCATCTCTAAAAGTTATGGGGTTTGTATCAGATATATTCACACAGAGTAGTTGCACCTACCTCTCTTATTTGATGGTGATGCTTTTTCTATTTTTCAAAGGAAGTCCTGAAAAAAGAAAAAAAGGAAGTCCTAACTTTTCAGCTGCTGAGAACTCTCCAAGAGAAAGTTCAGGAATCAGGGGCACTGTCTTCCTTTGGTATTAGGTAGAAGTAGAGTTTTCTTTCTTTGTTCTTTCTTTCTTGGAATATCTGTATGGCACCTGTGGTCCTTTAGCTAGGTGACTACCAGGGGTTCCAGAGATCTAGGAACTGAAGAAGGGATGATGGGTCTTTCTCTTGTCTGGGTAACTTCAGTGCTGCAAAAACAAGTCACCAGTTTCCAAAGGAAGATTAGGTGCTTCCTCTGACTCTGTTTCTCTGGGTAGGCCTCAGGTTGAAGTTGGATTTAAGGCTCAGACCCTAAAGATTCTTACCCTTGTAGGAACAATTTTTTTTTTTTTTTTTAATTTTCAGTGTCATTCAGATGCTCCCTTTTGTTAAATGGAATAGAGTTACATAGCCTTTCTCTAGACTTTTCCCTCACATTTCATTGCAGTGAATATTAATTATTAATTATAATTGCCATGTCATTATCATAAACTCCATCTTACACGGGGCATTCAACTACTGGTCCTAGTGGTATATGATTTTGCTTTTAGGTTCGTTGGGGCCTCTCTTTACATTCTCTGCAGGAACTATCTCAGCATCACAGGAGGTTGCTGCAGTTTATTCCCACCTTGGACAAGGGGAATATTCTTCAGGAGGAATGAATGAATGTACTTGATATCTACTTACCATAGGAAAATTTTCCATTTCCCATTTTGTTTGCTTTTTTTTTCCATCAGAATCCAGGGGTTCAAAAAGTTCTCAAAAGCTCTTATGACTACCTCCACTATTTCAAATACCACTTGCTGAATTGGGTGGTTTAAAAAATTTTTTTTGATTGTTTTGTTGTTGCATTTTCCTGGCTTAATTCCTTTTCACCTGTGAATTACTGTTTCAACAAATATACTCCTCATTTTATGTCTCTAGCCTGTCATTGAGCCATTTAATTCACAATAATTCTAGGGAGGAACAATTAATACCAGAGAGGCAGGATTGCATGGTGGGCTCTAGAATCAGATTGCTTGGGTTCAGACTCATCCTGCTACTTACTGTTGGATATCATTTGAATTATGTAAATTCTCTACACTCATTTTCTTATGTATGTAATGGGAGTAACAGTTCATGGGGTTGTGAGGATTCATGATGTTGTAAGGATTAAGGGAGTAGAGCCCTTAACTCATATTCTTGCAAATAGTATCAAATGTATGCTGATGCTATTATTGTTGGCACAGAAAACCTTAAATTATATGGATTGAGAGAAGACTTCATGTGCATTCCTAGAAGGAATCCCTGATCTTTCATCTATGGTTTATTTACTTCTACCTTCAGGGAACTAAATCCAGGCCACGGATTTACCACCCATATGAGCCAGTTATCAAAGGAACATTCTTTTATTGTTATACTTTTAATTTGGGCTTACCCTTAAAGATGAGTGGCTTTATTCATAGGAGCTGGAAGAGGCAGTATAAATGTCTGGATCATGGTCATTATCACCGTGGCTGACAAGAGGATCCAAAAGTATTGTTCTATCGATATTACCAGGATACACATTACTGTTTTCATCATGAACTGTGAACTGTTATGCCTGTGAGGTCAGGATCTAGCAATCAGCATCAGTCAACACTCTTGCCAAGTGGCTATAGCAGCCTGTGTAACACTGAGCATCAAGACCAGATCCTGGCAACAAACTAAAAATATTACTGTATTTCTGTCAAATTTTGCTTGATCAACACCTGGAGTAATGGATGCAGTTTTATTTATAGAACATTAATGAAACTAAGGAGCCTAGAGAAGATTAACTCATTTAACAAATGTGGTCTTGAATATTTATTATGGCAAATGACTACCTTTTAACCCAGGTCAGACTATTTTAGGTAAGAAAAAACTACATAAGGGTTAAATGAACTGATAAGGAAATGCACTTGTGATTGCTTTGCTTTTTACCATCTGGAAAGTGCATCACAAGTTACATAAAACTTGTAAGTGGGCTTTGGAAGCTTTCTTTCATAAGTTGGGGCTGTCTGTATAGCTCAGAAACTTTCTGATTCAGTATGAAATATGAGACTTTTTTCTTAAATGATAGTATATTTCTGTCCTACAGAACAGTTTGGCAGTGTCTAGTAACTTTGAAGGTGTGCATACTCTATAACCTAGAATTCTACTCCTAGAGAGAATTTCACATAAATTCTCATGTTTATGCAAGGAGACATATTACTGAAGTGTTTATAGCAGCCTTTTTGTAATAGGGGAAAATGGGAAGTGAGTTAAAAGTCATTGAAAGGGGAATGGATAAATTGTGTTATGTTTATACATAGAATATTATATAGTAGTGACATGTATATACCAGTGCTATATTTTTTCAACATGTGTCAGTCTTACATATTGAATGTTAAGCGAGTAAAGAAAAAAAGATACTATTTAGATAACATTTTAAAACATGAAGAATGGTGCTATATATTAGGGAGTGTACATATGTAATAGAAGTATTAAGTAACGCATGAAAGCAATAAAAAGACAAATTTAGAATATTGTTTACTTCAGAGGGGAATTTGAGAGAATTCCATAGGGTTTTAAGCTATATTGGCAATGTTTTATTTGTTGAATAGTGGATACATAGCTATTTATTACATACATTTTTATATGTGTAAACTAGTTTAGAAACATTTAAAAATCGGAAAAAATGTCAAAACGTTACTGACTTTGTGAATCTTTTTTTTTTCCTACTTAGTTGATGCTATTTCTGTATAATTACCAATTTTCTATCTTGAAAGTATGGTACTTTAATCATGTTAGAGGAAAAACTGAAAAACCGTATATTTTTTTGAAAGCAATAAATGGTTTTCATAGAAATTTTAGAAAATATAGACAAGTAAAATTTAAAACCCTTAATACTTACAATTTCTAGTCTTTTCCTTATAAATTTTATAGAGGTTAAATATTATTATTCTGTATACTAATTGATTTTTGCTTTTATTTTTCTCACCTAATATAAAATAAATATCATTCAACAAAATTTAACATATGGAACTAGTGTTTTAAAATTATTTAAAAATATGTTAAAAAAAATACATTATTGTACTGAATGCAAGAACATTGTTTTGCTCATTGGTAGGTATCCTTTCTTCTTGGAATTAGTTATCGCTTCTTAATGCAAGGGTTATTGTGACTATGTTATTTGTTCCTAGGTTTGATTTATTTGAATTGATCTCACAAATAGTAAATATTTGAAATTTTTAAAAAGATTTTATTTATTTGAGAGAGAGAGATATCATGAGCAGGGCGAGGGGTAGAGAGAGAAGCAGGCTCCCCGCTGAGCAGGAAGCCTGATGCCAGCTCAATCCAAGGAACCTGGGACCGTGACCTGAGCAGAAGGCAGATGCTTAACTGACTGAGCCACAGAGGTGCCCCAAATATTTAAAAATATTTATTGAACACTTATTTTATGCTTCATCTTAATCTGTTGACAACAGTAGTTGAAGATAAAAGCTTTTAAAATATGTAAAATCTGAGGCTGTTTTTGCAGTGGAGTGCCATTTTAACTCTTTTATCTAATTTTCCCTGGTTGCATATAGTATGTGAAAGGGACAGTGGAAGAATCCGTTTAAGAAGGTGCGCTCTTTAGAACTTAATGAGGTGCTAGTGGTAGTAGAAGAAGAAATAATAGGGACTAATATTATTTTACCATGTATCAGGCTCCATAATATACGATTTATGAGATAATATAGACTAGTTCTTCCCAAACTTTAATTTGCATATGAATACCCTGCAGGTCTTTTTAAAATGTAGATTCTGATTCTGTAGGTCTTAGATGTACTCAGAGGTTCTGCATTTCAGCTATCTCCCAGAATTTGCCAGTACTGCTATTCTGAGGCCCATATTTTTTGTAACAAGGATATAGACTAGTGATTCTCAAACCATCTATGCAGGACTACCTTTTAAAAAAATATTATCTAATATATCATAGGCTAATACTTTTTGAAAATGCAAAAAGGATATGTAGAAAGAAAAGCGGGAGAAATTATATATTTAACATGAATGTAATCTTTTTTCTTTTTTAATTGAAATATAATTGATATGTTAGTTTCAAGTATACAACATAATGATTAGATGTATGTATATTACAAAACGATCATCCCATTAAGTCTAGTTAACCACACAGAGTTACAAATTATTTTTCTTCCTGTGAGAACTTTTTTTTTTTTTTTAAGATTTTATTTATTTATTTGACAGAGAGAGACACAGCGAGAGAGGGAACACAAGCAGGGGGAGTGAGAGAGAGAGAAGCAGGTTTCCCGCAGAGCAGGGAGCCCGATGCGGGGTTCGATCCCAGGACCCTGGGATCATGACCTGAGCCGAAGGCAGACGCTTAACGACTGAGCCACCCAGGCGCCCCTTTATGAGAACTTTTAAGATCTACTCTTAGCAACTTTCAGATGTACATTACAGTATTATTAACCATAGTCACAGTACTGTATACTACATCCCCAGGGCTTATTTATTTTATTTTATTTTTTTTAAAGATTTTATTTATTTATTTGAGAGAGAGAATGAGAGAGAGAGAGCACATGAGAGGGCGGAGGGTCAGAGGGAGAAGCAGACTCCCCGCTGAGCAGGGAGCCCGATGCGGGACTCGATCCTGGGACTCCAGGATCATGACCTGAGCCGAAGGCAGTCGCTTAACCAACTGAGCCACCCAGGTGCCCCGGGGCTTATTTATTTTATAACATGAAGATTGTACTTTTTGATCACCTTCACCCAATTTTCCCATATCCTAGTCTCTGTCTCTGGCAACCACCAATCTGTTCTCTGTAATTATGAACTTGAGTTTTGTTTTGTTTTAAGATTACACATCAGTGAGATTATACAGTATTTGTCTTTCTCTGTTTGACTTATTTTACTTAGCATAATGCCCTCAGGGTCTTTCTATGTTGTTGCAAATGGCAAATTTTCCTTCCTTTTTGCAACTAAATAGTACTCCATTGTGTGCGTGTGTGTGTGTGTGTGTACTCTCCTATTTCTTTATTTTTCCATTAGTGGACACTTAGGTTG
This sequence comes from Phoca vitulina, assembly GCF_004348235.1. NCBI lineage: Eukaryota > Metazoa > Chordata > Mammalia > Carnivora > Phocidae > Phoca > Phoca vitulina. The sequence continues at coordinate 23,785,480 of NW_022589723.1, forward strand.
CTTCCATGTCTTGGCTATTGTAAATAAAGCTGCAGTGAACGTAGGGGGTACATATCTCTTTTCAAATTAGTGTTTTTGTTCTCTTCAAATAAATACCCAGAAGTGGAGTTGCTGGATCATATGGTATTTCTATTTATAATTTTTTGAGGAAACTCCATACTGTTTCCATAGTGGTGTGCCATTTCACATTCCCACCAGGAGTGCATGAGGTTTACCTTTTCTCCACATCCTTGCTTGCACTTGTTTTTGTTTTTTTTTTTAATTAATCACCATACATTACGTCATTAGTTTTTGATGTAGTGTTCCATGATTCATTGTTTGTGTATAACACCCAGTGCTCCATGCAGTATGTGCCCTCTTTAATACCCATCACCAGGCTAACCCATCCCCCCACCCCCCTCCCCTCTAGAACCCTCAGTTTGTTTCTCAGAGTCCATAGTCTCTCATGGTTCGTCTCCCCCTCTGATTTCCCCCCTTCATTTTTCCCTTCCTGCTATCTTCTTCCTTTTTTTTTTTTTTTTTTTAACATATAATGTATTATTTGTTTCAGAGGCACAGGTCTGTGATTCAACAGTCTTACACAATTCACAGCGCTCACCATAGCACATACCCTCCCCAATGTCTATCACCCAGCCACCCCATCCCTCCCACCCCCCACCACTCCAGCAACCCTCAGTTTGTTTCCCTAGGTTAAGAATTCCTCATATCAGTGAGATCATATGATACATGTCTTTCTCTGATTGACTTATTTCGCTCAGCATAATACCCTCCAGTTCCATCCATGTCATTGCAAATGGCAAGATTTCATTCCTTTTGATGGCTGCAAAATATTCCATTGTATGTATGTATATGTATATATATATATATATATATATATATATATATATGTATATATATATATATATATATATATATATATACACACACACACACACACACATCACTTCTTTATCCATTCATCTGTTGATGGACATCTTGGCTCTTTCCATAGTTTGGCTATTGTGGAAATTGCTGCTATAAACATTGGGGTGCATGTACCCCTTTGGATTCCTACATTTGTATCTTTGGGGTAAATACCCAATAGTGCAATTGCTGGGTCATATGGCAGCTCTATTTTCAACTTTTTGAGGAACCTCCATACTGTTTTCCAGAGTGGCTGCACCAGCTTGCATTCCTACCAGCAGTGTAGGAGGGTTCCCCTTTCTCTGCATCCCCGCCAATATCTGTCGTTTCCTGTGTTAAGTTTAGCCATTCTGACTGGTGTGAGGTGGTATCTCATTGAGGTTTTGATTTGGATTTTCCTGATGCTGAGCAATGTTGAGCACGTTTTCATGTGTCTGTTGGCCATTTGGATGTCTTCTTTGGAAAAATGTCTGTTCATGTCTTTTGCCCATTTCTTGGTCTTCTGCCCATTTCTTGATTGGATCATTTGTTCTTTGGGTGTTGAGTTTGGTAAGTTCTTTATAGATTTTTGGATACTAGCCCTTTATCTGATATGTCATTTGCAAGTATCTTCTCCCATTCTGTCGGTTGTCTTTTGGTTTTGTTGACTGTTTCTTTTGCTGTGCAAAAGCTTTTTATCTTGATGAGGTCCCAGTAGTTCATTTTTGCCCTTGCTTCCCTTGCCTTTGGCGATGCTTCTAGGGAGAAGTTGCTGCGGCTGTCGTCGAAGAGGTTGCTGCCTGTGTTCTCCTTTAGGATTTTGATGGACTCCTGTCTCACGTTTAGGTCTTTCAACCATTTGGAGTCTATTTTTGTGTGTGGTGTAAGGAAATGGTCCAGTTTCATTCTTCTGCATGTGGCTGTCCAATTTTCCCAACACCATTTGTTGAAGAGACTGTCTTTTCCCATTGGACATTCTTTCCTGCTTTGTTGAAGATGAGTTGACCATAGAGTTGAGGGTCCATTTCTGGGCTCTCTATTCTGTTCCGTTGATCTATGTGTCTGTTTTTGTGCCAGTACCATACTGTCTTGATGATGACAGCTTTGTAATTAGAGCTGGAAGTCTGGAATTGTGATGCCGCCAGCTTTGCTTTTCTTTTTCAACATTCCTCTGGCTGTTCAGGGTCTTTTCTGGTTCCATACAAATTTTAGGATTATTTGTTCCATTTCTTTGAAAAAAGTTGATGGTATTTTGATGGGGATTGCATTGAATGTGTAGATTGCTCTAGGTAGCATTGACATCTTGCACTTGTTATTTCTTGTCTTTCTGATCATAGCCATTTTGAAGGTATGAGGTGATACCCTATTACGGTTTTGATTTGCATTTCCCTGTTTGGTGTTTTTGAACACCGTTTCATGTAGCTACTGGCCATTTGTATGTCTGCTTTGGAAAAATGCGTATTCAGATCCTTTGCCCATCTTTTAATCAGACTTAATGGGGATTTTTTGCTATTGATTGGTATGAGCTTTTGTTTTCATGTTTTTTTTAATTTTATTTATTTATTTGAGAGAGAGAGGGAGTGAGTGAGAGAAAGAGCACAGGCAGGGGGAGGGGCAGAGGGAGAGTGAGAAGCAGACTTCCTGCTGAGCAGGGAGCCCGATGGGGCTCAATCCCAGGACTCCCAGGATCATGACCTGAGCCAAAGGCAGATGCTTAACCAACTGAGCCTCCCAGGTGCCCCTTTTCTCGTTTTTTATTGAAAATAGTTGACATACAATGTTACATTAGTTTTATTCAGGTATGCAACGTAGTGATTTGACAAGTTTATATGTTATGCTGTGCTCACAAGGGTACCTACCATCTGTCACAGTAGAGCAGTTATATGAGTTCTTTATATATTTTGGATATTAACCCCTTATCAGATATATGATTTGCAGGTATTTTCTTATATCCCATATGTTGCCTTTTCATTTTGTAGATGGTTTCTATTGCTGTGCAGAAGCTTTTTAGTTTGTTGTAGCTTACTTTTGCTTTCTCTTGCCTTTGCTTTTGGTGTTAAACCCCTAAAAAATCATCACCAAGAATGATGTCAAGAACGTTACCTGTTTATGTTTTCTCCTAAGAGTCCGGTAGTTTTAGGTCTTAGGTTCTTTAATCTATTTTGATTTAATTTTCTAATCTTTTTTCTTACTTGCTTTTTTTTTTCCCCCCTAGAGGGAATGCGAGTGGGTGGGGAGGGGCAGAGAAAAGGGGAAAGAGAGATTCTTAAGCAGGCTCCACGCTGAGCTTGGAGCCCAACATGGGGCTCAGTCCCAGGACCCTGAGATCATGACCTGAGCCGATAATGGCTTTTGGCTGATTCTGCTGGCTGTGACCATGCAGAAGCTAGAGGATTTCAATAGCTGGTGTGAAATCTTGTGGCTCTTTGAATACCAAAAGTCTGTAGTTTCTTGTTCAATCCAGTTAAATAAGCTGATACTTTATCAGCCTTCTTTCTGCTACTTATTGGGTGTTCTATAGAAAAGCTGATTTAACCTTTATAATATCTAAACCCTTGCAGCATTATAAAGATTTAGCAGCTGAAATCTCACATCCATCATTTATTGAGCAACTGCTATGTATGTGCCAGCCATTGTTTTGAGGATGTAATTGTGAAAAAAACAGTCCCTGCCTTCTCAAAATTTGTTCGACATAATGACTTCTAAGTGAGATGATAAAAATAATGACCAGCTTTTATCATGTGCTTACTATGTGCTAAGCGCTTCTCCATTTGCTACAGTATATTAACTCATTTACTCCTTACAACAACCTGTGAAATGAAGGTAGTATTTATTATTATTCCAATTTTATAGATAATGAAACTGAGGCAAGAAAGATTACTTTGCCCCAAGTCACACAGCCAGTATGTATGGATGGAAAGATGGAATTCACATCTGCCAGTCTGGCTCCAAAAATTCCACATTTATCCACTACACGGTACTGTGCAATTATAACAGATAATTATGGTATAATTTAAATGGATAATTAAATAGGTAATTTCAATAAGTGTGAGCAGTGATATAATGGAAATTCTTGCTGTTGTGGGGAGCCTAGAATAAATTCACCCAATTTGGTCTTATTAGGGTCTGGGAAAGAGGGGAAGCTTTTCTGAGAAACTAAATCTTTATTGAAATAGACTTTTCCCACCCCACCATTTTTAACTATTGAAAAGAATTGGAAAGAATATTTTAAAATAGGATTAGACACTGGTTTTCATACAAAGAAATAACAAAATAGGTTAGAAAAACCAGGAATCTGTTCTCGACCTGGGGAGGTACTCTGGTGATTACACTTTATTTATTGGTTGTGTGAAATAAATTTTTTAAATGAGCTGTTTAAAAAATTAACCAATGGTAAAAGTTCTTATATTTTTGAGGAGACAAACCAGAATAGAGTATTATTATGTAAATAAACAATACTAGGTGCTTTTGTTTTGTTGTTTGTAGTAGAAGAAAATATTTGACTTACATGCAGTTTAAATTAGTTTAAAAATGGTAGTAGATTTGATTGATTACTTCAGGTCTATTGTCATATTAGAGCAGGGATTAACATTTCTGAATTCTGTACCATGAAATGAGCATAGAAAAAAGTACTAAATGCATTTTTATAGAACATGGTTCACAATATAAAGATTTTGCAAAGTGTTATGCATTCAGATGAGGCTGTTTAGGATTTGCAAATTAAATTGTAATTTAAACAGATTTTTAAGTATGAAGTTGAACAGTTTTTGTAATCTGTATATCAACTGATTTTGTCAGTTATTGATATTTTGAGTGCTTTCAATTTTTTAAAGATTTATCATTTTTGAGAGAGAGAGAGAGAGAGTGAGCACAGGGTGGGGGGACAGAGGGAGAGGAGAGAGAGAATCTCAAGCAGACTCCCCACTGAGCACGGAGCCCAAGGCAGGGCTCAATCCCATGACCATGATGAGATCATGACCTGAGCTGAAATCAAGAGTCGGACACTTAACCAACTGAGCCAGCCAGGTGCCCTATCCATTTTTATCATAAAACAGGGACAGTAATTTTTTAGGGTACATTTGGAAATATTTTTGACTCAAAATATCATGACTAAAAAGCTATAATGATAGATGATTCTGGTAATATTGTATATCCTTCATAATGTAGTGTTTATCATCCCTCATGTACAAAAGTCTCAGTTTTATTAATGGTTATTTTCATAGTAAATCCATTTTACAGAATTCAAGATCCAAATTAGGAGCTGCAGGGGATCAGGTTTGACCATAGTAATGCTCAATCAGTTTAAAATATGTACCATGATCGTTCTGCATTTAATGATCTTACTGGTTTATTCTTTTCATTCCAAAATTGAATATAGCATTCATTTATCAATACCATTGACTGATCTCCTTGGGCTCCATCTTAACAATTGCTAGCTTTGTTTTTGTTCCTTTCTTTTTACTCTAACTTCTCCCTCAGGCCAGTCACCTTCCCCTTATTTTCTCCACTCTTTAATATTCTCACTGGCCCCTGTATGATTCCACTGTCTTCCCTGCTGTTCTGTATCTTCCCTACTTCCATATTGTACTGTATTATGTTATGGCATTCTTCTCTTTTGCCATTTCTACTTATGAGCATCCATCCTCCTTGCCTAACGCTACGTGGTACTCAGGGAGTCTTCTCTTTAAACGCCAGGTCAACTAACTTCTTTCATTAAAGCTCTGTTTGACATCTCTTGTCTACTTAAAACTATATGGAGGAATATATACCTACATACATAAAAATACTTTGTTATTCTAATTGCTTCAGATTTTTTGGTTAAATGTGGAATTTCTCCCTAATTATTCTTACCTGGAAACTTCTGGTGTTTTAATGTGGTTCTGATTTGAGGGAGTGATGGTACCTAGCTGTCACCTTCCTAGCCTTGAATTTTTCCTCTCTATATGTGAAAGAGATCTTTATTTCCAGATTGTCATGGTTTTTGCTACTGGAAGTGTGGTCTGTGGACCAGTAGCATCACATCACCTTTGTGTTAGAAATGCAGAATCTCAGGCCCCACTCTAGACCGTATGCTTCCTAATCTGTATTGTAACATGATCTCTAGTCAGTTGATATGAATATTGAAGTTTGCAAAGCACTGTTCTAGGTACCACCAAGCTAGTTGGGTGATACCTAGAACATTACCATGCTGATAGAGAACTGTGTACTTTTCTAAAACTGATCTTAAACATGTGACCTATAGTGATCTTATTTAAATATTTATAAATTAGTTTGTAACTTTTCATCATGGTTCACAAAAAGTTCTATTCTGATTAATATCACTACTACCATGCAGAAGCAATGACAAGAATAATCTCGAAACAGTAGCCAGTTCATCTTTCAAGTGAGTTTTTGGTGTATTTTAGATCCAAAACTATGATAGTCATTTATAAGCCCATTTTCTTTGTTCTGTCCTCTAGCATCAGTTTGCATCTGTGGATGAAGAACTGTCTCTTTTTTGCCTCTTGGGCTGTGACTCTTCAAGAAAATTGTATGCATTAAGATGAACTTTGAGGGGCGCCTGGGTGGCTCAGTCGGTTAAGCATCTGCCTTCAGCTCAGGTCATAATCCCGGGGTCCTGGGATTGAGCCCCAAGTCTTGCTCCCTGCTCAGCAGGGAGTCTGCTTCTCCCTCTGCCCCTTCCCCGATTCATTCTCTCTCTCTCTCAAATAAATAAATAAAATCTTAAAAAAAAAATGATCCTTTGAGGTGTAGGGAAAAATGATCAAATTTCTATTAAATTTTTAGTCTTACATGAGCAAAAATTAAGCCTTACTGAAATTTTATATGTTGGTTAATTGTGTGTATATATATACATACATATACAATTTATGACTAAATAGATAGGTATTAATGGCCCACATTCAAATCTTCCTTGTACGTGATGAAAAAAGTTTATAGACTACTCTGTAGTGCAGTATGACAATCCCAGACTTTCTGAGTAGACTGGGAAATAATCTTATAGTAAATTCTGTACTATGTCCTGCAGTATGTGGATGTGCGTAGATAAGGGACAGTACTTATTATTTTTGTATGGTTGATAGTAAAATAATTTCTGTGTTCTCTGAGTGCATATTAATGGGGGCTTAGAGATGAATATGCTGTGTGTTAAGCTGTATTACATGTAATCTATGAAGTTCATATACTGTGTGTATATAATCATTTGGTGATACCCTAAAATTTAGATCTATTTGTATACTTCTGCTTTAGGAGATAGTTTTAAAAAACTTGAATGTTTTTATGATCAGGAAAGAAAAAATTCTTTTTTGGTACTTCAAGAATGAAGAGTTCTTTTATTATTCTTTTGCATTTAAATGAAGTGTGAACAATGTGGCTCACCTACAAACACATTTCTGTTGGCGTTTTTCTGGAGTAATATCATCGTGTAATGATGTGAAACAGTATTTCAGTGAGTATTTTGTAGGTTTCAATGCCTTGTTTGGACTTATATACCTAAAAGTGGCAGTGGGAAGAAGTGGCAGAAAAATACCCAGATGTCTGGGAGATAGTGATATGTCACTTAGCACCTCAAGAGTGTTAAGTTTTAAATAACAAAAGTAAACTCCAAGAAGTGACCTTAGCTAGGAGCAATTCTGTTTTGTACACAGCTTCTGCTACATGTGGCTGTGACCAACGAGACTTTGGTTGTGGTTACCAGAGGACACCCTTGTGGTCATAACCAAGTTGTAAATGTCACCAAGATTCTTCTTGAATGCCTATCACATGTGTATTAGTAATTCTAAAGTAGATAAAAATGAAACAAAGGTTCATTTGGGAGTTAGCACTCCCAGAAGATTAGTTTTAAAACAGAACAGCAGAAGGAGTTGTGACATGCATCCATAAGCAATTGTAATGATTTGACAGTTATTTAGCCCCTCAGTTCCTAGCCCTGTGGTTGAACTGACAGCATGCCTGCAAAGATAGTGAGGCCTGTTTCAGCCCCATTAATGTCTTCTTGAATGTTAGCCTGCGGTCTGGGTAATAATAAATCTTCAGTGATTGATGATTTTATAGTCCCAGGGGATTCTAGGTGATTTCTGGTTTCTGTGAGCCAGGGCAGTTAGCTTCCCTGTTTGGGCCTCTAGGAAGTTTTTTTCATCTTTACTAAAATCATTTTAAGTTAGCAGAAGTGTAGGTATCACCTGAGGTTTAATTAACCAGGATTCAAAGCCTTGTTTAAAAACAATATGATTCTGGACTAAGTATGTGTTAAGAGTCTGAGAACTATAATAGTTTTTAATCCACAGAGCTTTTGTAACATTTATTTGTAAACTTTAGTATCTTTTTTCTCCTTTGTTTCAAAAAAAATATGTTTTAAGTTGTAAAGAGAAATTTAATAACAGCTATTGTGAAATAATAACATTAGCTTTATTGTGTTCATGGTGTGTGCAATTTCATTTTAAGACTCAAGAATTTAAATCAGCTATTTTTAATAAATGTTTTCCTTTTTACATGGTTCAGTTTCTCCAGGAGTCTGTCTTGTTATACTAGTATTAAAGAGAGTATAAACAGATCTTTTTTGTTAAATATATGTTTGCCATTTAGGAAAAGATTCATTTCTAGTATATTGATTGTGGATTATTTTTAGTATTTTAAATTGTAATTACCTAACTCTTAATGAGTAGGGTTTGGAGACAGAGGAAGGAGGGTAGAGATAAACATTTTCCTTATTTATTACAACTTAAAAGTATATTTTCTTAGTTTATCCTTTTTAAAATAATGATCTGTAAAACTTTGTTTTTGGGTGTAACAAGTTCATAGGGCTAATTTTCTTTAAGATCATTAAGAAACTACTTTAAAACCTTAAAAGGAATAAAAGGAGCTCTTCTGTTTAGTTTTTCAAGTAATGAACAAGGAACTTGGTTAGGAATGACCATTTGTAAGTCTGTATATTAATTAGATGAGTGTCATTATGCTCAATTAGCAGGACTGCCAAATAATCTCTTTAATACTCTGGTCTTTTTTTTTTTTTTCCCTCTAGGGTTTTACAGACAGCCCTCATTACAGTGATCACTTGAATGACAGTCGATTAGGGGCCCACGAAGGCTTGTCCCCAACACCTTTCATGAACTCAAATCTGATGGGTAAGTTGGTAATTCTCTGCAAGTAGTATTTACAAAGCCTCTTTGGTCAGAGACATTTTTTAGCCCTTTGTCCAAGAAATACACGTAAGTATCTAGAAGAAAGTTCCTGTGTTTCTAGGGGCATCCAGGCTTTCCTTGTTCAGCTCAGTTTGAGGAGCAAGCATTCAGAAATATCACTGGTATCAAAAAAAGGAAGCAGCAATGTTTTTAAATTTGGCAGTGTCTTTGTGACATCAGGCATTTTATGTTTTCTGCTTTCTGGGCAAAGAAGCATTTTGAAACATTTGTAATTTACTATTTTTAATAATCGAATATATATGCGGCAATTAAAAATATGACAAAGCAGTGATATTAAGCAGATTTTTACTTACGTTGGACAATATTTCTTTTGGCACTATTTGATTAAAACTTAATAGTACATTTAGATGTTGGCAGCGTTTGTTTTAAGCACTTGGGTTCCTATTAGGGATTTTGAAGTTGTGTTCTGCATTAATAAAGTTGTACTTTGAAGGATATTACCTATCACCTAAACCTGATTATTGTATTTTGGCAAAACCTTTAGGTTAGCTTTTCTTTTTATTTCCCCCTTCTCCCTGCAAAACACTTACCATTCCTCCCCTCTTTCTTTCTCATGTGAAAGTTTATAGCTGTTCAATCTGAAGTGATAAACCCAAGCTTTTTTTCCCCCTAGTTTGGATGCTATTCTTTTTTTTTTTTTTAATCAGTAATTTTACCTTTTTGCAGCACCTGATTAAAAAGAACCTGTGTTTTATAACATTATTTTTCCTTCTTGCTTGTGCTGGGCCTGAGCACATTAGAAAGCTTTGTTTAATCTGTTTTACTTGTTGTCAGTGGCGTCATGTAAATATGGAAGTTTGTGTAATTGACATTGATTTCATTACTTACTCTGTTTCTTAAGGACGTGACCTATATTGTGATCTTGGAATTGTCCTTTTAAGACGCAGCCATGCTAATCTAAGTGGATTACCCAAATCCAAAATCCTGGTGGTCTGCAATTTCTTTATAAATGGTTTTGCTTTGCACAGTCTTTGTTTAATTCCCTTATCCTCTATAAAGTGTTGAGGAGACTGTCTGATATTCTAGTGTGGATTTTGCCTAAAGCAGTTACCACTTTAAAGCCAGAATCATTGAGTATGACATAAGAGTAAAAAATCTAATGAGCAATAAAACTTGTGTTTAAAATGACAATTTGTTTTAACATAAATGCAAATGAAAATCACATCATTCCAGGTAAAAATCAGAATTAAATTGAGAACAAAATAATTATCCTTGCACTTAGGCGGGGAAAACTTTCTAATTTATCTTTTTAATTTTCTGTTAAACTTACTATCAAAGTAAAATAGATGTGACACTCCACATTTCTTTCTATAGTATATGTTTTCCCCAAGTAGCATTTAATTTATTGTAAATAGGGTAGAGGAAGCTCTAGTCAGTGTTTTTGTAATTTCAGATTGAACTAAGCTTTCTTAATTGAGGCTATACTTCTTAGACGCAAAAAATCAGAAATTGCCCTTTTTTTATATTTATGTGTTTACATTTATTGTTAGCTCACAGATAACGATTCTTAAGCCCAGTAGAATTGCATCATTAGCATAGCTTTGAGCCAAGGTGACTGTTAAAATTGTGGGGATAAGTGTGGGAATTAAATGAATTGTAAGAGGGTGCCTGGGTGGCTCAGTCGTTAAGTGTCTGCCTTTGGCTCAGGTCTTGATCCCCAGGGTCCTGGGATTGAGCCCCGCATTGGGCTCCCTGCTTGGCAGGAAGCCTGCTTCTCTCTCTCCCACTCTCCCTGCTTGCATTCCCTCTCTCGCTGTCTCTCTGTCAAATAAATAAATAATAAATAAAAAATCTTTAAATGAATTCTAAGAAGTATGCATGTCAGTCACTTGCGCTGAGCATCTGTTGACTTAAAAATATTTCTGTTATTCAGTTTGAGGTAACATTTTCTTAGTTGGAGCAATTATGAGCATGTGCTTGTTGGTTTCTTCAGTTTACAGATAATTATTAGAATACTTTTAATAGTCATACATAACCCTGTTTATTAAATCAGCATCTAAAATAAGTCTTGAAATATTATAAAAACTCAAATTTATAAATAGATCTCTTCACAATATAAGTGAAAAAAATTCTGTATTCATCTGAACTACACTGTACAGTTAATCAGGTGCAACTATACATTTTCATTGTAAGTCTTAACTATCAAATCTTAAAAATGTTAAATTTTTTTATAAGGAAGGGGAAAAGAAACCTGAAAAGATTAGGCAGATATGTTCAAAAGGATTTCACTGGTCATTGGCAATACCTAATTTACTATATTTTTTCCTTTATTTTCAATAAAAATGATCAAATGAGGTACCTAATGGTTTCATGTAAGGAATCTACATGACAATAGCTTGCTTTTGGAAATGAATATCTCCTAAATTGTAGAGTAGTTCCGTACAGTAACAGGCAATCCCACTTGATGTGAGCTGAAGGAAATGAACTGTTAGATATCCAAATATGTGGGTTTATAGCACTTGGTAGAGTTACAGTGGATAGATTACTTTTCTAGCCATTTGATTATTTAAGCAAATTTCAGGCTAAAAACCTATGTTGTTAAAGCATGACTGAGATGTACATAGCAGTATTAGAAGCATTTGGAACTGTGTAGATACCTAATCATCCGAACAGGTAACACTTCAGAGTGATGCCGTGAATGATGAATGCTCAGAAACAGTTAAAGCTAATAAGAAAGCAGTAACATATTTCATCATTGCTGTCAACATATAAAAATACCATTGGGGGGGTAAAATCATATGCTAGGGGATGTTGTTATTTTTCATATTATGTTCAACCATAAGCACATTTGCCTGAAGAAATAGTGGATTATAAAGTGCTCTGTCTTTCATGATGGAGCTCTCAAACACTTTAATGATTTTGCACATTGCAAAAATGAGAAATTTTGTCTAACAAGGGTTGATAATGATGCAATAATGAACAATTTGCCACAGAAACGTGCATTTCTATATTCATTTAGATATTTTGAAGTGTTTTACACAGGAAGTTAAGCTGTTATTGTTGGATCAGTTAGTGTTTCTTTTTAATGAATTCCAGAATTATCCCATTGATTTGTCAGTATGGAAAAAAGGTCTTTTCTTATGTTTCAAGTGAAATAAATACATCCTTTTGGCACATCACTAAGTAATTAGCATCAAACAGTTCTATACTCTATTATAGGAAAGCTGCAAAGCTTTGACAATAGCAGTGAATTGCAGTAGTATCACCAAATAGTCTTACCTATTTCTAGTCTCTTCCAGCTTTAGTCCATTTCTCTACCCTTGGTTCTCTCATTAATTTCAGTAAGATTTGCTTTCCTTTACCTGTTGTTGATTAGATACATTTTTGTTGAAGGTAGGGCCAATTTATTAATTAGATATAGAAATGAATTATTTCATAGAATTGCCTACCTTCAATTCCCAAGTGAATGTGGAATGAACTCCTTTTATCTTTCTACCTCTCCATGTTTATCAAAGCTTTACTTATTTTAGGCTAAATGTATATATATATAGTCAATGGGAATTTTAAGATGAAATATACCTTGTGTTCTTTTCTGAAACTTATTCTGCCTCTAGAGATGTTTTATCCTTTAAAGAATAGAGCAACATGTGATGGTATAGGAAAAAATGCAGGGCTAAGAGTTAGATGTGGGCTTTATTCTAGATCCTTAAAATTACCTTTTTGATAGGGTACTGCTGGGTCTTCTGCAGGTCTAGAATTTTATAATTCTATAATCTCATGTATCTAATATCTTTTATCCAATCCTGAAAAAGACTGCAACTAGAATTATAAATGCTAGTTTGCAAATGATAAAACTAAGGCACAGGAAAATTAAGTGGTTTTTTCCTGAGGTCACAGAGCCAATAAATGGCAAAATTGAATGTAGAATCCATGTCTCCTGACTCCCAAATAGTCTTTCCATTAGGCATATAAAGTATTTGTTCTTCCTGTATAATGCTCCCAGGTTTTTACTAGCTCATCATTTTCTTTAACTCTAATTATGGAGATCCTGGTCTTGAGAAACGACAATGCAAAAATGGTTCCATAGTGACATAACTTTGGGACACATTGTATATCATGTGCCCCTTCTTAGATATTCAGATTGTACTTTGGGATATTAAAGGCTTTGGAAAAAAGGGGAGGAAAAGCTTATTTAACTTTCTTCAGCTCATCACATCCCAGATTCGTATGACACATAGAAGCCTTTTTGTAAAAAGAATCATTAGCCTTTGAGGAACTACTTTTCCATGAAGCACACACTAGGAAATGCTTTTGGTTGTTTTTAAGGGAAAAATAAAAGATAATACATGAAAGTTCTCTGAAATATAAAATAGCAACAATGTTAATGATATTGCTGTATATATTTTTGTAACTTATTTTAGACATCTTAGCTATTACTGCAGCTTGGGTTCAGTTCAAGTACATTATTAAATCTTGTAAAAGTGTTTAAACTATAGGGGCGCCTGGGTGGCTCAGTCATTAAGCGTCTGCCTTTGGCTCAGGTCATGATCCCGGGGTCCTGGGATCGAGTCCCACATCGGGCTCCCTGCTCAGTGGGAAGTCTGCTTCTCCCTCTCCCACTCCCCCTGCTTGTGTTCCCTCTCTTGCTCTGTCTCTCTCTGTCAAAAAATAAATAAAATCTTTTAAAAAAAGTATTATAAACAAACCAACTGTCCTTCCTTTGATGTCTGTTTGCTCAGCCCTGCCCTTTACCTCAGAGTTTAAGGGGCCCCCTCCAATAGCAGTTACTATGCTTTATTTTCATTTCATTATAGATTAAATAGGTTTTTGTGGGCTTGTCTGGGAATTTAAACCCAAGTGCACTTTTTTCCTATAAATAATTTGCTCTTTCAAACAACCAGTTTCAAAGAAAACTGTTTTGTATACTTCATCCTGCCTGCAGTATAATTTCTGATTAATCCAGAATTCTCCTAGAGTCACAAAAAATGTAGAATCACCATTTTCAGAGTATCAAAGCACAATAGAACTCTGCCCTCAAAAGATTTTTTTTCCAGAGATAAAACTTTATTTAAGGCATCAAGCAATATACTGAAAGAAGTGAGTCATGCACAAGTAATGTCCTTATTTCCATAACTGTACATTTGATACTCTCTGCCCTCTTAACAAGGGGGTGTAGTGAGCGAAGATGAGAAGCACACAGCTTTTATACATAACCATATCAATATAAGTGTTTAAGAAAGTCCTTAAATTTTGTTTTCCTTCTTTGAAAGGAATTTTGGTTTTATTTCAGAAAACCAAAACGAACTAGTTCTTCTACTGAGGATCAAATTTCTCTCCAGAGTTATTTATGAAATAATACAGCTGCCTTTCTCTTTAAAAGAATTCTTGTCTTCTGGAATTCCTCTCACCAGAGGATCCTTTCCAGAACGTTCTTCAATGTAGTTCTTTATTTCTTCAGAACATTTAGACACCTGTTGCGTCTGCAACTTCACTTCTTTGCGAAGTTGCTCAACTTCCATCTTCAGCTTTTCTTTTTCTGGCAAATCTTTGATGTGAAGGGCCGGCATTTTTGCCCCAGAACCGGGCCTGGGGACAGCTCTGGAAGTGGACAGGCTGGGAGAGCGGCACACCAGCCCTCAAAAGATTTCTAACTTTGATGTACGTGAAATTCCTTCACTAGATGAGATAATGAAAATGAGTATAATTGTGCTTAGGGGAAACAGTGTAGCTTAGTATCTGGTTTGACAGTATTTCATAAGATGAGGCCTTCATACTTTCTCCAGTGTTTTATTTTTTTTTCTCCAGTGTTTTATTAGCCTCCCATTTCAAGAAAGGATATGGGTTATAAATTCATTGATCTTCATTCTCTGATCTTTGGCTGCTTACAAACACAGAATGTTGGCACTGAGAGAAACTTGAGTGAAAGAGACCTAGTTACCATTGAAGAAACCAGAGCCAAGAAAAATGAAATCAGTAGTTAATGAGGAAACATGGACCCAACCTTCCTGATTCTAATTTAGCCGTAGCTCCTTTCTAAGAAACTGCACTGCATCTTTTCCTTTTTTACCTCTCATGTGCAACCATTTGTCCATTTGCTCCTTTTTCCACATTATAGCTCTTGTATCTTTTTCTTTCTCGTGCTACTGCTTAGACCCTCGTTAACCGTTCTGAATTGTTGAAAACTTTCTTCCTTCTCCTTCATGTACCCATTCATGCCTTTTTTCTGCCCTTTAATGTGTGAAAGTACCATATGGCAGAATATAAACTTAAGATTCAGTGTGTCTTTACAGACTTTACTGTTTTAGTGTGGTAGGAGAAGTAATGTCAATAATTATTACACATGGTAGAATGTGAGTGATACGAAGAAGTTCTTACAGAAATTCAGAAGAGATTAAAATAAGATACAACTAGAAGTGATCAGGAAAAGTTTTATTGTGGAGTAGCATAATCCAGTCTATTAGTTAGGACTCTTTCTCTTACAAATGACAGAAATGAACTTAAACTGTGTTTGATAAAAAGTGGTATTGAGTCACATATTGCAGATAGCTAGAAGTAGATTGATTTTAGGCATGGCAGATCCGAGGGGTTCAAACAGTGTCATCAGGTCTCCTTCTTTCCCCGTAAAAGTATTTGTTGAGAGAATAAGATAACTGGAGAGGCAAATTGGGCCAAGAGGAAATTTGAGAAGTGGGAAAGGAGGGGGAGGTGCAGAGTTTACTACTGTCTCTTCCTCTCTACTTCCTTCCCATACTCCAGTCTTCCCAAATTGTAAATTGTCCCTCTGGCTACCATATTACAGAATACCTTATTCCTTAGTGGTTTGGAATGTTTTCTTTCAGTGAAATTATGTATTTTTTTAATAATACTCTGTACCTGGCAACATTGTCTCTTTCCCTGTCCCTACTTTGCCTTCACAACCTGAAAAGCATCTTCTTTTCCATAGTTAAAATGACCTGATAGCCATTCTTTCTGAAACCATTCCTATGAGACAGAGATTAGCTAATGTGTTTTGTTGTGTTTTATTTTTTTCCTACCCAGTCTGGGAAAGACCAAGCTAGTACTAATGCCTCACTTTGAAAGGGGTTCCAGCATTTCAAGGGTACTCCTGTATAGATTCAGGTCCCTTTTATCTAAGCATAATTAATCCTGGAATGAATTACTTAGAAGAATTACTTAGAATTACTTAAAAGAGATGCCAAGATTTCAGAAGATAGAGGAAAAAAATGTTTGGGGCTTTATTTTGAAAATTAAAACTAATATTAAGAAAACAAACAGTAATTTATATAATCCCCTTTAAGGTCTTAAGTGAACAAAGAGTGAATTAATTACTGAGTTTTTTGGTGTATTTTTTTTCCGCAGAAAATTGTTTGGTAATATAGAAATGTCTTTTACCTTACATTTGAACCTTCTTGATTTTCTCTTTAGTTATTAACTGACTCTAACTCAGTTTAGGTTCCAATCTGTCAGTGGCTTTTGTGTTTAATTAAATGGTTCTCTCACATCATTTTTAAGGACTTCATGCAATTTTGTGTCTCTTGCATGATACTCAACTTTTGATGGTTTCTTTTGTATTTGCTTTGTATAATGGGATATTTAACAAAAGACTGACCAACAACATCACTGACTCTGGCCTGAGATAGCCACATTGTCTTTGAGGGCTATTTCATTGGGATTATTTTTTTTAAGTTTTCTGGTTATTAGTGAATATTTTCATGAGGTTGCAGCATTGCAAACATAATTCTAGGGACCCTTATAAAGAGGACCTTTATTTTTATTTGTTTAACCCAGTCCATTTGCTCATCATCACTTACGTGTGTATGTTCTGTGATCAACAGTAATCCTTTCTGCTCTGCACAGTTTTATCATAGGTAAGTGGCATAAATCTGATAAATGGTTCTTCCTTGAATCTTCCCATTGTTTGTGTCTAATTCTAGCCAAGTGAACGTGAACTATGCCCGTAGTGGGATGCGGTTAACTTGGTTACTAGAGAACAAAAGAATGATTTTTTAAGAGGAACTTTTGTAAACTTTACAGTTTTCCTAGATTTGTATAATCTGAGAACCACACTATGGCACATAGTTAAGAATTTGGGGCACTCTTTCAAATCTTTTTTTTTTTTTTTTTTTTAAGATTTTATTTATTTATTTGACAGAGAGAGAGAGAGAGAACACAAGTAGGCAGAATGGCAGAGGGAGAAGTAGGCTCCGCACTGAGCAGAGAGCCTGACGTGGAGCTTGATCCCAGGACCCTGAGATCATGACCCGAGCCAAAGGCAGACGCTTAACGACTGAGCCACCCAGGCGCCCATTGGGGCACTCTTTCAATTAGGGAAAGTCCTACAGCAGCATTATCAGATCTTGCCTTCTATGTGGTATTATAATGATGCCTTTATCATTTACTATCGGTTTTTTGAGTATTTTGTTAAAAACTTAAATACTAAAATTCTCAAAGAATGGTTGAACTGGAATGGATCTTAGAGGTGGTTCTCGGTAGTATGTGTTGAGAAATATATGGTTATCGTAAAGGCTAGAAGTAGGAGGAGGTGCAACTGGTACTCCACCTACCCTTTCAAAATGAAAAGTTAGTACTAGCTTGGTTAGTGTCACAATGGTTATGCAAGTTTTAATTAGCCACTGGATGAAAGTGAATTTTTTTAAAATTTGAAAGCATATCCTTAATTGCTTTGGTTTATATTGTGGAAATATTATTGTTTGAAGGTATTCAGATCCTTCAGTTATATAGGTTCTGTACTTGAGTTGCTGTTATTTAATAAGCCTTATGTTTTCTGTGAAGCCCCTCAAAAGATTGTTGCTTGTCAGTCTACCATTTTTATAATCTTCTTCCCATGTTTCTTTTTTTCCTTACAAAATTCAGCCTTTTTATTTTAAAGATTTTATTTATTTACTTATTTGAGAGAGAGCACAAGTGCACAGAGGGGCAGGCAGGGGGAGAGGGACAAGCAGACTTGCCACGGGACCATCGTGGGACCCTCACATGGAGCTCGATCTCACAACCTTGAGATCATGACCTGAGTCGAAATCAAGAGTCCGACACCCAACCAACTGAGCCACCCAGGTGCCCCCAGCCTTTGCTTTTTTTTTTTTTAAGATTTTATTTATATATTTGACACAGAGAGAGAGAGATCACAAATAGGCAGACAGGCAGGCAGGTGGAGGTAGAGGGAGAAATAGGCTCTCCGCTGAGCAGGGAGCCCGATGTGGGGTTAGATCCCAGGATGCTGGGATCATGACCTGAGCCGAAGGCAGATGCTTAACCAACTGAGCCACCCAGGTGCCCCCAGCCTTTGCTTTTTATAGCTCACGTTTTCTGTGGCATTCATGTTGTGTTTGTTTTGTTTTTGTTATTTGGGACTTTAGGTTTTTATGAACAGTAGAACTTGCCATTCTACCTATATTTTAAGGCTTTCTGATATATATATATATGTGTGTGTGACACACACACACACACACACACCAGGCTGAGTTTTAATTCTTTCTTCTTGAGAAATGTTTTTTTGGCTATTGCCATATGCGTGGTATGGTGAAATATGTAACAGACATCCTTATATTACATACTTGTTTTTCACTTTGAGAATATGTCTGGAGGATTGTCAGACTCCTCAGATGGTACGAAATTTCTAGGGAGTCACCATTAAATGGGAGCAGAGCACAAGGCCACTTTATACTGCAAATTAAATTAATTAGTTTATAGTCAAATTATATTAATTTGTTACATACTTTTCTACACTGATCCCTGAGATTAGGGGTCAACAAACCTTTTTGCAAAAAGCCAGATAGTAAATAGTTTAGGGTTTGCAGTCCAGGAGGCAAAATCAATGATATTATGTAGGTACTTATATAACCATTTAAAAATGTAAAAAACTATTCTTCGCTCATGGGCTATAAAAAGAACAGTTGGTGGCCTGGATTTGCTCTACAGGCTGTAGTGTGCTAATCTTGTTCTAGATAATGTAACAAAAATACTTAAACAGTAGCAACACTGTCAGTTTTTGAAGAGGTAACAAATGATACATACGTGTGTGTGTGAAATTCTGTGGAACATAACAGAGTTGTGTGTGTGTATGTGTGTTTTGAATATCCAGACAAAGTGATTGGTGGTTGTGGTAGTGGTGAATTATTTCTAAAATTTCTAGGGTTTTATTGCCTCTGTACAGAATGGTAAGTTACTCACTAGATTAGTTGTTTTTCTCTTGTTTTTGTCTCTTCAGATAATGATACTGATAATTGACTTTTTAGGCAAATGTCAGATTTCCTTCATCTGAAATCTTGGTGTTCCCTTTGTTTTGTATAATCTGAATTTTTTTAAAAACTCCTCAAAATAGCAATATAAAATTGTAGCTGTAGTAAGTTGAACTAGCACATTAGGAGAGGAAAAGATGAAACTTAGGTAACCCAGTGGAGATGTGGCAGTGGGGCAGCTCTTTAGAGAGAGAAATCTGCAGAGAATAGCTGTGGAGAAGAGTCTATAGAAAGAATCTTTGATGAGAGGATAGTGTGATAATGGCATAATCATCAGAAAAGTGCATTGTTGCTTTAGTGAGAGTCTGTACTCTCAACCTGGGAATCTCTAGAAAAGTTTTTGTAAGGTAAATGTAAATTATGGAGTTTTGGTACAGTTCATGTAATTTTCATGTAAAGTGCCTTAATGGTTTGTGTTTGAGAAGTTTTCTGATTGGATATGCTATTCATCTTCAGTTTCCAGGCTCTCTTCTGTCTGAAGATTTAAGAGAAAATGTAGTCCTATATTTGCTATATGATGATTTTTGTAATTTTTTGGTCACATTTACATACAATGAAATATGCTTCCACCAAAGAATTCTCATCTTTTTTAATTTTCCTTACATATAGGCTAAGGGTCACAGGAAACTGTGCAGTCACTTAGTGACAACATTCAGTGCAGAGAACATTTTTACTCTTGGTATATGTATGCAGGTGCATGCACACATGCACATCTGTATGTTTAGACAAGATAGGAACATAGTATAGGTTTTTGTTTTATTTCATTTTACAGTAAGGTTTCAATGAGGTATCTTTTTAAAAATGTAAGTATTGTGGGGCGCCTGGGTGGCTCAGTCCTTAAGCATCTGCCTTCGGCTTAGGTCATGATCCCAGCGTCCTGGGATCGAGTCCCACATTGGGCTCCCTGCTCAGCGGGAAGCCTGCTTCTCCCTTGCCCATTCCCCCTGCTTATGTTCCTGCTCTCGCTATCTCTGTCTCTGTCAAATAAATAAATAAAATCTTTAAAAAAAAAAAAAATGTAAGTATTGTGTTTGGGGTTTTTTTAATATTTTTTTTAAAGATTTTGTTTATTTATTTGACACAGAGAGAGAGCACAAGTAGGCAGAGGGAGAGGGAGAAGCAGGCTCCCCGCTGAGAAGGGAGCCTGATGTGGGGCTCGATCCCAGGACCCTGGGATCATGACCTGAGCTGAAGGCAGATGCCCAACTGACTGAGCCACCCAGGCGCCCCTTAAAAATATTTTTTAAACTTTATTTTTTTTGTTAGCAATCTCTATATCCAGCATGGAGCTTGAACCCAGGACCCTGAGATCAAGAGTCTCACGCTCTTCTGACTGAGCCAGCCAGGCGCCCCTATCTTTTTAGGTGTTTTACCAAGATACTAGAAAACATCTTCAGGTACTAGCATAGTAGCAGGTGTCTGCTCATAATGTACGTTTTCCCCAGAGATACAGAAGGGATATATATAGATATCCATTCATAATTTTTATGTTGTGTGTACTCTCTTTATTTGTTTATATCTTTCTTATAATCTGTCCCTGATTCCTTTGGTCAGCTTGCTACACTGAACAGTTTTAGGACATTGCAGCTCATCTGAACTTCCATACTGTTTTCTTTATACAATGTGCTTTTACCTTTCCAGTTTACCATGATACACTTGGAAAGGAAAACAGTGTCCCAACACATTTATGAAGGTGAATTTATATACCCATTAAAAAAAATATTGTTTCTCTACTTAACTCTGCCAGTAAGGAATTTAATCTAAGGAAGTAACTGAAAACTTAATTAGGAATGTAAAATGGTATAGCTGTTATAGAAAACATTTTGTCAGTTTGTTATAAAATTAAATATGCAATTACCATACAACTCAGCAATTGTACTCTTGAACATTTATCCCAGAGAAATAAAAATTTACATGAATGTTAATAGCACCTTGCTTGGTAATAGCCAAAAACTGGAAAGAATCCAAATGTCCTTCACTGGGTGAATGGTTAAATAAACTGTGATATGCTCATACCATGGAATATTATTCAACGATAAAAAGGAGTAAATTATTAAACAATGCAAAAATTTAAATGGATCTTGAGTGAATTAGGCTAAGTGAAAAAAAGCCACTTTCAAAAGATTACATACTGTATGATTCCATGTGTATACTACTCTTAAAATGGTAAAATTAAAGATTCAAGAACAGATAGTTGGTTACCAGGGGTTAAGGAGACAGGTAGATGTGGTTATAAAAGATAAACACGAGAGATCCTTACATGCTGATGGAACTGTTCTGTATCATGATTTGTGATGGTGAATACGTAAAGCTACACCTGTGATAAAACTGTATACAACTAAACATACACATGTGCATGCACACAACAACAACAACAACAAAACCTGGGGAAATCGGAATAAGATAAGTGGATTGAGTCAATGTTGATATCCTAGTTGTGATATGGCAAGATGGGGAAATATATAAAGGGTACACAGACTCTCTCCAGTATTTCATACTTCATATAAATCTACAGTCATCTCAAAAGAAAAGTTTAACTAAAAATACATGTACAAATAGATCACTGAATATATAAATTAATTAATTGAAGGAAATCTTAAAAATGTAGAAGTGTGTAGGTTAGGGATGACAGAAGGAAGAGAAGGGCCAGAGTGTGCAGAGATTATTTTTCTAGAAACATTTCTAATGGAAATCTGTACCAAAATAGTCACCCTTGGAGCCTATTAAAACACTGAAAATCCATGTATTTCTAAAGGAAGAATGTCTCTTGAACTTTTAGTGTTAGGAAACCATACCACTCTAATGATGATATTAGCAAGTGAGAAGAATCTTTTCTTTTTTTTTTTTTTAGTTCTTGATGTAGTGTTCCATGATTCATTGTTTGCGTATAACACCCAGTGCTCCATGCAGAACCTGCCCTCTTTAATACCCATCACCAGGCTAACCCATCCCCCCACCCTCCTCCCCTCTAGAACCCTCAGTTTGTTTCTCAGAGTCCATAGTCTCTTATGGTGAGAAGAAGAGTCTTTTTGTCAACATTTGTCCTTTGCTTTGTGTGCACAGCACTGTTGTACCTTTGGGCAATAGAGAGTGGGTGGGGAACATCACAGGCCAAAAAGCTGTATATATGTTCTTGAGGACATCAGCAACTTGAAAGCATCTAAAAATCAAAGTAATCTACATTTCAGAATTGAGTATTTACATTGAAAAATATTGGCAAGAGGGCAGCATGTAACACTTGGTGCCTGGGGTGAGAGAAAGAGAGTAAGCATGTCAGAGAAAAATACTGGAAGGTCCCAAAGTTAATTGTTTAGTGGTTAAACTTCACCTGGGGCTGATCATTGTCACCTTTTCTCCCCCAGAGATGCAACAACAAATTTTGTCTGAGCCTATCCTCACTTTTACTTGAGTGAGAAATGAGGTTTAAGGATCAGGTTGACTGCCATTTATAATCTCAATTAGATGTGAAAAGTTCCTTCCCCTCACTTAAAATGCTAATCCTACTTAGGAAACTCTTTTGCAGTTTTTAGATTTTCACTAGTCACAGGAAGCTGCTTCCACAAGAAGAGTTTGAGAATCTAGGTGAGGCTATTCTGGTGGTGCTTGGGGTTAGGTATTTTAGGCAGACAACTCCTTAGTGGAAGTTCTGGCTTGGAGTCATTTGAGGTAATTGGGTAGAGAAAAGGGGAGGGTTCTTAGACATGGAGTTGAGAAAAAATATCAGTAGGCTAATTCATAACTTCCCCTGCATTTTTAAAGTTTCTACCTAATTTGTCAGATTTTCCTAAGCTTTTAAAAAAGTCTTGCTTTAAAATATGGGTGCAAAGAGCTAATAGTAAATAAAAACATACATGCTTCTGTGTTGTCAAAAATTCTGTCATTTGTGAAAAACAAAGACTGTAATTATGGATCTTTTAAAATCATAACTGGTGCATTATAAATTTAAGATTTTTTTAGAAATATTTTTTTAAATGATTAGCATTAGAAATGTGGATGAGTCCTTAGGGACAGATTTTTTTGTATATGTGAAAGCTGAAGTAAAAACAAACCACCCCTTACTTAAAAAGAGGTTTAAGATGAAGTGGCTAAATCTCAAATTTCCCTTTTTGCTTCAGTGTGTCAGTTAATCTGGCTGTAGGGTATATTTATCAACTGTGAAGCCCACTGATGCATGCAAAGCTGAGCCGAGTACAATTTTCCCCAGTGGGTCTTCTTTCTTTGGGCATTTGTAGCTGTGCTTCAGTGTATGGGGTCAGCTGGGGAAAGCTAGAAGGGCTAAGATGTCAGCTATTATAAAGGTACTAAGATCCTGTCTTAGGAAGGGAATGGGGCATCTGATCTTCTAAAAATTTTTATTTCTTATTTCCTATGAAGCAGTTAGCTGGAAGCATGCTCAATAATGATAATTATTAATATTGTAAATAGGACCGTCTGTTAAGTTTTATGGTATTTAATGAATAATTCTGTAATTCTTTGTACTTGGCTTATGCTTTTCTCAGGTGCATAAGTATTTGTTTAGATTCTGTATTAAAAATGAGAATCTCAAAAAAAAAAAAAAAGGAATGTCATGCACTTAGATTGGAGACTAATATAAGAATATTAGAATTTTTATTTTTCTTATCTTAACATAAGGTATTTTAACTTATATTTAGTTAATTTGAACCTGTGGCCTAGGTTAACTATTAACTAATTAAACTAGTTCAGGTTATTTAACCTATTGTCCAAAGTAGTGTTTCAGGTTTTTTTGAGATGAACACTGAATACTATTGTATATCACAAATGAATAGAAATGTCAAAGGTAGCTTACTTGGCTTTCTGCCTTTCTTAATAAAAACTGCTAATTTAAGGTCATGAGATTTATTTAATGTCATTAAAGATTCTTATTTAAATAATTTACACATTACCGTAAATCACAGTTGTACTTATGTCACCCGTAAGGAATTCCTATTCAATGCAAATACATCTAGGGTATCTAGGAAACATTAATTTGTGAAGGAGCAAAATTAAAGAGGTTAGAATGGCCATCAAGCTGTATATAATGTACGAAGTAATATTTTAAATCAAGATCCAAATGGTCCTGATATTTCTAATAAGAAAATACGTAGATCATTCAGTGTTGTAGGAAACCGGACTACAGAAATTTGGAAAAAGTAAAAATGACTCCTAAACTACCCAGCAAGTTATAAAGACATAGCTTTCTCAACATGCATACTCATGTTAACATAACAATGTATAATATATCTGATTAGTGTCATAGTGGATTGCCCTGAAAGACAATGGTTCTAAGGGTCAGTAAAGCGCTTACACAGTGGGAAAGAGTTAATTAACGTGGTCAATTTGGATTCCAAAAAAAAACAAGACTTTGTGTTCATCTATTAAAATTTTGTTTTGAAGGATTCTGTTTTAAAGCATTTTATGTGTACCATAATCAGGAAAAAGGACCTTTGAAAGCTCTGGAAGAATACTGTCACAAATAGTGTGAAACTAGAAGACCCTGAATCTTCTTGGCTAGTATTTATAGTCTCCAATCTAATATGCATGACATTTTCTCTCTTTTTTTTTTTTTACATTCTTATTTTTTTTTAAGATTTTATTTATTTATTTGACAGAGAGACAGCGAGAGAGGGAACACAAGCAGGGGGAGTGGGAGAGTGAGAAGCAGGCTCCCCGTGGAGCAGGGAGCCTGATCCAGGGCTCGATCCCAGGACCCCGGGATCACGACCTGAGCAGAAGGCAGACGCTTAATGACTGAGCCACCCAGGCGCCCCTACATTCTTGTTTTTAATACAGAATCTAAACAAATACTTAGGCACCCAAGAACCTGGAATCATCTTTCCATAGTGCCCATTACTTAATTTCTCTAGGACCAGGCTCTTAGGAATTTGATTGAAAATTTGTTTTTAATTGGGGAAAGTGAGTCTCTTGTGTATAGGAAAGAAAAGAATGCAGGAGTTAGTAATGTAGCCTTGCTGCCTTCTGTCCAGTTCCACAAAACCCTTTAATTTAAGAGATTCAGTCTGTCTTTATAGGTTGTTTGGGCTGGACCTAGATAGAATGGATGTGTTGGCTGTTGAAAGCTAAAAATAGACTTGGTTCATCTCATACAAATGAGGAAGCTGAGATGTTAAGATTGAGGTACTTGGAATCCAGCCTCACTTTCAGAATATTCCCAACATTTATTGAGTTGTTAAGGGCAAGGGAAAAAAGAGTTGATGTGATAATAGGAGATTTAAATTGCAGTGTGTGGGTTACTGGGCTAAAATTGTCAACAGAAATGTAGAATTTCAGTGAGTGAAGAACACATTTACATCCTGTCCCAGGTGCAGTGTGCGTGGTCTTAGTCTCATGTATGGGGTCTTGAGGTGAAGGCATATTTGAATGTCATCCCTTTTCTGACTTGCTCTAATCCCATTCTAGTATTTTGGGTTTTGTTTTTAGCTTTATACAGATGAAGCTTACCTGTGGCAGAACTGGCTAGGGCTAAACTGACATGCTTCTGGTTGGCTTCTTGGAATGTCTTATTATTTCACCCCGGACATAAACATGGAGTAGCTGAATCCCAGTGAGTTTCAGGCCAAACTCAATGAAAACATAGTGCCAACCGCCTTTCTTAGGGATTTGTTGCAGGCATAAAAAAAGAAATTTTGGATTCGCTGGGGGGTAGTGGCATGCTTATCCTTCCCTGAGACCTAAGAGAGGGAGGTAATTTAGACTGAGGCCCTTGGTATATGCTTATTGAGGGAAGATGACACAGAGACAACTGATCAGCAGACCTTGGTAAGATTTCATAGTTTGCCTGTGTGGCATAGAGGAATCTTGAGAAGGTGGAAATGAAGAGTTGTACTGGAAATTTTTCAGTCCAGAAACACGAATCTTCTGGCAGCTGAGGTCTCTAGCTTCCTAGGTTTGAGTAGGAAGCTTTGGGGCTGCAAATAACCTTCATGCCAAACTGGCCCTGTGGCCTGACCGTGCTTGAGTTTCCAGGTGATCTGACTTGCCAGTGATCTGACATCATAGTGCAAAGGAGCCAAGCCTCAGGTAGCTTTTTCAGGGATAGGCCCTGGATTAACCCTGTGCCTGAAGGTGGATGACTTCTTTGGCAGATAAGTTGGAGCAAAGAACACTAGCACTTGGAATGCCCTAAGATTTATCTGCTGTTTGTGCCTGTGCGTGGCCAAGCTGCAACTTGATCTCTGTAACTGTTCAGATACAGAGGAGCTGCCCTAGAGTAGCTTAGATTGCTATATGCTGGGAGTATAGCAGTTGAGATTCCATCCTTTCAGTAAGGCCTGGGTAGCCCTGATTTTCTATGGAAAACCAGTAGACAGGCAGTTCATTTTTGTGAAATTGTTTTGGTATAGCACAAATTCTAATTGTTTTTTCTGTAAGAGTTTTAATATACCACCCATCTCTTCATATTTTATTGAGTGCCTTCTATATGTTAAATGCTGTGTTTGAGAATGTAGCAAATACCAAGATGAAAGAGACTATCTTCAGGAGAACTATTAAGGACTCAGACTTTGTGCTTAATAAGCTTATAATGTAAATAAAAATAGAATATTGTGTAGACATTAAGTTCCAGATTAAGCTATAGGAACACAGCGCATTTGTTCTAAGTGGGAAGAGAAAAATAAAATGTAAGCTCATTTAACTTAAACATGATTTTCAGTTTGAATGCTTTTTAAGTTTTCTGTTATGAATTTTACTTTTTCATGACAAGAAGCTATTATAGATCTCCCTATATCATTGTCCGTTGTGCCCTATCTACAGGGGAAGTTTAGGTTCCTTATCATGGCACTTAAGAATCTTCATTTTCTAGCTCTCACTTCATTGTTTTCATCTCCATCTCTTATCAAGTACTCTTCACTCCTGGCATATCACAGCAACTCCTTATTTCTAGGACTATCATTCACTTTGCCATTTTTGCCTTTGTTTAATGCCATTGACTTTGTTCTAATCTATCAAGAATCAGTTCATATATAACCTCTCTGACTTCAGATAGAGGCAGTCTTTGCCTCTTTTATACTTCCTAATACTTTGTACAACTCACTGAGTTTTTTTAAATCGTGTTTTATCATAGAGAGTGTGTACACCTCTTTTTCTACTGAATTATAAATTCCTTGAGCATTTATTATTTATCTTTGTATCCATATCTTTTAGTATTTGCCTGAAACATAATAGTGGTACTTAGTAGTAAATAGTTAAGGTGACATTTCTTGAGTGGCTTTCCCTTACCTTTCAAGAAAGGAGTACTGTAGTTGAGAGTCTTGTCTGCTAGAAGATACAGAACAACCTTTGATAGGTAAATTTAGAGGTGAACCTGGCTATGGTCCCGACCTTGAAATAGAGTCTTGGGCTTTGGTAATGACCTTCTCATAGGGATAGGAGACTGTAGTGAATCGTTTTAAATTTTGAGAACCATATAAGCCTAACAACTGAATTTATTTTTGTGATCCCTTTTTTTTTAAATTTTATTATGTTATGTTAATCACCATACATTACATCATTAGTTTTTGATGTAGTGTTCCATGATTCATTGTTTGCATATAACACCCAGTGCTCCATTCAGTACGTGCCCTCTTTAATACCCATCACCATTGTGATCCCTTTTTGAAAGCATGTTTATCTCAGTAACGTTATTACTTTTTGCTCTTTGACATATGAATGTATTGCTTGATCTTTTACTTATTACTCCATCAGGAGCTTGGTACTTGAAGGGAACTGGTTATGACTGGCAGTCATCCCAAGGTGCTTTTCAGCCAGTGAAAAAATTATAGGCTATTTAACCTACTGTAATGTTTACTAAGTAATTATGATTTTAAAGGGAGGTCATGGTGGGATGGGTGGGGCAGAAAGACTTAGCTTTTTAAGCATTTTTAGGATGTATGAATTTCTCACAAAATTGGTTCTAGTTTGACAAAATCTCTGTGTTGATCCTTCCCACTCTTCTTCTCAAAGAGACAGTGTTCTTGGTTTCATAATATAGTTGGTTGACTCTTAAATTGTTTTATGTCTTTTGGAACCCTTATGCCTTGTGCTAATAAGTATATACTGAGTTGAATAAATGAATGAGTAAAAGCTCTTCCTTATCAAACTCAGAACTAAAATAAGGGGAACAAAATGCAAAGAGGAACAAAAATCGCAAATTAACCTGGAGCATCTTCATTTTGCTCTGTATATATTGCATGACAGTTAAAACAATTACCAGCCAGAGTTAAATGTCTGATTGAGCTTTGGTGTAGGCTGATAATACTTTGAGCTTTCAGATTTATTTCTGTGGTTTTAGAAGTAAAGATTCTTTTGGAATCCATTTACTTCATAGTGTGGGTAATGGTTTTCCACCCTTTTTTTCCCCCACCCTTTTTAAGGAAAAATTGAAGAAAGTCAAAGGTTCAAAGTTCTGTTAAAAATTACAGTTTGGTCCCTATTGATATTCACCACCTTTAATGCATTTCATTCACATATTTAAGAAATGAACTACATGAGCAAATAAATGAAACAGGCGTATTTTCTTCTAGATGTTAGCATCTGATCAGGGTAAATTAAAAATTCTATAATTTCTAAGGTTTTAACATCAAAATATATAGTTTTATAGTTATTGTGAAATTGGCAATAACATTGGTGACATTGGTAGCTTATAAGCAACTGGCTGTCTTTATCTACACACTACCATGGAATCTATTTTGAAAATATTCAGAACCTGGTGGAGATGTGGATTATATTGGAAGAAGTTGTGAACAATAGAAATGACTTAAAAGAGCAGGTCTGTAGGCAAATTCTCAGGAAAGGCTGGTCTGTCTGTTTTTGTCTGAATTTTGATTTTGTTTCTTGTTGTCTTATATTTTACCAGTGATTGGTTTGGGTTAGTAAACATAATCTGTCAGAATGGTAATGTGTTATTAAAACTTAGTCAAGTTGGATTGCTTAGTTCCTAGGAGAGAAGTTTGAATTGAGGGAGAAGGGAATTCAGTTATTTGGAGGTGTAATAGACCGTGGATGACCAATCACTGCAGGGATCTATAGTAAAGAGTTGTGCACCCAGGGCACCAGGTGAGCAGAGGGATGCTAGATGGTAGGAGAGGATTATACAGCGAGAGGTAAGAAGATATACTCCTCCCACCTATACCCAGAAAAGAAGGGGAAAATGCCATTTTCCTTCTCACTTCAGTCCAATCACCAGGCTACTATTTACATAGGACCTTACTGTGTTGGGTTCTGTTCTGTCTCTATAACATTATCTCATTTAATCCTCAAGAAAACTTGTGAGGTGTAGGTATCCTTATGCTCATTTTACAGATGAAGAAACTGAGGCATACCAGGGTTAAGTATTTTATTAATACTGTTAGTAGTGATAGAGAAATATTGGTCTTCTTGACTCCAAAGCTTATGCTTTTTAACTGGCACACTATACTAACCCTGGATTCCGCATATGAACCTTTTCTCATGTACAAATAAATTCCAGGTTCCTAATATGACTGACTTGTAAGTAAGATTGTGGGACTCAGTGATTCACAAGTTATGTATTATTTTTTTTACTCTGGCAGATATTGTTGCATAATATTTTCTAAGTATGGATTTTGTTTTAGTAACCATTTATTTACATGATACATGAGAGGTATACAATCTCGTCCTCTGAGAGGTTACACTTTAGTATAGTTTATATAATAATTGCCATTCTCATTTCATTTAGACTGCTGCATTATTTTATTTTTCCTATACAATTTAATCGCTGGGAGACAGGTATTTTGTTTAGTTGTGATCATTACTGAGAAGAAACCTGGGGACAGAAGATGAAGTAAAAAATTGTAAGAACTTTTATTGACTTCTTTTCCCAGGTGTGAGTTGATTTGAGTACTAAGTTTCCAAATTTCTTCATTCTTTGGCATCAGTGTCAAACTGCTAACCATGCAGGTTTATTATTTTTAATGGCAGTTTTGCTTATGAAGAAAAATAGAACTAAAGTAGGAAAAAAAATACTTTGAGACTCAACTGTCAGCATATTTAAAATCCAATAAAATAAAAGCGGTAGAAAAAAAGTATATCAATTCCTTCTTTATTGTAGAAATCAGATCTTAAATTAGGTATTAATAACTTTCATAGAAAATGGTCTATCAAATTACTATAATTTTAAGATCTGTCTTGAATGAGCAGAAGAGCTACTTCATTACTATAAGTATAAAAGCTACTTTCCTGAAGTGTGACTGATGTCATACTACCTTGGTTTAAATTCTGGCTATGGTTTCTTTAATTTTTTTATATATAAGTGAGGATAGTAATTATACTTAAGTTTTAGGATTGATTTGAGAGTTAAGGGACATGCTCACTGCAAAGAGCTTAACATAGTGCCTGGCACATTGATAGTACTCAATAAACATCCTGTTATTGATGAATTAAAATTTGTAGTAACATTTCTCTTAATTTTGGCTAAAGATCATTTTATTTTAGTTAGAATCCTGCCACTCTTAATATGAGAACTGTTGTTAAAACAATTATTTCAGAAGTGGTTTTATGGATCACAAAAGGCGTAGGAAAGCTTGCAGATATTTTAAAAACTTCTTTTTATTTTGTGCAGAGATTGTATTCAACTAAATAATCTGTCCACTGGAAAAATAACAGAGAAGGCTTATTAAACTTTCGTTGTTGATAGTTCTATTATTTTTGTCTTTGTTCTATCAATTCTTGCAATGTAGAAGGCTTGTCTTATATTCAGTACAGTGATCAATTTAGTTAGTTCTGCAGTATTTAGGATGAGGCTGCTAGACCAGGATGTATTTGGCAGTCTGAGGAAGGCAAGCTTCAGTGTTCATTCAACTCCGCCTCCTCTCCATTGTGTTCTTTCTAAGTACAGACACAGCTTGGTCCCCTGGCAGTGACATACAGCAGACGTCAATAACAACCTTTGTAAATGTTAAATAAAAGAGCAAATTGAAGGGCAGTGATTCATTAGGAAAGAATTT
Source organism: Phoca vitulina (assembly GCF_004348235.1). NCBI lineage: Eukaryota > Metazoa > Chordata > Mammalia > Carnivora > Phocidae > Phoca > Phoca vitulina. Next base: position 23,816,719 of record NW_022589723.1, read on the forward strand.
TGTCTGAGCAAATTAACTCTTATTTCTGTTAACCCATGTTAGAGAATCACTGACTGTCTCTTGAGTCTTTGGGTGCAGTTGAACTAGAAACTACACAGATGAAGGGCCTCTCTTCACTTTAATGGGTGTTTTGGATCTGGGATACGTGCTGTTCATTTGAAATATCTCTTCTTCTCTTTTTTAATTATACTTTGACATCTGGCCAATTTGATCAGCATCAGACAGTGATGTTAACCTTAATTTGCAAAGCAGTTGTCAAAAACCTTCCAAACTTCGTATCTTCATTATCGATTTTTCAGTCACTAGATGCATTGTGCATGTGTCTGTTACTTCCTCTGACCCACCTGTCTAGATCAATTCACTAGTCATTCTTCCTCAACAGCCTTGCCAGACAGACAGCCAAGCAGCTAGATTTTTGTCTAATATGTTTTTCATTTCCTTCCCAGTTTTTCTTCTCTTGCTTAACTAGTGCAAAAGCAGCCTATATGTCTTTAAAGTTGTTATCTTCAAAAAATTCATTTTAAATGCTTCTTTAGGGGTGCCTAGGCGGCTCAGTTGGGTAAGCGTCTGCCTTCAGCTCAGGTCATGATCTCAGGGTCCTGGGATTGAGCCCCGCCCGAATCAGGCTCTCTGCTCCACGGGGGCCTGCTTTTCCCTCTCCCTCTGCCTGCCACTTCCCCTGCTTGTGCTCACTCGTGCGCTCTCTCTCTCTGTCAAATAAATATATAAAGTCTTAAAAAAAAAATAAATGCTTCTTTAGCCAAAATTTGAGTTTGCATATCTGTGTATATACACGCTACTTACTGAAAATATTTTATCCTCTTCTTGAAGTACACTTAAAAGGAAATTCTTTAGATTTTTAAAGCTAGCAGTTTTTCTTTTTTTAAGGAGATGTGACTGTATTACCTGTCACTTTTTCAGAATAACTCTTTTGTTCTATTATGTACTATGATGGATTAATCATGAATTTGCAGTTAATGAAGGGCTATCTATTTCATGCATACCTTTGCAGATTTTTTTAGTATCTTTTCTATATACCAGACACTGCGCAATATGTTATTTTTGAGACTCCGCAGTCAAATAATTTTAAACCAGCTAATACAAGTTCCTTGTTTGTATTATTTGGATACAAAATCAAGAAATAGATTTTCTTTTCTTTTTCCCACTTTATCCAACAGTCCTCACTCCATGTGGAAACTTTATACTTTGGATTTTGGAACATTGTACCTCATAAATGAATAGGCAGTGTTATCACAATGTCATTGACTTAGCAGACATTTAATAAATCCTCACCATGTGCTCTCTTAGCAGTCCTAAAAAGCAATTAATCTCTTTCTCTTCTTCTTGTTGGTATTAGTTTGTATCTTTTGAAAAATAAAGTCAATGAGTTGTTTACATTGCTACATTAAACATTTCTTGACCACCAACCTTGCTTCTGTTTCAGAACCTCAGTGAAATCCAGAGCATTAAAGTATCTCATCCTTATTTCCAATTACTTTTTGCCTGAGCCTTGGGTTCTAAAACTTGTTATCTGCCTATAGTTACCTGCTTAGTTTGAACTGTTTCATGTTTGCATGCTTTTTCCTCACAGTATTTCCTCTAACTGAAATGCCCTCCACACCTCCTGCTTAGTTTGAACTATTTCATGTTTGCATGCTTTTTCTCACAGTATTTTCTCTAACTGAAATGCCCTCCACACCTCTCTTGGGTTAATTCTACCACTTCATTTCAAAACTTAATTTCATTTCTACCATCTAGGTACTATGTTAGCTACTTGTATACACATGACCTAGCCTCTTAGAATTTTCAGCTCATACTGTAGCTTTTCCAAGAAGCCTTGCCTAAACTCCCATCTTGGTCTCCTTTTCTCTGTGTCTGTAGTATCCTGTACCTGTTACATTGAAATATGCTGTTTATGTGCACTTGCTTCAGACCGGAAGTTTCTTGAGAAGGGGATATCATGATGCATCCCCCCCACACACACCCTGTCCAGTACCTGATATACATCAGATGCTCAAAAATTATTTGTCAAGTTATTTTTAAACTGTAGATAAATTAAATGATCCCTGCCATTAATGAGTTCTCATGACCTATAGCTCTCTATATGTTTCAACCTGTGTTACGATTACTTGCTTGCATATCTTATCTCTCACAAAGCTTAGCTATTGTCTTGAAGAATACAGTGCTAACACATTTGTGTTGGTGTGTCCCACCATGCCTTATGCCTACGCTTAGAAGCTGTGAGAGTGATGCTTTTCTTTTCTTTTTTTTTAAAGATTTTATTTATTTATTTCACAGAGATTGACAGCGAGAGCAGGAACACAAGCGGGGGAGTGGGAGAGGGAGAAGCAGGCTTCCCACTGAGCAGGGAGCCTGATGTGGGGCTCGATCCCAGGACCCTGGGATCATGACCTGAGCCGAAGGCAGACGCTTAACGACTGAGCCATCCAGGCACCCCTAGAGAGATGCTTTTCTTAAGAATGTTTTTGCTAAATACTACTCCTGTGAGAGCTACCTTGAATGAGCAGTCAGACAGTGTCTTCGGAAATTAGGTAACTTCTTTAATGATAGCCTGGAAGAGCTTGATTAAGTGGGCTCAGAAAATGCCTGTTGTCTCTGCTCTGCAAATGAGCTGTTACTGAAAGGTAATGTGGAGCAGGAGCTTTATGGATGTCAGTTTTTGAAACTGGAAGAAGTAGAATTTTTTAAAACATGGTCTGGAGCAGACATGACCTCCAGAAGCTGTTTATAAATGATGACATTTACTAATGAGATTATGTAACTGACAGAGAAACTGAGGTCCCTCTGCTAGTGTAGGACAAAGATGAAGTTTGACTTCACTGATGGGTAGAGCTACTCTGTCACTACTTACAGAATAAATACATTTCTGGTAACTAGCTAAATATGAATTTAATTCTTTCTGAAATTAGTGCAATTCTGTGATCTTACCAGGTTGATTTGAATAACAGGTTCTTCTTTAAAAAGAGTAATATTCATGAATACAGCTCCATTGTTCCTGGAGTATTTGGGAGGGACTCCTTGGAGTTTTGTGGAGTTGTTTATAACTAATTTGGCTGTCAGCAGTATATTTTTATTATGGTTAATGAACACATTATGTTCATAGGTAAGATCCGAGTAAAATAGAGATTGTTATTCATATGTTATATATTTAGCCAGCATTTAATAATTGTCTACTATAGGCTATACAGTCTAAAAGGTTTTCACTTTTCTGCTTTTCATCTCCCTGTTTCCTTCTACAGAACACCTGCCCATGCTTCATAGTCCTGCTCAAATATCATTTCTTTTAAAAAGCCTTACTTACTTGATTTTTCCCTCATTTTTATCTTTCCTATAGCACCTTTAAGGAAAGATAAAATATGCCTTACATTATAACTTCAGGTCTCCTTCGTCAGACCTTAAGCATTCTAGGAAAGGGACATGTTTGGTTTTCTGAAGCACCGTAGGGTTAGGAGCACCATCACAGAGCTTTGATTATATTTGTGTCAAAACCAAAAACCAGGAAAAAAGAAAGAATGTACTTCTAATACTGGTTATATATCAATAACTATAATTTGTTCAGCACATAGTCATAGGCCAGGTATTGTGGGAAGTGTTATGTTAATCATTTCATTCATTTCTTACAATGGTATTGTTGTATGAGTAAAGGAACAAACTTGAGAAGTCAACTAGCAAACTTGCCTCAGCAGCTATTAAGTTATGAATCAGGAAGTAGAACTCCACTCTCTCTGGCTCCAGAGTCCATACTCTTAAACACAGCACTGTACTGCTGCTATAGTTTCTCAGCTTCATGTAGAACCACCCAAAGAACCAATTTCCCCTATCATTTTCTTTCCTGTTTTTATTTTCATTAGGACATTTGGATTACATCATTTAAATAAAATTAAATTTGGAGTCTAGTTTTCAGGTAACTGTATAGTCAGTAAGACCTCTTTTAACTGATCATAAACTAAGTCTTGTGAATACGAGGTTCATAAATTTGAGGATGTGTTCATTAGCTATAGGAAAAAACTATAGAGATTTTGAAGAGATTCTGTCCACATAAAGTAGTTATTTGGAGGAATTTCAGGTGAAGAACAACAGTAGTTTTGTTATATTGTTGTGTAAATTAAGCAGGGCAAACTGACTAAAAATAGCTGTTTAAAATGATTTCATGGAAAAGAATCATAAGTTGTAGTAGAGATGAGGTTGAGTGGATGAGAAAAATCAAACACTTAAACACTAAAATAGCAACAGATTAAAGCAAAAAAGAGATGTCATTCACAACTATGAAAGATAAAATTTTTACTAAAACCTGCCTTTATGTGCATTTCTTTCTTGTTAAATTTAAACTTTAGATCTTTGCTATGTCCAAAAATTTTTTATTTACATGGCTTTGGCAACATGAATGAAATGAATGAAAGTCTGAGGCTTTTACAACAAAGTACATAATTAGTATAATTTTTTTTTAACAATGAGCTTTATTTTGAAGCTGAAACCACTGCTAAAAACTGTTAAAGACTTTTTAATTTCTTGAAATTATTTCTTTGGGTTACTGTTACAGAGTTCAGTAACTTTGAATACCATAACTTTGAATTCCTTCAATGCTTTTTCAGTCTTTCTCATTTTTTCTCCTTAGGTAGATAATCTCCTTTTGCTGCTAACGTATCTCTACCACCTTTCTAATTCTGTGTGTTTTCCTTTCAAAGGAAGAGAAGCAGACCTCATGCTCGGAGTCTAGGACAGAAAGGGTTTCTGTTTTTGGCAAGTGCTATATTGATTTTCCACTATGTTCTGTTGGAGAGTCTCACATACTTCAGTTTCCATGTTTCTGCTTCCACTTTGTTCCACAAAGATGTATCATTTTCTTTTTCAATGACTTGATTTAGGGGAGAAAAAAAAGATGTGAAGAAACAATTAGTATAGCTATGGCAAATAATGCTGAAGGTCGTCTGAGACTGGCTGGGGACTTTGGGAACCAGTGCACTTGGGTGTTTTTGATTGTGTTGCCTTTGTGTGTGTGTGTGTGTGTGTGTGTGTTGCTGTTCTACCTAGAATTCAGGGCCATCTGTCAAACCTCCTCTTAGCTAGCTTGATTGGAGCACTCTTTACGTAGCAGATCAGACTGATTCCATGAGTGTTCCCAGACTTCCCAGGTGTTGCAGGTGACAACTGCATTTCCTCCACAAAAAATGAAGAAAACACAGGTGGCCATGTCCCAGGAAGGGCCTCCCACTGCTAATATCATGTCAGTGCACTGGCATTTCACCAGAGACAATGAGTTCAGCCTCAGACTATTCATTTTTTCTTAGATTGGCCACATCCTAGTTCTATTTCTTTTTCTCTCCCCCTTATGGCTAAGCAATGCCTCAGCAGAAGAAATCACCAAGTGGATGGGAAAATCGAATGGGGTAATGATGCAGATCCCACAAGGGACAGATAAGTGAGCTTGCATGCCCAGGTTCAGCCACCACTCCCAAGATCTGGCTGTATTGCCTGGCCCAGTCTCTATGGAAAATTATTTGGGGCCTCTGTATGCATGGAAACCTGAGGATACTAGGTATGATTTGAAGGCTTAAGTGTAACTGGCCCTGCTTTTCTTTCTCCCTTGGAAGAGCCTAAAATAAAACAGAGCTAAAGACTTTTTATAGTATTTTTAAAATTTTATTGTAGTAGATCCAGCTGATAAGCCTGAGTAAAATCATATAATTACTACTGTAATTGGTAATATGATGTACCCAGTTAACTTAAGACAAGCCACAAATGGAGTGATTCATATTTTACCATTACCCTGGGCAAACTTACAGTTAGAATGAGCAGTGGTACTCATGAAATAAATAAATAGAAAATTACTATACATTTGTCTTTAAAACACCAGGCTAACAAACAGTAAATTTCTGAGCAGCTATGGTTGTACAACTAGTTAAGTAAAACTAGTTTTACTTTATTACTTTTAAACTCAGCTAATTTGTAGAAAGCAGTAAGTGCTCCCTTTACATAGATGAATTTAATACTTATGATGTTTTTGATAAGTGTAGAATGCACTATACATTAAAAATTATTTCTTGTTTATTTTTTATCTAGTGTTAAGTTATTTTATAACCTCTTCAGTAAAAGGTAGCATGGTTGTAAATAGAAACTATTCTTAGCTTGTTTTCTTTACATACAGAAAACTAGAATTGGAGAAAAGATATGAAGGCCACTAATAATTCCAGTTAACACAATATTTTATAACTTTTAGGTTTATCACAAAAGAGTCTGATGTTTTGGGGCACCTGGGTGGCTAAGTCGGTTAAGCGGCCAACTCTGGATTTCAGCTCCAGTTACGATCTCAGGGTGGTGGGATGGAGCCCCGTGTTGGGCTCTGTGCTCAGCGCAGAGTCTGCTTGTCCCTCTCTCTGCTCCTCCTGCTGCATGCATTCTCTTTTAAATTAATAAATAAATTCTTTAAAAATTAATCTGATGTTTTAAATTAGAGACCTTAATGATCTACTATAATTTATCTTTAGTGCAGTGCTTTTTCCAAATGACTACTTGTGGTATCATCTTTATATTCTTTTTTTTTTTTTTTTAAGATTTTATTTATTTATTTGACAGAGAGAGACAGCAAGAGAGGGAACACAAGCAGGGGGAGTGGGAGAGGGAGAAGCAGGCTTCCTGCTGAGCAGGGAGCCCGATGTGGGGCTCAATCCCAGGACCCTGGGATCATGACCTGAGCCAAAGGCAGACGCTCAACGACTGAGCCACCCAGGCGCCCCTCATCTTTATATTCTTATTAGCAAAAATTTAGTTGAGCTTTCCATTCTGTTTATCTATAAAACCAAAAAGGTATACTGAAGTATTTTTTTCAAATTTTATAATCACCACTCCCCATCCCCTTCAGTATAATATACTCTGTTTTACTCCTGTTGGAAAGTCATTGCTCGTGTATATTGCTGTAAGAAACAAAGCCCAGGGGTGCCTGGGTGGCTCAGTTGTTACTGCCTTCGGCTCAGGTCATGATCCCAGGGTCCTGGGATCGAGCCCCGCATCGGACTCCCTGTTCAGTGGGAGGCCTGCTTCTCCCTCTCCCACTCCCCCTGCTTCTGTTCCCTCTCTTGCTGTGTCTCTCTCTGTCAAATAAATAAATAAAATCTTTAAAAAAAAAAAAAGAAAGCCCAAAACTGCTCCTTCCCCTTGATCTACATACTGGATAAACCTCAGTTGCTTGAAGTTAAATCTGTTTCTCTGATAATGTTGGTCCTTGGCTGCTTGATCAAATCTCATCTTTCTTCTTCTTTAATGTACCCTAAACCAGACTGCATCTACCCAGTTTTGCTTTATTATCTGATCATCTAGTCCTACCCACAGTAGATCCAAAAAGGTCACAGTGGTGATCTCTATGCTACTTATTTGTTAATGTTTAATGGAAATTTCCTGTGATAAGGCAGCACAGGGTAACTATAGATCATCAAGATTCTTTGTAATTGGCTATATATGTGTGTTAGCAGGGGGTAAAGCCCGGTGAAGAATCAGGGTCCTTTTTCATGAAAACAAATCAAAATAATAAATTTATTCTTATTCTTCCCTCTACTCTTCTTTCATCCCGTTTTTCATTCATGCATTCTGTAAACATTTATAAAACACCTATGTACGAGAAGTTCTGCTAAACTTGGAGGAGACAAAGATGGTTAAGAATATTTTCAATGTTAATAGTTTTTTGGTCATCCACAGGTCACACAAGTAAAAGCAGGCTGTATTGGGGAGAGTTTTTTTTATCATATAAATTTTGTCACCATTTATGGAAAGAATTGTTGTACTCCTTAGGTTTAGGGCTCATTAAAGTGTATCTTTCCAGTGCTTTCCATATTGATTTAAACAAAGCAGGAACTCTTACTGAGTTTGAGAAATATTTGTGAAATGTGGAATAAATGAATATGAGAATATAGTAATGAGTAGTAAAATTATTTGCCAAGTAATTCAGTGGTCACTTATAGTGAAGGTATAACAGTAAATATAGAGAACTCTTCCTACAGATAGTGGTACCCCATGGGGAGAGGTCTCCCTGTCTATTCTTTACTATCACCTAGGGTGATAAATTAATTGGCGTATGAGGACCTACCTGTTACTTTGTTTTAATCAATGTTACCAGTTTTTAGGAGAGCCATCTGATAGCATGTGACACAAATTTTTTGCTTGTTTGTTTTGAGATTTAAAAAATAAGTGCTTTCCTGAACATCAGAATATCTATCCAATTCTGAAATTAGAGCAATTTAAATTAGAGCTTACCAAATTCATTTGAATAATAGTATTCTTTTTTAAAAAGGAATTGATGTTCATGGCTAATTGTTCCTGAGGTGATTGCTGACAAAGATTTAGGAAGAATTCTTTGAGATTGTATATAACTAAATTGGTTGTCTTCAGTATATTTTCTTTCTTTTTCTAATGTTAATTCCAGTATAGGTAACATACAATGTTAAATTAGTTTCAGGTGTACAGTATAGTGATTCAGCAATTCTGTATATTACTCAGTGCTCATCAAGATCAGTGTACTCTTAATCCTCTTCACCTAGGTCAGCTTTAGATATGGGGTAGGTAGTAAGTCCATTTTTTTTTTCATAGTAATGATAGATATGTACTAGTTTTTCTAGCTGTATTGTATAGCTAGAAACATGTAGTTCTACTCCTTTTATGCTAATCAGATGACAAAAACTGGGTAGCTTTTTTAAGCTCTTAGGTTAGAATCAAAATCATATTTAACTTCTATTGTTCCTGCATTTGACAAAGGGAAAAGGAGGTCACATTTCATTAAGAACCTTCAGTGTGTCCCACAGGCACCATGCAGAGTGCTTAAGCTTTGTTCATTTAATATTCATAACCCTGTAGGAGTGGCTTTGTTGTTATTCTTAAATTTTGAAACTCAGTATTTTTTGATGACAGCTTTGATGAGATAGAATTCACATACCATAAAATTCACCCTTTTAAAGTATACAATTCCGTGGTTTTTAGTATATTCCCAGAGTTGTGCAGCCATCACCACTATCTATTATTCCATGAAGAAACCTTGTACCTGTTAGAAGTCAGTCCTCATTGCCCCCATTACCCATGCCCTCAAAACCACTAATCCACTTTCTGTCACTCTGGATTTGCCCCTTCTGGACGTTACATATAAACAGAATCTATAATACATGGTCTTTTTAGACAGGATTTTTTCACTTAGCATAATATTTTCAGAGTTCACCCATGTTGCAGCATGTATCAATAATAGTTTATTTCTTATGCTGAATATTCCATTGTATGAAGGTACTACATTTCACTTATCCATTCATCAATTGATTGAGATTTGTTTCCACTTTTTGGACATCATGAATAATGTTACTACGCACATTGGCATACAGTGTTTATGTGGACATGTTTTCAGTTGTCTTAAGTATATACCTAGGAGTGGAATTGCTGAGTACTGTAGCTATATATTTAACCATTTAAAAAACTGCCAGGCTGCTTTCTAAGGTGGCTGTGCACCATTTTACAATCCTGCCAGCAATTTATGAGGGTTTCAGTTTCTTCACATCCTTGCCAACATTTGTCTTTTTTATTTTAGCCATCCTAGTGGGTGTGAGAACCTCATTGAGGTTTTGACTTTCATTCCCCTAATGAATAATGATATTAAGCATCATTTTATGTGCTTATTGACTACTTGTATATCTTCTTTGGAGAAATGTCTCACTTGGTACTTTAATCTCTAAAGTAATTCTGGCTCTCCTGTATCCTTGAGGATGATTTAATGAAAGGACATATGTAGTGCCCAGCACAGGACCTAACACTTAAAAAATACTTATTTAAATGTTTGTTTCTTCTTTTGCACTTCACTTCCAATTTTACAGATGAAGAAAATGAGGCTTAGAGAGAGAGAGAGCACAAATAATTCACCAGAGTTCATTTGGCATTTAGTTGGCCAATGCTGGAATCAAATCCAGATCTTTCTGATTCCTACTAGATTCAACACTGTCCTCTTTCCAACAGTTCCTCCTTTTGCCCCTGCTGGAAATCTGCCTCCACTGTGAAATGACTACCCAAAGTAGGTAAACTTAATTACATGGTATTGTCTTGTACATCTTCACAGTAAAAGCAAATGTAGCTGATTTTTAAAAAACTCTTCAAGGAATTTAATTGACTCTCTCTTTGGATCAATTTTAAATGTGCTGTACCTTTGTAAATATAAGGCTCTCTTAAACTTTCACCTCTCTAGGATAAAATGTCACTTAACAGATGAAAGGCTCAGGGCGCCTGGGTGGCTCGGTCGGTTAAGCGTCCGACTCTTGGTTTTGGCTCAGGTCATGATGTCAGGGTCATGAGAGTGGGCTCTGCGCTCAGCAGGGAGTCTGTTTGAGATTCTTCCTTCCCCCTCCCCCCCAAAATAAATAAATAAAATCTTTTAAAAAAATAGATGAAAGGCTCATTTTTGGAATGTCTATACATGACCACCAAATGATATTTGAACTAAAATCGTTGAGAAACTCTGGTTTCCAGATCATGGTGTTATCTTAAACAGCCTGTTTTTAAATGTAGTTTATAGTGAACAGGACAGCTGACATTTCATTGACCATTTTTGGGTTTTGTGGATTCCAGAGAAACAACATCTGTCGATTGTGTATAGATCGACCAACTTTTTTTTTAATTTTGCACAGCTAACTCTAGAGAAAGAAAAGGGAGAGCTCTTTCTAGACAAAAGCAGAAACCTCTACTCTTTTGGTAGATTTTCCTAATTCATGTTTTCTCGGATGTATTATCAAGGGGTCAGCTGAGGAATACATTGACCAACACCTGCAATTAATGGTTGGATACCATAAGAGAACCCTCAGTTTTCTTGTGAAGTATTATATTTTTAAACAACACAGTTGGGATCAGCACTGTTTATGAACTGAAACTAGAGCATTAAAGAGATTGCTTCTAATTTTGGTACCTTCAAGTTAATGTTTTTATTGATATTAAATGATATTAAAAATTGATAACTTGCTGTGTGTTAGACATGTTGCTAAGCACTATATGCATTAGCTCAATTAATCTTCACAACAACTCCTGAGGTATAGGAATTGCCTGTATTATTATTCATCTTTTTCAAATCAAGAAATTGAGGTTTAGAGGGTTAAAGTAACTAGTCCAAAAGTCACAAACAAAATTAGTAAGTCGTGGAACTGGCATTTAAGCCAAATACTGTCTGACCCCAGAGCTCTTCCAACCTTTTCATGGTGGTTAAAAAGTGAAAGTACAGCTTTTTACTTCACTTTTCAAAGCATTATTGTCAGGCATTTTTTAATAATAGATTTCCTATGTCTTTGAGGGAAAAGGTTCAAACATAGGTGCTTTCACTTAGGATTGAACATGAAATCAAGAAAGAGAGAAAATGTGTTTTGGTGGTCACCCAAGATATGCCTGGTGGTAATAGCTTTGGATGCTCTTCAGTCCCTCCTGCTGATATGCTGAGGCCAGTTATCACTCTTATCTTCATGTTTTTCTTTTTCTATAAAATAGGTGGTTTAACAAATAATACATTATATGTTAAAAAAGAAAAAGAGGATAGTAGGAAGGGGAAAATGAAGGGGGGGAAATCGGAGGGGGAGACGAACCATGAGAGACTATGGACTCTGAGAAATAAACTGAGGGTTCTAGAGGGGTGGGCTAATGCTGGTGATGGGTATTAAAGAGGGCACGTATTGAATGGAGCACTGGGTGTTATACGCAAACAATGAATCATGGAACACTACATCAAAAACTAATGATGTAATATATGGTGATTAACATAACAATAAAATAAAATTTTAAAAAAATAGGTGGTTTAATCCACATCATCTTCAGATTCAACAGAGCTACTGCTAGGAAACCTTAGCCTCTATGTGAGTCGCTTCAGAAAACTTTAGCTCAAAGATTGTTTGGAAAGGTTTCATGCTCCTTTTTAGTTGTTTTATTGTTTAGGGGAGGGAGTGGTAATATGATAATACAATTGTATAATAATACAATTGTATAGTAATACAATTTTGGTATTGTTATTCTGTTTGGGGAACAAGCAAACTTCAACTCAAATATTGACTTTTTTTAAGCATACTTCATAAACCAAAGGGATGGTTATCTTTTGTATCTTCATAGGAGGGACCTCATATCATCCATTTGAATGAGTGCTTGCTCGTTACAACAATAAACACATTTTATTATGCTTCCCTGTAGATTTTTGGAATTGGCGTACCTGATCTCTATTCATCCTTACGTGGTGCTCTGAACGCTACTAGGCAGAGCCTTTAAAGATGTCAGGCCACAAAGGGAGATCATAAATTAGGGAGAAACTTCAGGGTTGTCTCTAATCCAGTCACCCTACAAATTAATAAATTGAATTCATCAGCATATCTGATCCGATGAGGGCTAAATGACTAATTAGTAAGAATCTGAGTTAGATTCATAGTATTCTGACTTGAATCTTGTATCTCTTGTAGTCTAACATATTTTCATTTGGAAAGAAATTAGGCATGCTTTTGAAGTAAGTGATAGATACGTAGTAAACAGCCAGTGAGATTATTTTACGAGTTGTCTCTTTGTGGAATAATAATATCTTTTTTTGACTAATCACTAGATTTCTTTCCTGAGGGGACCTCTATTAGAGCAGGTATATTTTCATAGAATATATGCATTCATTCTTTTAGGCTACAGAAGATAATAATCACTATTAGGTTCATGTGGGCAAAGCATGATATTTATATCTATAAATAAGTAGATACCTATATATCCAGAATCCAAATCTGAAATGTAATTAGATTTGCTATATGTTGTCTTTGTGAGAGTCAAAATAATAAGAATATAGCATCAAAAATTAATCACTCAAGCCAACTTTTAGTATTGTCAGAGGGTCAATTTAGACTCTGCTACATGTCTTGCACTGTTTTCCACATGAACCCTGGCTCTGATGATTGATGTTCCTAATGGGATTTAAGGACCTGTAAGGTCCCAAACTGCCTTCTGCATTATCAAAGAAATCTGCTGTTTAAAAACAGATGTATGCCTGGCCTTGTTCTACCAAAGATTTGAGTTGACAGGTTTGCTTTTTTTAGGATGAAGCATATTTTTCCTGGTTTTTCTGTTTAAATTAGGTCATCTCTATATGATTTGTAGTGAATCGGTTATTCAGGATAACTCTGCCTACAACCTCTCTGAAAAGGAGCCAATAGGAGCTCTGTGAATGCTGCCTAACAGAATTATAGCAGTATTTGGTGGAAATTGTTCCATGTATCATCTCCTGTAATTATGCACTGTACAGAGTCACCCCTCAAGCACTGAAAAAATGTGAGGAAAACAAAGCCAAAGAATATACATTTAAGTTTTTTATTCATGGTCACTTAATTTTTATTTGCAGTTCAATTTTAGTTAGGTTATTTTAGAAAGATGTAAAGCCTTTTTGTCCTTCATACACAATTACCAACTTCTCTTTTTATTTTCATCCTCCTTTGTCCTTTATCTCTTCAGGCATACTATTGTTTAACAGTTGCTTTGTATAAGATACAAGCCTTGCATGCCAACTTTGATGTGGCAGAATGAATCATGTTGCCATTGATCTCAGCCTGAACAGAACAGCCATCTTCAAATAGGAAGTTTCTAGCTTCAGGTTGTTTCAGCCCTGCATGCCTTGCCTAGCCTGCCGTGTAAAGTCAGTTGCTTCATTCCAAACAGCACTGTATTAATATGCACAACATGACCATTTTCAGTAGAAGGTTATTAGAATGCTAGTTTGTATCCTCTAGTGAATGAAATGATGTGTGATTATGAAGTCATCAGGCATGGACCAGTAAGACTCCAGAGAGCCTGCCCCCTCTGAGGTCCTCGGGGTGCCATTGATTGGTGGCCATGTGTTTGTGCCCGATAGACTGTGAAATGGTGTGTTGCTACACGGCTGTGTTGCACCTGCGCCCCACCGAGGTGATTGATTGGTTTGGTCATGTGGAATGTTCCCATCTGGTCTGCAGTAATGTGGTTCTTTTTTTTTTTTTTTTTTTTGATCTGTGAATAGCAAGTACTGGCTGGATAGTTAGAGCAAACAGTTTCAGAGTCTAAATAATCCTTTTCCTCTAAGAACAAATTGGGATTTGAAGGAGTTTATTTTTGCTTGCCTTGTTCTTATGAAGGTAGTCATTCTCCATGAGGTTCCTACCCCTTCTCTCTAGGATTTTATACGCCTTTCTCTTTTGACCTGTTTTCACCTCACCCTCCTCATACTAGATTAAAATGCATTTTATATCTTCCTAATTTGTGCAGGTCTAAAGCAAAATCTTTTTTGCTGTTTGTTGTTCTCACATGCCACTTGAGATGGTTTGCAATTTTTTAAAAGATGGTTTCTATGATCATAATTGGATTATCAAAGTACTGATGTATTTTAAGCCTTCATTTAACCTCACAAAAGTAGTGGTTTATTTATTGAAAACTACTGATGTTGCAGTTTAAATGTCAAGAAATTATTTATTAGGTTCTTTTTAAAAAAGATTCTATAGTTATATTGGGCGGTCTTGTTTGATATTTCTTAATCTTAGTCCTTTTTCATAATTGATCTATTCATTCCACCTAATGACTAATTACATATCAGAGCACATCATCAGCCACATTCATCATAGTAGAATGTAATAATCAATGACATTTCAACAAAGGAAAAAATAAATATGCAAATAAGGCCTCATTAACATTTGCATGAGTTGTTTGAATAATCACGTTGCTGACAAGGCTGTAATTAACAGAAATTGATGCTGAGTTCAGTATTTGATAGTGTGTTTTCTCAGCGTTTTATTGTTGTCACTGCGGGGGCTGAAATGAAGTTCTGCTCTACTTGTACCTTGACTAGAGTTTGATGTGCTGGGCTGTGCCAGGTACCAAAGGCTTCTGGGAGCCCTTGATTCATCTGTGACCTACACTTAATGCATATAAGACACTTTATTTAAATTGCCTTATTTTTTAATGAAGCACTGCTAGATTTTAGCAATTAAGAGACAACTGTAGAAAGAAAACAAACATGAAAATTTAAATCATTCCTTATTTTGCTAGAACTGCCTTAAGTGAATCAGATACTGTAAGATTTTTAAGATTTAGGTTTGTTCATACCATGGAAAATTGAAAATTGATGTCATTAAATTTTGTTTTGTTTTGTTTTATTAAATATGGCCCAGTGGATCACTGTCAAGGGGTTGGAGCTTACTGTAATTGAAAATCACTTGCTTAGGAAAAAAATCTAATTATAAAATGTACAGTTTTTTTTTTTAATAACTCTGCTCCCCCACATTCCTCCTCCTTTTCCTGTACTGTTTCCTGTTTTTGTCATGGATATTAACTGAAATGCACTAAACACAATAAAGCTGTTTATGTCAGTTTTTTGGATGACTGCAAGTGCTGATTATAACAAGTTTAAGGAATTTCCTTTGTTGAATGTGTACCCGTGCCATATGGCTCAACATGGAACATTAACTTGACAGGGATAATGGATTGTGGTATATGGAGACAATTTTGCCTGCAGCTTTACTATAACTCATTCTGGTTGGGGATCACAGGTTTATAGTATGGGATGCAGCAAACATCCAGATGGATTTACTTTACATAAAAGAGTTGCATTTCTTTTTATTTCCTCCCTGTAATTGGAAAAAGAACATTTTTTTAAAGAAACAAAATATAAAGCAGTAAACAAAGAAGGAAAGATTGTTCAAAAAATGAATTCTGTGCAGTCTCTTTATAAAATGCTATGGAAACTATTTTTGTATATATAGCACATTACTTTAAAATCATGGTTTACATAAGCTTATATTATTTATTCTTTTTAGGGGAATGTCTAAAATGAATTTTCCTTTCTTGAGATTGGAAAATTATATCAGCTTTATTGTATCCCAGTGTTTCAGGTTTGAAGACCTGAAGGAGCAAGCAGTGTCATTTCTGAACTAATTTTAGTAAAGTAGCTCTCTCTGAGATGAATTGGATTTGTAAGATTTAAGATAAAAAAAAACATTTTAAAAATGAATCCTGTTTTTTAACTGAAATATATTACGTATAATAGAGGATAAGATTTGTTGTTTTGTTAAACAGTAATAAAATTGCTAACTGCAGTCTCCTTGGTTTTATATGTATTCTTGTGATACTTACTCTAATTTACCTGGTGAGAATAAGAAAACCAAAAGACGCTTTGGCAAAATGATCAGTGTAACCAAAGGTTAGTTATCTATAGAATGGGTAAATGCATTGTTATTAAGAACTGACGTCTATTTTAACTTAGAGGGGAAAAAATTTTAGAACATTTTTTCTCGAAACAGTCTTGTACTAAGAAACTGGTTTCCTTGACTGTTTTCAGTTTCTTTTGAAATCATTTAGATCTTCTTTTAAAATTTAGTCTCCACTCTATTAAAAAGCTTAAAATGTTTAGGTAAAATGTGAAATTATGTCATTAATTAAATTATGTGGGGTTCTACATTTTTCTATCTAAATAAAACCCATTGATCTATGATTTTGAATTAGAATCTCTTTGATACATTAGCTAATGTGCCCTCCCTGAGCACAGGGGGTAAAGAAATGTGTTTCTTGCACCTTTTAAACTCTAGCCCTCAAATTACTGAAACCTTTAAAAGTTCACTTTGAGTATTTGAGACATATACAGAAGTCAAAGGCTGAGCTTTTTAACCATCTTTGCTCTCAGAAAACACTAGAAGTTGGAATAGAGCTAGGCTGGGAGGCCATGCAGAATACTATACTGTTTGCTTGCTTGCTTGCTTGTACTGGAGAAACATTTTCTCTTCTTTTTTTTTAATTTTATTTTATTATGTTATGTTAGTCACCATACATTACATCATTAGTTTTTGATGTAGTGTTCCATGATTCATTGTTTGCGTATAACACCCAGTGCTCCATGCAGTACGTGCCCTCTTTAATACCCATCACCAGGCTAACCCATCCCCCCACCCCCTCCCCTCTAGAACCCTCAGTTTGTTTTTCAGAATCCATAGTCTTTCATGGTTCGTCTCCCCCTCCGATTTCCCCCCATTCATTCTTCCCCTCCTGCTATCATCTTCTTCTTTTTTTTTTTTTTTTAACATAGAATGTGTTATTTGTTTCAGAGGTACAGGTCTGTGATTCATCAGTCTTACACAATTCACAGCACTCATTTTCTTTTATGATGTCACACTGGTCTATAAGAACCATAAGGATTTGGACATAAAACAGTAATATCCTCATGACATAATTAAGTCACATCTTTTAACAGATCAATAGGTATTTCTTATCTCTGCATTCCAAACTACAAAAAAATGATTATCAGTTTCTAGTGTGTTATCTCCCACTGTTACATACATAGAGAAGAAATATGTCAACTTTCCCTTAAAAAATAGTAAAAATTTCAGAGACATAAAAATAATTTGTTGCAGATTTATAGTAAGCGTTTTTGTAAATAATGTGATACTTAACATATACTTATAAATCAAACACATTTTTCTAATCTGTAAAAAATGCTGGGGCGCCTGGGTGGCTCAGTCTGTTGGGCATCCGACTCTTGATTTCAGCTCAGGTCATGATCTCATGGGTTGTGGGATCAGCCCCATGTGTGGCTCCCAGCTGGACAGGGAGTCTGCTTCTCTCCCCTCCCTCTGCCCCTCCACATTCTCTCTCTCTCAAATAAATAAATAAATCTTTTTTAAAATGTTGTAATTTACTACAGATATGTTAATGAAAATGAAACAATGTTCTTTTTTCCACTTTGGTAAAAGTTTGACACTTACATATGAAAGGCTTTTATTATATTATTTTGAAAAATCTGTAATCAAAGAAAAGTTTTTTAAAGTTGCAAATCTGAGTTATGTGTCTTAAAATGCTATTTCTAAAAATATTTCTTAATTAACTAGGAATATTGGAACAGTTGTAGAATTTATACATTCCAACCATTGATAATTCAGTGGTGATGGCATTTCTTCTATATAATACAGTGGTACTACAGCTACTATCTAGATTTAACTTGCAGAATGCAATAATTTTGCAAAAGTTTTTGTTCGTTTGTTTTTATATTGGCAGAGGTTATGGTTCTGAGGTACCTTGCTTTTCTCCAGTGACACTTATCATGAAGAAGATTTGATTTAAAGACTCTTACCACCAATTCTACTTTTTCTTCTCTTTTCAGTAGCCTATCCTTGGTAGTTCTGTCTTTGGTAGCACTTCACCAAAGAGAACAGAGACAGAAACGAAAAGGAATTCCAGTTTTTCTATTTTCTTTTTACTTGTTATCATCACTGAATGGCTAAGTATTTCATAAGATTGGACTTTGATGCTTATGTCAACATTTCAGCACTATCAAGGTTGCTGTTTTTCATGCTTTTTCTTTTTTAACACTGTTTCTCTGCAATTGGAACTGGTTCTCAGCTCTTAAATCAGATTTTGGAAGAGTCTTAAGCTTGGAATGGGCCTTAACTTAAGGCCTCTTTCCTTTACACTATTTATTAGCCACTCCTGGCTTACAAAATTCTTCGGGAAATCAGTGCACTAGGGATTGCTTGGGGAGTCTGCTGCCTCCAGTGGAAGTTCAGGCAACTACATTGGCTACCCCAGACAACAAGACCAGCATAAACAACCGTTATCTATTTCATATCTAAACCACACTAAAATAGTAAAACTTTGTGGGTGTTATTCAGGTGTTCTAGAAATTAGTTCTAAGAAAAGGCAGCTGTTGAAGAAATGACTTAACATCAAAGGAATTCCTTAGGATTTGGATAGGGAAGTAGGCAAAAAGAAATGGGATCAGAAGAGGTCTAGCTGTATTTATGGGGGTTAAAGGATAAAAAGGAAATGACCAAGAATTATTATTATGTGTAAACAAATTATAAGCCATGAAAACAGGTTTTTTAGATGCATGCTATTAGTTGATGTATTAGATTACTAAGACTTCTGCTATTATTAAATTACCAAAATTTTAGTTTTAGAATATTGCAACTATTTTTGAAATTGGGACATTTTAAGTAAGTGAATTTATGGTTATATTAACTAGTAGCTGAAGTTATTTACCCCTATTTCAGCTGAGAACTTGAATTCATATCTAAGCTTTTTACAGAATTCCAGTTGTAAAAAGGATCTGGAGAGTTCCTCTGGCTAAGATCATGTGTAGGCTGCCCAAACACATGAAAATTAGTCTGTGACTATCTCCGTCTTTCTTTCTATCCTTCCCCCCGCCCCCAGTAGCTACCCTCATTGACAGTATCCTTTTCTTTTGATTCTCTTCCCTTTGGTATTTATTTCCCTTTTGCTCTCAAATTTCTTATTCATATGTGCCACAAAGAATGATGATCTTTGATAATCTACTTTATGGCTATTAATTAATTACATACACTCAGTTTCAAAAGCCAAGGCCTAGTGTCATATCATATGAATATTTTTTGAAATCTTAATAAATATAACTAGATTTCATCTGCCTATCTTTACTTGCCCCCTACAGAGTTTGAGGGTATTAGCAGTAACTCTGATAATCAGGGTCAGAAGATAGATTCTCAAATCTAGGAACACTTTAGTAAATCTTAGCACTTTTCCCTAGAAAAGTTAGTAGTATCACTCATGACATAGTGCTTTGCCTTATGTATCATAGCCTAAGCACTAGAGAAATTTTCCATGTACGTAGCTGTCATCTTTATTCACAATCATTAAGAAAAACTTCTATGTTTACATCTTTAAATTAAAACAAGGAGCGCACGTACCCCTTCGGATCACTACATTTATAGCACTCACCATAGCACATACCCTCCCCAATGTCTATCACCCAGCCACCCCGTCCCTCCCACCCCCCACCACTCCGGCAGCCCTCAGTTTGTTTCCTGAGATTAAGAATTCCTCGTATCAGTGAGGTCATATGATACATGTCTTTCTCTAATTGACTTGTTTTGCTCAGCATAATACCCTCCAGTTCCATCCACGTCGTTGCAAATGGCAAGATTTCATTCCTTTTGATGACTGCATAATATTCCATTGTATATATACCACATCTTCTTTATCCATTCATCTATCGATGGACATCTTGGCTCTTTCCATAGTTTGGCTATTGTGGACATTGCTGCTATAAACATTGGGGTGCTATGGTGAGCGCTGTGAATTGTGTAAGACTGTTGAATCACAGACCTGTACCTCTGAAACAAATAGTACATTATGTGTTAAAAAAAAAAAAAAAGATAGTAGGAAGGGAAAAATGAAGGGGGGGAATTTGGAGGGGGAGACGGACCATGAGAGATTATGGACTCTGAGGAACAAACTGAGGGTTCTAGAGGGGAGGGGTGTGGGAGGATGGGTTAGCCTGGTGATGGTTATTAAAGAGGGCACGTACTGCATGGAGCACTGGGTATTATACGCAAACAATGAACCATGGAACACTACATCAAGAACTAATGATGTAATGTATGGTGATTAATGTAACATAATAAAATAAACTAAAATAAATAAATAAATAAATAAATAAATAAAACAAGGGGTGCCTGGGTCGCTCAGTCAGTTGGCTCACTCATCTGCCTTTGGCTCACTCATCTGCCTTTGGCTCACTCATCTGCCTTTGGCTCAGGTTGTGATCTCCGGGTCCTGGGATCAAGCCCAATGTAGGGGGTCCTTGCTCAGCAGGGAGCTTGTTTCTTCCTCTTCCTCTGTCCCTCCCTCCACCCTCTCTCTGTCTCAAATAAATAAATAAAATCTTTTTTTAAAAAAAAAAGGAAATTCAGACACATGCTACAATATAGATGAAATTTGAGGACATTATGCTAAGTATAAGATAATTACAAAAAGACAAATACTGTATAATTCCACTTATATGAAGTACCTTGTGTGGTAAAATTCATAGAGACAGAAAATAAAATGGTAGTTGCTAGAAGCTGGGGGGGGTGCAGAGGGAAGAATGGAGAATTATTTAATGGTTATAAAATTTTAGTTTTGCAAGATGAAAAGAATTCTGGAGATTGCTGTACAACAGTGTAAATATACGTAACACTACTGAATTGTACACTTAAAATGGTTAAAATGGTAAATACTATGTTGTATGTATTTTACCACAACTTAAAACACAGTTTATTGAAACAGGGATAAAACATGTAAGTGTACATTCAGTCCCCAGTCTTTTGAAGTAGAGACAAGGCCTGCCATTAGTGGATGGGGCAGTTTGATTGGGTTTTAGATTACCTTTCTTGCTTAAACCACACCTATTGTTCACCATCTGAAAATCACAGATGGTGATTGCAAGTGTAGTTTAAGCAGGAAAAATTATGTACAAAGGTATAGGAAAACTTACATTTTTGGGAGTATTTGTGTACATTCCTTTATACTTTTATGGCACTCCACTCCAGTCTTTTGTAGTTGTCTAGCTACCACATAATTAGATGATGATTTGGAGCCAACTTCTTAACACATTCAGCGTAGTTTTATAGAAATGACTACCTTTCTTTGCATTCGTGTTTCCTCAGTTTGTAGATTTCATTTAGTTATATAATCACAACAAAAAGTACAATTGGTATAAAACACATTTGGGGGTGAATAGAACTAGCTCTTGGTAAGCATATAACTGAATTGGTGGGAGTAGAAATATTGAGGGTATTAAGGGAACAGCCTATCAGCCATGAGCATTCCGTTTTAGAGACCAGTCATGTTTTCTAGAGGGAATGGAAGGGCATTGGTTTAATCTGGAGAGTTAATTTATCTAGTATATTTCTAATCTTTTTCCTTTGCGTACTTTTTCATAGGTGGGAATATAGTTAAATGAATCTTGTTTTTGAAGTACTTACCATAAATATAAGTAATCTGTCATATAGTATATCATATGTATAATTTTCCCCACTCCTCACCTATCATCAGCCATTTAAATTGTTTATGAACAATTCCATATGGAACATCTTTTATGTGTAAAGTTTGTTCTAACTTGGCTATATCCTTAGGATAGATTTCTGATAATAAAGTTGCCTGGTCAAAAGTTGTGAGTTTTTTGGGCGCCTGGGTGGCTCAGTTGGTTAGGCGACTGCCTTCGGCTCAGGTCATGATCCTGGAGTCCCGGGATCGAGTCCCGCATCGGGCTCCCTGCTCTGCAGGGAGTCTGCTCCTCCCTCTGACCCTCCCCCCTCTCATGTGCTCTCTCTCTCATTCTCTCTCTCTCAAATAAATAAATAAAATCTTTAAAAAAAAAAAAAAAAGTTGTGAGTTTTTTGGATGGTTCTCTGATGCAAATAAAATTGTTCATTATTTTCTCCCTAAACCCAGGTATTGGGGACAACCCAGTGCTCCATATAAGCATTGAGTCCTAAGTAGATATGTGTTGAATACACACAATGCTGTTTTCTACTAGATCTTAGTTTTTCATATTTTTTAAAAATAGACACGTCCACTCACACACTCTGTTCATTTCCTCCTTTATAATTGCTTTGTATGGTCTCTTTTATTTATGCAGTGGTATTTGCTTCTCTCAGCCCCTCTGTGTTCCTATTCTTTCCAACTTTTATCTATCTCTTCCATGAAATGTTGCATTAGAGTTCTTGTCTACCCAGCTTTCTCTTTTCCAACTCCTTTTTTGAAATTGAGTTTGTCAGCAGTGCTAGGTGCTAAGAAAATAACAGTGAACAGAATTCTCTGGCCCCATCTTCACGACTTAAATTCTCATGTTAAATGTATTGTGCCATGTGTTTGTCTTGTTTCATCAACTAGGTTGTAGGTAAATATGTTATTCATTAAATTGACCATTGTAGATGGACTTAAAGAGAATATTGTGCCAAGGATTATGGATATTGATATAAGGATATTCTTTTACTGATACTACATGCCTGGGTTATGGATTACAGCATTGGAAGAGACCTTAAAAGGTTCATAGTCCAACAACCCATCAGTATTTTAATATTTATAGATTGTGCTGAGGACTAGGGAAATGGAACAAGATTGATAAAGTCTCTGCGTTGACAGAACTAATGCCTAATAATAAAGCCTTCCATAACTTAGGGTTTGTTGATTACAAAGTACTATATAATTATAATAGAAAACATGTATTAAGCATTTATTTATGACAGACACTAAACTAAGCCTTTAGTGTATATCAGTGCATTAAGTTCACACTACAGTTCTATGCAACAGACACAGCCGTTTTTGTTTTACACATGAGAAAAATGGGGTAACTTGCACAGGATTGACAATTTACATTGCAAACCCAGATCTATCTGATTATGCAACCTTTGCTTTTAACCAGTATATCCTGACTTCTGACTCCAAGTCCAGTACTCTCCCTTTTACTTTTTTTGCTTGCCTTTACATCTCCATGATCAAGGTGTTGTCCAACCTGTGCTTTAAATATCTTCACAATGTAATACTTATTTTCTCCCTAAGGTAGCTATCTAATCCTTGGATATCTCTGTTAGAAAGATCTGCTTTATGGTATACTTAAAAAAACAAAATCTCTCTCTCTAGAATTGACCTATTTCGGCCCTAGATATGTTCTTGGGATCATACCAAACTACATCAGCCCTTCAGATATTTAAAGCAAGCTATCACCCTTTCTCCTCCAGAAGTTTTTCTCCACTCAAATCCCATTATTTCAAATGTCTTTACTGTCTCAGTCACTGTGCACAAGTTTTAGATTGCTTGGAGTTTTCTTACCATGGATTCAGCAATTGCTGCGTTATCTCCAAATGTAGAGAGAAAAGACAACAGCATTCTCCAACTGAAGTGGTAGAAGCATGCTCACCATTTCCCACTCCTTTTTCTTAGAGATCCTCCATTTACTTAGTGATTGTTTTATTAGAAACATCTGAAAAGGAAAGAACCACCTTCCTTTCCCCTTTATACTGTATAGGCCTTCTAATTCTGGACTCAGATATCAGAAATTATGTAGGCATATCTCTTCTAATTTGCAGGGGGCTCAGTGGGTAGGCATGGAATTGGAAGATTGATAGGTTGGGGAAGGATTTAGGAACTCGTGCCTGAGAATCATAAAGGGAAGAAGCACAGACCAGAGGGACAGTTTAGGTGCTTATTAGCTTGAAGGAGGGAAGGCACAGGCATGATCTGGCTTGGTTTTGTGCAGCAGCCCTTTTGGAAGCCAGTGGTTACAACAAACGAGGAGGAGAAATAAGAGTTTCTGTGCAAGAAGACATCCACACAGAAGGGTAGAGGATGCTGCAGCATCAGCAACTGGAAATTGGTTATATACGAGGGAATTGATTAAATAATATATTATGGATAAGGAGATTTCTCACTGCTGGTGAAGGAAGTTACAAATAAGGAAAGAAAGAAAACTTGAAGGAATCCTATATTGGATGGGAATTGGAGATATTTGTGTGAACTCGTAGATAAAAATTTTAATATATATAGTGAGAGATAGAAATATAGATATGTGTGTGTTGTGTTTCTGTGTATGTGTATACATAATGCATATATTCCCTCAGCTCTGTCCACTAAGAGAGCCTGTGAGTAGAAAAACCCAGTGACCATCCCTAGAGTCCAGAATTTGTTTTCCAAATACTATCCTCCACTAAAAGAAACCAGGCCTCCTTGGAGAAATGACTGATCCTAAAGCCAGGGCAGGAAGAGAGAGTACAAGATGAGCCTAGAACATCTTGTTATGCTGGAAAGTAAGGACATACTCAAAGAATGATGAGATCTTGTCAGAAGGTCATGGAAGGCAGTTAGAAGGAGCTCCCTCTGGCCAAATCTGGGACAATTTGAACAATATAAATAACGACAGTAATGGATTATAGCCCACTGAATAAAATAGGAAACCATGAGTCTATGCTGATATAAATAAATTGAAAGTTTTGTGAAGAACGGGAGTTTTATCTAGTCTCAAAGTACCTTCCCACAAAATGCTTATTAATTACAATGGGAAAAAATAACTTTTCATGTGAGAAGACTTGGCAGACACCACCTTAATGAAGTGATCAAAGTGAACATCATGAGTAATGGGATAATTCAGTTCATGTGCCACCTGATAAGATGCATTGGGAAGAGCACAGCATCACTTTTGTGATATTCCTGCCAAAGATGCATCACCTGAAACTAGTCCTGAGGAAATATCAGAAAAAACATTTTCAGGGGCGCCTGGGTGGCTCAGTCGTTAAGCGTCTGCCTTCGGCTCAGGTCATGGTCCCAGGGTCCTGGGATCGAGCCCCGCATCGGGCTCCCTGCTCAGCGGGAAGCCTGCTTCTCCCTCTCCCACTCCCCCTGTTTGTGTTCCCTCTCTCGCTGTGTCTCTCTCTGTCAAATAAATAAATAAAATCTTAAAAAAAAAAAAAAACATTTTCAGAATGAGGGACGTTCTGGCCTTTAATATCAAGGACATGAGAAAGTCAGGAAAAAGAGAAGACAAGACAACTACAGGCAGTCATGATTCTGAACTTGATCATGTTTGGTAAAACTCAAATGAGGTCTAAAGATTAAAAGGTAGTAATGTATAAATGTTTAATTTGATGATTCTGATGCTTATATTGTAGTTAATTGCACAGTATACAGTAAGACATACTAAAGTATTGAGGGATGGCGGGGCATCATGTCTCCGAAAAGTTCCTTTTACTGTACTTGTACCTTTTTGGTAAGCTTTGGGCTTCCCCTCCTCCCCCAATTTTAAAAGAAAACAGCAGAAGGTTAGCTTGGAACCTGAATGTGGAGAGCTTGGAATGTCAGGGTTGAAAAATGGATTTTGTATTCCATGCATTGGGAAACTTTAATCACTCTTGAACAATGGAATGTAATGATGAAAGTGCTCTTGGAGTATGAGTTTGTCATCAATCTGTGGATAGATGGGGCCAAAGAGAGACAGAGGCGGGGATGTCAGTTGGGAGATAATTGCTTGGGTGTTCATCCATAGGAGCTTGAACTGAGAATGGCGGTGGTTGAGGGTGGAAATAAAGTGATGGATGTGAGGCATATCCAAAGGTTATCTTTTGGAATTTGTTCACTTTTAAAATGAGAGAGACAGAAAGGAAATAGATGATACTTAGTACAAAAAGGCTCAAATTCTGGACCAGAATAGTCAGTATTCTTGAACTTATTTGAAAATAATTTGATGAAACATTACTGCTTTAATATAATGCTTATTATGTAAATAATAGCACTACTAACTGCATAAATTACTGAGTGTTTTTATACTTTTTATGCTTTGCTCTCCTATATTTGTGTTCACAGGGACTGTTTTGTAGTGATGATTAGGTAAATAACCTGACTTCTTCATGCACATGTTAAGTTCTTTACATACATGAATTATTTTAAAGATCAAACTTTATAAGGAATGTATTATGTACATTTAAAAAATGTCTTCCTCCTACATCAAATATAATACATATTTATTGTAAAAAATCAAAATATGAGTGACCTGAAAGAAAATAACATTTTAATACTATTACCAAAGATAAATCACTTTTTACTCCTTAGCATTCAAAAATATGGAAACTAAAAATCAAAGATTGATTAACTTGATCCAACATCCTAGCACTAAGTAATGAAGCAAGAATTGGAACCCAAATCTGTTTGATTCACTTGTTCCATTTCAGTTATCTGCCTCAATTGTGTAAGTAAGTATTTGCTAGGTATCTCCTGACTGGCTAGGAGGATATGATTTTTTATTGACACACAAACATGTTATGTATTCTAAAAGCTAGTATGCCAGTCATTTGGAACTTGTCCAACTTTTCCCATAAGTATAGTGTTAGGAGTAATAGGAGTAGGTATTCAAACTGATACATAATGTAGCTGAACTTGCATCCAGAAAGAGGATTATTGAATACGACACGAGCAAAAGGAGTACCTCAAAGAAAGTGCCTTTCCTTTTTTTAATGGGTCAGGCATAAATATATACCTATTTCCTCAGTATAATGTATCTTTGGAATCTTCCCACCTTCATGGCTGCAAAAGCCCCTCTCCTTTCAGAGTCCTTTACTCCCAAGTTTCCATAAGCCCAGTGCTACTGTGCTGCTTTAGTCTTCAGCTGTAAAGTTCTTCCTCCCCCAGAGCACTCTGTCCAGAGTTCTCTCTTTTCTCCAGTGGCTTACTACATCTTCAACATACTGACTTCAGCTACTGTTAAAAGAAAAACAGTCTAGGGGTGCCTGGGTGGCTCACTCGATTAAGCGTCTGCCTTCAGCTCAGGTCATGATCCCAGAGTCATGGGATCGAGCCCCTCTTCGGGCTCCCTGCTCAGTGGGGAGCCTGCTTCTCCCTCTCCCACCTGCTCATGCGTGCTTTCTATTTCTCTCTCTATCAAATAAATGAATAAAATCTTAAAAAATAAAAATAAAAAAACAGTCTAATTAAATTCATTCATATTAATGTATAGTAGTAGCATGGTCCAGTGCAAAGAACCTAGGATTTGGAATCAGGACCTGTATCTTAGCAGTCTGCTTAACCTTCACTAGTTATGTGACCTTGGGTAATTTAGTTGATCTCAGTGATTTTGAGTCACCTCATTTATAAAATGGGAGTAGTAACACTAGCTTATCAGGGCTGTGGTGTCAAAGGAGATAATGTATAGTAAATGTAGGTTGTAGTATGTAAAAAATATGTGTGCTAGTCATCATTGATAAATAAGTGATGGATTTAACATTCTCATAATAATTTGCATTTTGAAAAGTTTCTTTCTTGATCACACAAATTAAACTCTTAATTGGCAGAGTCCTAGTTGTTACTTTAAAAAAAAAAGTCATTTCAGAGAGTGGAAAAAAAGAGTTGCAGTAGGAGTCACTTCGGTAAGCAGACCTGCCTCAATTGGGTTATACACTCACAGTTGCTTTCCTAAAGTTGTTTCTGGTTCTCTTCCTCCCTTTGATCCACCTGGTCTCTAGTCAGTCACCCTCTCCTTCCCCAGCCTCTTCCTCTTCCTTCTCCTCCCCCACCTGCCATGGTAGCTAGGGTTAGGAGGGCAAGGACTTTGGAGTGGTGTCTCTCAAGCTTTAATGCTCGTAAGAATCATCTGGGGATCGTGCTACAATGCAAGTTCTAATTCAGATAATTTGGGGTGGGACCGGAGATTGTTTTTTTGCAAACTTAATGATGCCTAAGCCTTTAGTATGAGCATTATGTTTTGAGTGGAGTTAAAACATGGATGATGTTTTTCTGTATGTTTCATTTCTAAAAGTATGTGTAACTTAGAGAATGGCTCAATTTGTCATTATAGATACCTTTTAAAATTTCATATTAATTTCCTTCATTTAGTACAGACTGTTTGCTATCTGAGTAAAGCTTAGAACTCACTAGTTACTCCAAGGTGATAATGAAGATAATCGGTACTAGTGTAAAGTGGTTACAGATGAGAACTACTACCAGAGGAAAATGTAATTGATGGTGGTGAGGTTTTTTTTTTATTTTTAAAACTTTGTCAATCTCTCTTAATAAGTTAAATATGAAATTTAAAATAAAAATAACTACTGAATCTGACCAAATTCATATTTTTCCCCATATTACAGATTATTCATGTTAGTCACTGATATTAAATAGCCAGTGTATTTTTATTTTTTAATAAATTAGGGGTTTTGTCTTAGGAGAACTGCTAGTTATCAAGTCTTGTTTATTTCGATCATACAAAAATTATTCAAATCCATACTGTAGAACTTTAAAGAAATTAATACTGGATTCAGCCAAGGCAGAAATACCAAGACACAAGGGGGCACTGTTTTACCATAATCTGATTGAATTTAACAGCTTTTTGTTTACTGTGAATGTCGCCAAATTCTGTGTTCTTTGTAGTTATCATGAAAATTTAAATACTATATGTTTTTCTAAAGCTGTAATACTTAAACCGCCTAAGCTTTCCGAGTTCACAAATCAGATGTGCTCTTAGCAAAATTCAGGAACTTTTCATCTTATTTGGCATGAGTTTGGGAAGACTGGATGATTTGAAGATTAGAGATTGTGTAACACATTTAGATGTTAGTGTTTAGGTCTGTGGTAAGGGGGAAATCACTGTAAAAACAATTCAGTTGCTTTGGAGAAATATAGTGCCTCTGTTCTGCAGAAAAGAGTTGGGATAAAGATTGAACTGTTAAAAGCTGCAGCTGCATTTGCCATCAAATACCAAGTTGGTGCTGATGAATGTTTTGTTTTTATTGTCATGGAAACTTGGAGCCAGAGAATGGATATTCTATTCATCTGGGAAAATAGTGGTTCCTTGCATAAAACATAAGGACCTTCCAAAGCAGTTCCTAAAATAGATATACGCCGAATATAATTCAGAAAAGTTGAGGAAGTAAATGTGGAATAAATGCAGTCATTTCTGGATCACTTCTATTCTCAGTACTAAGAATATAACTGTATATTCAGTTATTAAGCTATTTGCTGCTAGAAAGTTGAATTCTAGTGAGCATATTTGTTTAACATCAATATTATAGTTACCCAATCCTTAAGAAGCTGTCTTTGTAGTTCTTCCTTGATCTTAAGATATATACTAGGAACTCTAAATTTATATCCTATTAAACAATTGCTTATAATCCCTGAATTTTTATTTTCATCCATGCTACTTATCTGTTACAATCTTCCATTCCGAACATTTTAAAGCATTCTGTATTGGGGGGTGGGGGGAGCTTTACCCAAAATAAACTCTTACTGAAACACAGAGATGATTGTATGGTCTGGGGGGAAAAAAAAGAAAATATAAAAAATTTTAAAACATGAAGATTTAAGTAAATCCTTATATATATTTTATAAAGTCATGAATGGGAAGAGACATTACAGGAATAAAAAATGCAAAGGAATTTTGGTTCAGTTATAGCAAATGTGGTATAACAAAATACAAACATGGAAATGATAGTAAATATAAAATGGCACTACAAATTAAGATAGAATTTCTAAAGTTTATAAAGAAAAGGGAAAAATTGTGAGTTATGGTTTTACTAAAGGTTACCCAGCTAAGCTATATCTTGAAGGGAAACAAGACAAGTTTTTATGACTTCATAAAACATGAGAGAGAAGAAAGGGTTAGAATGGACCGTTTTAGATAGGATAGTTAGAGAAGGCTTCTCTGAGGAAGTAACATTTGAGCAGAGACCTGAATGCTCTGACATAAGAACTTTTTGTGTAGAGAGGCTAGCAAGCCTGGCAGCCTTCAGTGGGATTAAACTTGGAATGTTTAAAGAAAATAATAAAATTACAAGTTTATGAAAGTTGAAGAAAACAACAGTGTTCTAATAGACTTTTAAAGCAACACAATTAACTAGAACATGACTAGTTTTTTCATATGGGACAGGTCCAGGATTAGAGCCTAAACCAAAGTTTAGGTTGCCAGGATATAGGAATCTCTCAGAGGAAGAATAGGATTGTTTCAAAATAAAGATTATAAGTGTGAGTTTTACTTATTTAATACTGTTTTTCAGAATATTTTAATGAAATAATTGGTTTTTTATTGAATATGCTCTGACGTAGGCAAAAAGTAATTCAGGGAAAAAATGTGTTAAAAATACTGTAAATGTGATTTAGTTTACAGAGAAAATACTCTTAAGCAAGAGTATTAGGAGAATATAGTTAATAACTCTAAGAATATAGTTTAGTAACTCTAAGAGAATATAGTTTAGTAACAGCAATTTTCACAAATACTTTTAATGTTATATGGTATCTAGAATATATATTAAATATGAATGTGTGTGTGTGTGTTTATCATGTCATATACAACAGGAATTGAAGACTTGTACAATAAAAATACCTGATAAAATATGCCAAAAAAAAGTAGAGGAGAAACAGCAAACTGGACATTGTATTCCATAACTGAAGTGATGAGGAAGAACTGGAAAATTGCCAACTTTTTAACCTTTTAGAAATAACAGTGTGTGTAGTTAGTGCAGGAGATCATATTCCTAGAGCAGCTTGTTCCAAATTCAAGTATGTCAGCAAACTTAGTGGAATTCAAAGTATTTTAGAAATAAAACCTCAGAGGTTACAAATAAGGTTACAATGTCATAAAAACAAAAATGGTTTAACAAAGTTTTTAGATTTTCCAGGATTCTGTCAAACCCAATTTCTGTTATGGTAAAGTTTAGCAGAACAGGATGTATTTAATGTAGGAGACTCCAATATGTAAAGAGAATAACAAATTTGGAATCTGTTTTGTTACTTATCTTCTACCATATGCATTCTTCTCAGCAGTTTAATAATAGGAAAGTCTGACTATTTATTGGAGTCAGGTTTTGCTGTGTTCTAACTTTCTGATCTGTAAAAATGGGTTTGCTAGAGAAAGACTAGAAGAATACCTTTTTTTTTCTTCTTTGTGGGGCAGAGCTGGTGGAAGAATTTCCAAGAGGTGTAAAAAGTTGAGGAATTTTCATAGTAGTCCTGATTAAACCATTAGTTCTCAGGCATTGGACAATAGGTGGTACATGAAAGAAGGGAAATAAACGAGGTGAATCCCACAATTCTCCAACTTGCTGCCAGGCCACAGCAATGGGGAGTGGAAATCAACAGAATCCAATAGTCTTACTGGATTGAGGAGATAAAGAACAGAATTCAGAGAAGCCACAGTGAGTCAAATTTGCAAGGCAAAAAGAAGGGAATGTAGAGAAAGAGCTCAAGATTTGCAGAGGAGTTTCAAGTCCTTGGCTAAATACTGATCTGTATATGCTTGAGAGGAAACTTAATTTGAGACCGGGAATCACTTGAAAGGAAAACGCTGAACAATTCCTGAAACTCACACAAAGCTAGGAATAGTTCTCCTTCCAGCCAACGAAAGTGGAAAGATTTCATAATAAATGGCATTGTGTAGAGTCCTCAGAAGGGTATTGTGTTGGTGAGGCTACTTTAGCTCTGGGCTGAAGGCTGTTCTAAACCTGCCTTAATAAAGCTTAAAGACAACCCTGGAAGAGGATCAAACTTGATTCCAAGTAACTTAACTGCTTACCACAACAAAGTCCAACATTCTTTAAAGGAATGCAACAAAATCTAGCACCCAAAAAATGTGAACTTCCTAATGTCAGATTACTAAACATGAAAAGAAGCAGGAAACTATATTCTGTAACTGAGAGTAAAATTCATCAGTAGAAACAATAGAGCAGGAAATTACAGAGATGATGGAATTAGCCAACAAAGGTATTAAAATGGTCATTACAAATATACTCCATAGCTCAGAAATGCAGAGGAAAATACGAACATGGAAATTGGAATTACTGGAGATGAAAAATGCAATACCTGAAATGAAAAATACACTGGATGGGATTAACAGAAGATTATTCACCACAGAAGACAAAATCAGTGAATTTGCAGACATGGAAACAAACTATCCTAAATGAAGATCACAGGACATCTAGCTTCTACTTAGGGTGTGGAAAGCTACAAAAAAATACCATTTCCACCATTTCCATAATGATGAGAAAAAAGAAAAAGTCTGAAAGCTACAAAATTCTTTTTTGAATCCATCAGAGAACTGAAATTGCAAGGCAATCATGTGACCTGAATTCCAAGGAGAAGTGACTGTATCACCTCCATGGGAGAATAAGGTGTCATACCAGTCACAACACAAGCAGGTAAGAAGAATCACTTAAAATTTTAAAGTTAAATGGAAGGCCAATTTTGGACTAGCAGCATATCAGTTTGAAAGAGCTAGGGGAAGCTAACAAAAGAATAGTCCAAAGGGATTTCACACTTACCTCAAACTTTTCCCCTCAAACCTGTACTGAGTACTCACAAGGATTTGGGGGTAGAGCACTAGACTAAAGAGAATTCCTGTTGATGCTGCAGGCATGCAGTTTCTAATCAGCTGTCACTGTGGGAACAGCAGTAAAGCATGCCAACATCCCTGGACCCTAGGTACTGAAAGACCTAAGCTTCTTCAGGAGAGGCAGCAAAGCCTTTTGCCCAAAGGACACAAGCTAAGACACATTGATTAGGGGAGGTGAGGGAACTCATCTTAGACTTAAGATCTTAACGCTGATACCAAGTACAGGTCTCCTGCCAGTCAGACAGGGGCGAAAACTCCAACTCAAGGTCATCTAGATGTAGAGTTGAGTTTCACTCTTATAGGGAGGAAGGGATAAAGGATAGGAAAGTGACAGCCGTCTACCACTGGGGGAGGGGCAAAAGCATGGGGAGATACCCACTCTGCGGCACAGGTTTATAGGGTCTGTTGAAAGCTGAGGATGAAATACTAACACTAAAAAAAGTCCTACTACACCCCGATCATATACTAAGCACTAGGCAAAAGCAGCCTATCATTAAAAGGAGTTGAAGCCTCTGGTCAACTGAAGGTAACCACAGCAACAACAATGACACTCAGCTAGACTCCTGATTAGTTTGATTCATCTTTCCACAGCAAAGGCCTTATACAAGGAGAGGCATGCTCATTTCCAGGCCTAAACAGTCTCTACTCTTCTACACATAGTAGTTTTGCATTCAATCAAAATTATGAGATTTGTAAATATGCAAGGGGAAAAAAAGGTCAAGAGGCAAAATAATCAACAGAACAAGACTGAAAGGTGACTCACACTGGAACTATCAGACAAGGATTTTAAAGTAATTCTGGTTAACACATTAAAGGATCTAGTGGAAAAGGTGGACAAAATGTACAAATAGATGGGGGAATTTTTAACAGATAAATGGAAGTAATAAGTTTAGTTGAAATGCTAGAATTAAAAGACATATTAAAGATGAATTCCTTCAGGATCATCAGTAGACAACACAGTTGCAGAAGAAATCAGTAAATTTGAGTATAGGTCACTATAAACCAACTGAAACACAAAGAGTGATAAAAAAGACAGTTACGGGACAATATCATATAGTCTAATATATGTGTGATTAAAGTCTCAGATGTAGAGGGAAAGAGAAAAATTAATAGATCCAGGATTTTAATAACAAAATATACACACATGACTAGACTTATATTTTCAAAGTGCTGAAAACCAACAATAAAGAGAAAATCTCGTATACAAATAGCAATAAAAATAAACCATAGCAGACATCTCCTTAAAAACTTTGCAAGGGGCGCCTGGGTGGCTCAGTCAGTTAAATACCTGCCTTTGGCTCAGGTCGTGATCCCAGTATCCTGGGATTGATCCCTGTGTCAGAATCCTTGCTCATCAGGGAGTCAGCTTCTCCCTCTCACTTGGCTCCCCCCGCCCCGCCCCCCCCCCATTCCTTGCTCTCTCCCCCTCTCTGAAATAATTAAATAAAATCTAAAAAAAAAAAAAGAGACTTCGCAAGCAAAGAGGCACCTGGCTGGCTCAGTCAGAAGAACATGCGACTCTTGATCTTGGGGGTCATGAGTTCAGGCCCCATGTTGGGTATGGGGATTACTTTAAAAAAAAAAACAACTGTCAACCCAGAATTATATATTCATTGAAAAAAATTTTTTAATGAGGGCAGAGACTTTTTCAGATACACAGAAAGCTGAGAGAACATCCCCAGCAGACTTGAGGTACAGTAACTATTAAATAGAATTCTTTAAATAGAATTCTTTAGGCGGAGGGAATGTGACACTAGACAGAAACTTGGATCTACATCAGGACTCAGCAGATTTTTTTCTGTAATGGCCCAGAAGCTTTGTAGTTCAGATAATCTCTGTCACAACTACTCAACTCCACCATTATAGCCCCAAAGCAGCCATAGATGACATATAAACAAGTGGGTGTGGTTGTGTTTCAGTAAAACTTTATTTACAAAAACAGGAAACAGACCAGCTTTGGTTCATGGGTCATAGTATGCCAATTGCTCATCTATAAAAAGAAATGAGAGCTTCAGATAATGTAAAAATGAAACTATAAAAGACACATTGTCTCGTTTTTGTTTTTTTTTTTCTTAAGATTTTTATTTCTTTGAGAGCAAACACGCAAGAGAGAGAGCACAAGCGAGGGGGGGGACAGAGGGAGAGGGAGAAGCATGCTCACTGCTGAGCAGGGAGCCCCAAGTGGGGCTCAGTCCCAGGACCCTGAGATCATGACCTGAGCCAAAGGTAGATGCTTAACCAACTGAGCCACCCAGGCACCCCATGTTTCCTCATTTTTAATCACACTATAAAATAAATTTATAAACAAAAATAGTAACACTGTATGTGGGGTACATAAATATATGAAAGTAAAATGTGTGACAACATTAACCCAAAGGATGGAGGGAGGGTATTTGAAGTATACTGTTGAAAGATTCTTACGCTGTTACATAATTACTTAAAGGTAGATCCTGTTAATTAAAGATAAATTTTGTAAATTGAGGGCAAACACTAATAAATAAAAGCCAGTAGGGGAGACTAAATGGAATACTCCAATCCAAAAGCAGTCTGAAAAGGAAATAAAGAACAGATGAGGGGCGCCTGCCAGGCACCCCCATTGATGAAAATATTTAAATAGTGAACATCACAACATCTATTTACACAGTGTAACACCTTCTTTTTATCTAATAAAGATGGTCTGCTCCTAGTTCCCCCATGAGCTTTAGACAACAACCAAGCTATATTGAACCCAGTGGCTTAGAACCATCAGACCCAGGGCGCCTGGGTGGCTCAGTCGTTAAGTGTCAGCCTTCGGCTCAGGTCATGGTCCCAGGGTCCTGGGATCGAGCCCCACATCGGGCTCCCTGCTCCGCGGAAGGCCTGCTTCTCTCTCTCCCACCCCCCCTGCTTGTGTTCCCTCTCTCGCTGTGTCTCTCTCTGTCAAATAAATAATATCTTTAAAAAAAAAAAAGAACCATCAGACCCCGTAGCCTGTGGGAAAAAAGGAATAGGCAGGTTAAGAATCCTAACACCCAAGCTTATCTATTCTGTTCCCTCTCTATTACAGAATCTATAATTCTGTTAAAATTCATTTTAGATTGTCTTTTATACCTTCATTTCTCTTCAGATCCCTTACCCACCTTTTCCAAGTCATGCATGCTTTCTTTGGTAAATCTTTCTCTTTATTTGAATTGGGAACAGAAACTTGTTTGTGGCTAAGTCTACAAGTAGTGCTAGAGATAGACCCACTATTAATGCTAAGGGAAGAGGGAAGCCATCAACCTTTAATGAAATTTAATGAAATGGAAGGTATAAAGAATTCTAAAACCTTGGAGAGTATCCAAAGGTTTCCTTTAAATTATTTCCCTGGAATCTACTTTCTTTTTTTCCTCTATTTAAGCCTTTTTCATCAAACACTGATATTCAAGATGCACATATATGGATTTTCTGGTCAATATATTTCATTTAAGGGGCGCCTGGTTGGCTCAGTTGGTTAAGCGTCTGCCTTCAGCTCAGGTCATGATCTCTGGGTCCTGGGATCGAGCCCTATATCGGGCTACCTGCTCAGCGGGAAGTCTGCTTCTCCCTCTCCCCCTGCTTCTCTCTCTCAAATAAATAAAATGTTTTAAAAATGTATATTTCCCTTAAAAGTAATAACGAATATCTAATTAGGCCTTGTGTTTTTCATTTTTTTCTAAGCATTTTATATGTCAGCACATTTTATCCTCACAAAAAACCAGTGAGATGAAACTGTTATTATCCCATTCCACAGTTGAAGCAACTAAGGGACACTGAGGTCAGGTAATAATCTTAGTAAGAAGCAGAGTGGGAATTTAAACCCAGTTTGTCTACATCCAGAATCTCTGTTCATAATCACTTCCCCATGCCTCCTCCCTAATTTTATTATTACAAATATTTTTCTTTTCCTCTTTTATTCTTTAGTTTCTTCATTCCTCCCTTCCACAAATACTTTACACAGATATTTTACACAAATATTTTACACTATGATTTAAACTGATTTGTATAGCCATTTATAATGAGTTGGTATGTAAAAAGATTATTTTGAGTTATGCATGACTCACAAATGAATTTTGAATTATAACCCATTGAGCACTCAAGGGTAGCCTTTATCTATTTTTCAGATTGCAACGGTAGGATGGCAGTAAATTGCATGCAATACTGGAGGCCACACAATGAAAACTGAATGTCTCATATTTTACCCCCAGAGTACCTATTTTGTAGCAAGAATCTTATTTAAATCTTAGAACACAGAGGGGATTTAAGACTCTCTTTTGGGCATTCTCTATCTGTTTCAACAAAATAGAATAGTCTCCTTTCATTTGCTCTGTATTTGTATATTTTCTATGGTGTACAAAGTATACTTTCTGCATTATTATATAGGTGGAGGATGTTGAGCCCCAGTGAGAAACTTTACTAACATTTAGAGTTTTTCTTAATATGAATAGAATGAAATCTTGCTAAGTATACTGACTTTAATTTGCCATATTCAACATACCATATTAAATATCTCAAAATGTATTAAGCAAATATATGATGAAATGCTTATACACTTCATTTTTATGACTGTACATCATTATTCCAAAAGTCCCTATATATTTTAAAGTTTTTTTTTTTAAATTACAGTTAGTTAACATACAGTGTAATATTAGTTTCCGGTGTATAGTATAGTGATTCAAAACTTGCATGCATCACCCGGTGCTCATCACAATAAGTGCATTTCTTTAATCCCATCACCTGTTTAACCCATCCCCCCACCGACCTCCCTTCTGGTAACCATCAGTTTGTTCTCTGTAGTTAAGGGTCTGTTTCTTAGTTTGCCTCTTTTTTTTTTCCCCCGTTTGCTCTTTGGTTTGTTTCTTAAATTCCACATATGAGTGAAATCATATGGTATTTGTCTTTCTCTGACTTACTTCGCTTAGCATAATACACTCTAGCTCCATCCACATTGTTGGAAAATGGCAAGATTTCACTCTTTTTGATGGCTGAGTAATACTCCATTGTACATATATACCGTATCTTTATCCATTCATCAGTCAATGGACACTTGGGCCATTTCCATAACTTGGCTATTGCAGATAATGCTGTTATAAACATCGGGGTGCATGTATCCCTTTGAATTAGTATTTTTGTATTCTTTGGGTAAATACCTGGTAATGCAGTTGCTGGATTGTAGGGTCGTTCTATTTAACTTTTTGAGGAACCTCCATACTGTGGGACAGAGTGACTGCATCACTTTGCATTCCCACCAACAGTGCAAGAAGGTTCTGCTTTCTCCAACACCTGTTGTTTTTGTGTTGTTGATTTTAGCCATTCTGCAAAAATCCTTATATTTTTTAGCTGTTTGTCTTCTTCCTCTTACTATAGGTGGTGCCCAGATTTACATTCTGTCAGAAGCGGGGTGCTTAATTAATAGCAAAAATAGATGGGGATGTCAATTTCATGGGCTATTAAGACAGAAAGAGAGCACCCAATCCAAATTTGCTCTACCCCATCCCATTCTCCAGATGAAAAAACTGAGGCCTGGGGAGGTTTAAGAACTTACCTGTTTCACACAGCTGCTTCATAGCAGAGACAGGAATAGACCCTTCTGACGCTTCATTCACATGCTTTTACATTTCACTACCCTGTTTCTGACCAGATAGTTGGTGAATGGTAGCAGTTCCATTGATCAGTTCCTTTCTTTCTATTCCAGTTATTGCTGTCAAGGGAAACTAGCTAATTAACAATCATTTATAATCTACTATTTTGGAGCACGTTTTCTTATACTGTCTCTGCCTCCATGTGGCTGTATGCCATTGATAGAGGCTTAGAGTAGAATCTGTCCCTGGCATGCAAACAAAACAAGTCTAGAATTCCAGACCAGTGTTCCCTGAACAAGTGGCATCTGCCTTCTGGTCCCCAAGCACCATAAAGAACAGACTCAGACATTGACCTTGCCTAGTAAGGTCATGATTTAAATTAAACAGCCAAAATACAAAAAGTTGTGAGAAAAATCACAGGAATTAACAATAATGAGCTTAATGTGCTCTTTATCATTGTATGATGCAAGAAATTTTTGAAAGAAGCATCTATACAAGCATTTGGTGGAAACAGTATGCCAGAAAGAAGTGTGTGATTACCAAGACAGTTTGAAAATATGCTCCCCTCTCTTCCCCCTTCCAAATTATTTGTTGATATAACTTTTACCTGATTTTCTTTTTTTCTTTATTTTGGGGCAAAGGGAATAAACTAAGATTAAGGTGTTGAAGATTGCTCAGTTTATTTTAGTCCCTAGAAAGTTATAAAACATCAACTGAATAATTTCAAATCCTTTTTTATTTAAGAATGGGATAAACATTAAGACACAAAAGTTGATTATTTTTAGAGAATATGCATTCACCATATTTTATCCTGAAATGCAACCAAAGATGAAGAGATAATTCCTAGTTCTGTAATCTTTTGGCTTGCTGTAAAAATGAAATGTCTTTGTTTCTAAGTTCTAAACAACATGTGGTTAGGGAAGTATGGAGACATTAAGTGAGAAAACACTTAAATTCTGAACCTAAGGAAAAGCAACAATGCAATATGGATGTAAATATGTGTTCAGGGACAATTTAGAAAATGCAGTTATTAACTAAAAAGTCTCAGAGAAGCACACTTTAGATTTTGACCTACCTGTAATGAATACCTTGTTATATATTCTATATGTGGCAAAATTAAGCCATAAAATGGTCCAGAAAGTTTTGATAAATGACTGAAATTGATCAAAATCTTATTCTACTCTGTTCATTCATTCCTGTTTTGTACCTGCCTACCCACCACACCCCCTCATATTGAATTCTGTATTTTAACGTTCTCCCTGGGCATTCTAATGTCTGAAAGGCAAAGAAACTGTTTTGTACAAACCTCCTCATCCTTGTCTATGTGTTTATATTTAACGTGTGAATCTGATTTTAGGGAGGGAGTGGAGAGCATGAGGAAAAATAGCTGGATTGGTGAATGTTTGCAACCTGGACTATTTCATCTCAGGTTTTAGTCTCAAGAAGTCATTTCTAAAGCCTGTTCAGTATAGGTCTGACTGTGTGCTCTTATCAAGGATAATGAGATACTTTATAGCAGTTCTGCAGGAATTATTGATTAGGAAGCTGCTTACAGTTCTGATGCCTGTCACAGGAAGTTGGTGCAGGGTTTGGATGGAATAAGTGATGAGATAAAGGCTGGGTTAGAAAAGTGATTACAACTGGGAACTTGCTAATCACTGACCTCTATAGGGATCCTCTGGTTTATCACTAATCTCACACACACTTGGCACTTTCCTGTGCTGCTGCCTCATCATTCATAGCTGTGTGAGTAATTTGGCATGTAGTGAACAAGAGGAGGGCATAGAGAGTCCAGCAGCTGTGCTTGTTGGCACTAGATATTTAAATATCTTCAATGTAGCCAGCAGCGTGCTTGGCACAAATGTTAGCCAATAATACTTAAACAAATTGTTGTGAAGAAAATAGGCAGGCATTTGTGTTAAAAACCCCCTCTCTCTCTTTTCTTTCCTTTAAAAAAAAATCTGTTAGTTTGAGATCCTTTCTGGATTTTTTGTGTGTAAGTTTGAACAGATTGCTACGAAAATGAAGTCAGTAATACTAATAGTTAGCATTGGCCTTGGTTCTTTCAGAAAAGAATTTCCAAGTACTTTATAAGCATTAATTAAACTGTGCAGGCCTGTGTGAGGTACATGCTACTGAATTGATTTTCCTAAAAGAGTGAGTGGAGGCATTGATGTTAACTGACTTGTAACTTGCCTAGTTCACTCAGTGGAGAGAAGCAACAGCCAAGAGATGAATCCAGGAACCAGAATCCTAGGTCTCTGCTCTGCTACATACCAAATGGCATTACAGATTTCCCCACTTTGTAGGATAGTGTGTTTTTATGTTTCTCCAAGTGGTTAGTGTGATTGAAATTGTCTGAAACTTCTGGTAGTGTTCATCCACAAAAAAAAAAGAGGAAAAGATTCTCCATGAGCAAAGACGTTAGGTAAATAATGATTTTTCAAAGATACCTAAGGGGGAGGAAGACAGTCTGCTTATAAAACTGTGATCTTATTTAAATAGATTTGTGCCCAAATATTTAGATTGGCCTATGTAGGGATTTCGTATTGTTCCTCTGAAAACTAAATCTGGAAAAGTTCTCATGATTTATACGTATTAGAATATTTCAGTTTGAAACATAGTAATGTTGATCTAGGTAGCTTTTTTGAAACATCGAAGGATTCTTTTTCTAGGTTAAGTCTTTATCTTTAAGAAAAACCAGTCTAGTGCATCACTTAAAATATAACACATGGGGTTTTTTTATGTAATAGATGATGAATTTGAATTTATGAATGCAGTTCCGTAAGCCTTAAAAAAATGAACATTGAAACGATACTGACTTTCAGACAAATAGGGAAACTATTTGTTCTAATTTGTGCTATTATTCATGAAGTCAACAATTACTTCTTGAGTAGTATATATTCATTAAAATTACTAAACTTCAGTTAGTTGTAAATTTTCAGGTATTCAGTAGACCACTGCAGAAATAAATGCTGAGCCATCTGTATCTTCTATAATATCTCTGTGTCTGGCCATTTCCTCATGAAAACATTATTTTGAGTTCGTAGGAAAAGAGCACATACAGCCAGGAGAGTATTACAGGGCATGTTTCTACAGCCAGTAGATTGAGATCTACAGGAGATCTTGCAATTTTACTATCATATCTTGTACCTGTTATCAGCTTCCTTCAATCACTCCTTGGTATTAACAGGATTTCTAGTAGGAAGAAGAATACAAGTGGCAGTGGTACCAGCAGTGTACGTAAAGCATCTCTTACAGTGCCTTACACATAATAGCTAGTCAGCAAATGCAAGTTTCTGTCACCTTGCCCACAGCAGTCTCAAGAGTGAAGGAGAGTGGAAGAGTTCTGGACTGCTGTGCACTATCAGGAGGGTTCAGCAAAGCAGCCTAGGAGTCCTCAAGCCAAAGTTGGTCAACATAGGAATGCCATGTCTCCCGGGAAGAAATGTGCTTTTAGTTTCCCCAAGGTACTCTGTCCAAGCGTGTTGGATGTGAGTGGGCCTCAGTGCAGAGGCAATCATTTCAGAGCATGGCAGCAGGAGCCCTCGGTCACTTACATTCCCTGAAGTAGGAGTTTTGCAAGGTGCATTTTCATGGCTCAGCAATTAAATATGTTAAATTGTTTTAAAGATACACACAAAAACAAATCCCTACATTGGCCCCAGCCTCTCAGGATGCTGTTGTGCCCCCTCTGATCTTGTCCAACTTGTTCATTTGACAGATTAGGAAACTGAGATCCAGAAAAACAAGATCAGAATAAATACTTTTCTAATCGTCACTTGAAGTAAGAAAGACATCAACATGTGCCCTTTGCAAGAACTGAAAAGAATAGCAGTTACTTGTGAGTGAAACAAGCATAACTGACCATGTTCTATATCTAGAACCAGTCTTTGGAATAGTTGGGTTTTGCTGCCAATCATCTTGGGGATGATTTGTCATCCATCTCTCTCTTCAGTAGGAATAGATAGTGCCATATCATTTGATTGGTAGAGGCTGCTTGGAGGGCTAAATAGAGAAAAATTCCTATACTATATTTGGGCTCCACCAAATGTGTACATATATGATCTGAATATGGGAACTGTGTCCTAAACCTCCACTGGAAAACAGTGCAGTATAGTATGCCATTAAGAATTTGAGGTCAGGGGGCGCCTGGGTGGCTCAGTTGGTTAAGCAGCTGCCTTCGGCTCAGGTCATGATCCCGGGGTCCTGGGATCGAGTCCCACATAGGGTTCCTTGCTCAGCAGGGAGCCTGCTTCCCTACCTGCCATTCCCCCTGCTTGTGCTTGCTCTCTGTCTCTCTCTCTCACTCTCTCTGTGTCAAATAAATAATATAAAATCTTAAAAAAAAAAAAAAAAAAGAATCTGGGGTCAGATAGCCCTGCATTCTGGTTCTTTTGGCTACTTATTAATTCTGTGACCTTGGGCAAATTATTTCTCCTTGTTAGTGAAATGGGGACTTAACAGTACCTACCTCAGTGAATTGGAAGAATTTTAAAGCCACCATTGGCTTTCATCTGGATTATTTTAGTAGTGTTCTAATTCATTTGGATTATTTCAGTAGTCTAGTCGTCTTCTAATTGGTCTACCTGCTTCCGCACTTGTTCTCCTGTAGTTTATTTTCACAAGCAGCCATGATGATACTTTTTAGACATAGAGCATCTTTTCAGTAAATAATACTGAAGTCAGTTGGGTATCTGTGGAAAAAATGTACCTTGACCCCTCTCCCCCCAACCACCAACCTACACAAAAATCAAATTCAGGTTTAAATGTGAAAGACAAACAGTAAAGCTTTCAGAAGAAAACATGGAAAAATAGATTTGTAACCTTGAAATAGGCAGAGATTTTTTTTAAACAGTACACACAACAAAAAATGGACAAATTAGCCAATATTAAAATGAAGAATTTCTGTTTATCAAAAGACACCATTAAGAGAGTGAAAAGGCAACCTACAGAAAATATTTACATAGAGACAATAAAAGGTCTTGTATCAAAAATACATAGAGAACTCCACAAATCAACAAGTAAATGACAATCCAAAAGTAAAAAAGTGGGCAAAATACTTGAATGGCCATTTCATTGTAAAATACCCAGCTGTCCAATAAACACAAACTCACTGTGATTTACTAGTGGGAACTTGGTTGCCAAAATGTCTGTTCAGTTTCCCACTGCATTAATAAATAAATCCACAACAAAAGAGCTAATTGTTCCACAAATCTCCTTACTAATAAGAATACCAGGAATATCATATAATTTTCTGCACAGGTTTTATTTTACTCTTGGAAATTATGTTTTCTGAGCATTCTTTCTCATAACAAGGTAAAAGAATGCATCTCTTTACTTTTATCCTTTGTTCCTAAATCTCTTCACTAAGACCAGACAGTGTATTCTTGATTCCATCTTAGCATGATAGTTGTGCAAGTACAGAGATTGCACTTCTCCCAGATCCTCTCCTTTCTAGGCTAACATCTTGATTCTTTTAGCTGATCTGGTTTCTAGATCCCTCACCATTCAAGGGAAGTTAGATACTAACAGTGACTCAGCCGTGTTCATTTGACATGTATTAAAATTATCTATGTATAGCATTCATATATAATACTTAGTAGAAAACCATAATACGGTAGCCAAAGCTGTTATTTGTCAGACACCTGAGATAAAATAGACTTAGAGATTCATTCTAATTCATGAAAATAGTTCTTGTAAAGAGTAATTTTGAAAGAATTAAAGATGAATGTCTTCTAAATCTCAGACTGAGTATGCATTATATTTAAAGAGTAACCAAATTTCTAAGTCCCTCAGAAATAACTAGTTCCTAATAAATGAAAGGTGAAATGAAAATGTATTTACATTTCAAAATCTCATTTGAATAGGTTAAGGATCATTTTAAAAACAAGCTATCAACTTTACATTTCAGAA
Source organism: Phoca vitulina (assembly GCF_004348235.1). Lineage (NCBI taxonomy): Eukaryota > Metazoa > Chordata > Mammalia > Carnivora > Phocidae > Phoca > Phoca vitulina. Next base: position 23,860,858 of record NW_022589723.1, read on the forward strand.
GAAATTTTTACTCTGTAATGTTTTTAGCTTATGTTAAATTAGTTTTCATTCTCTCTTTGAATATCCTTGTGAAAGGAAGAAATTTAGGAATTTTAATAGGCACAGGAAAGTGGGTTTAAAAACTTAGTTTTCTTAAATAACAAGTAACTTCCACACAGATAATTAAAATTGTATTTGAAAGCTGAACTTTACTAAAAACAGAGCTAATATTGATCTCTTACTTTGTTTCCTTTCCTACCTCAACAATTGAAAAAAAAAAAGTTTCTTACTCTGGTACGGTTGAGTGAAAATAAAACAGACTATGTTGTTTAGCTTTAAGTCTTCATTAGTTGTTGAACATTTCAGGAAGAGGAATTTGCAAGGTAGAAAGGGCCTATTGAGTATTTCAACCAATAATAAGTTGATGGTATATTGTGATGAAAGACAAATAGTCTTCCCTGCTCAGCGGGAAGCCCACTTCTCCCTCTCCCACTCCCCCTGCTTGTGTTCCTTCTCTCGCTGTGTTTCTCTCTGTCAAATTAATAAAATCTTAAAAAAATAAAAATAAAATAAAATGTTAATATAGTCTCCCAGTTCTGTCCTGCCAAGTATATGGGACATGATTTGTTTTTAAAGGTGGTATTTTCTTAAAATTGAAGACACATTAGGGGCGGCTGGGTGGCTCAGTCGGTTAAGCGTCCAGCTCTTGGTCTCAGCTCAGGTCTTGATCTGAGTCATGAGTTGAAACTTGCGCTGGGCTTCTACTTTAGAAAAAAAAAAAAAAAGATATGTACTGAGAATGATTTTTAATATCTCATAAACTTGTTTATTTGATGAATAAAGTAATACTTTCAAACCATAAATGTGTGCTGTTCTTTATTTTCCCTCAATAATTTGTCTGCCAGTCCTTCTAATTTGGCATTTCCCTTCAGTCTCTGCCATCTTCTTGGTTCAGCAGGATTTCTGATCCATTTTGATGAGGCACAGGAATAGTGTGTGTGTGTGTGTGTGTGTCACAATTGTAAAAGTACAATCTTTTCATGGTTTTGTGAGGTTGGATTCCAAGAGTAGAAGGGTAGAGTCCCAAATCCCCACAGATCATCTTGACTCCTATAAGCAGTCTTACTTGTAAAAGATATATCCTTTGAGAGTTACAGGTTTTTTTCCTTTTTATTCCATATGTATATGTTGCAAATTAAAGCTCTTTATGTAGAACATACTGCTTAATGGTGAGACTGTGAGGCAAATAGACCACATTAATTAACCTTTTCTCATAAATATGTATTTTTATGTGTTGTCATGACTTCACCTGAAATATGTGCTTCATGACTAATAGCCAGTAAGTGCTTTTTAAGATATGTGCTATAATGTCCTAATGGGCTCTAAAATTATACCCCGAGTTATTACAGTATTTTCTAATAACTAGCTTTGTTATTACAAGGATTATTTTGTATATCTACGGAGTCAGTACGTGCCAAATTTAGAGTAGCAAGATTTTACATCAGTTGGCCACTGTGGCATGTAGACGTCAATGAAAATAATCAAATATTAGTGTCTGCATCTCCCAAGTTTTTTTAAATTTTATGCACTCTATCAGTAAATAATTTTGAGCATCCCATCTATGTGTGGAGTTTTAAAAAATTAATAAACTATACATTTTTATATAATCACAAGCTAATACCTCAATGTGTAATATGCAATTATGGAGAAGTCCATATAGCCTCAATAATTTTAAATATTTTGGATAACTGGTCAGATTTAATTAGATTGTTACTGTTTTTACCTTGGAATGGAGAAAAAGAATTAGCTCTGCCATTGTCATTGCTTATCTATGTCTCCATCTTTGATATTAACATCAAACTGTGATGTTTACAGAAATCTTTTGAGCAACATATATGTTTGTGAGAGACTGTTTATTAAAACCTATATAATACTTGTAAATTTACTTTACTGAACAATATGTTGAAAAGCAAGTAAGAACTTCTGTCAGTATCAGCACTGTGGGACATCTACTCTCCCTCTAGAACTGGCTCATACATTTCTGACATTTAACCATCCAGCTTTGGAACTGCAGATAATAGTCCCAAAAGGAATTCTTACACATTTCTGGGAATATAAATTGACATGATGACTTCAGAGAATAGTAAAGCAATACAGAGAAAGTTGAAAGTGTGCATCCTTTAATCCAGTAGTTCCACTTCTCTGTGTCTAAAGAAAGTCTTACATGTATGTATAACACATGTGTGAGGATACATGTTTCACCATTCTTCCTGATAACAAAAAAACTAGGAACAGTCTATTTCTCAGTAGGGGAATAGATCAACTGTAGTTTTATTTGTATAATGGGACATTTTATAGCAGTAAAAATGAATGAACTAGGTGTCTATTATCAACATGTATCTCGAAAGCATAATATTGCATGGAAATGCACATTTCAAAGGGGGTAGGTACTATATAATCCCATCTGTTTAAATGTATTAAACACAAACAGTAATGTATATTGTTTGAGTGCATGAATATATATTAAAAGTTTCAAAACATACATGGGAATCATATATACTAACCTTTTGCTAATGGTTATCGTGTGGTCTGGGGTGAGAATTGAGCTGTATCCACACTTTTAATTTCTGAGAGAGAGAAGAAGAGAAGGAGAAATATTCAGTCTGAAGCAAATATGGGAAAACATTATTCTCCCTACTGAGTAGATCATACTGTTGGCTATATAGATATCTATTCTTTTCCATTCTTTTGAATATTTTTTTGGTGTTTCACAATGGGAAGTATTTAATAAAATACATGCTATTCTATGAAAGTCAGAATTTGTTAAGATTAGAATGATAGTAAGATTTTTAAATTTTATTTATTGGATTTTATCTTCTTGTTTCTAATTTATTCTCTACACTTCCAAATCACAATATAATTACTATGAATGGTCTGGAAGTTGAATTGATTGTCAATAAATGAGGATTTTTGTATATAGCTATTTTCTTTGTTTTATAGGGAAAACGTCAGAGAGAGGCTCATTTTCCCTGTACAGCAGAGACACCGGATTACCAGGCTGTCAAGTAAGTTTAATAAATACAAAAGTGAGATCATTTTTAACCCATAAATAAAGGCTTTGATAGAGGAGGTAGAAATTTATCCAATTTCACCATTATTTGTGCCTTTAATGTGGGACTAAATGTGGTAAGATTTTAGTTACTAAACATATTTTCTTCTCCCTCTGCTTAAAATGGTTTCTCTTCCCCAATTCACCAGACTTGTCTTTCTCTATCATCAAAGATTTTCATAACTCAACTCCATTTTAACTGGAAGCAAAGTAACAATTACCTTCCTACCCCTTACCAAAATTCTTACATCATTTCTGAAAATGATTTTTGCATATTTCCTCATAAAAAGAACAGAGCTGCTGATATATTACATGAAGAACATACAGTTGCTTTGTGTAGCTTTTCTATCCTGTAATGTTAAACTTACTGATGCTCTAAGTATTTTCATTTCAGTCCTACACTCTAACCAATTCTATAGGCTTCCAAAAGTCTCTTTGACTTGGAAACATCATTTCAATTCTTCCATATTCCGTAGCATGTTATATTTTTACTAATGGCCATCTTCTCTGCCTTTTCCCCCATATCTTTAGAGAGAATTCTGAACACTCAGTTCACCTCTAGATTCCCATCAGAATCAAGCCAAAAAGAATAGAAAGGGAGAATGTATGCAATTTGTTTTCTGCTGTCTACATGCCTTTCATGAGGTCTGCCCTAATTTTAGACATGGGCATGTGAGCCAATTTTAATTCTCATTCTAACAGTACTACTCCATTTAATATATATCCTGTAATTGTGCCATTCAGAGTCAGAAGACCTAGGTTCAAATCCCATCTTTACAAATTACTGACCGATGGTCCTAAGACAAGTCATTTCCCATCTCTGCATTGATTTCCTCATTTGAAAAATAGAATTAGCAGTTTTGCTTCTACTTTATAGGTCTCTGAAGGTTAAGTTCCATGTACTTGTGAAAGCATTTTACAAAATAAATCCACATTTAATTTTTTTTCCATTCATATAACCTACAAAACAAAAGCTATTTTGTTTTGGGTTTTTTTTTTTTGCATTATTTATTCAAGTCATTATATTCATAGTATCCTTGGAAAAGGTCATTATTATTATTCCATGAAATGCCCCTTATTGAATCTCTTGGAGTTCTCACTTGGCTTTGGGAAACGAGAGAAAATCCTTAGCACAACCCTATCACAGGCCAGTAACTCATAACTCAAGCAGTTCTTTCCTCCTTTATTCTCACCATCCTCTGTACATAGATTGGGAAGTGTGTGCATGTAGGGAGCACACATGGATAAATGCCAGAGCAGAGGATGAGTTGAAACAGTGCCCAATAGTGGTACTATAATAGGGTAACTTGCAATGATTTTCTTTGGTATGTTAAATCATCCTTGCATTCCTGAGATAAACTTCACAGAAGCTATTTTGAATCCTTAATATTATTTTTAAGAAACCAAAAGGTTTGAGAGCCACTGGTCTAATGTTAACACTATTGCTAAACTTGAGGGAAAAATGATTGTAAGCTCTTAGAAACTACAGCTGCATCTAATATATCAGTTAATGCTTATATTAATGAGTTCCCACTTACATTTTTTATACTCCCTTGGCAAAGGTATTGCTATTTAGTTAGGATCAGTGGTAAGCTCTATTTATATAATTCTCAAGTTTTGAAAAGACAAATCTTAACAGTTTTTCAAAGATTAATATGTGTTTATACCAGATTTAACTCCTTTCTTCTCATGATTTTTGTTTTTTTAATTCCAGTATAATTAACATACAGTGTTATGTTAGTTTGAGATGTACAATACTAGATTTAATTCTCATATCAGAAAACATTTATTTTAAACCTAGATACAGGGGCGCCTGGGTGGCTCAGTCGTTAAGCGTCTGCCTTCAGCTCAGGTCATGATCCCAGGGTCCTGGGATCAAGCCCCACGTCTGGCTCCCTGCTCAGTGGGAAGCCTGCTTCTCCCTCTCCCAGTTCCCCTGCTTGTGTTCCCTCTCTCGCTGTGTCTCTCTCTGTCAAATAAATAAATAAAATCTTAAAAAAAAAAAAAAACCTAGATACATAACACTGTAATAACATTTGCTACCAATTACTGAGAACTGAGCCGGGCGTTGAATTAAACATGATTACATTTAATCCTTTTAACACCCATTTTTCAGATTGGAAAATGGATGCTCTCCAGAGGTATTAAGTAACGTGCTCAAGGGCATGCATCTAGCAAGTGGTAAACCTTCTAAACACAGTGTTGATGCTTTTAACTATGTTGTAACTATACCACAGCGTAACAGTCTCAGGTTCCTAGTCTATGCCCTTACTACCCTTTCATTTTAATTTGTTTGGTTGAGGAGGGACCTGGGAATTTATGTATATATATATATTTGGGGGGGGGGATTTATATTTTAAACAAGTGCCCCAGATGATGCTAATTCACATGGACTGGGGATTATACTTTGAGAAACCCAGTGCTTCTCTATATGTCAAATGTAAGCATCTACAGAGTATAAAAAAGGAAGAAACTGTAAGATCACTGTTTAACAATTGTGTATAACATTTTGGAGAGATCAGGCAGGCCTTTGGAAAAGAGAAACAACATTACCGGGATGTATTAAATGTAAAATAACAATATTGCTATATACAAGAAATGTAAAGGTATTCAAGTGAGGGAAAGATTTATTTGTAAAGAATTCACAAAACCAATGCCTGAGCCCCAAAGAGGAAGCCCAAAATTCAGCACAGAGGAGAGATTTTACTGCAGCAAAGACAAATGGAATCAGTGAAGATAGGAGGGCTCTTAAAACAAGTAAAAGAATTCCTCACTGTGAAAGGAACAATGGCCTTGCTATTTATTATTGTTACTTAGCTCTCACTATGCTGCAGTTGCTAGACAAAATTATAATGGATGGCACCAGCTGGTTTGAGGCCTAAATAGTAAACTCAGGATATTCAAGAGTTAAAAAAGATGTATCACTCTTATTCAAAGAAAAACCTGTATTCCAAACAGTATTTGTTAGCAGGGGTCAGAGAAGACAATACACTCAAACAAAAATTGGCTGCCATTTTGTCTTACTTATTCACAAGTGACATAAAAATCTTAACCACACAATGATAATAGAAGGAAATGTAAACAGTGACTGCAAAATTATATCCAAACACCACTTTGAAACCATTTTTCTTCAACATAATTCCCAAAGGAACATTAACTCTCCTAATAACGTACATAAAATGCTGCTGACATTCTACAAAATTCAGTCTAATTTAATAATGCCTGATGGGCCTTGCTTCATGTTAAGATGATGTAATAATATGTTGCTAAATGAGTCTCCTCATATTACTTATGTGGCAATCCCATAACTGATGAGCCATTAAAAGGAAACTGGTGTAGTGGTATTACTGGAAACACTGATGGATCATTCTGCAATTGAATTTTTTTAATTGATTCAACAGAGAACATAGAAGCCAACATCTTTATTAACTATAGGTATAATACTTCACCATGATGTGAAAAATCCTTTTATCATTACAACAGTTTTTCACTGATACCTGTTAAACAAGTATATATTCAAATAGTTTATATAAGTTTTTCTCCAAGTGTTCAAACCCAGAAGAGTCAGGGTCTTGGTTTTTTTTCAGAGATTTAAGTTTCATCAGCATTCAGATATTATATGCTTTAGAAAATGACAACTTTAAACTCAGGTAGCACATAGTTATTTGGAAATTTACCCATACCATTTGCTTCTTAACCATCCTCTTTTCCCATTATAGCCAGTCTCACTATATACAGACATTTGATAATGATAAAATTATAAAGGAGTCAATACATCAGGAATATATAACAATGATAAGTGATATATAATGATAACAACTTTAGGTATATAACCTACGAGCTTTAAAATAAATGGAGCAAATATTGATAGAATTAAAGAGAGAAGTAAATACAAAATTATAGTTAAATGTTTGAATACCTCTCTTAACAACTGACAAAATAACTAGACAAAAAACTTAGTTCATTTACTATCAACTACCTTGACGTCATTGATACTTATAAAACTGTTTCCAACAAATGAAGAATATACATTCATTTTGAGGGTATATGTTCTATTCAACAGGATTGAATCATGTGCTAATCCATAAAACTAGTGTCAATAAATTGAAAAGGTTTGAAATCATACAGCATATTGTCTGACCAGAAGAGAATTAAATTAAAAGTTAGATACTTAGGAAAACACCAATATTTGAAAAATAAACAACACATGTGTAAAATAATCTGTGGTTTTAAAAAATTTTTAATTTTAAAAAATTAGGGAATTCTGAGTTATAGTGAAATATGATATAACAAAATTTGTTGGTGCAGCTAAAACAGTGCCTAGAAGAAAAGGTATAGCTTTAAATGCTTGTATTCAAAAAAAAAGATCTGAAGTATACAACCTGAGGTTTTGCCCTAAGAAGCTAGAAAATGAAGCACAAAATCAATAGAACGGGGGGGTGAGGGGAGTGGGAGGGATAATACAAATAGCAAAAATCAATGTAATACTACAAAATTAATAGAAAAACTAACAAAACCAGAATTTGGTTATTTAAAAAGATCCATAAAAGTAATAACTTCTAGGTAGACTGATTAAGACAAAGTGGGAGAGGGAAGAAAGGGAAAGAACACAATTTACCAATATCTGGAATAGAAGGGAGGTTATCATTGTAAACCATATATACATGAAAAAGATAATAAAGAAATATTGTGAATAACTTAATTCAGTAAATTTGACAACTTAGGTGAAATAAAATTCTTGAGAAATACTTACCAAAAGGGACAAGATAAAACAAACTATAGAAATGATCCCTGAAAGTATAGTCTTGGGACAAGATAAAACAAAGTCTGAATAGCTGTGCATCTATTAGTGAAAATAAATTCATTTTAAAAACCCACAAAGAGTGATGAGCACTGGGGATGTATGGAATTGTTGAATCACTATATTGTACACCTGAAATTAACATAACACTGTGTGTTAACTCTACTGGAATTAAAATAAGAAAGAAAGGTGGGGGGAGTAAAAGTTGTTTGTGAGAGAAAACCCACAAAGAAAGCGTGAGGGTCATGGCTTCATGGGTGAATTCTTTCAAATGCTCAGGGAAAAAAATACCAATCTTATACAAACTATTTTAGAAAATAGAGAAGGAGGAAGCACTTTACAGCTCATTTTACGAGGTGAGCAATAAAACTGCACATGTAAGTTTGGCTGAACATTTGAAAATCAATCGGTTTAGTTCAGCACATTAACAGAAGTAAGGAGAAATACAATATGATCGTTTCCATAGATGTAGAAAAGGTATTCAACAAAAATGAAATATTTATGATAAAACCTCACAACAAACTAACCATAGAAAGCAGCTTCCTCAGTTTGATAAAAGACATACATGAAAGATCTATAACTAACAGCATATTTAATGGTGAAAGACTAATTGTCCCCCCCCCCAATATTAGGAACAAGGTAAGAATTTCCGTTCTTATCACTTGAATTTTATGTGCCAGTGTAATAAGGCAAGAAAAAAAGACACCATTTGGAAAGCAATAAATTAAGCTGAATTTGCAGATGACATGTTTGTGCACATGGGAAATCCAAATGAATCGTCATGAAAACTTTTAAAACTAATAAACCTTTAGCTTTGTCACAGGATATAAAGTCAATCCAAAAATTAATTGTATTTCTACACACCAGCAATGAACAATTAGAAAATGAAATTAACAAAAAAGTACTATTTATGGTTACATCAAAAAGCATAAAATACTGAGGTATACACTTAATAAAAGATTTAAGACTTCAACAATGAAAACTGTAAAATATTGCAGGGAAAAATCAAAGAGGATCTAAATAAATAGATACACCATATTCCTGAATTGAAAGACTCACTACATTTAGATGTCAGTTCCGTTAGGCTACAGATTTAATGTAGGCCCAATCAGAATTCTAGTAGGCTTTTTTTTTAGACATTAAGATTATTTCATCCAGCTAGCTAACAGGTACATGAAAAGATGCTCAACACACTCATCATCAGGGAAATACAAATCAAAACCACTATGAGATACCACCTCACACCTGTCAGAATAGCTAAAATTAATGACATAAGAAACAACAGGTGTTGGCGAGGATGCAGAGAAAGGGGAACCCTCTTACATTGTTGGTAGGAATGCAAACTGGTGCAGCCACTCTGGAGAACAGTATGGAGGTTCCCCAAAAAGTTAAAAATAGAACTACCCTATGATTCAGCCCTCCTGGGTATTTACCCAAAGGATACAAAATACACATTCAAAGTGGTATACACCCTGATGTTTATAGCAGCATTATCAACAATAGCCAAACTATGGAGAGAGCCCAAATGTCCATCGACTGATGAGTGGATAAAGAAGAAGTGGTGTATATATATACAATGGAATATTACTCAGCCATCAAAAGAATGAAATCTTGCCATTTGCAATGACGTGGATGGAGTTAGACTGTATTATGCTAAGTGAAATAAGTCAGAGAAAGGCAAATACCATGTGATTTCACTCATATGTGGAATTCAAGAAAGAAAATGTCAACATACGGGAAGGGGAGTAAAAACAAGAGAGGGAAACAAACCATAAGAAACTCTTAATGATAGAGAAAAAACCTGAGGGTTGATGGAGGGAGGTGGGTGGGAGGATGGGCTAGATGGGGGATGGGTATTAAGGAGGGCACTTGTTATGAAGAGTACTGGGTGTTTTATGTAAGTGATGAACCACTGAATTATACTCCTGAAACCAATATTGCACTGTGTGTTAACGAAAATTTAAATAAAAATTTGGGGGGGGGAATTAATTAAAATAAAAATGAAAGTTCATTGGAAAAGGCATAGGATTAAGAAGTGCCAAAACAATCCAAAAAGAAAGGAGAAAGGACTTACTTTATACCTGATTTCAAGACTTACTATAAAACAATACTAATCAAGACAGTATAAAGATTGACAGATCATGAACAGAATAGAGTCCAGAAAGGGACCCACACCTATAAGCTAAAATGATGTTTGATAATAGCACCCTAGCAACTCAGAAAAAAAACATGTCTTTAACATACGGTGCTGGAACAACTGAATTATCAGTATGAAAATAAAAGAATTTAAACCCTTACCTTATACCATATACAAAACAAATTTGAGCTAGATCATGGACTTAAATATGAAAGCTAAAGTAATAAAGCTGCTGGGGAAAAAATAGATGAATATCTTTGCCACTTACAGGTAAACAAATTTCCTAGGGAACACATAATAAAAACATCAAATATGGAAGAAAAACTGATGAATTGAACTTAATCAAAATTAAAGGGGCTCCTGGGTGGCTCATTCGGTTAAGTGTCTGCCTTCAGCTGAAGTCATGATCCCAGAATCCTGGGATCTCTCTCTCTCTCTCAAATAAATAAGATCTTTTTTTAAAAAATTAAAAATTTGGGATTATTAAGAAAATGAAAAGAGAAGCCACAGATTGGGAGAAGGTATTTGCAACCCATATATCTGACAAATAAAATGATCGCTGACAACTCAATAATAAAAAACTAGCAACCCAGTTTATTTTAAATAAGCAAAACACGGGGCACCTGGGTGGCTCAGTCAGTTAAGCATCTGACTCTTGATTTCAGTTCAGGTCTTGATTTCAGGGTTGTGAATTCAGGTGCTGCATTGGGCTCCACACTGGGCGTTGTGGAACCTTCTTAAAAAATAAAATGAATGAATAGGCACAACACTTGAAGAGACACTTAACATAAGAAGATAGACAAATGGGGGGCACCTGGGTGGCTCAGTCAGTTAAGCGTCTGACTCTTGGTTTTGGCTCAGGTCATGATTTCACCGTCATGGGATCGTGCCCCCCCCCCCCATTGGGTTCTGTGCTCAGCGCAGAGTCTGCTTCAGATTCTCTCTCCCTCTCCCTCCCACTCACTCTCTCGCTCGCTCTCAAAAATAAATAAACAAAATCTTTTTAAAAAAGAAAGAAATATAAATGGGCAATCAGCACATTAGAAGTTCCACATTATTAGCTATTAGGCACATGAAAATTAAAACCAGAGTGACTTATCAGTATACAACTACCCGGAATAGCTAAAATTAAAAAGATGATACATTGTTAGCAGGACTGTAAAATGGTATAATGACTTTAGAAAACTGGCAATTTCTTATAAAGCTGAACATGTATCTGCCCCATGACTCAGCAATTTACTCCCAGGTATTTATCCAAGTGAAAACATTGTTCACAAAAAGTTTTCTCCTCAAAAATGTTTGTAACAATTTTACTCACTTTAGCCTAAAACTGGAAACCCAGATGTTCATCAAGAGGATAAATGAACTGTATCATGTTCATACACTGAATGTCATTCAGCAATAAAATGGAATGATCTAATGATCTCAATAATGTTATGCTAAAAACAGGCCAAATCTCAAAAATACTGTATGGCTCCATTTATATGAATGTCTGTAATCGGCAAAACTATCAAATCAATGGTTGCCGATAGGAGGGTTCTTCTATAAAGGGACCCGATTGCTGAAGTAATAGAAATGTCTGTCTTGATATGCATTCATCAAAACTGATTGAGTAGTTCACTTAAGATCTGAACATTTTATTGTATGTAAATAACAGCTTAGTTTTTAAAAACTGAAAAGTGAAGAGCAATGTGAGAGAATGTATTCTACCTGATTCTAACACTCGGTGTATAGCTGTGGTAATTAAGCACCATAATACTGGCCTGATTGAGAAATATGACACTGGAACAGAATATAGCCCAGAAGTACACCCACGCTTTATGTAGTTGGTTTGATTTTCAGCAGTTTGCCAAATTAGTCCAATGGAGAAAGGAAAGGGTGTTTTTGTTTTTGTTTTTGTAAAAGATGCAATAATAAATGGATATTCATATGGACAGATATGAATGTCAGTCCTCTCACACTAAACAGAAAAATTATTCAGGATGGATCCTAGACCTAAATGTAAAAGCTACAACTACAAAGCTTTAAGAAGAAAACATAGGAGAATATCTCCTCAGTTTGGGGGTAAGTAAGCAAAGCTTTCTTACACTGAATACAAAAATTTAAAAGCCACAAAAGAAAAAATGATAAATTAGGCTTAATCAAAATTAAAGACTTATAAAAAGAACTAGGCTAAAAATAAATGAATTGACAGCCACATCTGGGAGTCAATACTTGCAAAACCTATCTGACAAAGAACCGGTATCCAGGATATAGAAAGAAAGAACTACAAGTCTATTAATAAGGTTACCCAACACTTCTGTGGGTTCTCTCTTCATGGCAGGAAGTTTAAGTGCAGTGGATGAACAAATTTCCAGTCCTTCTAGACTTGTAATTCCATGGTAATTCGAAGAACAGAATCACTTTTAGTTGGTAACAGGACTACAAGTTACTTCATAAAAGATTCTTGTGGTGTAGCTACTTCTCTTTTTCTTTCTCCTGCCTCCCCCTTATCCCCATAAGGCTGCTGTCCTAAGGAGGACAATTTTCCTTAGCCAATGAGAACAAATAGTTTTAGAGTTTAACTGTGTTGCCTGATGAGGTGATTTCTGACAGTTTAGAGAAACCCCTGAAGGATGAGGCCTCTGGAATAATTACCCAGTCTAAGATATCCATAAGAATATGAGAAAGTCTTACTGCCAATAGGGGAGAAAAGTTTTCTTCAACCCTCTTAAGGTTCCTAGCTGGGTCTGAAAAGCAAACTGACAAAGACAGATTAACAGGAGAAAAGCATACAAATTTATTTAATATAAGTTTTATAAGATTCTTCATAAGGAAATGAAGACTGAAAGACAGACTTGTATTTATGCAAGGTTTGATGAAGAGTGGATAGACATGAAGGAATATGAACAGATTAAGGAGTAGGAGGTAATTGTAGTAAACTAGGGGAAATTTAATAAGGCCCATTTCTTAGGATTCTTCTTGACATCCCTTTGTCTTTGGAGATAGGATGTTCCTTTCCTCCTGGAATAGGGAGGGCGCCTCTCACATGAGGATATTAGGGCCTGGGGCGCCTAGGTGGCTCAGTTGTTGGGCATCTGCCTTAGGCTCAGGTCCTGATCCCAGGGTCCTGGGATTGAGCCCCGCATCAGGCTCCCTGCTCCACAGGAAGCCTGCCTCTCCCTCTCCCACTCCCCCTGCTTGTGTTCCCTCTCTTGCTGTGTCTCTCTCTGTCAAATAAATAAATACAATCTTAAAAAAAAGGATGTTATACGGGGCGCCTGGGTGGCTCAGTTGGTTAAGCGGCTGCCTTCGGCTCAGGTCATGATCCTGGAGTCCCGGGATCGAGTCCCGCATCGGGCTCCCTGCTCGGCGGGGAGTCTGCTTCTCCCTCTGACCCTCCCTCCTCTCATGCTCTCTCTCTCATTCTCTCTCTGAAATAAATAAATAAAATCTTTAAAAAAAAAAAAAAAAAAAAAAAAAGGATGTTATGGCCTATTTTAGGGAAGAAGGGCCGGGGAGGAGGCAGTTAGAATGACCTTCCTGCTTCTGGCAGTTTCTCAAACTCCTCATCTTAAAATATTCAATATGCCAAGGTACCATGTTTGGAGGTGATATATCCTGAACCCTGACATTGCTTTTACTCATAAAATTAAGTTGTTAAGACAGAATGTTTAATGTGTTTTAAAGTATTAGTAACCCTAATTGTTTCATCTCTAGATCTCATTTGGTTTGAGGTAGTTTTTTTAATAAATTTCTATACATTTAAAATAAATTCCTTAAGGAGAATTTGAGGTGATTTACTTTATTTCAAAACTACTTTAGTCAAATAATGGGAGTTTTGCCCGGATTTCATAAGACTAATTACAGATCCATATTCCACAACATAATGTGTTCATTGCATTTTAACATTTCATTGGCCAGATTTTAGCATTTTGTGTTCTTTATTTTTAATAAGAATCCCTTATTACCTAAAAACTATTATGCCCTTAATAATTACTGCATTCCCAATTTAAAAAAAATCTATTGCAACTTCCATTTTAAGCAAACCAAATTCACTTATGATTTAAATGCTTCATCTTTTCTCTCCTGCTGCTTAGTGGGTGAAAAATGTCAAGGAAAGAGCTTCACATACTATAGTACTTGATTAAAAGATAAGGAATCAACAAGAATTTGCTTGTTTTACCATATATAAGGATCTGGACCAAGCAACAGAATAAAAGATTTAGCATCATTCCTCAAGAAGCTTACATTCCAGATGGGGGAGACTAGCTCTGTACACACAGAAAATTAATTAAAATGATAAGATAACCTGTAGTAAATCTCAAAGTGGCACAGATGTGAGTTAGAACTCAGAAGAGAGTGAAATTAATGTGATTTTGATAGAGAAGATTTTGCAAAGGAAGTATACAACTCTAAAATCTTGGAGAATGGGTAAAATTTGACCAAGTAGAGAGGAAGACATATTAGGGAAAGAGAACATATGACTAATATAAATAGAAGTAATATTCAACACATCTTATAGCTGCTTCCTTAATTTTCTCCCACTGAAACTATAAGCTTTTTGAGGCAGGGTCAATGGCTCTTCCTTGTATTTTCATCACCTACTTTGTGCCTGATAAATAGAAGGTATTAATGAATACCTTTTAAATGAATGTATTTTGAATGAATAAATACGTGAATGTATATTCTAGGAATAGTAGCATTTTAGTTTGGCTGGAATGAAATACTTGTTTCGAGGAATGATATGAGGTGTTTGAATTGTAAGGATGTTGCTTGAATGCCTAACCAAAGAGTTTGTATTTTATCCTGTAAGGGTTTTGGATTGGACACATGGCAGGATAAAAATACAGGTGTTTCTTAGAAAAGTTAAATTTTGGTTCCGGATATACAAGAGAATTTATAAACTGGACACAAGGAAACTATTTGAGGTGGCCTAATTGCTCTAGAACATGAGCATGAACAGGGAATAGGGGGACGTTTAGACAGATTTGGTTATCCTATAATAACAGCACATTGCACGTGTTAAAAGATAAATTTATGGTGGCTCCTGGGTGGCTCAGTCGTTAAGCATCTGCCTTCAGCTCAGGTCATGATCCCAGGGTCCTGGGATCGAGCCCCGCATCAGGCTCCCTGCTCCGCGGGAGGCCTGCTTCTCCCTCTGCTGCTCCCCTTGCTTGTATTCCCTCTCTCCCTGCCTCTCTCTCTGTCAAAAAATAAATAAAATCTTTAAAAAAAAAAAAAGATAAATTTATTAAAATATGTTAAGTCATGACTCTGCTACAGATAAAAAGTAAATATATAGTTTTTATCTCATCAGTGAAGAAATTTGTAAGGTGTCAGAACCAGTTCAAAAGAGAATCCAAAAACAGACACAGTCATAGATCAAAATTATGGAAATTACTTAAACTAACGAAAACAGAAAAAGACTCATAAATACAGAGAACAAACTGGTGGTTGCCAGAGATGGGGGGTGAATGAAATAGGTGAAGGGAATTAAGATGTGCAAACTTTCAGTTACAAAATAAATGTCACGGAGATAAAAAGTACAGCATAGGGAATACTTCCAGTCAGTAATATTGTAATAACATTACGTGGTAACAAATGAAAACTACACTTACCGTGGTGAGCATTGAGTAATATATAGAATTGTCAAATCACTGTGTTGTATTCCTGAAACTATAATAAAACGTATGTCAACTATAATTCAATAGCAAACATTTAAAAATAAATTTTAAAAAATTACGGAAATTAATGTTCAAATATAAACAAAACTTTTTTTTTCTCCTTTGGAGCAGGGTGGTAGAGGTATTGAGAGTGGAGAACAGTTGTTCATCCCTTCACTGAAAAGAATGTTTTTACAGGTCTGTAGATAAGAATTATTTGACATTGCTACTAGTTACCTACAATTTACAGAGTTGTGAAATAGCTCCCATAAAATGGGAATCAGATAACCTAGAAAGTTGTGTTCTAGAGTAGGTATCAGCGAATTTATGGCTATCAGCCAAATATTCCCACCCCGCCTTTTTTTGGTAAATGGTTTTATTAGAACATAGCCATTCCCATTCATTTACATATTGACTGTAGCTTCTTTCTTGCTACAGAGATGGAGTTGAATAGTTACAGAACTGACCCTACCCCAGATAATGCATAATTTTCCATTAAAACACAAATTTTTCCTACACAGGTATCTGTTTCTGACAAGAGAATCAGGGGCTTTCATATGTAGCCAATCCTATTTCCCCAAGAGGTTTAATTAAAGCTAGTTGTTTTAAAGAACAATTTGGATATTTCTTCTAACAGCAAGCCTAATAGTAAAGACCTTAGTCTTAGGCTGAATTATTAGAAACATATTATTTAGAATAAGGAAGTTGATACTGTATACCACTCTAGCATATGCATTTCAAAACAGGCTTAAGTAAACTAAAACTGACTTAGAGAAGAACTTGCAAATAAAGTAATCTGCAACTCTAGCATATGGGAAGACTTTCATGAGAAGCATCTTCAAATATTTGAAGCATAATTTGGCTTTTTCTGTAACTTTTAAGGTTAAAACTTTGGATGATGGGTAGGAGTTAGCAATCCCGATTTTAACTTAATGTAAGAAGGAATGTTCTCATCGTATAGAGGATGGAATAGTCAACCTTGGTGGATAGTGACTTTCTTCTCACTGGATGTATTCAAGCATAGGCTAGACATTCACTTTACTGAGACTTTTATAATAGAGGGATTAGAGCATATGTTGTTTGATTGAAATAAAATACCTGAAAATGTTCTTTCAATTCTGTGAGCTCTCTAGTGACAAGTAGTAAAAGGGTTTCCAGGTGTTGATGATTCACCTCAGGTTAGAGACCAGAAACTGTTGACTAACCTATATAGTTTTATATGTATTTTAATTTTTATTCCAGTAGTACTCAGCAGACTAAATGTAGAAGCATAGATAGCAAATGTTTGACTAGATAAGTTAATGATAATAGTGATAATACAGGGGCACCTGGGTGGCTCAGTCATTAAGCGTCTGCCTTCGGCTCATGTCATGATCCCAGGGTCCTGGGATTGAGTCCCGCATCGGGCTCCCTGCTCAGCGGGAAGCCTGCTTCTCCCTCTCCCACTCCCCCTGCTTCTGTTCCCTCTCTCTCTGTGTCTCTCTCTGTCTTAAATAAATAAATAAAATCTTTATTTATTGTTTTTAAACAGGTTTTTTTTTAAGATTTGATTACCAAAATTGTAATCCATCCTCTCAACTAAGTTATTGTAATATCTAAATCCTTTGTTGTCATGTCAACATTCTTCATAGTATCTTTACCAGAAATAGATTCCATCTCAAGGAACCACTTTCTTTGCTCATCCATAAGAAGCAACTCCTCATGTGTTAAAGTTTTATCTTAAGATTGCAGCAATTCCTTTGTGTCTTCAGGCTTTAATTCCAGTTCTCTTGCTCTTTCTACCACATCTGCAGTTACATCCTCCACTGAAGTCTTGAACACCTCTTGAACACCTCCAAGTCATCCATTAGGGTTGGAATCAACTTCTAAACTCCTGTTCCTGTTGATAATTTAACCTCTCCCTGTGAATCACAAGTGTTCTTAACAGCATGTAGGATGGTGAATCCTTTCCAGAAGGTTTTCAGTTGACTTTGCAGAGATCCATCAGAGGAATTGCTATCTAAGGCAGCTCTAGCCTTATGACATGTATTTCTTTAATAATAGGATTTGAAAGTCAAAATTACTCTTTGATCCATGGCTGCAGAATGGATGTTTTGTGAGTAGGCATGAAAACAACTCATTGTACATCTCCTTCACAGCTCCTGAGTGACCAGGTTCACTGTTGATGAGCAATAATATTTTGACAGGCTACTTTTTTTTTCTAAGCAACAGGTCTCAACAGTAGGCTCAAAGTATTCAGTAAACTATGTAAACAGATAGGCTGTCATCCAGGCTTTGTTGTTGTATTTATAAAGCACAAGCAGAGTATATTTAGCATAATTCTTAAGGGCCCAAGGGTTTTCATAATGGCAAATGAGCATTGGCTTCAGCTGAAAGTCATCAGCTGCATTGGCCCCCAACAAGAGAGTCAGCCTGTCCTATGAAGCTTTGAAGTCAGGCATTGATATCTCTTCTTCTTTAGCTATGAAAGTCCTAGATGGCATCATCTTCTAATAGAAGGCTGTTTCATTTACATTGAGAATCTGTTGTTTAGTGTGGCCACCTTCATTAATTATCTTAGCCAAATCTTCTGGATAACTTGCTGCAGCCTCTACATCAGCACTTGCTGCTTCATCTTGCACTTTTATGTTACAGAGATGGCTTCTTTCCTTAAACTTTATGAACCAGCTTCTCTAACTTAATACTTTTCTTCTGCAGCTTTCTTTACTCTCTCAGCCTTCATAGAATTGAGGAGAGTTATGGCCTTGCTCTAGATTAGGCTTTGCCTTAAGGGAATGTTGTAGTTTGTAGTAGTTTGATCTTCTATCCAGACCACCAAAACTTTCTCCCTATCAGCATTAAGGCTGTTTGGCTTTCTTACCATTCATGTGTTCACTGGAATAGCACTTTTAATTTCCTTCAAGAACTTTTCCTTTGTATTCATGGACTTGGCTGTTTGGTGCAAGTGGATTAGCTTTCTTTGTATCTCCACATTTGACATGCCCTCCTCACTAAGCTTAATCATTTCTAGCTTTTGATTTAAAGAGAGAGACGTGTCATTCTTCCTTTCACCTAAACTTTTAGAGGCCACTGTTGGGTTATTAACTGGCCTAATTTGAATATTGTTGTGTCTCAGAGAATAAGGAGGCTCAAGGAGAGGAAGAGAGATGGGGGAACGGCTGATCAGTGGAGCAGTTAGAACACACACAACATTTATCAAATAAATTTACCATCCTATATGGGCACAGTTCGTGGTGCCCCAAAGCAATTATAATAGTAACATCAGAGATCATTGATCACAGATCACCACAACAGATACAGTAATAATAAAGAAGTTTGAAATATTGCAAGAATTTTTACCAAAATTCTCAAAAAAAGTACCAAAATGTGACACAGACACAAAGTTAGCAAATGCTGTTGCAAAAATGGTGCCTATGGACTTGCTTGGCAGAAGGTTACCACAAACCTGCAATCTGTATAACGTGCAGTATCTCCAAAGTTCAATAAAACAAGGTATGTCGAAACATAAGGGTTAGCATATATCATACGTTTACTAGTGCCAGGCATTGTGCTAAGCACCTTACAGACATTTCATATGACAGAAGTGTTGTTGCTGCTGCTGTTGTTGCTGTTAGTGTTTTTCCATTTGACAACTGAGGAACCTGAAGCCTCAGAGATTATGTAATTTATCCAGTGTTTCATAGCTGGTAAATGGTAAGGATAGAAGAATTGAAGTAGTGATGAGATAATGGTTAAAGTAATAGATTTTGTGGGCTAGTTTTCAAAGGAAGGAAGTGAGGCCATGAGTAAACTTTGGGACTGGGGGAGGAAAAAATGTCAAGATATTGAATATCTTGAGACAGAAGAACAAGTGCAATAAGGAGCAATGGTGTTATAAGAATAGGTCATGTCAGAGTTGAGTATTGGACTTAAAAATGGGCAGGAGTCAAGTGGTTTCCAGTACTTACAGCATCCTTTTGGCAATAGATTAGTTGATGGTGATGGGAGGATTGTTGGGGGTCATGAGTGTTAAAAAGACATAAAAGTGGCTATGGATCAGTGTTGAAGCTCTCTAAGAGATGATTCATTCATGAAGTAGCCTGTGAAGGGGCTGTGCTTACTGGTATTTGGTGGGTATTCAGAAAATCTTTGAATCTTAATTCTGTGATCTAGGAAGGAAATATAACCAGGGTAATAAGCCATCAGCTACCTGCAGAGTGAGCTTCTGAGTTTGGAACAAAGGTAAAATAAATTATTTTATGGAAGGAAACTCTCATCGTCAAGTATCAGGCAGTAGGCAAGTATAATTTCCTGCTTCTGTTAAAAGGCCAGAGAAAGATGATGCAGAGGTTACTTGGCAGGGGAAAAACTTCATTGTTTCTATTGTCTCCATAAAACTTGCTAATTATACTTCTGGTGGTACTCAGTGCTCTTTGGGAAAATTGTTTAAGTCAGTTTGTTCTTCTGGAAACTTACTTCAGGAGAAAAGAGTATATTAAATAATGGCTAGAGATTAGACACCATCTCAGGAAAAAAAAAATGACAAAAGAGGTGACCACAGACTGGGCATTACATGACTATAAGATATCGCTGTCAATTGTGGGGGCCATACCAAGAACTGAGAGATGGCAGAATAAATGAAGCAGGAACAGCAGAATGTTGGCAGTTGTTAAAGCTGGGTGAAAGGTAGATGCCTGGGTGGCTCAGTTGGTTAAGTTCTGCCTTCAGCTCAGGTCATGGTCCCACCGTCCTGGGATTGAGCCCCCCATCTGCCTCCCTGCTCAGTGGGGAGCCTGCTCCTCCCCGCTTGAGCTCTCTCTCATTCTCTCTCATTCTCTCAAATAAATAAAACCTTTTTCTAAAAAAAGCTGGGTGAAAGGTATAGGAAGGTTCATTATACTGTTTTCTTTTTCTGTTTTTGTTTATATTTGAAAATTCCCAAAATAAAAAGCTTAACTTTTAGAAGATGTTCCAGTACAGAATGTTTCAGTTCAAAAAGTATTGCATACCTAACTATATGCCTACTACTGTATTGTATTTTGTTAGTCTTAATTATATTCTTCAAAATGCAAGGGATTGAGAAGAGGTGGTAGTCGTTTACAAGATGTGAAAGCTAGCATTAAAGGGAAAAGGAGTGGCTTCTAAGTATCAGAACTCTGCTGAAAATCTTAGGACTACATAATACCATTTCCACAAAAGCCAAAGAGAAATGACATTTCTTTATCTCCTGTTCTTCTAATGTTGGTTAGCACCTCACATAGCAGGCTTCTTTTTATTCACAAAAGAAAGGGTTCAAAGGCACACTGGTAACTTTGCAGGAAGACTTTCAGAGGATTGTATTTAGCAAGCAAGTTTCTAACTTCACACATTCAGAAAAACTGCTCATTTAGGAAGAAGATGGGCTTAGAGTATGCTTACTTACAAACTTCAGAAAAAGTTTACTTTCAAGAAATCCCTTATAGCATTTTGAAAGTAGGGACTCTCTTAATGGAAACCTATAAAAACCTAAAAGAAAGTCATTCTCATTGCATATTTGCAATTATTTAAATACTGGATATATTAAAATGTTTTTTAATGGTTTTCATCATAGTTCTTCTTTTTATACCCAAAAATTCTTCCTTTATTGATCTATACCGTACACCTTCCTACTCGATATCTTTTCATTGGCTGATGCAGGACTTGAGAGAAAAGTTCAGAGAAAAATTAGTGAAACTGAAATATTAAGATGGTAAAATTTCCCTCTGCTACTGATAATTAAAGAAGATTGGGAAATTTAAACTGCTAAGATTACCATGTTTTACTAATTTAATTGTACATAGGTAGTTTCTTAAAGATTGGGCTGATTGTCTTGGCAGCATGCATTTGATGGATGACTGTCATTATCTTCTCAAACCTGCCTGACACTTTAAGTATAGAAAATGATAATTAAATTTTCAAGAGACCATGTTGAGATTGTAAGATTTGGGGCTTGTAAAAGAACAAGCCTAACAGTTGGGTAGTGGTGGTTGGTGTGTTTTTATT
Organism: Phoca vitulina; assembly: GCF_004348235.1. Classification (NCBI taxonomy): domain Eukaryota; kingdom Metazoa; phylum Chordata; class Mammalia; order Carnivora; family Phocidae; genus Phoca; species Phoca vitulina. The sequence goes on from NW_022589723.1 coordinate 23,882,529, forward strand.
GACCTGGGGGAAGGAATGGAAACATCTCAGGTTTTCTTTTACTTTGTTTCCCCGTTCAGTCCCCCTCCCCCTCAATTAATGTATTGTCCAAAGTGTTGGTAATGACTTGGAACTATTCAGGTTGCACAAAGCATTTAATGAAATCTTGCCTTAGACAAAACACTAGAGAGGATCATAATTAATGTCTCATTTTCTGCCAGTTGCTATTGATTACTCATTCAAGATCCCTTTGTTCTCAGAATGATAACAACTGTAGTTTGCATCACTATCTAATGAGATTCTCAGGATAGAATTCTTTAACAACATGCTGATAATTGCTAACATATCCCTAGAATTTCAATGAAAATGAATTTGCATCATAATACAATTATTTCACAAATATCGGTGTTTTCCAAATTCAAAATTTATTACAGTCTGTTTTTTAATTATTTGTAAAAAATTAACAGAAGACTGATACAGTATGAAAGCCCTACATTTATATTTTGCCCTAGTTCCTTTTATCCTCTGAGTTTTTTATTTGATTGTGAGAGGCTTCTTTGTCACTCTCTAGTTTCCCTGTCATAATCCCTGAAACTTCAAGTGGACTTACAGCTAAACTGTACTGTGATGTTTCTCGGGTTAAAAAAAAAACAAAACAGTTACAAATACGGCAATACTACACTGATTTTGCTCTTAGAACAATTTTGTTTCTTCATCCCTCAGTGACAAACATATGATACAGTAAAGAACTCAACTGAGAAATTTTAACAGTTTGCGTCCTCTATTTTATCATGATTGTGTTTTATACTTTTTTACCTCTTTAATTAGTATACCCCCCTTTTAAAAAGACAAATCTGGGAACAGCTGCTTGCCTTTATATATTAAAACTGCATACCATTTCAGGGCTGTAACATAGGCATGAAATTAAAGAACTGTGTAGAAAGTACACAGCAGAGATTCCATTAAGTCCGTGTTAAACATTTTAAATTTTTTGCAACGTGTGACTATAACATTAGTTACTGTGCATCTTATTTTTCTAGAAAACAAATCACTGATGAGTTACAGTTTTTGACATAGGGTTAATTAGGTCCTTATTTAATCTGAAGTTATGAATGGATATCAAAGTATATTTAGTACTGTTTGGGGGCCAAGCCATTTAATGGTAAAAAGCAGTTCTGAGGAAGCATGTTTATGTTTATCAAGATTTCAAACATTTTCCATTTTAAGGGTAAAGAATATCCAAATTACTGCAGTGTGGTTCTGAATCCTCTGGGCTACTGAGCCCCACCATTCTTATATAGGATATTCTTCTGCATTTCCTATTAAATCACATTTAGAGTACCTTCCAAGATACTTAAGAAGTTACATCAATAAATGATGTTGGCCAAGCTCACTACTTTATTCCTCTCCTTTACTTTTTAGTCAGTATCATCATGAAGATTTACACTGAATAGTCTTTTTCAAGTTCACACTTCAGAGTCGGTTTTTCAAGCACTTGAAGAGGGAGAGAGAACTGTGAAAATATATATCTATATTACATAGGCTACTAAAATTCCATATGAAATGGGGATTTTTATTTACAGGCTAAAGGTTTGTCATACATAATTTAAAATGAAACTTTAGAAAATAATAAATATAAAAAATAAAATGAAACTTACTGTAGTTTTTATTACAATAATCTAGGCTATATTAGTGTTCCAGGGAGGAACCTTCATTGATTATTCTTCAGTAATTAGATATATTTTTCACAGTTGAAGTTCTAGATGACTATTAAAAAGATTCTTTTCTAAGCCTGTGTTAAGAAATTTAGCACTCTGTCATTTCAGAAAACTAATTCTGCCTTGAATAAGACAGCTCAGCAGAATAAAACTGCTTTGCCTAGTTCTGTATCCTCAGGGATTGTGTATTCTTTTTGCCTGAGATACCTCCAGGACAAGATCAGTAGTAATCAATAATGCTTCTCATTTGTTTTTAAGCAGGCAGGAAAATCAATAATATGAGGGGATATGTAATTTTATTTTAGGGGGAAAAACTAAAATAGTTTATTATTTGTGCTTTAGTGTTACCAAAATGTTTGAAGAATCAAATAAAAGAAATATACATATTTTTATTAGTGATAGAATATCAAGGTGTTAGGCTTCATATAGTTTAGCCCTTGATTTTTTAGTCATTTTCCATTAGTTTCATGGGTATTATTTCCTAGATTATCAAATCCTTGTGGAGAAAACATTGTCTTAAACTTCTTTTGTATTTCTTATAGTACTGAACAATTCATTTTAATTAACAGGATAAAATATCATCTTGTGTTCTTAAAAAGAAACAATTTCTCCTACATTTACTTTGCCTTGTCATATAAATCATGATACAGACTGAACAGGGAGACGTGGTTATTTCTATGAATAGGGCAGCTGAGTGAAGAACATCTAGGGGGTTTTTTGGTGTTAATACTCACTGTGGAACAAAAATACAGAATGTTTCCTAACCATATCTCCGTATTTATCTATAGTAAAGAGAAAGGTTTATCAACACTAAAATTGATAACAAGTAAAGTTTTCTCCTAAAAATACTTGTTCTTCTTTTTCTTCCTTTATTTCACGCATATGTGCAAAATCTACCAGTATGTGTTGTATAGATAATACAGTTTTAGGATTGTAATCCATAAAGTCATTTATAGGTCACTTCTATTTTCTCACGTTAACAGTCTTATAAATGGCAATTAGGTATTAGGTTCCTGGACTATCGTAGAAGTCTTCTTTGTATTGAAGAAAGAGCCTCTTAAACAGACCTAGATTCAAAGTAGGGTTCTACTACTTGTTATCTGTATAACATATAATTTATATAATAATAAGATAGCAGTAAATATTAACTGAGATGGTACATATTTAAGTATGCTAGTCAATCCTTGATATTTATTCTGATTTTCTCCCACTTTTTATTTTCAGAAATTACAAATCCACAGAAAAGGTACAAAAATAATACAGTGAATGTCCATGTACTCTTAATGAAGTTTCATCAATATTTCACCACATTTATACATACACATTCCTTTTCTTTCACTCAGTATGTGTATATGTTTGTATTCTGTATGTGAGTTTATACACACAAACACACATCTGAATCATTTTCAGAATAAGTTGGCAGTTTTCTATTTATTCTTGATCTCGATTGATATAGTTTGAATCTGTCACACTCCTCTGGATTTAGCCTCTAATTATCAACCCTCTCTCTAGGGGCCTGTCCATTCTCTTTCTGATTTCCAACATCCTTTCTTACTATAGCCATTGGGAGTTGTAACTCAGCCAGCTTGGATTCAGGGCAGACAAGGTCTCCTGACTTAGGATAGTTTCTGCCCAGGAAACAGTACATAAAATGTCATTCACCTCATTTTCATTCTTTTGTGATCCTTACAATGTGGTTATCTATGGGAAAGAAAAAAATGAAATTGAGTTTTTTATTTTCACTAGGGCCTAAAACCATGCTACTCACTTTTCCTTAACCCTTATTTACTTCTCCTAGCAACCCTATGAGCGAATTAGTAATATGCCCATTATATAAAGGGAAACTAATTCATTAATGTTAGATAATTTGCCCAGGATCATAACAGTCAGGATTTGAACTCAGGGTAGCTAATTCCAAAGCCCATGCTGTTTCTAGGACATCAAAATTTTTGTAGACATTCTGCCTACTTTTAGGAATATAAGAAATGTATTTTCCTATTTACCATTTAGATTATTTTATGCCTCTATTAGTCTTTATTATAACTATATTTGACTTCTTTGAAGAAGTAATTCAGTGGCTACATTTTACTCATCTGAAAATTTCTGTCTTTATCTTACAACTTAAACAGACAGACTTCTTCACCATCCTCCAAACTTAGTCCTTTGTCCCTCCACCAGAACATTATATAAGGTGTCAATAAACATCTTCCAAAAAGGGCCAGATAGTAAATGTCTTAAGCTTCGCTAACCGTACATTCTCCATTGCAACTGCTCACCTCTTCCCACTGTAGCATGAAAACAGCCATAGCCAATACATAAATGAATGGATGAGACTGTTCCAATAAAAGTATTTTCGAAAACAGGCCCAATTTGACCTGCAGGCCTTGATTCATTGACCCCTAGTGTAAATCATCATCTTACTTGCCCATGAGAATTTATGTGCCAGGGAAATGTAAGGAGCACCGTTAAGAGACCTGTGAATGCCCATCTCCTTTCAGGTGTTTGTTTATATTTGTAAAATGACCAATTTCTTTTGTGCCTTCCTTCTACATGAAAATCTACATGATATAACAAATACAGCAGGTGCCTCAAAGCATGCCATCCTGAAAGTAAGTTTTACACTGAGCAGGGAACGTCTTAGTAAAAGACTAGTGATGTTTAGAGGAAAATTTCAAGGTACATGACCCCTGCCCTCAAACATGTTGGTAATAATAAGTTCCATCTAGCATGCTATGAGCCATATTCTGATTGCTATTTTAAGTATGTAGAATGTGCCTAGCATGGCAAAAAAAGAAAGACAAAACAGGTGTGACAATGGAAATTTCAGTGTAATGTGTGGGAGACTTGATGATTCCTGGGTCGCACTACTCACGCAAGTAACATAATCAGGAGAGTCACTGTTAATGGTTTCTTATAGAAATAGAAATAATACATGTGTTATGTATATTTTCTCAATTTCAACATTTCTTCTGGAGGTTATTATCTTAAGGGGAACTGTTTCTCCTTTATGTCTGATAATCACACCTTCCTTTTCCAATCTCTTGAGCCTCATATCTGTTGAAATTTGTGAAATAAACACTAAATAATTATATTGATATTAGGTAGTCTTTTCATGTACACATATATATTGTCTGGTGTTTGAAATCTTTTTCCTCACTTCTCTTTATTAAGGAAGATACCAACTCTGTTCAAAGAAGAATTTACCTTTTGATGAGTCTGAAAAAATTTTCTTGATTATAAGCATTTCTGAAGATTGTAATGATTATTGAATAGGCTTTTTTAAAAAAACTGAAATATCAAATGAAAATAAAGACAGGATACCAAAACATTAGATGCAATGAAAGCAGTGATCAGAGGAAAATTTATAGTTGTAAATGCCTGCATTAGAAAAGATCTCAAATCAGTAACCTAACTTTATACCATAAGAACCTAAAAAAAGAAGAGCAGACTAAACTGAAAGCCAGCAGAAGGAAGGAAATAATAAAGATTAGAGCAGAAATTTTTAAAAATAGAGAATAAAAAAACAACAGAATCAACAAAATCAAAAGTTGGTTCTTTGAAAAGATCAAAAATTGCCAAACCTTTAGTTAGATTGACTAAGAAAAAAAGAGTCAAATCACTAATCAGAAATTAAAATAGGGAATATTACTACCAACCTTACAAAAATAAAAAGGATTATAAAGGAATGCTATGAATAATTGTATGCTAACAAATTAGACAACCCAGATGAAATGGACAAAGTCCTGGAAATATACACCCTATGAAAACTAACTCAGGAAGAGATAGAAAATCTAAACAGAGCTAAAACAAGAGATTGAATCAGTAATAAAAATTCTTTCAAAAAAGAGAAGCCTAGGACCAAATGACTAACGAATTCTACCAGTCATTTAAAGAATTAACACCAGTCCTTCTTAAACACTCATTCTGGGAGGCCAGCATTACCCTGATACAAGCCAAACAGAGATATCCCAGGAAAAAGGAAACTACAGGTCTATATCTTTTTTGTATATTAATGTAAAAATCCTTTACAAAATAGTAGCAAGCTAAATCCAGCAGCATATTAAAAGGAATATACACCATGACCCAAATAGGTTTTATCTCAAGAATGTAAGAGTAGGGGCACCTGGGTGGCTCAGTCGTTAAGCGTCTGCCTTCGGCTCAGGTCATGATCCCAGGGTCCTGGGATCCAGCCCCGCATAAGGCTCCCTGCTCAGCGGGAAGTCTTCTTCTTCCTCTCCCCCTACTTGTGTTCCCTCTTTCGCTCTCTCTCTGTCAAATAAATAAATAAAATCCTTAAAAAAAAAAAAGAATGCAAGAGTAGTTCAACATATGAGAAGTGATCATTGTAATTTATTAATAGAATGAAGGGGGGGAATCATTTGATCATTTCAATCAGTGCAGAAAAAGCATCTGAAAAAATCCAACACCCTTTCATGATAAAAACACTTAACAAATTAGGACTAGGAGGGAACTTTCTCTACTCGATGAAGGTCATTTATGAAAAACCTATAGCTGATATCATGCTCAATGGTAAAAGCATGAAAGCCTTTCCCACTAAGATTGTGAACAAGGTGGGTCATCTGGCTGTCTCAGTCAGTAGAACATGTGACTCTTGTTCTCAGAGTTATAACTTTGAGCCCCATGTTGGGTGTAGAGCTTACTTTAAAAAAAAAAAAAAGGTGGGGGGCACCTGGATGGCTCAGTCGTTAAGCATCTGCCTTCGGCTCAGGTCATGATCCCAGGGTCCTGGGACCAAGCCCCCCATCGGGCTCCCTGCTCCACGGGAAGCCTGCTTCTCCCTCTCCCACTCTCCCGCTTGTGTTCCCTCTCTCGCTGTGTCTCTCTCTGTCAAATAAATACATAAAATCTTTAAAAAAAAAAAAAAAAGATTGAGAATAAGACAAGGATGTCTAGGGATGCCTGGGTGGCTCAGTTGGTTAAGCGTCTGCCTTCAGCTCAGGTCATGACCCCAGGGTCCTGGGATCAAATCCCACATTGGGCTCCTTGCTCAGTGGGAGCCTGCTTCTCCCTCTGCATACCACTCCCCCTGCTTATGCTCTCTCTCACAAATAAATAAAATCTTAAAAAAAAAAGCCAAGGATGTCTACTTTCACCACTTACATTGAACATTTTACTAGAAGTTCTTTTTTTAGAGAGAGAGAGAGAGCACGAGCAGTGGAAGAGGGGCAGAGAGAGAGAATCTTAAGTAGGCTCCATTCCCAGCTCAGAGCATGACATGGCACTCAATCTCACAACCCTGAGATCATGACCTAAGCCAAAATCAAGAGTCAGATGCTTAACCAACTGAGCCACCCAAGTGTCCTGAACATTTTACTAGAAGTTCTAACCAGAGCAATTAGGCAAGAAAAAGAAATAAAGGCATCTAAATTGGAATGAAAGAAGTAAAACTTTTCCTATTTGCAGATAGTGTGATCTTACATATACAGAATCCACAATAAAACTATTTGAGCTAAGGGCAGCTGGGTCACTCAGTCAGTTGGGTGTCTGCCTTCGACTCGGGTCATGATCCCAGGGTCCTGGGATCGAGTCCCACATCAGGCTCCCTGCTTGGCAGGGAGTCTGCTTCTCCCTCTACCCCTCCGCCCTGCTTGTGATCTCTCTCTCTCTCGTGTGCTCTCTCTCTCTCAAATAAATAAATTAAATCTTTAAAAAAAACTTTGAGCTAATAAATGAATTTGCCATAGTTGCAAAATTGAAGATTAACACACAAAAACTAGTTGTATTCTATACACTAATAATGAACAAACCAAAAATAGAATTAAGTCACCAACTCCATTTAGCATCCAAAAAGAATAAGATACCTAGGAATAAATTTAACTACAAAGTATAAGACTTATATACAGGAAACTACAAAGCATTGCTGAAAGAAATTAAAGAATACCTAAATAAATGGGAACATATTCAGTGTTCATCAGGCAGAAGACTTAATGTTGTTAAGATGACAAAACTCCTCATAGTGCAGTCCCTATCAAAATTCCAGTGGTATCTTTTTACATAAATGGAAAAGCTGATTCTCAAAGTTATGTGCAATTTCAAAGAACCCCAAATAGCCAAAACAATATTGAAAAAGAAAAGTAAAGTTGGAGTACACACTCTTTTCAATTTCAAAACTTAATACAAAGCTACACTATGGAGCTGGCATAAGGTAGACATACAGAGAAATGGGATAGAATTGAGAGTCCAGAAATAAACCCAAGTATCCATGAGCAATTGGTTTTCAGCAAAGGGTACCAAGACCACTGAATAAAGAAATACTATTCTTTTCAACAAATGGTGCTAACATAACTGGATATCCACATTCAAACAAATGAACTTGGCCCCCTACCTTCTACCATAAACAAAAATTAACTCAAAGTGCATCAGTGATCTGGGTATGAGCTAAAACTACATACTCTTAGAAGAAAATATAGGGATAAATTTTCATTACCTTGACTTAGGCAGTGGATGCTTAGATACGACATCAAAAGCACAACAGAGAAAAGAAAAAATAAGGTAAATTAGACTTCATCAAAATTAAAAACTTGTGTTTATCCAGGGACATTAAGAAGTGAAAAGACAGGGGGTGCCTTGGGTGGCTCAGTCGGTTAAGCGGCTGCCTTTGGCTCAGGTCATGATCCCAGGGTCCTGAGATTGAGCCCCACATCGGGCTCCCTGCTCCGCAGGGAGTCTGCTTCTCCCTCTCCTGCTCCCCTGCTTGTATGTGTGCTCTCTCTCTCTCTCAAATAAATAAATAAAATCTATAAAAAAAAAAAAGTGAAAGACAACCTACAAAATGGGACATGCAAATCATATGTCTGATAAATGTCTAGTATTCAAAACATAATGTATAAGAATTCTTACGGTATAATAGTAGAAACACAACCCAATTCAAAAATGGAATGGTCAAAGGACTTGAATTGATATTTTTCTAAAAAAGAAATACAAAGGCTATCAAGCCCATGAAGGAATACTCAACATCATTAATCATTAGGGAAATGCAAATCAAACCACAGTAAGATACTACTTGATACCCACAAGGATGGCTATAATTTAAAAAAAAACAAGTAACAGGTGTTGGTAAGGATGTAGTTAGAATCCTCATCTGTTGCTGGTGGGAATGTAAAATGGCACAACCATTGTGGGAAACAGTTTGGAAGTTCCTCAAAAAGTTAAACATAGAACTGCCACATGACCCAGCAATTCTACTTCTAAGTATTACCCAAAAGAATTGAAAACAGGTACTCAGGCAAATACCCATACACAGATGTTCATAGCAACACTATGCACAATAGTCCAAAGCTTGAAACAACCAAAATGTCCCATCAATGAATGAATGGATAAACTGTAGTGTATCTATACAATGGAATATTATTCAGCCCTAATAAGGAATGAAGTACTGATACAAACTACAACGAGGATGCACTTCAAAAAAATGTGAAGTGGAAGGTCACATATGGTTCCAAATTATATGAAATATTCAGAACAGGTAAATTCATAGAGATAGGAGATTAGTTGTTACAAAGGCTAGAGGAGGGGAACAATGGAAGTTACTGTTTAATGGCTATAGGGTTTCCTTTGGAGGTGATAAAAATGTTCTGTAACTAGATGGTGATGGTCATATAACATTGTGAGTGCACCAAATGTCACTGATTGGAAACTTTGAAATGGTTAATTGTATGCTATGTGAATTCCAACTCAATTTTTTAAAGCTAAAACATAACAAAAATTACTTAAAATCATTAAATATGTGATAAGCTGAAAGAGAGTTTTTCTTGATTATTAGAATGGAGGTAGGAACTGGGCTACTATGACCGCTATTACAGAGTTCTGCTGATTTTTTCTAACCAGAGCTGAGGTTTATTTCTCAGTACCTCTGTGATAATCAGTGGCTAAAAGGACAACTACTAAGAGTATGGTGATGGCAGGTATTAAATATGGGGTAGGAGGATAGTCTATGTATCAAAGGGATCATAGCTCTTTTCACATGAGAGCATCCTCTGAACTGTATCCAGCACCCTTTCCAGTTGAGGTCTTTTTCCCTTAGCTACCAGAAAGGTTGGAACCAAATTCTGCCAAATTGACTTCATTTGCTTTATGTTAGGGTCACTGGTTTAGTAGGTCAGGGCTGCTGAATCTCTGGATTTCAGTGAAGCACTTGACAAAGTCTCATGTCACTGTAGCATAGCATAGGGATCTCCTCAGTATTTTCATCCTGATGTCTTCTTTTTTTTAATCCCATTTTTTGTGCCCCAATACTAGAAAGACTAGCAAATGCATTGGTTGACAGACTCAGAATCTAAAAAAGGCAGAAATGAATGATTATGGATAAAATGTAAGAAGATGCATTTTATCGGGTAAACATTAACTGTTGTACCTGCGACCAAAAAACACAACTGAACAAGGAAACCGTTGGAGGGGACAGGATTTAATAGCAACGTATGCAGTAAAGAGTAACAGCATGTGATCACTCCTAACCTTTTAATATGAGCTAGCACAAATGGTTGTTTAAATGCAGTATTGAAAATGACTCTGCACTAATCAGGCCGCATCTGGGGCATTGTCGTCCATTCCATTTTACAAGACACTTTGACAAACTGAAAATAAATCCAGAGGTCTTATATCAGAGATGGTGAGGATTACATTTAAACCCATGCCATGTGACACAGTTGAAGAAAACAGGAATGGCTAGTCTTGACAATATTGGCAATCTTCAAACAATGAAAGCTATCCTAAAAGAAAAAAGAAAAGGAAAAAGAACAATTGACTGCCTGGTATGGTCATGAAAGCATTCAAGCAAAGACTTGGTGGCCATTTTTCAAAAATATTCTTGATGCTTAAAGGGTAGAACCACATAGTTACTAAAGTGTCTTTCAACCTTAAGATTGTATAGGTCTGAATAATTACTAGAAAGCATGAGGATAGGGAAAAAGAAAATATAGGTTTAAACCAATGGTCTAATAGAACTCAAATATTTATCAGATGCATTTAAATTCAAGGCATTGTTGAAGGTTCTAGCATCCTTTGAATAACCATCTGAATAACTCAGAAGTGATGATATTTTCAGGTTTGGGTTGGTATCTGTGGGAAGATGATAACTTGTTTCCTTGGCTTTGTTTTATAGTCTAGTCTCCTGAGACAAGATCTGGGGCTTGGAAGCCCAGCACAGCTGTCTTCTTCAGGAAAACCTGGAACACCATACTACTCATTCTCTGCCACAAGTTCCAGGAGAAGACCACTCCATGACTCTGCAGCACTTGGTAAGTGTGTTGTACAACAAATCCTATCTTACAAATGTTTCTTTTTTCTTTTTTTTTTTTAACCTCTTAGTCTTCTGGCTGCACTTTTATTTAGTAGAAATTTGGTTTCTTAGGTATGATGTTGATATTAGGGCTTATTTGCATAAAATAATGTATGTGTTAGATATTTAATAATCAATACAATATAATCTTGTTTGGTCATCATAAAAGGAACTAAATAGTGAAAAATGGGACTAGTTTTTCCTATTACAATAAAAATGTCATGGGCTAATATTAACACCTTATTTTTGACTAAGATTGATATAATGCTGAACAGTTTACAATGTGTTTTATGTGTTTTATATACTTGGTCATCTCATTGTTCCAACAGCCTTGCTGGTCAGTGGATGTAATACTAGATTTAACAGAAAATGAGGCTCAAGAGGACGCATTCAAATAATTAGTAGATGGTTTACCCAAGATAAAATTTAAGATTTTCTGACTCCACATCCAGTGTTCTTTGCATTTTAAGTTTTCTACTCCCATTTTTTTAAAAACTGAGGTAAAATCAATCATACTAAAATGTAAAAGTCAGTGATACTTAGTACATTCATAGTGCTATGCTGTCATCATTTCTGTTTCATTCCAAAGCATCACCTCAAAAGGAAACTAGGTACCTATGAAGTTTTGAACCCTCATTTTCTTTAGCTTCCTTCTTTTATGCCTTATACATAGCCTAACCAGGCCAGTCTGTTTTGCATTGCTGCTTACAGCAAGCCTCAGGTATACTCTGGCACCTTATCCAGGTAGTATATAAATGTGAGAATTTTTGGTGATTCCTTTATAGGAATCTTCCTTTACACAAGAAAATTGAAGTTGTACAGGATGTTTCTATCAAGGATAGGCCAGCTTCTGAAATAAATATAGCCCACTAAAAGAAAGTATGTCATAGTTATTTATTCCAAAAATATTTGTTGACTGCCTTCAGTTTATATATCTACCTTCTATCAAACCTAGATTTTTATGAAATAGCCCTCATCCCTGGATCTAGAGTATGCTTGAGTATATAAAAGGGTAATGATGGTCATGCTTGGCATAGAGAGCTCTGACTAGATGTGCCTACCTCTCAGCATTATGGGTGACTTAGTATGTGTAATAAAGTAAGCCCAGATGATTTAGACCAGTATAATGTTTGTTATTAAAGAAATGATAAATTGTAAAGCATCTTTTCTCCATCTTCACTTTTGTCTCCCACCAAATAAGTTAGGGTAGGAACACTCATTTGAGTCTAGATGTGTCATGTCACTAGAGAAATATCTTGTTAGTATGCTATGTGAGCACATACTATGTCAAAATGCATTATTATGGACCAATATAATATTACTAAAAGTTCAGGGAGAAAATGAGCTATTGATTCACTAGGAATTGGGGTTGAGGTATAAAAACTCAAGTTTTCCAGAAATTAAAACATATCTTCATTTTCATTTTGATTATGAGTGATAAATACTGTTGTCTCCTCCATATCTTTACAAAATCTTTACAAAATTCTATGAGGTTGTAATACTAACCTCATGTTACAGATGAGGAATCAAGACCCGGGAAGCTAAGCAACTTAGCCAAGGCTTGGTACCAAGGGAAGCCCACTCATTTCCTCTATGAATACCACTTAGTGGAGTATTATTCCATTCTTCATTGTTATTTTTCAGTCAGCCACTCTTTCTTGGCATTGCAGTTATTCATAAAATCTCAGAGTTGAAAGGACTTCAGAGATCATCTATACCCACCTCAGTATGTTCTCAAGCTACTTGGATGCTTTACGAAATCAGCATTCTGCAAAACAGCATCTAGCTATCTAATTTATAATATTTTGCCACATAATTTAATATAAACATAGTAATAATGGCTAAAATTTATTGTCACTCTCTGTCAGGCACTGCCCCGAACATTTTTCACGTATTATCTTTACTACAATAACTCTAAGAGGTGTTATCCTCTTTTTACATCTTAGATAACTGAAGCACAAAGAGGTTAAAAGTAACTTGCCCAAGTTCACACAGCTGCTGTATTTGTTGCTGCTGAAATTAGGAGCTGAAATTTGAATCCAGCCAGCTTACTCTCTTAACTGTTAGACTTTGCAACCCCTCAAAAGTGAACTATGAATCCCAAATTTATGTTTTTAAATACAACATTATGGATATAATTGTGTAGTGGTAGCCAATGATAAGATAAAAATATAAAAGAAGCATTTCCGGGTGCCTGGGTGGCTCAGTCGGTTAAGCATCTGACTCTTGATTTTGGCTCAGGTCATGATCTCAGGGTTGTGAGATCAAGCCCGGTGTCAAGCTCTATGCTGGGCATGGAGCCTGCTTAAGATTCTCTCTCACTCTCCCTCTGCCCCTCCCCCCCAATTAAAAAAAAGAAAAGAAAGAAAAGAAACATTTCTATTCACATAGGAGGTATAAACTGTCCTAAACTAAATAGAACATCTTCTGCTAGTAATTAATCCAAAATAGATTGATGAGCTCCAAACTGTTAGGAGCAGTTCAGTTAACTCTCTTGGTGTAGAGTGTGGCTTTTGCTCAAAGGATACTGTATTTATTAGTTATGAAGAGTTCTAGAAAAGCCTCACAAAGAACAAAAAATTTGCTTCTAAGTTTTATAAGTATAGAGTGTGCCAGATGTTGTTTATCTTTGGTATTTTTGTTTTAAGGAAATATAGGCTGCCTCTTGGTGTACGGACTTAGATGGTAATGAATGCTTTTCCCTCTTTTTTATTGTATAAAATTTTTCCACATGCTATTTCTAAAGATGCTTTATTAGCTTTGCAGCCTCCTAGAATATAAAATTTAAAGATGCCCAGCCCTAATTTAAAAAATGAATTTAATTCTTTCTTAAACAACTGTGTGTCTTATTGTGTCCTATAATTTATGACCCAGGAAAATGGATGCTTGTTTAATTCTCATATTTACAGTTTGCAAAACAGTATACTTTAATATCAGCCTTCTTAATAGTGAACCCCTCTGAAAAATCCTGAATTTCATCCATTATTTGTGTAAGATTGGAAAGCTGCACTTACCACCTTTTTTTTTTTACAGTAAATAAGATGGACAAGTTTTAAATTTTAAGTTTTACAGATAAGTAAAATTAAAATACCAAGTGAAGCTGATTAGGTATCTGTGAAAATACGCATGTTCTCATTTATGTCAATAAATGATTTATGTCTTAGAAAGAAATATGCTTTCTCTAGTTATTTTTGAAATAATATAAACATCCACAGATAAATCACACAATAATTAGTGCTGAATTTGCAGTTTTAACCACGCATTGTAAACAGTAAATGTTCTTACAGAATACTAGATGACATTGTATATGACAATAGTGCCTGTATTTAATAGTTTATGTGGTATTTCTCTGACATGATTACAAGCATAATTTTTCATTTAAATTTTTAACCTAGTAAGTTGTAGCACAGCATTAGCTTTCAGTCTGTTTAATATGCTTTTAAACCTAATTCTTCATGTGATGTGGACACTAAATTTGCGTCTCTGTTAAGCAGTTGTATTATTTTTTCTTTTAAGATTTTATTTTATTAGAGAGAGAGCATGAGCAGGGAGGAGAGGCAGAAGCAGAGAAACAGACTTCCTGCTGAGCAGGGAGCCCAATGCAGGACTCAATCCCAGGACCCTGAGATCATGAGCTGAGCCAAAGGCAGCCGCTTAACCAACTGAGCCATCCAGGCGCCCTAAGCAGTTGTATTATTAAAGTGACCTGTTGCACCAAATGCCCTCTGCAAATGAAAGTGAGATATGTGATATAAAGTGCCTGGTATGGAGCCTGGCACATAATGGGTTTTTAAGAAATGTAAATTCCCTTCACACATGCTTATTGGTTTGTTATTTTCTTTCTTGTTTTACTTTGTTTGCCTTCATCTTCCTAAACTTATGCGATATGTATTTCAGAATATATCACTTCATTAGGAGAACTGTTTTGCCCAGGAACCAGTTAGAAAGAATGAAACCCCCATCCCTGTATGCCCTTGCTTATTTCTAAGTACTGGAAAACAAGGCACTAGAAGGAGAAATTCTTTCCTGTTCACTTGAAGTCTGACCTTTTTTAATATAAATGCTGATGAAATATATTGTTTTCCATATGCAGATCCTTTGCAAGCAAAGAAAGTCAGAAAGGTGCCTCCTGGTTTGCCTTCTTCAGTAAGTACCCATTTTTTTGACTTGGTGGTAAACAAACCGATTTCAAGTATTCAGTATTTGCTGGCTGTAAGGGTATCTTCGATTGGTGTCAGCAGGCACACTTCACATAGTAACTGTTCACTGTTTAATGGAATCATTGATTGAGATAAATCCACATTTAATGTTACGTTTTCAGATTTCTCTGCAGTAATTTGTAGCTTACTCATATGCTGTTACTCCGTGTCCCTGTCATTTGAATTTCTCTCTTGGGAAGAAGACTAGGCCGGTAGCTGTCAAAGAAGATCTCCTGTACAGGTCTTTTGATGTTTAATTAGTCATTATGTTGCTGAACAGGAGGACAGACAGAGATTAATAGCTGAGAATCTTAGAAATTTACATTTGTAATAATCCCAGTGGAGCTAAAGACATTAAGATTCGGAGGACATGTTCGGCTCAGCTTGCCTCAGTAGGACTGAAGTTATTAATATGCATAAATCACCGAGTCAGATGTTCATTGTGAAGCCCTTGTGGATTTTAAAGCCTTCATTAAGCCTGTCCTAACTTCAGCCTAGCATCAGGAAAGCTTTCAAGCAACTAGTTTGTTGATCCCCCTTTGCTCAAAAAATATATCCTTTGAGAATAAAGAGCTTTCGTGAAGGAGGTTGGAAAGGTTTGGTGAACGATCATTAATGGCTGTGATAATCTAATGCTGGAGGGGTGTTTGTCCTATTAAATATACTTTATTCTTTTAAAGAGTAAAAGTATTTGTAAATGAACCTACATCATAAATCCACCTACATTTTAAAAATCTCTGGTGTGAGCAGGGAAGATTTTTTTTTCTCCTTTCTCTTGGCTTAGAACAAACGGGGAGTGGGGCTTTTGGATTGAGGCCCCATGCCTTGTAGGGTACATCTCTTTGTTGTGTAAATGGATGTTGGGCTTTTATTTGGCAGTACTTAACACATGGGCGCAGGTGCTGCTGGATGAGTCACAGCTCATCGAAGTATATGCTGAATGGAATATCCGGCTTGGCAAGTAGTAATCTAGAAGGAGCAGCATGGGTCTGAGCTTTTTATTTTTTATTAAGGCTGAAGTAGAGATATCATCTTTTTGGTTGTTTGCCTTCCTTCTTTCCTGTGTTCTTCCCCTGCCTTCTCTTTCGTGTGATACATGAAAACTCAAATTTGAAATCCTCTTTGAAACTCAGTTCCAGATGGATCTGAGTTTTATGCAGCCTAGGGCAGCTGTGCTCTGAACCTGCAGCCTACCTGGAAGGTTGGATTGCAGCTGCAGGCATTCTTAAAAGCTTTTGCTTGCATAAGCACTTGGGCCCACTAGAGGCTGAATAGCTGCTTGATAAACAAAATGAACACAATGCCTCAAATCATTATTCCCGAAGACAGGAATTTTTTTTCAACAACAGCTAAAAATAGTTGGGCAATTTACATTTTAACAGTTGTGTGCTGTGCAGGGGTAGGTGGTTCAACAGTATAACAGATGATTTCTGCTAGATTAACAGAAATCATATTTAAAACTGACAGAACTGCTAAACCATGTAACTGTGCAATTTTCTTGTAATTTATTGCCATAATTCTATGAAAGTAATAAAAGTTAAATTGCATATTAATATTTAGCAGAACTACACAGGTGAAAAAAAAATATCAGATTTGTAAGTGAAAAATTCATCCTGTTTCTCTTAGCCTGACATTGATTTTAAGAAACAACCTATTTTCAGTGTTTCGTAGTTTTTTCATGTTTAAAACAAAAGGGCAAAATAGAAGAGCCTGGAAAGAGTATACACACAAGAGGTAACCATTATTCCCTCCAGTATTCCCTAATCATAACAGCATTCACTACTTGGAGGTAGTTCTCTCTGCTGTCTCATGTGTCAGGACAAGCCACAGGGAAGGGGAAGGCACTGAATTCTGTACTTGGATTTCTTTGAGAACCATTAGGAAATTTCATAAGCCAAGCCTACTTATATATTGTGTTACTAACTACCTTACTCAGGATTTATTAGGTATTTGTACAGAACAGAATAGAATTCAGTGTTTTCAATTCTATATTTAACATCCACATCAAACATACACTGTTTAGAAACCATGCTGAAAATAGTATTTAGACATATTGAATGTTATTAAGGATATATAAAGAATAAATGCATTTTAATTAATTGAAAGTGTATTTTAGATTAAATGCTATGTTGAAATCTCAGGTTTTTTAAAGAGAATTTTTTAAAAACTTTAAAAATGATACTTTGATAAATATTACCAAAATAATAAGCTTCTGAGAATACTTATGGTTACAGTATTTACCTTTTCAGTATCTAAAGCAAATGGGAATTTAAAGTTACAGTTTTCTATTGAAATGCTTTTACTGAAATATATGCAATGTATATACCTTTAACAATATGAACTGTAAAAAGGTATAAAAATGAAAATGGACTGTGTATATTTTATTTCATGACCATTTGAATATCATACTTCCCAAATGAAACTAGAAACTTGGCAGTAACCTCTCAGATTTCAGTTTGCTGCTTATCCAAAATATCTTTAATCATCTATAAAATACATGTTACCTTTACTAAAGAAACAGTAGAAGAACTAGGTTAATA
Organism: Phoca vitulina; assembly: GCF_004348235.1. Taxonomy (NCBI): domain Eukaryota; kingdom Metazoa; phylum Chordata; class Mammalia; order Carnivora; family Phocidae; genus Phoca; species Phoca vitulina. The sequence goes on from NW_022589723.1 coordinate 23,900,263, forward strand.
CTGTACTACTCATACTGCTACAGAAAACAGTAGGCAGGGTTACTTAACATGTAAAACACTGATAATCTACTTAATTGACCACAGAGCATTGGTTAGAGGCCTTTTCTTTTTGTAAGTCATGATATATATAACTTTAGGTATCATAATCACAGACCTCAGCTACTGTATTCCTCTCTGCAGATCAACTGAATGGTAATTCCTATCTGTGGACAAAGGCCCAGTAAGGTTGTGTTGGCATTATTAAAGCAGTATGGTCAGTAAGGTTAAGAGAATGATCTGCTCAAATCTGCTGGCTCAGTTAATGATTAACTGTATGACCCTGGACTTGTCAGTTAGCCCTTAGGAAGTTTGAAGTGAGAAATCTAAATTTCCTTTCAGGCCTAAAAATGCTAAGTACTTACAGTTTTAAAACTGATGTGCCCCTCCCCCACCAAAAAAAACCCTTGATGTGCCCAATACATAACCAAAAAGCATAGTGAGCCTAGTTTCCTTTCTACTGATAAAAAAAAGTGTCCTTAAGCACATTACGTTTTCCACTACTTTTCTAGATAGGTTGAAATACCGGACAATGTAGACTGGCAGCAACAACATTAGAAATGATGCTTAGACATTGAAAATTCTACCATATACACACACTATCATTACCTTCAAGGAACTTAAAAACCATCTAGTATGAGAAACAAGCATTCGGTGAATTAATTATATTGCAGTGAGGCAAGTAAGGGTGTATACCAAGCACTCTGGAAACATAGGGTAGGTAGAACTAACCCTACTTTGGGAAGTACTAATGGCCTCAGGAGTTGACATTTGAACTGTGTCCAGAAAGATGAGTAGCAATTCTTCTGTTAGAGAAGAGGGAGGATGAACCAGACAGGTAAAAGGCATAAACGTGAAAAAATAAACATATGCTCAGGACACATCTAGAAGTACAGCATTACTGGATTCTATACCAAATACAACTTTTGTACTTTTCCTATAACAGACTCACTTTCCCACTCAGAGGAGGATTGGGCAACATATAAAATCAGTCCAGATATGAAAAGGTATAAACTGTCACAGCAGTCTACCCTGCATAAAGTCCGAAAGTATCCTGGCGGATAAATAATAGGCGGCATTTGTAATTGTTAAGGTTTATCTGGGAGACTTTCAGAAGGCATGGTACTTTGACTTTGTGAGGTGTTTTCCTCCTTTTTTAAGGTTTCTGAGCTTCCTCTCCCCTTCTCTAACCAGTAACTTTAGTCTTTGTTCTTCTTTGTACATCGTTTGTTTTTCATCTGTATCAGATTTGTACTAAGATACAACGTTTAAGGAAAATTTTTAAGCACTGGATATGGATTGGGGGCAGTTGTGGTTTTTTCCTAGTAACTGAAAAAAAAAGAAAGAAACATTTGTACTGTGTTTGTTAGCATCCTTTACAGACTCACAGAGGTGTAGGACTTACATGTATGAGGATCTGTATTCACCATTATCTGTATTATGTTAATCTTTAATCTTTTTAACACACCTCTTTAAGATAACTAATACCCTCTTCTTACAAATGAGGAAATTGAGACTCAGATATTAAGTTCACACATACAGCCAAGATTACAACCTAATTTAATAACAAGGACCATTTTCTGTATATTTTGAATGTTAAAGCTTATTACGTATCTTGGTTTACTCATAAAACATCCTGTTTAGTATATTAAATTTAAGCCATAGTTTATTCTGTCAGTTACGTTTTTGTTGATCAAATTTATTTTTAATTAGCTTTGTTCTTTTAAGAACCTGTCACCATCTGAAAGGATGATGTAGAAAAGCACAGACTTTCCAGTCCAGCAGATAATGGATTTTACCTGATCTCAGCTGCTTTTTATTTTAAAGCCTTGGAGAACTTGCTTTTAAGTTTTCTGAACACCAAGGAGAAAATAATGCCCTTCTCAAATGTTAGTGTGCAGGTATCCTGTGCCCAACATGTGCCCAGCATATAACAGACACTTGATAAAGGTTCTTTATTTTTTCTAGTTCCTACCACTGCAGCCCGAAATTTAAAGAACTTCAGCATTTCATTTTTACCAAATGTTGCTAAAAAGCAAGCAAAAGTTTGAAAACATAAGGAGGGATAAATGTTAGACAGAAAAAAAGTTACATTACATTACTTAGACTTGCATATGTAATGTATGTGCTTGGCACATGAGTGGTAAATTGTAGCTGCTCTTGTTGTTTAGAAAGCATTCATTTTCAGAAAAGGAACCTGTAGGAGAGAAAATTCGTTGAATCAGATTCTGCCTAGAATTTATACTACTTATTTTTGCTTTCTCAACTATCAGGAGTGTATGTTTTTTTTCCCCCCCCCTGTATTTTTTTATCATTGGTTTAACATCTTTATGCCCCTCTGAAGCATTTCTCAGATGGAAAGAAGTTTCTTTGCTTTTTATTCTTTATCTCCTAATTTGTTGTTAGCATTTTCAGACATAGATCCTTTTTTTTAATATGCTGCAGAATATGCAGAATTCTGAAATAAGAAAGAAGCAAGACACTTTCAAAATTTTTATCACCAGAAAGTAAACACATAGACAAATTCCAGAATGCCTTTTTAGACCCAAATTCTTCCTCAAGTTTTGTTCTTGTTCAGTAGCACTTGAAAACATCTTTTGAACATCAAATTTTAACATCTTGAATGTGGCATGTATTCATTATTCATTTTGAATGTAACTGGCTTATAGTCCCAGACATAGGCGATGACACAATGTTTGTTTCTTAATCAAATGCTAGGCTGTACTTTGTCCTTTGTTTTTGAGTGTGTATATGTTTTCCCCACAAAAGCTATTACAGTTTATCACATAGTTTCTTTGCTCTGTAGTTAAACTCTCAAAGTGTATTTTACCAGCTCAGGCATCAAGAAGAAATTTTTTTTGCTAACTCTTTACCCCTGTAAGGAACTTGGCTTCTGAGGTGAATCAAAGCAGCCTAGAATCCACCTTTTTTTGCTTTGCTGCAGATAGGCAGTTCCATAGCCTTTCGTTTGGTAATTGGCTATAGTTTAGGAAATGATGCCTTATTTCTCCCCAAGTTTTTATGGGATTTTATATTGTTACGAATGACTTTTCAAAAATTAGTGTGAATTTTGACTTGGAAAACTACCATTTAAAAGATTACTGGCAACCTAAGCCAGTAAGAAAAAGGTAAAGGGTTAGAACTATAGAGAGACTGTTATCTCCAGTTTATCCACAAAAATAGCAAGCGGGGCACCTGGGTGGCTCAGTCGTTAAGCATCTGCCTTCGGCTCAGGTCATGATCCCAGGGTCCTGGGATCGAGCCCCGCATTGGGCTCCCTGCTCAGCAGGAAGCCTGCCTCTCCCTCTCCCACTCCCCCGCTTGTGTTCCCTCTCTCACTGTGTCTCTCTCTGTCAAATAAATAAATAAAATCTTTAAAAAAAAAGAAAAAGAAAGAAAATAGCAAGCAAGATGAGCAGCAAGTAGAATACTCTCAAAGGGAGTGGTCTTATGCAAGTCACTCGGAAGCTAACAGTGATTATAGACAATTATCTGAGGCCTCTAAGGCTAGCAAGAATCCTAGTGCTTCTGGAATAAACAGTAGTTACACACAGCACCAGCTTCAGCTGAACTTTATGAGTGTGAACCCTCCATTTCTTGAACATGAGTTGGATTAGGTATGAGCTTCGCTCCTTTGGCAGACAAGCATAGAGGGCACAGAACAACTGTAGGTACTTGAGTTTCTTATTTCTGGCAGTTAAATAAGCTGTCTCTATTTGAAGGCCACTGCGATATAAAATTTCCAAAGTGGCCGATTCTTTCTCTGACTTTATAGGTCAGACTAGCAGAAAAATCTTAGTATATAAAGAGAATGGTTCTATAATCCATTCCAAACTTATATTCAGTTTAGCCATTGAGTGAAAGATTTTCTTCAGACATTAATAAGAAATAGCTTCTGTTTATGCTGACAGTAGCCACTGTTCTGAACAGTGTCAGAATTCTATCAGTGTAGATAATAGGCTTTTAATCCATAGTTCTACGATGTTCATTTTTGTGATGAGCCAGTAATGTCTTTGATCTTGTTTTAAGCCAAAAAGTAGAAGGATAAGTAACCAATGAGTGAGTCCTATGAATCCAGTTGTTTCTACTGATGTGGTTATATAATCACGGCAATATTTATTATTTTCTGACCTCTCTTATTTTTTAAAAAAGAAAGAACATCTGAATTTCAGAGCTGGCTTTTAAGGTTTATTGAACTCTTCAGTTGCTGGTATTTCAGATCTTTAAGACTTCACAAACCAGATGTAGGGTAAGATCCAATGTGTGTTTGTGTGTGTAACTTGTATAGTCTCTAAAGTATATGTGGTAGTTGAATTTTGTGAATGCTTTTAGAGTTTAAGCCCACTCTCAGGGTGTTCAGCATCAATAGAACCATGAAAGGGTTTTTTAAATCTAAATGCAATTGAGGATTATTTTTGCAAGTATAGGAATGAAGGAATAAATTAAGAAATTCCAAATTTTATCACTGGGGATGTTTAGGGCTCTGGATTTCATTCTAAGTTAGGGAAGGCAGTTACATCCTAAATAATTTGCTGACGTGAAATTTGCCATCTCTGATACTTTACTTTGTTTAACCAGTAGTGATTTTACCTTGAAAAGTCATTTATTGTATTTGTGTAGTACCTAATTTCAAGGACTGTAATGTATGCTATATATTTAAATGCATAGTTAGACTTTTAAGCATTTTAAACACTGTTAGTCCAAAGATAGTTCCTAATTTCTCCACTGTGTTTTATTTATTGAATAGATTTTATTTTTTTAAAGATTTTATTTATTTGACAGAGAGAGACACAGCAAGAAAGGGAACACAAGAAGGGGGGAGTGGGAGAGGGAGAAGCAGGCCTCCCACTGAGCAGGGAGCCCAATGCGGGGCTCGATCCCAGGACCCTGGGATCATGACGTGAGCCAAAAGGCAGATGCTTAATGACTGAGCCACCCAGGTGCCCCTATTGAATAGACTTTAAACAAATTTTGATGTGTTGACCGTTCAAAGTTTTTGTCTTTTATCATCTGTAATTATTTTAAGATTTTATTTATTTGAGGCGGGGGGAGGAGCAGAGGGAAAAGGACAAGCAGACTTTGCGCAGAGCCCGATGCAGGGCTCAATCTGATGACCCTGAGATCATGACCTGAGCCAAAATCAAGAGCTTGATGCTTAACTGACTGAGCCACCCAGATGTACCCATCTGTAATTATTTTAATACATAACTCAACATATCTATAATATGCCAACATTTTATTAGTGTTCAAACGTAATTTGGTTCTAGAAATTATGTTTCTGAAAATTTGCTAGAACCTGCTTACCTTTTTGTTAATAGCCTATATTTCTACTCTACCTCAATGTATTTGACTAGGAGTCAGCAGACTTTTTGTGTAAAAGATTATCTAGAAAATATGTTCGGCTTTGTGGGCCAGATGGTCTCTGTAGCAACTGTTCAACTCTGCTACCAGAGCATGAAAGAAGCCACAGATGATACATAAATGAATGGACATGGCTGTGTTCCAGTAAAACTTTATTTGTAAAATCAAGTTGTGGGCCAGATTTGGCCCACAGCCATAATTTGCCAACCCCTGCATTAGACTTTACACAAGTTATATGCTTAAAGTTGATGCATTCTTATTCCCACAGTGTAGTTCCTGTGAAGAACAGACCCAAAGAGAAACAAAATTAAGTAAAATTAAATACTTTTTAGTCCTATTCCCTGGTTGTTTATGGGCTTTTTAGATTCATTACCTGATGATATTCATTAGTCCCTTTTTCCTTTCCTTAGGCTCTGGGCACAGGGCTAGAGTTTATTGTATTGACAGAAACTTCCCAGAACTGTTATTTACGTTACTCTGACTGTGATAGTGGAAAAGCCTCAATGTATAAAGTGGGTGGTACGGTGTCATAATTTTTCTAGATTTAAATGTCACATTAGGTAATAATATGCAGGAGAGTTTATTACATCAAAAGTAAGCATATATATATTAGTAAATGATTATTTAAAACAATTGGGTTTAAAGTATTTAAATAATTTGATTTTGATATAAACAGTCCTACTATAATTTTTTACTTAAACTTAGATATGTGTGTGCCCAATCATCATCTTTTATCCTGGTCCAATTTTCTCATAGAACCCAAAGCTAAAAGGTTGTTCCTAACAGCTTGAGAAGGAATTCCAACCCAAATTGATTATGAAATGGATTCTGTTGAAACATGAACACTCTCAGGGCTCCTGAGTGGCTCAGTCAGTTAAGCGTCTGCCTTGGGCTCAGGTCATGATCTCAGAGTCCTGGGATCGAGCCCCGCATCAGGCTCCTTGCTCAATGGGGAGCCTGCTTCTCCCTCTCCCTCTGCCCGCTGCTCCCCCTGCTTGTGCTGTCAAATAAATAAATAAAATCTTAAAAAAAAGAAAAAGAAAAGAAACATGAACACTCTCTAAACATAAAAGTTTCATATGAAACTTAAGAGAATCTTCCATCCCATGACTAGAAAAATCATTTTTTCAGTGTTAATATTTATAAATTTAAGTGAATATTTATGGCTTATTTAGTTCCCCTTTTAGCTTTATGATGGCTAGTATTAATAAGAAATAATAAATAAGTAATAAAACTCTTATCAAGTTTTCTGACTTGTGCTTCATAATTTTTTTAAACTATATAACTTGATATTATTTGAAATCAAGTTATTTTTTTCAACATCACCAAAGGTATTTGTATATTTTAAAACCCAGTAATTTAAATAAGAATTAGAAATGCTTTGACACTCTAGTGTCAAAATGGGTTCCATTTACTAGATCTCCAGTAAGTGGAATATGGATCCATTCTATTAAAGTCAGTAAATTTATATTAAGTGCTTATTACAGTGAAGAATTATTTTAGGCTTTATGGATTTAAGTATGAATAAAGCATGGACATTTGTACCCTGTCTTCATGATGCTTATAGTCAAAACATAACTTTGACCTGTGGAAAGAAGTAATTTTGCAATTTTTTTTCTATTGAGTAATTGTTGCCCTCTGGGCACATCCAGGAAATGCTTTTTGAATTAAATTAAAAGGATAAAAATAAATACTGTAAGGCCATTATTTTATGTTATCTATAATAGGGAACATCATCTGTTAATGACTTCCTGCCCCAAGCTGTACTTTTCAGCTTCCTCCTCCTCCAGCTATTCAAATCATCAAAAATATGTTAACTTCTTTCCTTTGTATAAGAAACCAAATTATTTGTCCTACTTTTTCTCCTCATTTATGCAGTTAGCTCCTGGTTATATACAATAGTAGGAGTAAATTTGTGGGGGCGGGGGAAGGTAAATTACAGGTAATTCAGCCATTACTCTACAGTGTACCAGGATTGACCTAATTAACAATATAGAGTCATGATCCTCATGTGACAGAGGAGTATGGAAAACCAGAATACAGGAAACCTATTCCTAAAGGGAAAAAGTTATGGTTTCATTGACATAAAAGTGAAACAATGATTATCTTCCCATACTAAATTCCTCATACTAAAATTATCTTCAGAAATTAGACCATGTGTCATCACCTGTTGCTATCATTATTGTCCAGGCCCACCTTTATTTCTTTCCTGAATTATGGCAACATCTTCCCAACTAGTCTTCAGTTTTCCTTCATTTTTTTTTAACACAGGAAGATACTTTTAAAATCTAAATCGGATGATATTCTTCTGTTCAAAATCCTCCAATAGGGGCGCCTGGGTGGCTCAGTCGTTAAGCGTCTGCCTTCGGCTTAGGTCATGATCCTAGGGTCCTGGGTTCAAGCCCCGCATTGGGCTCCCCGCTCGGCAGGAAGCCTGCTTCTCCCTCTCCCACTCCCCCTGCTTGTGTTCCCTCTCTCGCTGTGTCTCTCTCTGTCAAATAAATAAATAAAATCTTTAAAAAAGAAAAAAAAATCCTCCAATAGCATTTCTTACCACTCTAAAACCAAAGTCCTTAAAATGGCCTTCAAGACCCTTCTGATCTGACCCCTACTAACTCCCAGATATCATATTCCACTAATATACCCATCTACCCACACACTTGCCCTTTTTTACTGCTTCTTAAAGATATCAAGCCTGCCTTGGGGCCTTTGCATTTACTCTTTTCTCTGCCAGAGCATACCTCACTTAGTATCCACATAGTTTTCTCACCTACTTTTCTCTTTGATCATATATCACTTTATTGCTGGGGATCTTTCCTGACCATCCTACATAAAATGGCAACATGTCTCCATCACCCCCCCTTTTCTGACCTGCTGTATTTTTCTCTATAACACCTATTACCCTCTGAAATGCTAGAATTTGTTTATCTGTCTCAACCAAGAGAAACTTGATAAGGCAGGAGTTTTCTTTATGTTGTTTATTGCTATATCTGCAGCACCTAGGTGCATAATAGATGCTCAGTGAATACTTGTTGAATAAATGAACAAAGTCAAATGATTTGCAGTATAGCCATGGCTCTTCTTTCATCCTGGACCATGCTCAGCTGAGTTGCCTCAGAAGGCATAAACAACATACTGGGTAATCTGAAAATAATATATCCTTCAAGGTGAACTAGGTATATTTTATCCATCTATAAGTGTTTAACATGCTTAAACTTTGTAAAAAGCTTTTCAAGGAGGAAAAGAAAATCTCCACAATTTTTTATCAGAAAAGTGGAAGTCTTTTCAGTGGCAAAGATCACTGAAATTCTTTCCATTTATATAGACTTAGTCTTTACCTCTGTTAGACATATTAGAGTTAGGAAGATCTGCATTTGGTTTTCCATGTGAGGTCTCAGAATTTGATAGTTGTGTTCTTATATTCAAATGACCTTTATTCCAATTTTAACAGCAATAATAGTTTGAACCTTTATATATATTTATGTTTTATATATAATATATCAATTATTTCCATCTGAAATAACCAATGTTAGGGTAAACGAGTGTTCTCAAGATCACACACTTGTAAAGGTATTGCTACCTGCTTTTCACTTTTTTTTTTTTAATTTTTGTTTGTTTTATTTATTTATTCATGAGAGTCAGAGAGAGAGATAGAGAGAGGCAGCGGCAGGGAGCAGGGACTGCTCCCCTAGCAGGGAGCCTGATGCGGGACTCGATCCCAGGACCCTGGGATCGTGACCTGAGCCAAATGCAGATGCTTAACCATCTGAGCCACCCAGGTGTCCCATGCTTTTCACTCTTTACTTTCCTATTGTACCTAGTAAACTTTCCAGCCTACCTGTTTACTACAGAATATACCTTTGTTTATAATCCACATAACAATCTCTTTTATTGATCTACTAAATTCTCCAGCCAAAAGACACAAAGAAGCAACTCATAGGCCCAAAATTCTTTATTACAAAATAGAGCAGGAGCCACAGCCTACATAATTACCATAGGCTCCCCATTGACTCCCTAACTTTTTGTTGCTTACTAAAATTATAACAAACCATCTTTGTAGAGGCCTACATGTTTATTTGAAGGGCATAGCCAAAAATGTTTTATTTTCCACATGATGCTATGTCAAACATAAAATGTCTGGCATGTAGATCAAATTGTACATTACTGAGAAATCAAAATTGTGGGGCTCAGTTGGTGGAGCGTATGCTCTTGATCTCGGGGTTGTGAGTTCCAGCCCCATGTTGGGTGTAGAGATTACTTAAAAATAAAATCTTAAAAAAAAAAAAATCAAAATTGATACTGAGCTAATTAAACAATGACAAAGTTAGATAAGGGCGGTTACCTACTGGTAAGATGTTAACCCTCATTTTTTTTTTTTTTTACCATTTTGTTTTAGACACTACATAGCTATTTAAAAAGATGTTAGTTTTATCCTTTTTTAAAGATTTATTCATTCGTTTCAGAGAGAGAGCACAAGCAGGGCAGGGTAGGGGGCGAGAGAATCTCAAGTAGACTCCACGCTGAGCATGGAGCCCGACATGGGGCTCAGTCTTACAACCCTGAGATCATGACCTAAGCCAAAACCAGGAGTTGGATGCTTAAATGACTGCACCACCCAGGCACCCCAAAAGATGTTAGTTTTAAGTGAAAATATATAACTAACCCCTTATAAAGATACTTCATTTGCTAGCATAAATGTTATTAGAATATAAAGCATTTAGATTTAGCTTGGGACTAAGAAGTTGTAATAATGTTTTTGGATTCCCTTTTGGACCAACCTTTCATTTCATGTAAGGCTTTTAAGCTTTTAATTATGCCACTCACAGATAGAGTTATAAAAATACAATTTAAGATTGGTGTGGACAGTGGGTCTCATCTCTGCCAGTGAATCACAGCCCTGCGTCTTCAAAAATAGTAATAAAAGATGTAAAATATTTCAAAAAAACCTAACATTGTGTAGTTTACTGAAATAAAATTATCCATGGTCTGTAAAACATCACATTTCTTTCACTAGAGTGATTTAAGCCCAGCATGGCAAAATTTCATTTCCCTTTTAATCAGAAGTTCTGAATGAAAGTTACATGGCTTTGTTATCTTTTTTAACAGGGAAAAGTATTTGTTATAATTTAATAAAAAAAATCGAGAGACAAAAATCTTTCAAAATAGGAATTCAGTGTTTTTGGGTGGAGTAGATAATAAAAGGTTTTATTGGTGGTGAAATGGCTAGGACATCTTTGGCCTAATTTAATGCCTACACTTTGCAGAAATGGAAACTTAAGACTCAGGGAAATGCAATGTCCTACCCTAAGCTCCCATACCTTCTAAGAGAGCTAAAACCTGGATCCCTATCTCCTGACTCCTAGTCCAGTGCTCTTTTTCATTATATGGTATGACTCCAAGTGTTTGGAACCTGAGCAGACTAACTCACATTACAGAGTACTAATGATCGGGAGAATATTTCTGCCATATTATATGCACTTGTAATATAGATACTGTTGACCTTAATAATAAAAGTTATTTTACCAGCAAAAATGAGTTTATTTGGGAGTAACAGAGAATTGCAATTCAGGACAAATGAACTATGGCAAAACCATAGGTAAGTCCAACTAAGGAGAGGAATGTTACTTCAGGGAGAAAGAGTTGGGAAGGTTGTTTTAAAGCAAAGCCCCTTAGAGAAAAGCACGTGTTCAGGGTAAAGATGTTTCTCATCGACGAGCTGCGGAGGTAGTTTCTTGTAGGAAATGCAATATAAGTCTTTCCCTGTTGGGCCCTGTAATTGATCATTTTTTCCAGTTGAGGATTCTTCTGTTAGGGGTCTATAATTGACAAACCTTCTTGTAATTGACATTGACTGGTATAGCTCCCCTTCCAGCCTCCACTCACTTTAGTGAGGTTTCCTTTTTTAATAGTTTTCACAGTACTTAGAACAAGTAACTTAAGAGGTTTCTTCTTTCGAAGTTTTGTGTCTGTTTCCCGGTCTGTCTGATAAAGGACACTTGTTGTTGGGGTGGCATTATTGCTTTCCCAGTTAAGTTTTGTTTTGTTTTGCTTTGTCCTGTGTTGAACTGACACAATCTCTTATTTCCTCCCCAGTTTATTATACCCTTCTCAGATGTGTTTTCAAAATGAAGTATTATTTGACTTTTGTTGAGAATGGTCACCAGAATTTAATAGTAAGAAACCATTCTTTTTAAGATAGGTTTTTCCATAAATTCAGGATCTGGGTGACTTCTTCCAGTGACTATATGATTACTTGATTACAGATATGAGGCAGGATGATTTGGTAGACTCTAAATATTTAATTAATTATAGATATGAAGTATTTAAAAATTACTACCACGAACAAGAATTTTTACTGAAACACAAAACATAGATTGGGGCCAGAAATAGTTTAATGTATAAATTACCTAAAGCTTTAGTTGCAGATTCTTGAAATGGCTGTGGGCTAAAATGCAGGTGTTACTTTTGGTCTCTTTAAAAATAAAATAAGACGTAGTATCTTGTTGCTGTTCCATTTCTCATAAATTGAAAGGATCTAGTGCTTTCCAACTCAGAAGAAAAAAACTGCAGAAGAAACAAAAAAAATCATGTGGCACTTTCTCTAAGTGAGAGCTAACTTAACCCAAGACCACATTGTTTACGTTTTACAGATGATTTTTTTTTTTTAAGATTTTATTTATTTATTTATTAGAGAGTGAGAGAGAGAGAGAAACAGCATGAGAGGGGAGAGGGTCAGAGGGAGAAGCAGGCTCCCCGCTGAGCTGGGAGCCTGATGTGGGACTCGATCCCAGGACTCCGGGATCATGACCTGAGCCGAAGGCAGTTGCTTAACCAACTGGGCCACCCAGGCGCCCCTACAGATGATTTTAAATAATAGCTTTGTTTGCTTACAGTTTTGTTGTTGGGTTGCCTAATAAGTCAGTAGTGAAAAACTTTGTCTTGAAAGCTCTTCAGAAGCGCTGGTTTACTGAGGAATTTAAAAACCTAGGTGTCCTTCTTCATTTTTTTTACGTGCACACACACCGTTAGGCAGTCCTATGATTATAGAGCCATCTGCAGGAAAATTATCAAGTTGCAACATAGCTAATGATTCTCTTACCATGTTATTTCAAGTGGCAAATGAGAAGTGACAAACTGCAATTCATGTGGGGAAAGAAATGGACAGCCAAGAGATGTAGGAATTACCAGGGAGGGGGGATCCCCTCCTTTAATTTTTCAAAGAAAACTGCTTTGTCATAGTGAGTTTGTGATCAAAAGAAACATGCAATTTGCTTCAGGTTTTACATATTCTCAGTAATTACAGTTCTAGCTCACTTGAAGGGTGTCTAATGATAGCCTTTGAGAGGCTTTGTATGATCTGTCAGCTCTTTTCGTATTGATATCAGGAGGATACTATTTATTTACCCCAAAAAGAGATTTATTTGCTTTCTCCTCCAGGAGTTATAGTTGTTTTTACACATCCTCATTATACTCATATGGTTGTCAAAAGAGGAATTAAACAAGTGTTCTTTTGCCCTATAGATGCAGTTTATGTAACTGATTCTTACCACTGGCCATACAGGTAGTTGTTTTCTGTTTTGTTAATCATTAAGCATCTGTAAAATTCAAGTTAGACTTGAGATTTTTGTAAAGAAGCAATAAGAAATCTGACGTTCTCTGTCTGAGACAGGTAATATGATTTGTGAACTTCAGCATTGTTTTTACTCTGCTCTGAGAAGTGTGTTTACATGTGTGTTGATGCTCCTCATATCCAACCAATATCAAAATAAACTGTGTACCAGTATTCGGACCAATCTAAAATATCATCCACTATAAGTCTGATTATTATTTGGTTTGGCTAAGATTTAGGTACTCAAAATTAAGGCATAATTGGAATGATTTTTTCAGAGTATCACCTGAGTAAAAAACACAAAATAAAGTCTTTGATTTTTAAGATTTTCATACAGTGGAAAACAGTATTTGGAAGCCTCTTTACTGATTGAATGGTATCAGCAAAAATAGAGTGATGATGTTGTATTAGAAGATGCCTTATATGATTTCACATCAATAGCATTAGCTTTAAATAATATGCATTGAATGTTAATCGGTTGGTTTGAGAGAGATGCATTATTTTTTTTAAGATTATTTATTTGAGAGAGAGAGAGAGAGCACAAGCTCTCAGAGGGAGAGGGAGCCTGATGTGGGGCTCGATCCCAGGACCCCGTGATCATGACCTGAGCTGAATGCAGACGCTTAACCAACTAAGCCACCCAGGTGCCCCGAGAGAGAGATGTATTATTTTGCTAGAGTTTTATATTCTTGTTTTCTCTTTTGCAAAGGTAAATTTTCTAAATTGTGAGGGTTTTAGAAAAAGACCAGAAGCAACTTCCTGAACACTTAGGAATGACTTTAGTAACAAGCAGCATATACTAGAAAAATCTACAATATAATGTTCACATATAAAACCTGGTATTGTGGTGTCTGATTTAGTTAGCCTGGCTAACTGCCAGAAGGTCCCTATCTAGTAGACTTTTCAAAAAGATCTTTTCCTAAATCAATTGCTTAGGCAAAGTACATCTCTCTACAAGCTAAATAAGGCAGAGGAGGCATTGGGGAAGGGTCTTTTGCTTTTAATCTGCCCACTTGTAGATTCTATCACTTACTATCTCTCTTAAACCTATCCTCACCCCCACCTCCCTTGCATCCAATAATTTATTAGTTATTTACTGAGTTTCATGCTTAGGAAAACACAGAGCTCATTTGTGGAATTATTCACATGTGAACTTTGTTTGGCTTCATTTATCACTCTGAAAGTCTTATTTTCCAGGAATTGATTCACTTAGAAATAATGTTGAAACTTTTCACGAGGAATCTTCTAACAGGTTTTAGATTTACTTTTCTAGCCAGATCTTCTGGCCTTTTGGGACACCAAAATGTTGCCTCCTTGTTTTAGAAAAATGTACAATAAGATTAACCATTAACTGGCCTTTATTAACTGATTAATTCAAGATGTGTAATTCAGTCCAATTAAAATTTTCTTTTGAAAACTTTTTAGAACTTTAGGTCACTGTTGAAACATTCTTGCTTAAGAATAGTTTATAAAACAGGTATGAGAGTTACAGTGATCCAAATAGAGATAAAGAAGAGCTAACAAAATAGATTAAAATAAAATATTGCATAGGTAATTCCATGCAATTTTGCATAGGTCTCCAAGGAAGATATGTCTTATTTCCTAACCAACAGAAAAATAAGAAGGAAAAAGGAAATTTTGCATGGGGGCTTGGAATTTAAACAGAAGCTGCCGGAAAGTCCCTATCTAGTAGACTTTTCGAAAACATCTTTTCCTAAATCTTCAGTAAAGAAGTAAAATTGCTTGGGCAAAGTACATTATAGCTTTGTCTTATCTAGTTTACGTCTGTGCTTGATGGCTGTTGGAATGACAATAAACATCACATCCTGAACCATTGAAGAAAGAAAGGGGAACTGTATTTGAAAATCGGTGAAATGCAATAATCCTCAAACCAGGATCATCAGTTTGTTAATAAAAGATGTATGGCTCCAAGTCATATTCTTTTCAGGGTTTTGTGACATTTTCATTAATCATGTTGCGCATGTGTACAGAAATGCCCATTTTGTTATAAAACTTGGTGATTGTTTAGATTATTAGACGAGGTAGCATGAATATTAAGTTAGATCACATCATAGAATAACACATAAGTGATTACATAGAATTGTTGGTGGAAGCAATCCAGGATAAAAAGTGCAGGACAGTTCAGAGCTCCTGTGCAGACTGCACGTCTGTCTGAAATCAGGTTTAAAAAGTGGCCCTGTCTCCAGCTGACTCGTTTTGTCAGACTGAGTCACAGGATTAACCCTTGACATGTTCCTTTAAAAAAAAAAAAAAGGCAAAGATTAAACAACTGCATTCACTAGAGCAGCACTTGATCCATCTATATGCCTTTTTTTCCTGTAATATGATTCTTCTTAAGAAAAAAAATTGTGCTGCAGCTGTTGCATAGATTAAATTAGAATTTTTCAAAAAATATTTTTGAGGAAGAGAAAAAAGACAACATAAAAGATCATTTGTAATTGTGATAAAGAAAATGACAGTCTATGTCAACCAGTTGTAGTTTTTTCAGGGTAAGGCCGACTTCAAAAAAATATATGGGGGTAACAAAAGACCTTGCCATAACACACAAAGTAGATTATGGGAATATTTTATTTAGATTACCACCGTTTCCTTGATGACTGTGTTTGAAAAATTAGTTTAATGTCATATATATGTAGATCTCTCTAAGTTTCTGCTTCTTCCTTCAATTTAGGCAGTAGTGTATACCAAGTGAATATGTTGTGTACTGGGGAAGAGGAGGGTGTCTTAAATACATGTGTATGGATTTTGTATCTCTGTTTTTGAAAGCAGGAATGAAAAGGAGAAGCAAAAGCTTTTAATTACTCAACTCTGTTTAGAAACTATTATATTTCACATTCAGGTTTCAGCTTTAATAGCAAACTTCTCCAGTTGCTTAATAAACTACTTTAGAACAGTAGAAGATTATAGTGTCTGACTTTACTCTGAACTGGTTTTTTTTGCCTGAATATTTGTTTATTCCTTTTAGAGTATCATACAGTTGTATCTAAAATAAAGAACTGATGGTGAAATACTGAAATTTTCATTGTGCTTTAATAGCCAAGATTGTATAGTTGGGTTTACATTATATTGTTTGTTTTATCAGACAAAATAGTACTCTTTTCTGGCAAGCCCCAGAGAAATGAGCCTTAACTACTGTAAGTGGATTTTGTTGTTGTTGTTGTTACCAATATATAAAAGTTGTCTCAAGTTGGAGCAATGATTATAGGAAGAAAATGTTCAAGTATTATCAGTGTTTTGTGGCTTCCCTCTTTTCCTCCTCAATTTCTATTCAAAAGTAAATTTTTAAATTTTTAGTCATTAAGAGAAAAAGGAAATTTTATTTTAGATGATCAATTTCCCATCTTTTTTTTTTTTTTTTTAAGAGTAGCTGTTCTGTCAGAGAACGACTATATCTATGAAAGAGTAAAATTTACTTGAATGGTTTTAAGGCTTGGCATTGTTAATTGTAAATCAAAGCTTTTTACACAGTGCTCTAAGGATTGAAATGGGTCTTTGTGGTCTCTCAGGAGGGAGGAAGTTACAAACCACTCTGCAGACTGGCATTTTAATAGTCTGCTGTACAGTGATGTTCTTTTGCAGCTGCTGCTTAGTCTTTTCTGTATCTGGAGAATGTGGGGAGGTTTTATTGTTACTCCGATACCATCAGCTTTTAAACATTGTGAAGTTAGCTGGCCTTATTGTCTGATCTGGTTTTATTACTATAATTTGATCAGTATGTTTCATAAGAATGGGTTGGGTTTTTTGTTTATTTTTTGCCCTCTTATTGAATGTTTCTGGAATATTTTTTAGAAGAGCTCTGCTTCATGAAAGGTGCCTTAAAAAAGGTGATGTGCCCCTTTTTGCAGCTTGTTAACTCTCCTCTGATTGGCACAGTTTTGTTAGAACCTGCAAGGCCCAGGGAGAAGAGAGAGTAATACAAAGAGGTTTTGATGGGGAGAAAGGAGATAAATGTTTCTATTTTGTTTCTCTGAGTTAGAATCCAGACAAATGAAAAAGACAAATTGAAAATTTTTTAAATAACAAAATAATATGTGGGAGAAATATGTATTTGCAGACAGTGTCTAAAACCTTTTGATTTATAAGTGTAATAAAATGTTTAAGTCTATGAGACATTTCTATATCTTATTTTTCCTTTTTGAGAAATCTGAGCATTAACATAAAAATATGAATATAAAAAGTATTCTTTAAGAACAGTAATGAACTTGGAGGAAAGACATCTAAGAAACCTTTTTTGGTTTATCAGCTATAGTGCACATCTTGTCTGTTATACACACCAGCCTTTCATACTTTTATGTAAGGGAAAACAAAACTACTACTATTTAACTACTGAATTGCTTTTACATATTAGATGGTCTAGAAGAGTGTAGTCCATTATAAACTTTTAATTGGTGTTGTGAATGAGAAATTTAAGGAGATTTATAACTGAAAATCTGTATTATTAAATAGGTCTGAAAAAAACAGGTCTGTTTTTAAAAACATTTATTTTCAAGATAATTTTTTAAGTTTTTGTACTGAACTTTTTCATGAAATGTGCTCCTTTCAACATTTTTTTCAATATGATTTTTATAACTTAAAAAAAATCATGATTTGTTCTAGCTAGTTAAGAGGTACTTACGTGATGGGTCTGCTTTCTCCAGGAAGTGATTTTGTACAAGGCTTAACTGTCTAGATCCTTCTTGTTACACATGATTCAGTGTTTCCAATTCCTGATAGCTTGATCATGTGTTTATCAAAGTTGGAAGCAACTTTAGACCAGGCCAGATGGTAATGTTGCTAGAGGTATAGCAAGCTGGGTTTCCCTGCCACCTGTACTCTAATTTAATTAAAACTAAAAACAGATTAAGAGATGTCAGTTTGCCTTTCTTTGAGAGAGAGAGGTATATATCATATATATGACAAAATTAACAATTTCTTGGGATATTTATCTCTGGGACACTCTATCTCTTTTCATTATTTAACATTCCTAAGTAACTTGTATTTTTTTAAATACCCAAACTTTGTCTTATTGGTATCCTCCACCAATGCAAGGACTTGATAGAAATTGAAAGAGGTTACTTACAGCATAAACCCTCCCTCTCTGCTCTGTGAGTTGGTTCAGTCCTATTTTGCATAAGTTCCTTTTGAGTAGATCCATGTGTGGATGCATAGTGCTGAAGACTTAACTCTGTTTGGCTGTGTGGATGTATGTCTTGGAGAGAAGCTGTGTGCATTAGCTGCAAACTAACATTTTCAAAATCAACATGTATTGTGCTTATCCTGTCCCTGGAATGGGCAGCAATTCTTTGATGTATTACTACAATGGGAAAACGGTAAGTCTTTTTCTTTGTTCATATAGCTTCTAACTGGCTTATTTAATGGAAAACAGTGTAGATTAATTGCTTTTTACTAAAACCTGTGAGGTTTTATCATTTTCTGCAATACATTTAAACTGTGTATTTCTTTGTAAGTAGTGTCAGTAAAGTTGCCTTTGACACTGTTACTCAATAGTTGTTGGCTTTTATTTTTAAAATAGGATAGAAAATAAACCTGAATTTGTGAGTTACTATTTTTAATCCCTGATGTCTTTACTAGCAGTGAGCTTGAAAGTACATATTTTTCAATGTTTTTTATATTGTAAACATATAACTTATATATAAAACACATACACTCACAAAGAGAGAGGATTGTTTGATGCTTTGTAGATAGAAGGGAAAGATGAAAGTCATCTTGGATATTCATAAAAATAACAAGTATGAAGCTCTGGGAATGATTAGAGAAGCAGTCAGCTAGTGAGGGCCGTATTTCCTGTTTGGAGTTTCAGGTCCAGAGCCTGACTTTACTGGGATACCATCTGTTTCCAATCAAACCAGAATTTTGACCCGGTACAGATTCATAAAATAAATCACTATTTTTCAAAGAATGCATTTAAACATTTTCCAAAGAATGTATTTCTGGTCAATTTATAGCACATGGTTAGATGTTTTAAAATAATACCTTTCTGTGTTGCTAAGCAAGACTTTTCTGTTCTTTAATTACTTAATATTATTTAGAATGTTTCTACAAAAGTATCTTTAAGTCAGAGGATTTTGTATATTCTAAAAGTGAACTTCACTGGAAGATTAGGAGTTATCCTTATAATTGATAAACTTAGTAAAAATGTTATACTAGTGAATAACAATCTTGGGTTTATGTCAGAAATTCAGTATTTTCCTCCTCAATCTTTACAAAAAAAAATTTTCCCTCAGGTGTCTTTTTAAATACATACATGACTTTAGTGATATTTTTTTTTGGTCGGGAGTAGAGGCATTTTTAATGCTAATGCTTGAAGTTATAAAGAAAATATCACATTTTCTTAAAATAGGTGTAAAATCAGATATGTTTCTTCCTTCCCTTTTCAACAGTTGAAAATGTTTTCAAGTAGCATATGATTCTAACCAGGGTACATGAGAACTAATGAAAGCATTTTTTCATTCTCTGACTGCTTTGGGAAGGCCTCTTTAGACTCTGTTAGCATTTGGTTGTTAACTTTTGGGTAAGCTTTCTTAATAGATGATAATCAAGCCAAAATATCCTAAACTTATTAAAAAGTATGTGTTCGCACTAGCCATATAAGCAGAGCTTTGGGAAATATGAGAGGTAGATTTAGATGGGGAATATAAGTGAAATTACTTGATCTCTATATAGCTTCCTTGCTAACTGTATTTAAAATGTGAAAATACTTTTATGTCCAATTCTGAGTAAAATAGTCCTTTTGAAGAGTGTGTGTCTGTCTGTCTGTCTGTCTGTGAGTTCAGGAAAATTAATTATACAGGGCCTCTGAAGCAGAGAGACTGTAACTCAAATTGAGTTTAGATTTTATTCTTTCGAGAGCACAGATCACTCTATTACAACATTTCTCTTTGTTCTACATTGGGTTGGGGGCAGGGGACAGCTTTGATGGTATTAAGTATTTCCAGACTTACGGTAGATGACATAGCTGGTATGATAGAGAAGTGCAGCCTGAAAATTGATAGCCTGTGCCTGATATAGGTCAAAGGTGACTTCTATGTTCTTGAAAAATGCATAAATAGCTGATATATTGCTTAGTCCTCTGGATCATAAGGCCCTAGTCTTAATGTATTTTCTTATATGTATTTTATTTTTACCACCTCTAGTTTTTTTTTATTCTCTTACAACTCTTCAATAAGAACATGATGTAGTATGTAATTACATTATCCAGAAACTATGTGAATGCCTCATTTTACTGTATATTTTGGGGGATGTCTACCCATCATGGTAAAAACTGGTGCTTTAACTTAAAATTTCCAGACTCTAAGTGAAATATACTTCCTTACTTCAGTTATGGAATTTTTATATAATCCTCATAGTGAACAGGTTAAATTTAAGCTCACTCTTTAATCCTACCTTACATTTTATTTTAGTTGATAGGGCAGATTAGTTTGAAATGCTAACAAGTTCCCATTGATTTCATTTTTAAGATCCCTTTGTGGGTATTAGGGAGCAAGAAATCCTAAATGGCACTGGTCTTAAAATACTTTCTCTTTTTTTTCCGGTTTTCATTTTTAAATTTTCAAGTCGGTTTCATGTATTTAAGGATGGTTGAGATATTTTAACAATAAGACTGAGTAGTCTCTAGCAAAAAACAGATTAATGAGCAAAGAGGCTTTCTGTATTTTATTATTTAAGATTTTGTGATCGTATTATATTGTTGGAAATAAAACAGGCTTGGGCATCTATATGCGGAAAAGCAAAGCCAAAATATTAACCCTGTTTTTCCCACTATTTGAAAAGAGAAGGGGTTAATGATCTGTATCATATATAGCCTTTGTGTGGTTGTATTCTGTAACATACTGTAAAATATTAATATGTGTTTATCATAAACAGAAAACTGAAAACCATTTTGAATATCAATTTTGTGAGATTAAAAAATAGCAAAGAATAATGGGTTTCTGAGCTTCCTTATGTATAAAGAATTTGCCCTGCATTCAGTTTTCTCATTGATATGACTAAATTGTGTCCTTTATGCAGAAAGGTAGAAAGTCTTAGAGGTAAAGGAAGTAAAGTTTTGGGAGGAGAGGATTCCTGTTTTCTTCACCTTGAGGATTCTGGAGTTTCGGCCTTCCTCTGATCTGATCAGCCTCCATTTTCTAGGCCTTGAACTGAAGATGCTACAGAGTGTTCCAGGTATAAAAATTGCAGCAAGTACAGACGTGATGCTCTTTTAATTGTATGAGGGGATTATTTTAATCTTATCAGAGACAACACAGAAATCCAGGTTTTGAAACTCAAGCTTAGAAATGCATTTTTAATATTGAGCTTCTTTGGATGGAATCTGGGAAAGAAGAGACAGGAACTAACATGATTATAAGGGCTACTTTGTCAGGAGCTATAGTGAAGGCTTTATGTTGACCTCATTTAACTCTCACAACCACTCTGTCATTTAGTTGTTACTGTCATTCTTTTATAAATAAGGAAAATGAGGTTCAGGGAAGTTAAGTAACTTGCTCAAGCCCCACCCAGTTAGTAAGTGCTGAGGTCAGAATTGAACCCAGATCTCTCTCCCAAGAGCAGGTTTTCCCAAGGGCAAGTTAACTAGCCTCCATAGCAAAGGGCCAGACTTCATTTATCCTTACTATAATTTGTATCAAAATATACTACACTGGAAAGAAAATGAAACTGAGGAAAACAGGAGGCCATTCTTATAAATAATGTATTTTGCATATATGATGAGACTAACAGTTTTATGAATGCAGATTGATGTGGTCAGTCAAGCAGATTTTTATTAGTTTCTGTTTAAGATGAAGAGCTTTAAACCAGATTTGTTTAAGAACTCAGGAAATCAGACTAGCGTGGTCTCCTCTTCTAATAGAACTCATAGTACTGAAAATTGGTTTAGCCAGGGTTTTGGCACCTGACTGCCCACGTAGTTTGTATTTTCATAAGAATTAGAGTAGGAAGTAGCTAAAATTTCATTGTAAATACATCTAAGCCTTATGTTGCAAATAAACATTATCAGTTAATAAAAACACAGAAACCAACGTGAAAGTATACAGAGCTACATTTCGGTTCCCTTGGGGATTTATTGCTAATTAACATGAGAGAAGAAAGTACAAGTAAATTAATTCAAATTTCCAGCTTGTCTGTGGGCCCAGTAGAGTTAAACCTACTATTTGTATGATGAGGAAAACATGAATTAATTTAAGAATTCTGTGAAGATACAATGCTAACGGCATAGAATGTCAAGGACTTTAGCTTAAATCTACTTTGATTTTTCTCCCCTTTACCAAAACTATCTTGAGACTATATTCTAGATATAAATCCAAGGATTTTTTTTTCCCCTTAATTTGTGGGCAGAATACCAAGGAGTGTAAAACTACAGCCGTTGCCAGGAGATTATGTCGTCACTGGTCAGCTTTATTAATGTTTTAGAAAGAAATTTATATCCCTTTCCACTAGTTCATGAATGTGTTGAAGAAAGAGATCAGGTTCTGTATTGTTGGATCTCAATTTCTTTAAAATGTAGGGAGCTAAGGAGTGACACTCATTGATTTGTTTAGTATATTATCCTAGCATACAAGTTTCAAACCCAGTCCCTTAAAAATTCCATAGTTTATCTCTCAGGAAAAACTGAGATCATTGTAACAATGATAGCAGTTACAATAAAGAGCTGGTGAAAAATGCCCAGTGATGTTAACTTAAGATTAATAAAAATGTGCTTGACTTCCTAAGACATTTTTCTCACAATTGAAAACCAGTAATATCCAACTATGCTTGTTAGACAGCAGAACTAGTAATTGATTTTAAGCTGCTTTGTACTGAAAACTGGAATTTTGTTTTCTTATTGTTAGGAAATTTTACTTCATTTCACCCCTACACATCTCTGGGAATTCTTGGGAAAAGACATTGTTCCTTTTACTTATGAAACTGTTGAAAATAAAAACATGTATTTTTATCCCTTTTATCCAGTTGTGTTTTTAGCAGGCTAATTAGGTAAAAAGAATCCTTGACAGAGATGGTTTGCGTGTCCTTGAGTTAGTCCTTGTACCTCAGATATTTTGCGTTATGATGCCTTTGGTTTTGGTTTTTATGGTATTTGGTACTGAAACTATCAATATTTTTCCCCTTGGGCTTGGAATTACCATAAAGACTCCAGTAGTAGATTGGACTTTCTGGCAAAGTGGCAAAACTTCTATTTTTATGTAATAATAAAATACGGAAAACATTGAAATATTTATCAAATCTTTTATCTAAGTATTCTTAGATATTGGAAAATTCTTCAATTAGTGGTTTCATAGATTTATTTAAAAATTTTAATGTCTTTCTTTAGGGTTATATTTCTTTTAATTTTGCTTAGAGAAGGAACAAGGAAATTGGGAAGACCTAAATTTCAGAAACTTTAAAATTTTGCCACTTAAGTTAAAGATGCTTTGTATTTGAGTTTATACATTAGATCAGTATTCACAGAGAATAATGGATCCAAAATGATCAGAAAAATCAATAGAAAATTGTTTTTAGGAAATTTCTTGAACTTCCCTAACACCTACCTAGCATCCTTATCTGAATCAGTATAATTCTTAAAGCCAAATTTTTATTTACTCTTTTTTAAACAGCCTCTTTTTACTAAATTCAGGGCCCCCAGAATTCAGGAATAGAAACTGTTGTTTGTATTATTGTGTGAGGAACTTGGATAGGTTAATCAGCAATAACTAAAAAATAAATTCTTATGGTAATTACCTAGTTTTTCTTAATTTTTAAGTGTTGACCCTTAAGCATGCATATCTTAAAAATTATTGGCCCGGAGGTTTAATTACAGTTCTTAAAGATAGGATTTGACTTAGGTTGTGGTTTTCTTTTCTTCCAGTGACCTAGACTTTTTTTTCCAGGTTTTTAGGTACTCGGGTATATCTTGTGAAATTTTTATTGTTTAATAAAAAATATATAAAAATAAGGTAAATTAAGTGGATGTTCCTGAATATAATGTTACACTTTTATTTTGAAAATATGATGGTAGGGTAAATTAGCCAAATGTTTTGTTTTGTTATTTTGGTAAGTTGATAAAGACTGTGCTAAAGATGATTTCTCTTATTATTTTAAACTTTTCACATATTGGAGGTCCATGGTAGCATGTATTAAAGTGTTTAATGATACTTATTGGAATTTAAAGAAAACTGCTATTCAAATCATCTTGACCTTAGAGCTAATAGAAGCCGAAACATAATGAAATCTTGATAGTAATTACTGTGTTAGAGCATGTTCAGAAAAATGGATAAGCTCCTCCATCTTTCTTTTTTCCAAATCAGGTGAAGATGTTCCTAAATTTTTTGACAGTTTAGGCTGATTTTGGTTTTCATAGGCCTTGGAGCTTATGAGACTCCAAGAATATTTCTTTCAAAATAATTTATGCAATTCTAAACTGAGTAAGGAAAAATGATCTAAACCTATGTTGTTCAGTGTAGTAACCACTAGTCACATATGACTGTTTAATTAAAGTAAAATTAAAAATTCAATTCCTCAGCTGTACTATTCATATTTCAAGTGTTCAATAGTCACATGTAACTAACTAGTGGCTACTACATTGTATAGAACAGATGTGGAACATATTCATCATCACAGAAACCTCTATTGGATAGTGCTCATCTAAAGCATTCCTCTCATTTTCTGTGGAAGGGTATCTTAATTAAGATTTATAGCTATTCTCACATACTAAGGAAAATTCCCAACTCATCTCCTCATCATTTGGGACATTTAAAAATACCAGCCACCACACAGGCTATGGATCTATTTTTAAAGGCATGGGGAGTGACATCGTCTTTTAACCCATCACTGGATGTGACAAGATTTAAAAAAACAGAAACAAAATGAAAAAGGAAAACCTTTTTAGCAAAAGCTACTACTACTTTGCATCTTTTCTCAATAACTATCAGAAAATCATTATGGCTCCCTGCCTGACAGGGATGTTTCCAGTATTAATCACAGGAGGTACGCATTGAAATCAAGAACACAGTGCACAGCTCCAGCCTTTAGAGCTAAACAGAGAATGATCTGCTCTGAATATGGAGTTATCCATATGACTAAACTGAATCATCCAAGCAAGTAAAAAGGAATGTTTTTGTTGACTTGACTTCAATTGGTTGAATGAGCTAAAACATCCCAAGGATAGTTGTGTAATCACTGTAAAGAGTAATTATAAATATTCATCCCTGAAGTGCTCTATCACTCTTAAAAAGTACGTTTGGGTAGGATGAGATGAAGACGTTAGAGATACTGATGTGGATTCGTTCTGTTCAGCCAGACTTAACAGGGACGTATCTTAGATTTTCAGTAGTATTCATTCAGGTTGGAATAAATGGTATAGTTCTGTTCAACAGACACTCAAAATTTCTCTCATCACCACGCCTAGAGGATAAAATGTAAGTGCTTGGGAAAGAAGAAGACAGTCCCATGATAACAATTGTGAGCCTGACATTCTGAAATGGAAGTTAGAATTCTAAAGAAAAGTTCTAAATATTGACTACATTTTACTGCAATATCTTAAATTACTTAACTGTACCTTTTTCTAAGATTTTATTTTTTTTAAGTAATCTCTAGACCCAACGTGGGGCTCGAACTCACAACCCGGAGATCAAGAGTCTCAAGCTCTACCAACTGAGCCAGCGAGGCGCCCCTCTATTTCTCTTTTAAATAGTTTGATTCCTGGTAGATTTTAATCATCTTAAAGCATATATATTCCTTTCTCTTAATTTTAAGATTGTTTGTTGTGATACAAAATCATACTTAAGATGTAAACGTCTGATTAGATCATTAACTAGGAGAAAAAAAAACTGGCATCTATGTGCAGGTGATCAGATGACATAAGCAGTCTGGTTTTAATTTGTGGCCAGTACTGATTGTAACTAAAAGAGACTTGCTCTTTTTGTGGAATTGGCTGACTATTTCCCTACATCTGGAGTTAATAAAGTCTTTGAGACCACATCAGTTGCGCTTTGCCGCAAGAACTCTTTGATCTGAGAAATTGAGACTGGCGCAACTGCTGCTTCATAACATTGCATCTATGTTTTTGCAAGCTATGGTTAAGATACCAAAAGTAAAGTTATTTGGCTGGTGTTAGAAATGCTGTTAGATGGGCCTCTTTGAGAACCACGTTTTTCAAAACATTTTTATTATGATTAAAAACTTTGAACTTACGTTAGTAAATAAATGATAAACTTTTAATAGCTTAGAGTTTTCACCATTTTCATTTATAAGATCTATCTTTTAAAAGTCCATTTATTCTTTTTCAAACTCTGTTTATAAAGACTAACATTAAAAACAACTTTACCTCTAAAATGAGCCCTGTTTTTTGCATACAGCTTAAAATTTTTACATACGAATAGGCTAGTCTCTTCTGCTTTGTGTGGTTTATCTTGGTTTTCTTGTTTTGCATGACAGCAATCATTAACCATTATATGATCAGCATATTCTCCTTTATTTAACTGTGATTTGTAAGTCAGTACA
This sequence comes from Phoca vitulina, assembly GCF_004348235.1. Lineage (NCBI taxonomy): Eukaryota > Metazoa > Chordata > Mammalia > Carnivora > Phocidae > Phoca > Phoca vitulina. Next base: position 23,926,763 of record NW_022589723.1, read on the forward strand.
GTCAGGTTTATCCTTTAATTGCTTTTATAATTGCAAACATTTAGAATTTTTTAAAGTGTAAGTATATTATGTATGGAATACAGTGAATTGAATGGGAATAAGGATAAATAAATATAAATTGACAAATTATACATTTAATTGACAAATTATGTAGATTTTTGTGTGTGTGAGATGACACATCAAAACTGGAGTTTTTTTCATAAGTTGGAGGCTTACATACTATTTCAATCTATAACCTGGATAGAATTAGAGAATTTTGTGTTTCATACTTTGAGATCAAGTGATGGTGTATATAGTAAATAAAATAAGCATTTGTGACAAGAAGCATATGTTCTAATGCTGTCTTCTAAATTTTATTCTCATATGTATTTTCTTGCTGGGTCTTGGATTTACTTTATTCTTCATTGTAGTTTCAGCCTAGTTTGGAAAAATCTTTGTATAAAGGGGACAGAGGACATCTAGCTGTGGCTAAGTTTAGATACTGACACTTGATTAAAGAAGAAAGTGCAAAATTCCTTTCCTGAAAACTTTTCCTGCCCATCAGCATTCAAAACACATTTGTGTATACCCAATTATTTCACTGTGACACTATCTTATGTAATAGCGCTAAACTAGAAAAATACATTTAATATCTGTAATGGGGAAGAAAACACATTTTATCTGCCATATTCCTTTATCTACAGTCTTTCTAGGTAGTTCTTAGGAATCCATCTTGTCTCAAACTTCTCAGGCACCACAGGTGTGTAGTCTTTACCTCTGGGATGGGAGAGGAAACTAACCTAAATGTCCATCCATTGAAAAGAAACACCTGTGCTGGTATGAAACCGACTAGCAAGAAAAGTAAAAATAAACTTTTCAATCTTTTATTTAGCATGAGTTATATTTATAAGTAGGATTATGCAGACAAAAACTGTAAGAACTGCATTCAGGAACTGAACAAGGGCAATATTTTGTAGAATAACAGCTTCTACAAGAATGACAGAAAGATGATTGAGATACTATTAGCTAATACTTAGTGCTTACTGTGCTAAGCATTGTATATGTATTATCTCATCTGATTTTCCCATCAACCCCCTGATGCAAGTACTGTTAGCACCATCTTACCAATGAGGAAATTGAGTCTTGGAAGCTTAGGTAATTTGTCAAGAGTCTTTATAGTTAGTTAATGCCTCAGAGGAAGAATAAATGAATATAAATGATAGTTTATGTAAATAAAATTTTGGCGCACATTTTAATCTCAGTGTGTGCTTCCTCAACTCTTTTATTAGTGCATAGATATGCTCAGGATAAAATACCAGACTATGTGGAAGAACATAAAATAAATGTCTTCCCTCCCAATTGTAAGTCCAGAGGTGTAACCACCAAGTTTCTTATGTGTAATCCCAGAAATTTTCTATGCTTATGCCAAAAATATGTGTATGATTTTTTATACATGCTCCCATAATTTTAAAAAGGTAGCTACTTTCTTCCACTTAAGTGAATACTTAGGATTTTTATTTGGAATGACATTTAATGGATGTACCCTTATCTAACTAAACAAAAGAAATATGTGTCCTACACTGTTCACAATAGGACACCTTTCCATTCTTCCTGACCCTTGGTTTACTTTTGCTTTTACAGAGTGTGCATTACCTTAATTGTTTATTTGTTTTCCTTCTTGACTGTAGTAATCATCATGTGAATGGTTTTGATTATTAAGGTTATTTAGCTCCCCATTTAGTTTTACAGAAAAATGGCAATGTTGGCCATTTGCCAATTCAAAATGTTCATAGTTTGCTTATCTGAAGCAAGGGTTTACCAAAGGAAATTAATACTGCTCTGACAAATTGAGATTTTTCTTTTTTTTTTTTTAAGATTTTATTTTATTTTAGAGAGAGAGAGAGAGAACACGCCTGCTCAAAGGAGTAGAGGGAGGGACAGAGGGAGGAGAGAGAGAATCTCAAGCAAACTCTGCACTTAGTGCAGAGCCCAGCACTGGGCTTGATCCCATGATCCTGAGATCATGACCTAAGTGAAACCGGGAGTCAGACTCTCAACTGACTGAGCCACCTAGGCACCCCTAAATAAGATTTTTCTTAAAGCTGTGCCAGACTTAAAAGTGTACTTGAAATTAGGACCCCTCAGCAGAATTTGGTTTTAAATTTGCTAACCCTACTAAGTTAAGCAAGTTTCTGAAAACTTGCAGTGTGCCTTTTATGGTTATCCTTTAATAATAACAAAGTATAGTAACCTTTAATCTAACTCGTTGTGATTTTAATAAATCTTGTAACAGTGAAAAGAATGAATCTTATGAACCCAAAATTTATTTCATGCTGTATTCAAAAGACACTGTTTCCACCACCACATTTTGAATCATGAGCTTATATGGATTTGTGTTTTGTAAGCAAAGTCAACATTTATGACTTTATTCAACCACCTGGTATAATTGTCACACAAAAATGCATTATGGGGATATTTGGAGTAGTATTTTTCTCAAGTAATCAGCTGAAAACAAATACGTAGATAGTAACCAAGTTAGATTTATATATGTGGATTTAGTTTCTTTGGATTTGTGGCAGCCCTTTATAGATACTAGCTAGGACTTTTTAGGCCCTTTATGAAATGTAACACTCATTTTACATAAGTGATATATATGATAGTCATTTACATTTTAATTAAATTTCCTGTTTAATTTTAAGGTGTATGCACCATCCCCAAATTCAGATGATTTCAACCGTGAATCTCCTAGTTATCCATCTCCCAAGCCACCAACCAGTATGTTTGCTAGCACTTTCTTTATGCAAGGTAAGTACTGCTAAATAGTTGTCAATCCTACAGCAGTTATCTGTTGTATATTAGCTAATATTTAAGATTGTGAGGAAAGAGAAAACCTACACAGGAATTCAGTTATTATTTCTAGGTATTTTTGGCCAAAATAAATTAAAATTTAGGTCTAAAATTTCTAATGCTATTTATTGCTGACTGCAATATAGTTGGACTATCCAACAAACCATTGGAGTGTCCCATCTAGTATTGATCAAACTTAAAAAGGACTTCAGTTGAGAAAAATGAGTAGAGCTGCTCTTTCTCATTTTAGAACTGAAACAAATGAAAGATATTAACAACTCTAGTTTCTTATTTAAATTACAGACTCTTATCACCCCTAGAATGATCAATATAAATAGTGAAAATCAAAGAACAGAATAAGACTTGTTAAGAGTGAAAAAGTGTTGCATTTCCTTTAATTCATGTCTAGCAAATAATTTTTATTTGGTCTCCTATGGTTTTGGACTATGGGAAGCATATACTATGGGAGCAATAAATCACTACATAAACGCTTCCTTGACTTTACACTGGTAAGTGAAGTCATTGCTAACACATTTCATTTGAAGGCTGACTATAATATAGTCATTGATAAATTACTTAACGTTTACTATTAGAGAAACTTCTTTATTCCACAGTTTCAGAAAGTTTGATATAATGTACATTGCTTGTTATAAAGAATTTTTGGGTATATTTATGGTTATACCATTTAACCAAAATTAAATCCAACCCATCCCCAAATTTGAGATTTTTATTATCCTCTTTGATATGAATTTAAATCTTCGAAGGATTTTTATAACAACCTACCTACTGCAGTTTGGATTACTTTTTTTCCCCCTCTAACTTTAGAGCTTTATTCTCTCTTTTTAAACAGTAATTGAGGGAAGAAAACTAGATAGAAGACTGGCTTGGAAAGGGGAGGGGAAAAAGTATCCGGAGGGTATCCTTTTGAATTCTTACGGCATCATCAAAATAAAAAATTTTAGCTAAGGACAATTTTATATTTCTCTTTTCGTCTTAGATGGGACCCACAATTCTTCTGACCTTTGGAGTTCATCAAATGGGATGAGCCAGCCTGGTTTTGGTGGAATTCTGGGGACCTCCACTTCCCACATGTCTCAATCCAGTAGTTACGGCAGCCTTCATTCACATGACCGCTTGGTAGGCTCTAACATGTGGCTAGGGTGCAGCAGCACTTGGTCCTCACTTGTGTTTCTCTTTGGATTACAAGTGTAAGATTTGATTCTGCCAAAACTTGTGACATTTGAAATACTTCTAGGCTCACGGCCTTTAGCATGCCTTTTTAAAAAGTAAATGACAGTAGTAGTGCTCTTCAGCTGCTAACTTGTAATATTCTTTCTGACCTGTTATAGTAGTTGTCCAGTTATATGTGCATATTATTCAGAAAATGTATTTAATAGATCATGTCTCTTTCCCCCTTTCTCTAGAGCTATCCTCCACACTCAGTTTCACCAACAGACATAAACACGAGTCTCCCACCAATGTCTAGCTTCCATCGTGGCAGTACCAGCAGTTCGCCTTATGTTGCTGCCTCACACACTCCTCCCATCAATGGATCAGATAGCATTCTAGGTAAGCTTTTTTTGGGTTGGCAAAACTCCCTAAAACCTACTTTGGGGATTTTCAATGAACCCCACATCTTTCAATATATTTTTTAGTATTGAATTTTAAAGTGAAAGAAAGGAAGAAAAACTTTTTAATTTTCATTAATGTAGAAACTGGTACCGAACCCATCTTTAACTTAGCTTATTAAGTGTAACACACACACAATATTTGCTGCAGTGGGTGAGATAATGATAGAGAACACCCTTGAAATCATGGCAGAATGCTAAAAAAAAAAAAAAAGCATCCTGCCTGCTAAAATTCTTGATTTGTTTTCTACCTGAAATATTCAGGAACCAGAGGGACTGCTGCTGGAAGCTCACAGACAGGTGATGCACTTGGAAAGGCTTTGGCATCTGTGAGTATTGATTTTACCTATTCTGCTGAATGAATTTTACACTGCTGATTCTATTTTGTGGACAGTACATGTCATAGTTAAAGGGTGTAGTTACAAAACAATCAACTTCATATCTCCGTTGGAACTATTCTCAGCGTGTATTGATTCTTGTTGCCCTTAAAATAACTCAGAACACCTTGCCACCCCATTCCCACAAGACCTGTCCTTCTAACTTCAATTTAAATATGTCTTTGACTTAATGGAACAGACATAGATAGAAAGAAGAGAAATTTGGGTATTTTTAGGTCTAAAGCAAAAATTACTGAGATTAATTGTTAAATCTATTTATTAGTTTTAAATACATACTTAATGAGTTGCCCATTTAAGTAAGTCAAATGGAACCAAGAAAACTCCGTTATTCTTCTGGTCCACAGAAGAAAGTATCTTCAGTAAGAAATTTTTCTAAGACAGAAAGCATTTTACATATTTTTTAAAAGGAAAAATAATCATCTGCAACTGATTCATTCAAGAAATAGGAGAGTCTTCCCCTAAAAAATCCAGATTCATTGAAGAACTCATCCTAGGGCGCCTGGGTGGCTCAGTTGGTTAAGCGACTGCCTTCGGCTCAGGTCATGATCCTGGAGTCCCGGGATCGAGTCCCGCATCGGGCTCCCTGCTCAGCAGGGAGTCTGCTTCTCCCTCTGACCCTCCCCCCTCTCATGTGCTCTCTCTCTCTGTCAAATAAATAAATAAAATCTTTAAAAAAAAAAAAAAGAACTCATGCTAACATGAGTAGAACTGATTTCAAGGCATCCCATAGTATTTTCTTGAGCAGCTAATTTATATCATATCAGGACATTAATGACAAAGCAATGATTGTTTTAGTAGCTGATCCTTAAAACATTAAAACTGAAATCCCTTCTTTCAGAATTTTTTTGGGAGAGCATTTACCAGTAATTCACAAAGACTCCAAATCTCATTGTTTAAAAGAGGCACTTCTGCTTTGTACTTTCTGAATTTTCTCCTTAGGCTTTTTCTTTCTTTTCTTTTTTTTCTCCTTGAATGGTATGCCTCTCAGAATTCCCACAGAGTTGTCTTACATTTTCTATGAAGTGCAGTTAACTCTATCAGACACATTTACTGCTGTTCCTGGGGAAGGCAGACCACTTAACCTGTGAGTAGAGGAAACAGCCATTGAACATTTAAGGAGATAAACCTCTTTGTATATAGTTTCTGTAAATAAACCTTTCTCTGCATCCCACTACAAGTTCCTTGAGAAATAAAGCCAAGGCAAACTCATCTACCACATAGTGGAGCACCCCACAAAAAATAGAGCTCAGTAACTGCTTGTTGAATTCAGCCTCACATCATATGACAAAAATAGTGAAGATAAGAACAAAGCCCACAAGAATATCACCTATAATTTGAATGTTTACTAGGTACCGGGTATTACACTAAGAATTTACGTGCTTTGTTTCATTTAATCCTCTAGAAAACCCTGCGAGGTTGGCATTATTATCCTCACATTACAGATGAGGAACTAAAGTTTAAAAGGTTAAGTAACTTCAGCTCAGAAAGATTAAGTAGTTTGTCCTAGGGATCACCAAGCTAGGAAGGGTAAAGCCCATATATATTAGGTAAGAACCTGGATCCAACTATCTTCACTACTGTTTCTCCAGAAAGAGAAATGCTACAGTGACTGCAGTTTTACAGGGTGTTGAGGATTAAAGGAAGTGGTCCTACATTTTCTGGACTTATTCCCACCTGATGAAAACTACCTGCTTAGAAATAAAATTATTCTATAATATTAAATCTGAGTGCCTCCCAGGAATTTGACTGGCTTACCATATTTTCTGTTGATTCTGAAAGAATCCAGTAGCAGATATTTCACATGTAGGAGGACAACGTTGAACTTTCAATTCTAGTCAACTTTAAAAAATACAAACTGCATTTTGGGGGCTTTTTTCTCAAAAGTCTTTTGTTTATTTTATGCAAGGAAAACTTCTGTAAAGGAACCTTGGCAGGTAGGCAGGCAAGAATTTGTGATATTCTCAATGGTTGTCCTTCAAGCTCCCTTTCAGTTACCCTTCTCATAGTTGACTGTTTCCCATATTATGACCAGCATAGTAGCCAAACCAGTTGGCATTAGGGAAAAAAAAAAATCCAAATTCTCCATGAGTGGAAGCCAGGGAAGAATGTTTAATCTAGTTAGTGGGTGGGCTTTGGTTGTCATGGAAACTCAGCTCTGTCATCCTGTGTTGTTACTAGGCAGGAGCAGCCAGGTCATTCCATAAATCACTTCTGTCATAGCTGACGGTGATGCATTCCATCTGCTCCATCACTGCATGCCATAGTCTGCACAGTTGAAATCCCTTCCTTCAACCCATCTGCTGCCCCCTCCCCACCAGACACCTCCCCAAAACACATTCTTTCTCTAACTTCCGTTACCGACTCACATTCACTTTAGTGCTCACAGAATGTACTGAAAAACAAAAACATTACATGGGGGGTAGGAAGGATTAGAAGCGATGAGGAGAAGGAATTTTCTGAGGATTGCATTTGAGAGTCTAACATTCATATCAGAATTTTATGTCAGGTATTACAGATCTTTGGAAATGGTGACCATGGGTATTTTGAAATTTTAGGTTCTTTAGAATATGACATTTTTAATATAGCATCTAGTTTTAGATGGAGAAAACACTATGCTATTGTCATTAGAAGTTATTTCTAGCTCCCTAGTCGTCTGATACATGTCTTAGAAGGTCTTTCATGTGTGAAACATCACAGGGTACAACCTTTGTTCTTTAGTTTAGGTATTAAAGAGCACACAGAATACTGTGATTAAACATGTAAGGCCAGATAATGCATTTGCAAAGGTTCCTTTATTTTAGGTTTAAGCCGGGATAATTGTGGTCTTAATCTCAGGATAGCTAGAAAGAGAATTGTACATGAAAGTATTTACACAAAGTTCCCAAAGCCCTGTGGATTATGCATTAGTTTAGATAATAAACTAGGGTAGATAGAAGGAAAGGAAAATCTGGGTATTCGTGCCATTTTTAATGTGTTTCCCTGAACATTTGCCAGACAATAACCCTTTAAGATTGTGCCCATGGAGAGTTATATAGAGGAAGAAACATCTGGTTTATTTCAGTGCCTAATACCATATCAAAACACTTGGTCTTTAATTTAGAGGAGATCAAACAAGAGGACTGTTTAACTTTGTTGATTATATCAGACTTCTTTGTGATAATTTATGTTTTGATTTCTACCTCCAAGCAAAGGAGAGAAAGGGGGGGGGGGGAGAGAGAGAGAGAGTGTGTGTGTGTGTGTGTGTGTGTGTGTGTGTGTGTGTGTTTTAATCTGGATAGTTAAATGGTCAGTAGTCTCTAACAAAAGAAAAGAAAATTCAGGGAAGTTGACGTTTAAAAGTAATTCATGAAATAAGTTTCTTTGTTCCTTAGACTCAATAACATTAGCATAATAAAGATTAACTGAAATGTGCACTGTAGTGTTTAAAAAATTGGGCTCACAGTTCCAAGGTTGGGCTTGGGAGCCCTTCATTGTTTCTTTTTTGTCTGAGGCCCTTTTCATTAGCTTCTGGCTTATTGGCACCCTGCTGATTGGAATGGACCATGACTGATAGGAGGAGGAGCCTCATTTGTTGCAGTAAAATGAGGCATATTACCGTTTAAGCCTGGCAGAAGGTATTGGGAGTTATTCATCATTGGTCATTTAACAGTATGAGGACCATGGACTGCATGCAGAATGAGTTCTTACTTTGTGTTTATGCTTTACATTCTAAATCACTCCCATCCCCATTTTTTAAGTGACTTTTTTCTTTTTCTTTTTTTTTTTTTTTCTTTCAAACATCAGTGTAGGAGTTCTTTAAGGTCAGAACGTACAAGAAGTAATGAAATCCTGATTTAGAATGCTCTTTGTCAAATAAAGTCTAATTTTAGAATTTCTTAAAGTAACGACAATTTCTATAGAATAAGTTTAACTTGTATGTGATTCGGTGATAGAAGAAACATACAGAGGTGAAGTTTAATGAAATGATCTGTGTTCTGAAAGGCTGTATTACCTTGTTTTTATAATGTGTTACTCCTCCTCTCCCCACGTACCCATTCTTTTTTTTAAAGATTTTATTTGTCAGAAAGAGAGAGAGCACACAAGCAGGGGGGAGTGGCAGGCAGAGGGAGAAGCAGGCTCCCCACTGAGCAAGGAGCCTGATGTGGGACTCGATTCCAGGACCCTGGGATCATGACCTGAGCCAAAGGCAGACGCTTAACTGACTGAGCCACCCAGGCGTCCCCCACACACCCACTCTTTTTTATGAAAGTAGAAGGGACAAGAAAAGTCCTATAATTTGCCAGGCTATCTGTCAGTTCAGGAAAGGTATTAATAACAATTCTGTCTGTCATCACTTTAATTTAGGGCAAAGGAGAACTAGACAATGTGATGGGTGAGTGGAGAAAATGCCTTTTATTATACAAATGGAGAAGCTGGGTTTTTTTGGTTTTTTTTAAAGATTTTATTTATTTATTTGAGAGAGAGAGAATGAGAGACAGAGCATGAGAGAGGGAGGAGGGTCAGAGGGAGAAGCAGACTCCCTGCCGAGCAGGGAGCCCGATGCGGGACTCGATCCTGGGACTCCAGGATCATGACCTGAGCCAAAGGCAGTTGCTTAACCAACTGAGCCACCCAGGCGCCCTGGAGAAGCTGTTTTTGAAAAAAACACCAAAATTATATATTTTTACACTTGATACATTTTATATTTGATATGTGTTTTTACAGTGATTTTTTTTTAAAGCCTTCATTTGATTGTCTTGATAGTCTATTTATACCCTCAAAAACTCACGCCTGCCTAACAATGTGGTATGGACAGCTTAATACATCAACAGTAATTCTCAGAAATATTCGCGGAACATCACCATATCATTGTTCTCAAGGCTTATGCCATAAAACTGATTTGTAAATGAATTCACCTTTATAACAAGATCTTTTAACCCCCTTTGGTATTTCTGTTACTGAACCCCATTACATAAATACTAAGAAATACTACCATCTACTGAGTCTTGCTTTTTACTGAAAAGTAGCTATAGCAGATTTCAAGTGCAGTTTAGTTACTCCAGGTTTTTTTTTTAAATAAATACTCAGCACCTACTTTATAAGACAGTGATAGGCAATGATGGATTCAATATAGAACATTATAACGTCTCTGCCTTCAAAGAGCTTACAGTCAAGGAGAGAAGATATGACAGGTATACAAAAAATGATCATGTAGAATATACTGTGAAGTAAAAGACTCAAGAAAAGTGTAATTATTCTAAGAGTATAAAGGAGGCGAAGATGAGTGTAAATGGGGAGGTGACATTTGTGCTGGGCTATCATGTGTTGTAGAATTCCATCATGGAGAAATTAAGAAATAGGCATTTTGAAAGGATAAGCTATGTTCAGAAAATGAAAAAAATACATCTTTTGTTTGGACTATAGGGTATATAATGTTTATACGTAGGTTATAAGGTAGAAAGCTATTTTTGTGACCAGATTATGGAAGACATCAAATGTCATTCTGTTCTGTTTAGTAGGCAACAGGAAGTACTGCATGGGATTTGACTGTTTAAAACGGGTTGGGGACAATAGCTCAGGCAATTATATATGGGGTAAAAGGAGCAAGGGAGTAACTAGAAATAGAAAGACTTAAATAATTCCTCCATAAGTTCTACTAAAGGTTTAAAGTAGTGTCACAGCGGTGAGAAAGATGTGTTCCTATCCCAGAAACACAGAGAATTGCAGGTATTGGAGTCTGTGGTGGGAAGGGTGGAGGGGGGGAAGAAGGGGCGGGGGAGAGAGAGTGGATTTTGTGACCATGAGAATGCTGGTGCCAAAGTAGAGGAAACAGACGAGTAGAGACGGGGAGGGTAGGAAGCTTGGGGCAGTGATGCAAAGTTTGGCTTGGCATATTGAGCTTGAAGTGAAAGAGTATGTCCAGATGGAGAAGTCCAGCAACCAGTATGAGCATAGAAATGTCATTCACAGAGATGTCATAGTTGATACTTTCAGAAATGATATTACCAAGGGATAGAACACAGGTCAATAGAAAAGAAAACCGAGACTAGAGCTCTGAGAGAAACCTACATTAAGAAACTGGAAGCATGAAAGAGAAACGGAGCCTAAGTATTACATCCAGTGATGTAAAAGTAATACTCAAATAGTAACTTCTCGCAAGGATAATAATCATTCATTCTTTCAACAAGTATATATTTACCAGCACTGTTGTAGAATCTGAAGCTACTGCAAATCCTGTATAATTCAGATTTTGTCTGAATAAGACGAAGTCCTAGCTCTCCTGGAGCATACATTTTATTGCAAGAAAAGGTAAGAGACAGATATAAAACAAGTAAACAAGTTTAGACGGTTAAGGATCACTGTAAACACTATGAAGAAACACGACAAAACCAGCAAGGTATGACAGAGAGGCAGTGCTGTTTCTCCAATGCTTTCATGCTGGTGATCTTTACAGCGAGTTGGTCTATTTGATGATAAAGTTTTGCATGAAACTGAAACTTTTCTCACTGCTCATCCACCCACCCTCAATGTTATCAACTCTTCCCTCCCTTACCAATGTTATAGTTAAGACATATTTCATAAAAGTTAGCATCAGTTATTCCTAAAAATGTGACCTTTAGCTAATTTTCACATGTGCATCCTGATTTTTTACAAGGTAATTAACTTTAAGACCAACAGTATTGATCTTAATACAACATACTACCCTCCCTGTTACTAGTCCTTCCATAACGTCTTTTGAAGTCTCCATAGTTTTGCTTTCCCAAAATGGCTTTTTAACTTGAATATACAACTTCTAGATCTGGCTATTTGGAGAGAGTTGGTGATTAAAGGCATTTACAATTAGAATTTAGTAACATTATACAAATTGGTGTATTTTCTTTGAGGTAGGTATATCCATTTGTAGTCAAAGGAAAATAGGCTTTCTGGCTGCTTGCAATTCAATTAGTGCTTTCTTCTTTTTGAAAAATAAAAGCTGTTGTGTTTAATGATTATGACTTGTGGAATTTTGTCTTTCATGAGCCTGTCCCAGTCTCTGGCTTTTTCAAGCATATTATGCTGTCTTTAAAACCAATGCTGAGACCCCCTTGTTTGCCATAATTTGAGCCTCTTTAAATTCATTAGAGCTCTAAGCTTATTCAGAACAAGGGTATTTCTATTGGATGACTCCTTTCACCGACAAGTAGTTTTCCTTTTTAAAATGTTTGACCACAGTTCATCCACATAAGTTGATTTGTCTGCCCTAAGTTAAGTGATGAGATGTGAAGATGGTTTATTATGCTTATAACAGAATAGAAATAGAATTTCCTAGAGAAAACTTCCTAGGGACTCTTAGTACTTGGATTAAAGAGACTTTTAAAATATTTAATGGTTAATTAAGTAAACTTGTCACTATTCTCTGTCACTTTTTTTTAGCAATATGAAATAAATACAAAATATCGCAACAAAACTTTTAGCCAAAATACCAAAATTTATGCATCCAGATGTTTTAAAGTGGATCCCCTTAGGGGCTCCTGGGTTACTCAATGGGTCAAGCATCCAGTTCTTGATTTCAGTTCAGGTCATGATCTCAGGGTGGTGAGATCAAGCCCACGTCGATCCCACATGGGGCTGGCTCTGTGCTGGGCATGGAGCCTGCTTAAGATTCTCTCTCTCCCTCTGCCACCACCCCCCCCAGTTCATGCACGCATGCTTTCTCTCAATGAATGAATGAATGAATGAAGTGGACCTCTTAGGAGGTGAAATTCACAAATCATTTTGGGAACATTTTCTGAAGGACTTTTAGGGTTTCTTCCACTTTCCTCAAGGGTGACAAGATACCCTTTGGGAGCAAGTTCAATTTTATATGATACATCATTTGGAGCTAAATTTGGCAAAAATGTAGTTGGTCAAACTGAGAACTTTTTAAATAAGAAATAAAGAATATGTAAAAATTTTTTTCTTTGGCTTTTAAGACTTTTTTTTTTTTTTGACAGCACGCGCACAAACAGGGGGAGCGGCAGGGAGAGGGAGAAGCAGGCTCCCTGCTGAGCAGGGAGCCTGATGCGGGGCTCAATTCCAGGACCCCGGGATCACAACCTGAGCCGAAGGCAGACGCTTAACCGTCTGAGCCACCCAGGCGCCCTAAAACTGTTTTTAAAGACTATTGTCAAAAGATAATAGTTTCCTGAGATAATTATTTTTAATGAATATCACTTATTTGGATGATATATTTAAGAAAGATTATTGGGGTTTTTTAAGATTTTATTTATTTGACACAGAGAGCACACAGCAGGGGGAGCAGCAGAGGGAGAGGGAGAAGCAGGCTCCCCACTGAGCAGGGAGCCCAATGCGGGGCTCAATCCCAGGATCCTGGGGTCATGACCTGAGCCAAAGGCAGGTGCCTAACCAACTGAGCCACCCAGGTGCCCCAAGAAAAATTGTTTATTAGATGTGTTAACTCATAGTCACTTCTCTTTTTTGTTCTAACAGAAACCTTAATAATTTTCAACTGGAATAGTAAAGAAATAGATAGGATGTATTTTATTCCTCTCATTATTAGAATATATATGATACTTTTTTTTAAAGTAGTCTCTGTGTCCAATATGGGGCTCAAACTCATGAGAGTCACATGCTCTACTGATTGAGCCAGGTAGGTGCCCCTAAAATATATAAGATACTTTTTAATCCTAGCTTTAAAACTATATATATATAGCCTTCATGTAATGGAATAGTCCTAAATTGATGAAACCAGTTTTTCACTCTGAGTTTTAAGGGTGGCAACTTAGATTATAAAAATAACTCCATGCAAATGGATTTCTATTTTTGTTGTTGTCACATATTGATAAATGTATATTTTGTTTTCTGGTTAGATTTATTCTCCTGACCATACCAGCAGTAGTTTTCCATCAAATCCATCAACACCAGTTGGATCGCCCTCACCTCTCACAGGTAGGCTTCTGTTTTATCTATTGACTTAAAAACGTGTATTGGGCTGCTTTGAAATATTTGAACTTTGTTTATTTTCCAATAAAATCTAGTAAAAATTCATGAAAAATCATCTGAATTTTGAGAAAACATGTAAACAGAGCCTTCCTCTTGTTCATTTTAAATATTGAAATATTTGCTAGTTTTGAATTATTCTTTTCCGATTCTTAATTTGGTATAATTTCTAAGAATGGTTGTTATAACAGCTCAAAAATAAGGTTAGACAATTGGGATGAAAGCAAAATAGGAGATAATTCAAAATTTTTGGTGAGGTAACATAGAAAGTAAACAGAATACCCTATTTAGAAGAACATGTAACATCTTTCTTTCTTGTTCTCTGCCTTTTCCGTGTACCATGTATAAGACTCAGAAGTGAATAAGTTTCTACTAGTTTGTCTTTATTTTTAGGTCCACTAAGTTATTATTTCATATATATATATATAAATTCTTGGGAATAATGTAGCTTTTTGCTAAGGAAGTCTCTGTCAATGTGGATGAATATTGTTAGTGAGTTAGAGAAGCGGTTCGAATTTGTTTTACTTTTTCCTGTTTTTTTCCACATTTGCTGTAACAAATTCCAGTCACTATCCTACAGTATAAATTTGTTGAGGTACAATTATTATTGTAAATAGGAATTTTTAGACTTTAGAAAGAAATAAAATTATAGGAAAGTGCTTAATATTTATTAAGCTATAATTTTAAAACTTGAATTATATTTTTCTGAGCAGTGTTTGAGAAAAAAAAAACATGCTGAAGAAGAAATATATTAGTTGTGAGGAAAAGACATTAGGCAGCTGGGTAAAAATTGCCTTACTCCTCCAGCAGTTGACCTCAGCATTGATTCTCTTTTCTGATCAAGTCATTAAGTAAGTCCATGTGGCTTTCTTGTTGTTGTTAAACCTTTTTGCCTTGTTGAAGGTTTCTGGTGTATCAGGGCCCTGACTGTCACCTGTGCTTAGCGCCTTGGCTTTGGGCCTCTGCTAAGAAGCGCTCCGGTGTAGGGTGTTGGATTGAACTGCTGGCAGCTGCTTTCGGTTCTTAGTGGGCTCGGCCACTCTCTCCGACCCCGTGGCTTCAGCTGTCAAGTACAAGTTGAACAGCTGTTCCCCACATAGACGGGACTATGAAAGACCCATTGACTTAAAGTTGTTATTTAACAGAGAGCTGAAATTACAGGAAGAATGATGTAACTTTAACCCTGCTCACCCTTCTGGCACAGTTTTACTAAAGCTATCAGTGTCATTTTTGCCACAGCCTGTTTCCCTTTCTCATCAGATGAGAATATCTGTCCTTACTGTGTGTTCCCACCTCCTCGCCTCCTCTGCCCAGTGAGCTGTAAAAGTATCCTTTGGTTTTTATTAATACTGGGTGGGAAGTCAGGCAGCAGAGGAGTTCAGCATTTATGAGGGGACATCACTAAAATGGAGAATCAGAGACTTAGACATTTTTCAAAAAATAATGGTCCGAAGTAAAATCTCACATTTCCTCCTCCATCTTTATTTGATGTTTAATAGGTGATACCCTTCCCCCCCCTTTAATCCAGCTCATTAATGAAAATCTATGGTCTGTTGAAGTGTGTAATGAAGGTATTAATAGGCTTCTTTTTCCCATTCGGCAGTCATAATCGAAGAAAAATTCTTTCTTTCATATATTCCTACTGAAACAGCACATCAAAGACTGATTTTATGCGAGTGCATCTCTCCCATCTCCTGTATCTAGTATTTCCATCCTGTCACCACACACGTACATATACTACACACCCTAAATTGGCAGAAATGTAAAGGGAGAAGGAAAAAGGAGAGCACAATGTGATAAATTATTCAGAGGTGAAGGAAAAATGAAAAAGATGGAGCAAACCATAGCTTCTATTATAATTAATGTGAAAGTTATTTGGTACCTTGTATTGCAGTGGCCTGTTATCTAGAGTAAAAAATTCTACCCCACTGTGTGCTCTCTACACTTGTCCTATTCTCTATGCCTGAGCATCAGTCAGACTGGCCCAGGCCTTTGAGGAGAGATAAACAGGTGAAGAGCCACATAAGCATCTTCTAAGGCAACCACCATTCTTGTTTAAATTCCACTTATTTTCCTTAGGAACTTTTCAGGCCAAGAACATGTGTTTCTGCCTAGAGCATGCTTATGAGGAACTTCTGAGATGGTGCTATTGTATCCGTCAGGATGCTGTACGCTGAAAGGAAGAGAGACTCTTGTCTTGACTGGCTTTAGTTGAATAATGAGGGGATTGCTGATCCTGTACGACAAGAAGCCCATAGCAGGGCAAGTTCCTGGACCCTAGTATGTCAGAGCTCCTGCTCTACTACTTTGCAGTTCTTGCTCAGGCTGGTGGCAAGTTCAGCAGTTCGAGGTACCATATGTGGACAAAACAGTGTTCAGTAGAAGAAAAAGGACCATCTTTTCCTTGTATTTTAAGAATCTTTTTCAGAAGCTTCTTCAACAGATTGGCTCTCATGAGTCCTTGGCCAGCATTGGGCCCCTACCACACACACCTGCTCACAAAAGAAATGGGACCACCATGTTTATCTTAGGCATCAGGATTTACCCCAAAAGCTAAGAATAGAGTTACTCTTTTCTGGTTCACACCAGGAAAGGATAGATACCCCACCCGCCTTCTGAACAAAATCAGGGCTCCAGCAGCAAGGTAGAAGAGATGACTATGTCTATTACAGTTGCCATTTGGGAAAGGACACAAGTATTTAAAAGCGTGTGTTTATTAAGGAAACTTCGAAAGCAGACAAGCAAAACCATGTTTTGCCTTTCTTACCTCCTCCTGGAATATAAATAAAGGTTTAATAATTGCAGTGCTCAGTAGCAATCGTGAGAACATTTACAATAGAAATAGGAAGAAAAGAGAAGGAAGAAAAGATTCCTTAGTTTTGGCTAGTTTAATCAATGAGATATTTATTTTTATGATCTGTCCGTGTGCCTGGTGTTAGGCATTTATCTGATTTCAGCAGGTGTTCAGTTTAGCTGAGAAAATAAAAGATAAGGACACATAAAAATACAGCCATCAGAATTCACCCTAAGCTACAGTGATCAGGATAAACTTCATGAAGAGAGCAGGACTTTAAAAGGAGGAGAAAGAGTCTGGGTCTAAAGGGAAGAGTGTAACAAAGATCCAGATGCAAGAAAGCACATGACTTCTTCATCCAGAGTCATGGGCATGACTGATTATGAACTCTTCACGTATGGAAGTGTGAAGCACTAAGATGGAAAGGTTGGCTGGAGCCAAATTATGGAAAGCAAAGCACTCAATGCTACATTAAGGATTATCCAACTTTTTCCAAGTACAAGGGATCTCATGAAAGTTTAAGGTGAGATTACAAGGGAAAGCAACTAACAAAATAAGGAAAATGCGTGATAAATGGTCCTAAGAATTTCTCTCAGCCATTCAATATGTTGGTATCTAGTCTCTAAAATTTATTAACCAATTAACTCTAAGTTCCACTCAGAGTGAGAGCAGGTCAGAAACACTAGGTGGATTTTGGATTTAGTGATCAAAAAAAGCCTGTCCACATTTTCTAGCCAAATAATTCAGTTCTCCTATTCTAATCACCTAGCTAGCTTGTTTTTTGGAAACGGTCATTAAATTTTAATAGCAGGTAAGTTTATTACAGTCCTTCTTGAATAAGAACTAGCTCTTTGGGGTGATCCCTAAAAGGCCCAGGTGTTTGTAGAAATTGTTAACTACAAAAACAGTTGAAAGCTTGTGCTTATCTAATAGAAGGAAAGGGTAAGCCCCTACCTCTAGTGTAGGTATTTCTACACTAGATATCAGGTGACAGGGAAGGAAGGCAGGAAATACCCTATTCTCTTCCATATTTGTGTAATAATGCTACAGTTGATGATTACAAGCTAGAGAGAGAGATGCCAACATCAGCTATAGGATTGACTTCTACTGAACTAACTCTATCCAGTCATCCCCTTTGTGACTAATAGCATGAATTTTTGAAAGGACTAACTGGGGTGCAAGGAGCTCTGTCCATGAACTATAATTTGACATTTCTATGAAGTTCAAACAGGTATCAGTGATTTAAGCATGTTAGTATTCTGTTTTAACCAAGTATGTCATAATGGGGCAGCCCAATCTATAATAAAAACAAAACAGGTTTGAGTGTATATGTATTTTTCCAGTTTAATGAATTACATTTTGGATATAGACGTTAGCATGGTTTCTTCATATCACTATCAAAAAATAATGAGTGTAGGTGATTTCTTACCTAAGTAACTCATTGCACATCTCATTCCTCAACACTAAACTAGTTGAAGAACCACAAAAATTGCCTGTTTTGCCAAGCAGATGCATGCTAACAATCCTGAGGTGTTTAAACATAAAACTTGTTATTACTATCCCATACAGATTAAATAATTTGATGATTAGGGTCCTGTTACAGGCTGATCACCCAAAGGGAAATGGGAAAAATGGAGCAAAATGTCTGAAAATATTATAAACATTAAAAGGAACTACTTTCAAAGTAATTTGGAGTCTTTTTCAAAACGAATTATGAGTAACCTCTTATTCACATAAAATTCCTAGTTCTACATCAGTGCTTGGAACACACTAATGCACTAAAATCAGTGGTAGAGTGTGGGCTGAACAGAAATGCTGTTTATGTGAATTCTTCATATAGTCAGTTACTGGGTTTCTCTGGTTGCTGAATTCTACTTGTTATATAAATTTAATTCACAAGCTTCTGTTTCAATGCGCAATTTTAGATTGTCCATAATTTATATAGTTGAATTAGGATTACCTTTGTATGTTTAGCAGGAAACCTTTAATTTTCCTCAAAATATTGTGATTTGCTTACAAGTAAAAAAAAATTGTTAGCTGATGAAGTATATTAATATGTTTTTTCTTAGAATATTAGTGTCTAAGTTTCTTCTATATAATCACGACAGTGTGCATATAATTGTGAAAACAATCAGGTTAAGAATCTATCCAACTTTTCAACTTGCAAAATATATATGATTGATGGGAATGCAATTACTAGGTTATTCAACTAAAGTGAACTATAATAGTTATGATTTATCATAAGTTTTCAGTGTTTCCTAAATATAGCAAATAATCTGCAACAACAGGCTTAGTGGAACATAGGTTAAAACTTCTTTTAGCAGTAAATGAGACAAATTAAGTAAACCTTCGAGTTCTCCAACTTCGGATTCCTAATATAATTCAGGTTGTCACTGAAGCTTTTATAAAGAACAATAATATGTATTTAATTGAATGGTTTTCGTTATTGTCTGTAAATAATTTATTTCCAAATGCACAGTCATGAAATAGGATTTTTGATCAATTGTTTTTTTTTTTTTTAAGCTATTTTGGCATGACCATTTAAACACTGCATTCTCCCCAACACATGGATGGATTAACATTTTCATTTTTTTTATAGTTTTTTTTCCTTTTTATTTTTTCTACTCTTAGCTTCTTTTTTCTCTTTATGTTATTATATTGCTACTTTTCTAAAGTTGAAGGGTAAACAACATTTAACAATTCTCATAATGATATTTTCCAAATTAAATAATGCATTTTGGTGTAAATTATACTGGGAAAGTGTTTAATAGATAATCGTAAATGTATTTGCAGTCATTTGAAATTGGTTCATTTGTGTATAATTTATAATAATAAGACACTTTAGAAAGCAATTTGGCTTTGTGAATTAAGGATCATAGATATATTTATACCTTTTAATTCAGAAATGCTATTTATCCCTGGGGTGCCTGGGTGGCTCAGTCAAGCATCTAACTCTTGATTTCAGCTCAGGTTTTTTTTGTTTTTGTTTTTAAGATTTTATTTATTTATTTGACAGAGAGAGACACAGCAGAGGGAACACAAGCAGGGGGAGTGGGAGAGGGAGAAGAAGGCCTCCTGCAGAGCAGGGAGCCCGATGCGGGGCTCGATTTCAGGACCCTGGGATCATGACCTGAGCTGAAGGCAGACGCCTAACGACTGCGCCACCCAGGCGCCCCTCAGCTCAGGTCTTGATCACAGGGTCATGAGTTCAAGGCCCATGTTGGGCTCCGGTTAAAAAAAAAAAAGAAAGAGAGAAATGCTATTTATCCTCAAGACGTGTTCCCAAAAAGAAAATAACAATACTTACCATTCACAGTATAGTAATATTTAGATACTATTCATGAGAGCTAACTGAAAGCAACCAAAACATCCAATAGTGAGGTAATAATGGTGGTTAAGTTAATTATGATCTAGAGAATCAGGTGAATATTAACATAATCATTAATAACATTATCATAAAGACTGTGTAAAGCCATGGGGGAGGAACAGAATTTTAAATTACATGTATTTTAAGTACATTTTCTCAAGATAATATGTGCTTATGGACAAAGTCTGAAGAATATGCAAACATAAAAGTAGTTTTTGTTTTTGTTTTGTTTTTTGAAGTGTAGTTGACATACAATGTTACATTAATTTCAGGTATACAGCATAGTGATTCAACAACTCTATATGTTGTGCTGTGCTCACTGCAAGTGTAGCTACCATCTGTCACCATACAACACTATTACAGTACCATTGACTAGATTCTCTATGCTGTACCTTTCATCCCATGAGTTACTCATTCCATAACTGGAAGCCTGTACCTTCCCACTCCTTCACCCACTTTTTCCTTCCCCCCACTCCCCCTCCCCTCTGCCAGCCACCAGTTCTCTGTATTCATGGGTCTGTTTCTGCTCTTTTTGTTACAAAGTAATAGAAATTATAATAACTAATACAAATTTTTAAAAAGTAGTTATTTTTTGAAGTATAGTTTTTTTTTTTAACTCCCTACACTGTTGTATTAATAATGAAAAAGTTTTTTTTTTAATGTGTTGGGCTTGTCAGTAGCCAATACTATGCTGAAGGCTGAACAAAAAATGCTTACATAAGTTTATATACACAGAACATCGTTACCCTTTCTTTCAGAACATTATCAAGATCATTGAGTGAACCAAGGTATGTATGTATGTGTGCTTTTGTGTTTTGTTTTAACAGGTACCAGTCAGTGGCCCAGAGCTGGAGGGCAAGCTCCTTCATCCCCAAGCTATGAAAACTCACTCCACTCCCTGGTAAGAGCCTCTTAGGAATATACAGGTCACTTTTATCTGATAGTGCGGAGTGCGTTTTTTCAGTAAATCTTGAGTAACAGTGAAAAAAACAGTAGGATAGCATTACACACGAATTCTTTGCTAACAAATGGCCTGATGTAGTTTAACAGTATAAGACACATTGGGTGTGCCTTTTGCCATCTGTTCTTTGGGACCTCAGGCTTCTGGTCTCAGGACAACTGGTGTTAAAATAGAGTTATGGGATTTTTGCTTCTTTGATAAATCTAGAGTTCAATTCTTCTGTACTTTTATGTTTACATATAAGAGGAAACAAATGAAAAGGCACAGAGACCAAGTAAAAGCAAGAAAATTAGTCGAGCAGTGGAAAATGATATATTTTACTCTTTCTCATGTGACTATTCTGTATATGGTTTATTACATTTCCATTAAAAGTTTAAAATGTAATATCAATTATATTTGTCCTGAAAAGTGTTATTTCCCATGTTTTCTTTTTTAAAAAAATGGATTGTGTTCATTGTAAAAGCAAAAATGTTATTTAACAAAACGAATAAGGCAGTAGAATAAAAAAGCCTGTCTGGGTATTGAGCGCGAAGAATTTGTGGTAGAATGTTAACTGCTGTTGCTTTTCAGTGCTTACCACAGAATTACAAAGTATTATAAAAACAAAATAAGGGTGACTTGATGGAATGCTAAGTCATTCAATAATTCCAGGTTGCAAACAGAAAAGTTCTTTTTCTGTGACTAACAGAACAATTGAAAGGAAAGTCTTCTTCTCTCATATTTTGCAAGCAAATATAAGCAATGTGTGCTGTTTAGATGCTAACCTTATAACTTCGCTGTTAAATCCCAGCCTTCTCATACCTTAATACAAGTAGATCTTGCAGGTCTCTGTGTTAACTTTACTAACATGTTATGCTGACATGCACATCAGCTATTTCCTCATCTCTTTTGGAGTTAATCTTAACCTGTGCTTTGCCTCCTGTTCTGTCTTGACTTTGCCAGAAAAATCGAGTTGAGCAGCAACTTCACGAGCATTTGCAAGATGCAATGTCCTTCTTAAAGGATGTCTGTGAGGTACTATTTCTTTTAGATGGTGCCTTTTTTGTGTTTCAATTAATTATACTTCCTATTATCCATTTAAAATCTTCAAGCCTGTACAGACTCCAGAGTCTTTTAAAATCAAACAATGACCATTTTCGTTTTCGTACAGTATGTAAAAATAGACTTTTGTTCATGTTATTGAGAATGATTCCTTTTAAAAGAGCTCTACTGGCATGTGCTTTTGATTTTTAAAATTCTAATATGTTTGTGTATGGGGCATGTGTGTATCCACAGACAATATCATTCCCTCAGTTTTGTGAAAGAGCATATTTGGATGTGTTCACCATTTCAGATAGGTGTGCTTTATTCACTTAAAACAAAATTACACCTTAAACTTGATGGATTTGAGGACCCTTCCCTAAATTGCTTGCATTTCAAAGATCAGTATTAAAGTCCAGGTTATCTTTTTTATCACCTGTAATTATCAGACACAGCAGAATAGCTTTCATCTTTTGTAGGAAGCTAAAAGAAATAGCCTCATGGTAGATTGGTAAATAGATTTTTATGAAGCAGTGATTTGTTTCTGAAGCTGTGTTAATTATGCATAGTCAACAAATGTCCTTTCTTTGATTCTTGATTGTAGTGCAGGTAGTTGCTTTTGAAGTTACTTGATAGTACCTTTTACTTGCTGTCTTCCATATATCCCAAAGTAGGAAACAGCAGTTTAATAATTTAACAGATACCAGCAGTAACCTCCATGTCTTTTTTCAATCCCTATAGCAATCTCGAATGGAGGATCGTTTAGACAGACTGGATGATGCTATCCATGTGCTGCGGAACCATGCTGTGGGACCGTCCACCAGTTTGCCTGCTGGTCACAGTGATATACACAGTTTATTGGGACCATCCCATAATGCATCAATTGGAAGCCTCAATTCAAACTATGGTGGATCAAGCCTTGTTACAAGCAGTCGATCTGCTTCAATGGTAAAATAGTGCTCATCTCTTTTGTAATATACCCTAAAGCCTATATTCCTAAATGTTTTTCATGAAATCTTTGGAAGAGAGGGTCCTTCTTTTTTAAAAACACTTGTTGGGCAGGGTCATTGGCTGAGCATTGGCCCTTAAAGTCCTGCTATGATCATGTGCAAAGAGCTAAAGCTTTCTACAAGATCATTTTAGCTTAAACTTAGATTTTTTTTTCCAGATGTGTGGCCAGAACAGTTTTGCCTTGAAATGGTAGGAAGTCTAAGCAAAAACAGTAAAGCAAGACTGAATTTCAAGGGGTCTGGTCTAGAAAGGCTGTTTATTATAATTCAGAACCAGCCTTCAAAAGCAGAAGGAATGTGAAATTATTTGTACCAGTCCAAATTTAAGCTTTATTACCAAATAAAGAAAAAATTGGGTAGTTTTAAGAATAGCTGTAATTTAAGTGACAATGAAAGGAAACAATGTTCAATTAATTTCTGAAGAGAATAAAGTAATTCAATCCATCTTTTTAAAAACATAATAATTCTTTAGAGAGAAAAAAGTAAAACTTCTCAGCAAATCAAAAATTCTGTTGTATGTCCTACGTTATTTTTTATCCAGATTGTCTTCTAAAGGAATGAAGCTCTTTTTGAACCTGCAATTTAACTGATGCCGTGTGTTTGAGTGTTTATAGCATTGTTTTTAGGCTTTATTGCATGCTATGGAATATTCTCCTATGAAACAGATTTCTAGCTGTAAACCATGTGATCGAGGGTAAAATTCACCTATCATCAAAATAATTAGGTGCCCCAAATGCTGAAGGCTTGTGTTCTGTAAAATAGGATTGGTTCCACATTTTCACATTCACATGTCAGACAGCCATTTATATTCATTTTGGAGCAGCTGAAGTAAACATCAAACACGGCTGCCTAGTTTCCTGAGTACGGTGTTTTCAGCAGCATAGGTGACAGTAGATGCCTGCATATCTTAACAACCAGTTTTGGGATTTTTTTCAATGTCAGAAAATCTGGAAATTCGGGCTCCTTCTAAATTTTGGTTGCTTTTGGTAAGCTAATAAAATGTGAAAACATTTAAAATTATGAAAGTCATAGAAATATAGGGTGGTGTTATCACTGTTAGTAATAATAAAATAATATCAGTATAATAAGATAGCATTTGTTGCAAATATAAATGTAGAATGTCAAATAATTATTGTTTTGTTGAAATAACTGCTTATCCTTATTTAGAAGAATGACTTGAAAATCAATATATTTGAATCCCAAGTTTGTCTGAACTGGCAACATTTGAAGTTATTCCTTCACCTCTTAAAATCGTCTTTTAATTCTTCCCTGTTAATAGCTCACTGCTCCTATACAATATTTGATATATCTCTGGCTCCTCCCAATTAAACGTAGAGTTTGTATAAAATGGAACTTCTGTCTTCAGGTGGTTGTTTTTATGAGCTTTGGGTATGAGTTGGAAAGAGACTTTTCAAAATCCAGCCCTACAAAGCCATGTAGAAATCTAGTGCATTTTAGAAAGACTTGTGGAGAGAAAAACTGTTTCATTACATACTGCCCTGAAGCTTTTAATTAAAAAAGTAGCTTCCGTTACATCCTCTAGGAATATGCTGCCTACTTCAGAGCATCAGCAAAAGGGCTGCCAGAAATATTCTTTTAAAAGGAAAAAAAAAAGCAGTCTAGAAAGAAGTCTTCTGCCCGGGGGGGGTGCGTCTGGCTCAGACTGAGCAGCAGCGTCCGTGCTACGGCAGCTGAGCCCGCGCTGTTGCTCCGTGTGTCTAGCGAGGTCCTCTCTCCAGGTCATGGAGGCCGTGGAGCTGGTGAAAACCTGCCGGACGTCATCTGCTGCACCCACCCCATCCAGTCAGTAGTGGAGGTGGGGCCACACGTTTCTGACAGGCTTACCCTCAAAATATAAAAGTTACTAACTGACCAAAAAAATCTGAAACTGTCAGGTGAGTCACTGTTCATCTCCCATCCTTCTGAAATGAACAGTTTAGCTGTGAGTCCTCAGTTCTCAATTTCAGCAAAAAGATCTAAGGATAGAATGAAATGAAGCTCATAGTCAGCCAGTGACTCTCCCAGCTAAGCCTTAGGCATCCTGTTGAGGAAGGTTCTTATCCTAGCGGCTCTTACGATGCCTGAGGACATCAGCAGTGCCAGGAGCCCCCTGCTTACACGCCCAGTACCCACCTATGTGAAATCAACTCTTTTCATATGATTGGAAGGTATGTGATTTGGGGGGACATAGCATTACAGCTATTGCCAGCCATCTTTAAGAATTAATCTCCTGCTTTTCTTATTTCCTCTTTCCCCTCTGTATTCTAACTGATGACGACTAAGAAATGACACAATTTTACATTCTAGAATCACTTTTCCTTTTTGGTCCTGTTTGACTTTCTGGTAGTTTTTATACTTTTCCTCTATATTAACGTAAATTAGTATTTATTTTAAAGATTTCTAAAAATGGGGCGCCTGGGTGGCTCAGTCGTTAAGCGTCTGCCTTCGGCTCAGGTCATGATTCCAGGTCCTGGGATCGAGCCCCGCATCGGGCTCCCTGCTCCGCGGGAAGCCTGCTTCTCCCTCTCCCACTCCCCCTGCTTGTGTTCCCTCTCTCGCTGTGTCTCTCTCTCTGTCAAATAAATAAATAAAATCTTTAAAAAAAATAAAATAAAAAAATAAAGATTTCTAAAAATGGAGGTTACATGGCCAAAATTATGAAGTAACCGCAGAAATAACAGTTTACCAACAATTCTGTATCACCATATAGAATTTGTAAGGTCGGGGTGCCTGGATGGCTCGGCCATTGAGCGTCTGCCTTCAGCTCGGCTCATGATCCCAGGGTCCTGGGATCAAGCCCTTTGTCGGGCTCCCTGCTCCGCGGGAAGCCTGCTTCTCCCTCTCCCACTCCCCCTGCTTGTGTTCCCTCTCTCGCTGTCTCTCTCTCTGTCAAATAAATAAATAAAATCTTAAAAAAAATATATATATATATATATATAAAGAATTTGTAAGGTCAACTTCTCTCTAAAACATGTAATTTTCATCATTCCATTTATTTTCTGCAGAGAATAGAGTTATTCTGATAAATACCATTACAGGAATTCCACAGAACTTTCAAATAAAATTTTTGTTCTCATGGGCATTTACTGTGGGTCACCATCCAAATTGCAGGTTTTAAATATGATATTGCTTTCTCTCCTAGTATTTAGAAAAGGGAGCCAGCATACTTCTGTAAAAGGCCAGGTAGTAAATATTTTCAGCTTTGCAGGCTATATGGTCTCTGTCACAACTACTTTAACATTGTAACATGAAAGCAGCCATAGACATTATGAAAACAAATGGGTGTGGCTGTGTTCCAATAAAACTTCATTTACAAAAAAAAGAGCTCCTTAATTTGTAAAACACCAGGACCAGAGTCCATAATCTCTCATGGTTCGTCACCTTTGGCCAACAGGCCACACCTTGCCGGTTTTTGAATTGGAACATAAATTAGCTTCCCAGTGCAGGTAATGAGGGTTAGCAAGTTTTTTTCTTTTTCTTGGAGCCTTATAACTGTTTGCTTATTTTTTTAATGATTAGTTTGGGAGTTTTGTTGAAGTAGTTGGAATACTTGATTGAGGTAAGCCAGAATACACTTAGAGTAGAAGAGTTGATGTCAAGATAAAAGTGGTACAGACAGCCCAGCTCTCAGCCTGCAGTGCTATCAAGATTACTTGTGGTATAAGGCTACATAGACAGGTTTAATCAAAATAGTGTCCCTTGGTCAGGGAAGTAACTTTGCTGCTGGTAAACTTTCTTTACATTGTTTTCGGTTGTAAGAAGATTATGTCAGTAAAAGTCATCCATAGCTGATAGTATTGACTTGTGGAAGATCCATTTTCTTGTCTTATAGATGAAATCATTGGTATTTTTTAATTATTCCAGAAAAAGATTTTTATATTTCACACCAAGGAGATAAGACTACCAACTGCCAAAATCATATATTAATAGGAGCCAAAATCAAAAGATTTAATTTCGACTGTTACTTTTAACTGAACTTGACCAGCCTCAAAGTTTAGAATTATATGAGGCTTCAACCACAGAAAGCTTTTAACATTATTTTAGCTATCTAATTAATACACACAAAAATTAAATCTTTAGAAAGATTACTATGTCAGAAAAAGAAATTTAAGAAATGGATAATTCCTGCTTCTTAAAATATAATTAGTATAGACAGCCTGGCATAGCCTTAATATTTGCTCTTATTTTTGAATGGTGTTAACATTTTCATTTACTTAATTTCATATTCCCTTTTAATATTTTTGATGATTTCTCCATATTTGCTGAATGCAAATATAAAACTTAAGACTTTTTTGTTGGGTACTCTTACTAGGATATGATTGGTATACTGTTTAAATTTTAAAGCACAAAATCAGGGTTTTTAGAACTATTAAAATGTCAGCAATGGACTTCAGTTTTGCTCCCACTTATTTAGTGTAAGAATAAACTCTTGGAATAAACTGCTGGCAAGAAAAAATACTGATATTAAGTAGAAAACCGAAAAGGACTAGAATTGTTAATTTTATTTGGGCATTATGAAGAGGTCTCAACAGTATAAAGTTATTGTATGTCATATCTGTTTATGGTTGTGTAATATCTAGAATACTGAGGCCCAATGAGATAGCTCAAGCACTTTTATCTTTAACAGAAAGTACTCCTTCCTCTAACAGTGATTTCAACTTCATACTAAGTTGTATTAGAAGCTTTTTGTATTAATGGAAACTTGATGCAAATATTAAAAAGTTCATTTATGATACAAAATTTTATCCATGAGGTCTTTTGATTTCTTTGTTATAAGTACTAAGGAAATTTAATCCAACCATTTCTTTTAATTTTTTTTTTAATTGTTTGGGGTTTTGTTGTTTAAGCTGTGGTTGGAGATGTCTAGTGTTCTTGTATGACAGAATAATGTTAAATTGTAGGATTTAAAGTTTCTTATATAATGATTTAAAAATATAAATTATATCTGTTTTCTAAATCCTAAAGCAGTTAGAGAATAGTTCTAAGAGACATAAAATAAAGTTATTAAAGACTAACAGGCAAATAAAGAAATATTTATTCAAAATGAGCACTTTTGTCACATAGCACATTTGCAGTTCTTTTAACCTTACATTTAGACAGTATTTAATTGTATTAGTATAGGCTTGTATGCCATAGAAATTGTGTGTCTAGGCTTCAAATGATTTGAAGGAGTTTATTTTTAACTGTATTTTTCTTTTTCTAACCAATTTTTTCCTGAATGGGCAATTTAATTTTTTTTTCATTAAAACTACATTATAATGGTTTTTAAGAGATTTATAAATTCAGAATTATTCCACATGGCAACTTTTTTAAGTTTGAAAACCATATAGGTTATATATTTATGACAATATCATTAAAAAGGAGCCATATTCTACCAAGTTTCTAGCTTAAAACCCCTCTTTAGGTAAAACAAAATACACACAGAACATAAAGATCCTTTAATCAGTCTGTAGATTAATACTGATTAATTTAAATCATTAGTATTCAGTGAACAGTACAAATGGAACAAATTATTAGAATAGAATTCAGAATCAGAGAGGAATTCATACTGAGTACTTTTCAGTCTGCTCCTTAATTCACAAGACCTCTTATTCATCAACTAATTAGATTTAGCATTTTTCTATTGTGGGTGCTAAAGCTATTGGCCAAATTAAATGAAAACAGGTCCCTTGTTGGGTGCTCCCACAAAAGTAAGGCCATACACAGATTGTGAAGATTCAGAATGCAGGATGATGTCATTTAATGAGATGGGCCTTTTATTCTGAAATAGAGCTCTTCATAATAATTGAAATTTAGAGCATAGCAGACCTAGGGGTTTGCCTTCCTCTGCTACTCCCCCAGTAGCAGCAGCCTGTCAGCTGTATGCTAACGAGAGGAACAATTAAACATAGGGTCCTATCTGGCTGGCCCAGTCTCTGAGCTCAGACAAAGAACTGTTTATACACCTGTTGTGTCTGTGGACAGAGCCATTTGAATGGGTAGCTGCAGATTAAAAGGAGGACATGGGAGCCGGTGTGAGCAAGGGTTAAATAGAACTTTAAGAACTGTGAAAGTCAAATTCTCCAGAAAATATATGAGGGCCATTTGCACGGGGAATCGAGTTACCAAAAAAAAAAGTTCCTGCTAACTTCATTAACATGAAGAACTCCAGACTTCAAGCTTTTTGCTAGTCTGAGTCTAGTCTAAACCTTTTTTAAAGGTTTAATTTTTTTTTCTTTTTGGGAGCCAAAAAAAATACTTAAGTTTGTAGTATTCCAAAGAGATGAAAATATTTGCTGGCGTTTATATCCCAAAACAAATTGATCAGCCGTCTGATTTTCCTTCAGGTAAAGGCAAAATCCCTAAGATTTACTTCAATAATGATCTTTTGTCTGCCAGGCCTTTCATCAGAAAGGAAATGATAGAACATTTTTATTAGTTGAGATTCAGAAAATCAGAATTGTTTTTACTAATAAAAAGAAGTAAGAATTCAGAAGCTGCACCATCACTTACTGCTTGGATGGAAATTCAGTCTGTGGCTGTTCGATGGTATTGTCTTACAGAGCTATAAAATGAGTTGTACACATATAGTATAGAGTAAATATACATATGTTTAAAAGTTTAAGTTTTAAAAGGCTATTTTCTTTTAACTACTTGGTATGATACCTCAAAATACTAGGTAAGAACAAAATTTAGCACATATTAGCAAAGATCACAGGAACTTTTAAGTTCACATTATAAACACAAGCACAGAAATCTTAGCTTTTACTTTGTCCTGCAATGATTTCTTCAGCCAGTCAAAACTGTTCTGGTGGTTTTTATCTTTAGAATAGGCTTAGGCTCCTAAAGCCCCAAAGGTTTTGCAGCTATATGTTATATTTATACTATATTTATTTTTATAAATGGGATTTTTGAACTGACCTCCTTAGATCATTAAGTAGTTCATAGCAAGCAAAGAAAGCAACTAATCCTCAGCAATGACTAATCCTCAAATAAATTTAAAAGTAGATAGGGAATACATTAAGTGGGTTTTTTAAAACTACATTAAAGGGGCGCCTGGATGGATCAGTCATTTAAGTGTCTGACTCTTGATTTTGGCTCAGGTCATGATCTCACGGTCGTCAGAGATGGAGCCCCACCTTGGCTCTGCACGGGGCATGGAGCCTGTTTAAGATTCTCTCTCTCTCTCCCTCTGTTCCCCTCTCCTGAGCCACCCCCCACCTCAGAAAAATTTAAAAAGAAAAACTACATTAAAGATAAGGGTGGAGAACAGACATTTCTTAAAAAGTATAGTGAAAGACCTGATGTGTTCTAATCAAGTCCAGTACCAAATGGCCTGTTGCCCGAAACTTTGCTTTGGTGCCTTTTGTTTAGCTCACAAGAAACCAAAGGATAAACTTGCATAGGGGTATTTATACCTCTTAGGGTAAAATCCATACAAAGTCATGAAAGATAAAAGCTATATTAATTACTCAAGAGGGATTTAAAGCAAAAGAGTTTGCTGGGATTGAAGGATTTGTTGAAAAACAGTGATTCTTATATATAACTCCAAGCAATAAACCTCTTTAATTAAAGGCTTAATCTTGTAGCTGATACATATGCTACTGTTCTAATAAAAAGCTTCATTTGTAACCAGTTTTTCCAAAAATATTGCTATAGCTAAAATACTTGGTGGTATTTGCATGCCTTACCTTCTAATTTTAGGCTAGTTGTGATTTATGTAAGTTTGATTAAAACAGAATAAAAATATATGTCATTTTTGTTGCCTGGCAATGCAGAACTTTTGTTTTAAGTTAATTTCATTTTGTATTGCTTTTGCTCCTCTTTTAAAATTTTTGAGGGAGGCAGAGGAAGAAGAAAAACCAACACACTATATATGTGTATGAGGAAAGGGTATACCAAAGTATAGATAAATATTATTATTACTTGGAGTGTAGCAATATTTTGTTAAATGCAAATTCATACATATGGAATATGTATATGGAATAGATTTTCAGATTGATTGATGTAGGATTATTAATAGATGCTATAATGTGTAGTGCTTTATGGCTTATAGAGTGCTTTATCTCTGTTAGCTCATTTGCTTCACACAACCTTCTGTGGGATATAAAATTTGAAAGTTGGAATTTTATTTTTTATATTTTGATTCAAAAGCAGTGGTACCATCAAGTCTTTTGAAATCCAAAAATCAGAAAAGTAACATCCCAAAAAAGTTGTTAAATTCAGATAAGTGATTTATGTCATTTTCTCTATTAAACCCATTAAAAGAATTTAAACAGTTATTGCCCCTGAACTGTCTTGACTTTTCTTTTCTTTTCTTTTCTTTTTTTTTTTTTAAACTTTAGGTTGGAACTCATCGAGAAGACTCTGTCAGTCTCAATGGCAATCATTCAGTCCTGTCTAGTACGGTCACTGCTTCAAGCACAGACTTGAACCACAAAACACAAGAAAATTATAGAGGTAACTGTATTGTTGGTTTTCAGCAGTAATGCATACAGAGATATCATTTGGAACACTGTCATCTTTCTTACAAGCAGATTGACATCTGTGAATCGAAAGTCATCTTAGGTGGGGCAATTCCAAACAGCAGTGCTACTGAATATAGAGGGTAGATATTTAGAATTCTAATTGCCCCATTTTGCTGGGCCAATTGTAGATACTTATTGATGGATAGAACCACATGCAAGGGGCGCCTGGGTGGCTCAGTCGTTAAGCATCTGCCTTCGGCTCAGGTCATGATCCCAGGGTCCTGGGATCGAGCCCCGCATTGGGCTCCCTGCTCAGCAGGAAGCCTGCCTCTCCCTCTCCCACTCCCCCGCTTGTGTTCCCTCTCTCACTGTGTCTCTCTCTGTCAAATAAATAAATAAAATCTTTAAAAAAAAAAAAAAAAAAAGAACCACATGCAAACTGTTCAGTATTTACTGGTCATCTTACCTGCTCCTGCTTCCGTCGTGTCTCTTTCCTAATCACTTCCCCTCGTGACTGAGCCCTCATGGTCCCTAGAGGCAGTGGGGAATTTTTCTGAGTATGTTGAGAGCTCCAAATGATAGTAGCTTTTATTTAGAAGATTTTAATTTAATTGGAGAGACAATTCTGATAAAAACAAACTGACAAATGTTATAATAGAGCTTATAAGTACAAGTATATAACCAATGTTAAGACCACCAAAGTAAAGTTTTCCCAGTTATATTTAACCATGCAACCCATTTTATTGTGTTTATCTGGGAAAATGTTAAAGCTTATTTTCTTTACCTTAGCAGCACCTTAGAAGTCAGTTTCTAAACTGCATCAAGTTTCTCATACTTATTCAGTTGTTAAATAGTGCCTTAAAGTAAGCATTAGAGTGACCATCAAGGTCAGACTTCTTTTATTTATTTTTTTTAAGATTTATTTATTTATTTGAGGGGGGTTGTCGAGGGAGGCAGGGAGAGAGAGAATCTCAAGCACACTCCCCGCTGAGCAGGGAGTCCAACGCTTAACCCACTGAGCCACCCAGGTGCCCTAGACTTCTTCTTTTAAATATAGTTGCTTTAAAAACCATTTTCTCCAAGGTTTGTGGATCTTTTCTTTCCAGCTCTAAATAGTATATTATCCTACATCTTCAGATTTCCACCATAATCCTGTAACAAATAAAAACATTCACCATCTAGAAGGCTTTTTACTGTCTTAGTTCTAGTTCTGGACATTTATGTTTCTTTGCCTCTTTGTTAGGTGGCTTGCAAAGTCAGTCTGGAACTGTTGTTCCAGCAGAAATCAAGACTGAAAACAAAGAAAAAGATGAAAACCTTCATGAACCTCCTTCATCAGATGACATGAAATCAGATGATGAATCCTCCCAAAAAGATATCAAGGTTTCATCTAGAGGCAGAACAAGGTATTTGTTAGCATTCAGGTATTACATTTCACTCACTTGCCATGGGTGGAAAATACTTGGAAAATTGAAAGGTATCATGCATTTATAAGTGTCAGCTATGTTCTAGTACTGTGTTGGGACTTCATGTGTTACCTCATTTAGTGCTCATAGCAACCGTAAAAAGGGAGGCATATGATGCTGACTCCAAAATTATGTATTCCATTATACCACAATATTTTAGGGGCTACATATAAAGAAGAATTATATCTCTCCCTTCAGTTAGAGCACAAAATAAAACAAGTTAAATTGTGCATTTGGAGACATTTAGATACATTCTACCAATAAATATTTGAATATATTTTTTAATACTATGTTTATGGTAAAACTCTATTGTATGACTTAAACCAGAGGTTAGCAAACTGTGGCCTATGGGCCACATATGGCCCATGGCCTATTTTTATAAATAAAGTTTTATTGGAACACTTCCATATCTCATTCATTTGCATATGGTCTATGGCTGCTTTCCCAATGCCAAGGCAGATTTGGGTAGTTACAGCAGAGACCAGATGGCCCACAAAGCTGATAATATTTATTATCGGGCCCTTTACAGAGGAAGTTTGCCAACTCCTGATTTAAACAAAAATTTGAGAGGTATGGAAAAGGAAATACTCCAGGTGGACTGATGTTGTTGGGGAAGGTTTTCTAGAAATCAGACTTGACCTTGCTTTTCAATATGGATATTGACACACAGTACATTAGTTTCAAATGATTTCCAGATTCTTCCCTCAGACTTTTCTTCTAGTTCTATATTAAATTTAGATGGTTTGGTATATTTTTGGCATATCCTGTTTTTTGGCATCAATAATATGTATATATCACATATAGATATTTAAAACATTGTTCTTTATATTAAATTAGGGTACAAAGGAGACCACGATGAGTATGGTAGATATAACTAAAAAAATTAAATTGAAAATTCATTTAAAAATTAAATCTTAAGGTTCTAATACTGTCAGAGTGAGAGAGAGCATGAGCTGAGGGCGGGGGAGGGAGAAAGGGAGGGAAAAGCAGACTCCCGACTGAGCAGGGAGCCTAGGACCCTGGGATCATGACCTGAGCTGAAGACAGATGCTTAACTGACTGAGCCACCCAGGTGCCCCTTAATACTGTCATTCTAATATGCCTTGTACTCAGTTGTGCAGGGGCATGAAGAAGTAAAAACTGGGTCACGGAATCCAGAGACTACTCCTTTGAGGCATGTTTTAATAGTTTAATTATTCAAATAGAATTTTAAGATAAATAATTTGCATCTTTCCTTCTTACTCATTTTTTCATCTTAAAGGTCAAAGTTCAGCAAACTTTCCACGTATAGGGTAGACAGTAGCTATTTTATGTTTTGTGGGCCATTGGGTCTCTATCGCAACTACTCAACTCTGCCATTATAATAAAAGCAGCCAAAGACAGTACATAAACAAGTGAGCATGGCTCTTTGAATAAAATTTTATGTACAAAAACAGGGAGCCAGCTCATGGGCCATAGTTTACTGAACCCTATTATAGGTTATCAGAAATTGAGAAGACAGTAAGTATAATAGTTTACTGATAACAGCAATGCTTAGTAATTAATGATAGTTAATAGGTTAATAACATGGTCTTTGGATAAATAAAGTTAACCTGGGATTGAATTATGGCTCCATCACATACTTGCCAAGTGACCCTGGACAAGTTATTGAAACTCTCTGAACTTTAGGTTTGTTTTTTGTTTTTTTTTTTTCTCTAAAAAGACTTTCTATTATAGGATTCTTATGGAAATAAACTGAAAATGATGCATATAAAGCCCTTTGCACACTCTTTTGCATGCAGTAAATACCCCGTAAGGTACTATAGTTACTGTTATGATGATGGTAATTTTAGGTATGTGGTGTAGCCTTACTTCCATGGAACACTTACCTGGGTCCTTGTCATTACACTGCCACTAATTAGCTGTGTGATCCTAGGATAGTCACTGACTTCTCTGGATCTGGCAGTAGTTCTCAGCCCTAATGCACAAAATCCTGAAACATTTTAGAAATACAGGTTGTCTTGGCCCCAACCCAAGCTCACTAAATCAGCATCTCCGGTAGTGGGACCTTTGAAACCTGTATTTTTCAACTGTCCCTGAAGATTCTGATGGGTGGCCACATTTGGAAACCTTTGGGCTAGATGATCTGTAAAGTTTCCTTTGAAGTAGAAGAGCTAGTGATTCTATTATAAAAGAATATTTTTATGTAATTCTTGACAATTAGCTAGTAAAAATCTATTGTGTACTTAATCTTTATTACAGTACTCAAGTTTATTGGAGCAGAGAAAACATCTATTTGTACATATTATTTCAGGGTTCTGAGAGACTCTGCTCAGTCATTTATTTCTGAAATATAAATAGAATTTTCTAAAAGTTATTCCAAATCATCTCCCTCAAATGTTTTTTTTTTCTGATTACTTAATCTGTTTTCATTACAGAAATTTAGAAAATATGGAAAAGAACACAAAAATCAAAAGAAACTGAACTATCAAGAATTAACTACTGTTTACTTTTTAAGGAATAGATATCCCATAAATATAGTTTAAATTGGAATTAAACTAGATATAAGTTTTATAATATCAACTTTTTTCATATAACAGTGTATTTTTAATATTTTCATCTGTCCCTAAATTTTCTCAAATGTTTTTTCCTTTGTTTTTAGCCAGCTTTATTGAGGTTTAATTCACATGGAATAAAATACACTAATTTTAAGTGTACAGTTTTTGTCCTTGGACAAATGTATATGGTTTTATAACCACCACAATATTAATAATATAGAATGTTTCTACCACCCCAAAAAGTTTCCTTATGCCCCTTGGTAATCAGTACCCTTCTTCCATCCCCTGGCAGCCATTCATCTGCTTTTCCATTACTAGAGCTTTGTCTTTTCTAGAGGTTCATGTAAATCATATAGTATGTAGTCTTGTGTCTGACATCTTTTACTTATTAGTATAATCTGCAGCTTAATTTTTAGAGACTACATAGTAGACAATTGTCTGGATGTACTGTGATTTATTTAACCTGTGTCCTATTATTGGACTCCCAATTAGTTGCTAAAGTAAATAATTCTGTGATCTTTTTTATGTAAATTCCTATGTACATCTCCAATTATATCCTTAGGATGAATTTCTAAAGTTGAAATTGCTGATCAAGACATAGTGAACATTTTAAGGCTTTGGGTTCATTTTGCCAATTTGTCCTTCAAAAAAATTGTTCCAGTTGATTCATGGTTTTTTTTAAGATTTTATTTATTAGAGACTGCAAGCATGCACACAAGAGAGAGAGAACGAGAGAGAGCAGAGGGAGAGGGAGAAGCAGACTCCCCACTGAGCAGGAAGCCCAAGACCATGACCTGAGCCAAGGGCAGACGCCCAACAGACTGAGCCACCCAGGCACCCCATGACTCATGTTTTAGAATCATCACCACTGATGATATTTCTCTCTGAAACAAAAAGCAGTCATTTTCTGAGATATTTCTCTCATTCTGTGTCTTAAGCTTTTCTTCCTCCTTCTTACCAAGTGAGGAAAAAAAAAAACAACATTTGCGGGAGATGATTTGTAACGTGTTTAGAAGCACAGGTTAGGCAAATTATAATACATTAGTGTACTAGGACAGTGCTTCTCAAACCTTAATGTACATATGAACCAGCCAGGGATCTTGTTAAAATGTAGCTTCCAATTCAATAGGCTTGCAGTAGAACTTGAGTCTGTGTTTTTAACAAACTCCCAGTAATGCTGATGCTGCTGATCACATTCTGAGTAGGAACGCACTAGAATATTATGTAGTCATTCAAATTATGTTTACAAAGAGTTACACTATTATGGAGAAGTGTTTATGCTGAATGTGCAATGGAAAATGCATTTAAAAATGTATGTGGTCGGGTGCCTGGGTGACTCGGTTGAGCGTCTGAATCTTAATTTCAACTCAGGTCGTGATCTCAGGGTTGTGAGATCAAGCCCTGCATCATCAGGCTCCACGTTCAGTGTGGAGTATGTTTGGGATTCTCTCTCTGCCCCTCTCTCCACTTATACATGTGTTTGTTCTCCAAATAAATAAATAAATAAATAAATAAACATTTTTTGAAAAATGTATGTGATATAATCTCAACTACATATATATATATGTACATTAAAGAAAGACTGGAAAGATATATATAATCATGTTAAGTGTAACTATTACTACTAATTGGTAAAATTTATAGGTAATTTTCATTTCCACCTTTATAATTTTATACAATGAGCAGGTAAGTCCTAAGTCCCTGATTTTATAGGGACTTAATAGACATTGTCGTTACTTTGTTTTCTAGCAGTACTAATGAAGATGAGGATTTGAACCCAGAACAGAAGATAGAAAGGGAGAAAGAAAGGCGGATGGCTAACAATGCTAGAGAACGTTTACGTGTGCGGGATATTAACGAGGCATTCAAAGAGCTTGGTCGAATGTGTCAGCTCCATTTAAAGAGTGAAAAACCCCAAACAAAACTCCTTATTCTTCATCAGGCCGTGGCAGTCATCCTTAGTCTAGAACAGCAAGTCAGAGGTAAGTAGGTTCAGCAAAGATACATAACTATTCTGGCTTAGGTGGGCAGTCATTTCTTTTTCCACTTGCTCTTCTGCTTGGGAAGTTGTTTGTTAAGTTCAACTAGTACTTCTACCACTGTATCATCTGGATCAAGTTTTCTCTGTAGTTCTCTCACCTCTGTCTCATAATATTCGTCAGTATCTGTAGGCTTGATCCTTCCCACAAACCAGTAGAGCACAGTCCTTTGAAATGTTGCAGAGAATAGCCAGCCTCTTCTTGCTGCTCAGCATTAGTGCTTTATGCCCCTTTGTTCTTGTTCTTGTTAAGTCTGGTCGCCCACACTGTTGAATTAACCTGCCCAGACCTGTTTTCCTCCCTGCTCCTTCCTGTCTTCCCCATTCTCTGTATGGAATTTCTTGCCTGCTTTACCCTGGGCCATCTATTAAAATGGCCTTGCTGATTAATAGGATGCCTGATCCTGGCCCCTCCTGGCTTTACTTCATATGGATGTTCTTTATACCCAGGTCAGTATGGTCTCAGGGCTTATTGGTTGATCCCTGATCAGGAATGCCATGAACTTCTTGGCCTAATATGCACTGACATGCTTGTGTGTTTCTTAGGGCAAAAGTATGGTTTATTACAGGCTTATCCACTGCTGACTCAGACAAGTGCCCCAGCTGTTTTATCTTTCAAGAAGTTTGATGGAATATTGAAGAAGCTTTGAAACTACATTTTTTGAACAAGTATTTATTGCACACCTCCTGTCTCAATCACCTATATGCTAGACCTTATCTTACCAATCAATACAAGCTTCCTGCCATTGAAAGTTTTTACCATTCAGCTTGATTTTTTTCATATACCTCATTGTCTTCTTATCCAAAGTTACGAATGTTTTATCCTAAGTCTTTTGGCAAAGAATTATAGATGTGCCCTTGGATTCCAAACCCTACCTCTACCTTCTCTTCATTAAGAACAACTCTTTCTTATTTAGTGGATGTTTATATGGGATTTTATTTAAAGATAAAGTTGGAAAAGAAAAAAGAATACGAGTGAGACAGATACTTAACAACTATAACCATGGACCCTCAGCATTGGTCACAGAAAGAACACTCTATCTAAGGAAACCAGAGTTTAGAGAACTTGAATACATTTGCAGAAAAACTTAACCATAGTAATGAACTGATCCATCCACTTCCCTCCAGTATATTTAAATAAGAATGATGAGTAGATTACTTCATGCATAACCAATCTACCATTAAAACCAGATACTTGCTCCTATTAAGGCCCTTGGAATATCTGTAAAGGGTAAATGTTAATGAAACCTGATTTTCAAGAATGTATAGACTCCCTTGGGATGCTCATACAGACAGTCTGATTGTTGCAGCTCATCTGTGGTAGGATCAGTGATTCCTTGAACCTTCAGTATCTGCTGTCACTTTATCAAAGTTTTTTTTTTTTTTTTTTTCAATGTGTCTGACACCTTTTATCTCACTCTGAAGGCAGTGAGGCACCTGTGCTTATTGGTCCCAGTACATTCATCCTTCTGCTCTGCATACCCAAGATATTTTCTACCCTGACTCTCCCCAGCCATTTGTTGTCAAGACTCTTGTCACTACCTGGACTGTCTGGACAGCAGTGGTGCCAGAACTTATTCCTGTACAGCTTTCCTTCCCACTGTTTATTAAAGCTAGAATACGAGTCATTTGTTTTTAAAAACATTTTGTTTAAGATCAGAGGTACCTACTCTCAGATCTAAGTCATCAAAATGAGAAATACCTCTGTGTTTGAAAAAAGTTGTAAACTCCACCATGCCTGGGTGGATTTTATTCATTCACTTGCAAGATTTTACTTTGTAGTGGTTCCATGTAAGTAGCTAGGACAGAAAAGCTGAGTCTGAGAGAAGATGTAACAGCTAAGCTCATCCAACTGCCTGATAACTTTCTGGTCGCTGTTAATGGGTACTGACTTTTTTGTGCAGTTCTGGAAAGCTCTATATAAGGAGCCATTGATTAGAGTTTGAACAGAATTTAAAATACACTGACTGTAACTTCAGTTAGGGGCTGCTTTCATATTCATAAAAGCCTACCTTTCTCCCATCCTCAGACTCTGGGCTTCAAAGCCCAGAGCTTTTATTTTATGTCTTTAATGTAAAAGCCTTGGGATTCATTCAAGATCCTTCTTGAAAGGCACTCTGATGGCTGTCTGTCAAAGAGGATTTAGAACCCTTCATGCAGCCCACATACCTCTGCCTTGCTATGGCAGCAGCTTTAGAGTTTAGTATGACCACTGTCTTCTCTGGGCATTACCTCCAGCAGTTTTGAGTTATTTGAGTAACCTGTTTACATCTGAGAGCCTTTTCATCCCTACAAGGGTTCTACCCAGCAGTCCCTGGGCTCAGCAGTTTCTATAAAGAGGTACATTTTGTTTACATGACTACTTTGGGCATTCTCTGCACTCTTTTTCCTCACCTTCTGGTTTGGGATAGTGCTTCAAGACTGTATCTGGCTATCCACAGCCTGTCATCCCTGGACAAGTGGCTTTTTCAGGAGGGCAACCAGCAGTGTATTCTGGAGAAGAGCAAGAGGAGTGGCTTCCCTTCTGAGCCTCAGATTTTGCCAGAGCACTTTTTGTGCCTTGGTGCTTCACATACCAAATTCTACTTGATCCCTGCCATTGCCAATTTAAATCTTTCCATTATGACAACTATAATGTCAACATTACAATTTTACTAATCCTCAATAGATTTTACATATTACTTTGAAGTTTCTACTCTCACCTTTACTAACGATTAGATTAGTGGTCAGACATTTCCTCCTCAAAGTTTCACATGTCCGCTCAATCAGCTTACTTCCCTTCCAGTAATAATTTAGGGACAATAGAACTATTAGGATTTTAGTTTCCTGGTCTCTTAGTAAGTTTGAAGATAAATGAGCTAAGACAGTGGTTCCCAAATCTGGCTGGTCCTAGAATCACCTGAGACTTTTCCTTTTCCCAAATTTCCAGACCCTACCCTTAGGAGATTTTAATTTAGTTGCAGTGATACGGTAATACATAGTAGTCTTAGCATAGTCATTGATAATACTCCTTACTAAATCTTCACTGAAATGAATAAAAATAGTATTAATCCACAAGGACAGATGGGAGAAAAGATTGTAATATCCAAATCAGAGAGCAAAATATGTCTGTAAGATGGAAAGTAGAGTAATGGTAATTGACTTATTTAGATAGAAGAAATTAAGTGGGGCAGGGAGGAATACCAACAGGAAGCAGATCATTTTGTCTCACAAAACTCCTAGCCCCCAAAAGGCCCTATTCTTTGGAGGTGCTAATATTGGAGAAGGCATTACCTGAAAACAGGAAGATTAACCAAAGGTCTGTCTGCTATGAAAAAATTGGATCCCTCGTCAAAATATCATCAGACTTCTAGACAAATAATGCTGGATTCCAGGAGCTAGTAGGGCAGTGCCTTCAAAATTCTGAGGAAAAAATCATTTTTAACCTAGAATTCTGTATCTACCCAAACCATTAATCAGAGGGTGAAGATAGAATAAAGACATTTTGGATATGCAAAGACTTTAAAATTTTACCTCCTATGTACATGTTCTCAGAAAGCTTCTGGAACGTATGCTTTAGCCAAATAAGGACATACTCAATAAAGACAAAGGCATATGATCCAAGAAACAAAGAATCTAACACAAGAGAGCATCAAAAGGAAATCTCATGACAAGATCTAGTAGGCCTAGAAAATCAATGTGCCTACACATTGAAGATAGAAGATGGTGGGGCACCTGGGTGACTCAGTTGGTTAAGCTTATGACTTCAGCTCAGGTTGTGATCTCAGGGTCCTGGGATCAAGCTCTCCGCTGAGTGCGGAGTCTGCTTCTCCCTCTGCCCTTCCCCCTGCTTGTGCTCTCTCTGTCTCTCTCTAAAATAAATAAAATCTTTTTAAAAAAATAGAAGTTGGTTAGCTGCAGAAGAAAGAAAGGGATTTTTCCCAATTTTCTTTCCAGGGTAAGAAAATGGAATTAATAGATAAAATGATGCTATGTTGGAGATTTGGGGGCAGGGGGGGAATGTTGATAGGCATTTGTTAGATCTATTGAAGCATGGGTCAGGGGGACAAAATTAGCATTACTAGCAAATGAAAAGCAAGGCAACTATTAACTTCAGGAAAAACAAATAGTCATACAAGCAAGGAAACAATGTAAAATTCTTGACTTGCAAGTATGTCCCCATAGTTATTATAACAAATATTTATCTAGTCGTAATAATGTAAGAAGTGACTATGCAGTTAGCCAAAATTTGAGCTTTATTTTTTTTTTAAAGATTTTATTTATTTGACAGAGACACAGCAAGAGAAGGAACACAAGCAGGGGGAGTGGGAGAGGGAGAAGCAGGCTTCCCGCTGAGCAGGGAGCCCGATGTGGGGCTCGATCCCAGGACCCCAGGATCATGACCTTAGCTGAAGGCAGACGCTTAACAACTGAACCACCCAGGCACCCCAAAATTTGAGCTTTCGATACATTGAGAAGATGGTATTTTAAGAGAGCCAAGTCCTCAATTACATACCCAAAGTCAGTAATAGAATTACTGTAATTGAAGTGTAGGAAAGACAATCACTTTTCATGTCCTGCAGGTAATGTCTGCTCACCTGTACATCAGGCCTTCTGGCTACTTAATACATTTGCCATGGGCTGCTCACACACACCAGAAGGTATTAAAAGACAACACTAGCATCTGCCTTTTTTGGATCAAAGCTCACTTCACATTTTCTAGAGCTTATTCTCTTGGTTCTTATAGCCCTGAGTGTTCTTTGACTGTAGAACTCTTGCACGATGTTGCCTAACTTGAGTTTTTGGCTCTGGTCCTTTCTAGCTATTCTGATCATGCCTGTTAAATCCTTGTGTGACACAGGGTCATAGTTAGCTAAGGGCAGTGTTTTTTATGAGATAAATGTGAACCTGTTTCAATTGGAAAACTTTCAAATCTCACTTTCTCCTCTTTGGATTTAACATGTTAATTTATGCTCTCTTTTCAGTCTCTCCGGTCATTATATGAGACTGCTCCCTGCACAGCAAAGGGACATGACACCTAATAAAAGAACTCTAATTATTAGTTAGAAGTGCACATTTACTTGTTAAGAAAATAATTCCTGATATTTTTACATAATGATGAACATGGCTTTTTATTTTACTACTTATCCTAATAATAAGTGTGTACCTTTCTTTCTTCATTGATCTTCCTCATAGTTGAAGAGCCTTTATGTCTTTTCCTAAATGCAGGGGCTGAGAAAATAAGAACTCTAAAATGAAATTTTATCATTGTGCATGAGTAATAGTCAATAGAATCAGCTGAGTTAACCATAATAAAGTCTTTTGTCTACTTTTTTTAAACTCAAAAGTGACTATAAATATGTGTTGTAAATGCATGTTCAAATACATTTTACTTGGCTTAGAGGAAATACATAAAAAAGAAGAGTCCTGCTGTGTTGCATTCAGCTGGCCATTTCAAGAAAATCTAACAAAATTCACAACTTCTACAAAATATGGTTTTCATTATAGACTTTTTTCCAGTTTTTTTCTGTAAAGATTTTATGTACACCCAGCATGGGACTTAAACTTATGACACCAAGATCAGGAGTCATATGCTCCACCACTTGAACCAGCCAGGTGCCCCAAGATTTTATTTTATTTTACTTTTAAAGATTTTATTTATTTATTTGATA
This sequence comes from Phoca vitulina, assembly GCF_004348235.1. Taxonomy (NCBI): domain Eukaryota; kingdom Metazoa; phylum Chordata; class Mammalia; order Carnivora; family Phocidae; genus Phoca; species Phoca vitulina. The sequence continues at coordinate 23,969,864 of NW_022589723.1, forward strand.
GACAGACAGCAAGAGAGGGAACACAAGCAGGGGGAGTGGGAGAGGGAGAAGCAGGCTTCCCGCCGAGCAGGGAGCCCAATGCGGGGCTCGATCCCAGGACCATGACCTGAGTCGAAGGCAGACGCCTAATGACTGAGCCACCCAGGCGCTCCCCCAAGATTTTATTTTTAAGCAATCTCCACACCCAGTGTGTGGCTTGAACCCACCACCCCGAGATCAAGAGTCCCATGCTCTACTGACTGAGCCAGCCAGGCACCCCTTCATTACAGACTAATTTTAAGTGATCCTTTTATATTACATTCATTAGGACATTTTTAATCAGTTCATAAAAATACATATAACAACTTTTCACTTTTATGATATTACCAGAAACAAAAAACGAACCAGAAGCTGTCATGGGTTAGATATCTTGTGCTTAAAACTCATTTAAGGGGGCACCTGGGTAGCTCAGATGGTTAGGCGTCTGCCTTCGGCTCAGGTCATGATCTCCAGGTCCTGGGATTGAGCCGCAAGTCGGGGTCTGCTTCTGCCTCTACCCCTGCTCATGCTCTCTCTCTCTGTATCTTTCTGTCTCAGATGAATAAATAAAAGCTTTAAAAATAAATACATACATACATACTCATTTAAGGAAAAGATATCATGAAAAATAATTCCCAAATGGATTTTGATCCAGTGGGTCTCCAGTCCAATGGCTTTTCTTTCCCTTTATTTCACATAGAAAGACCCCCTACTCTTGAAAATGCCCACTTCAAAAATTCCATCTAGTTGTCTCTATCTTATATACAAAGCAGTAGAGAAGGTTTTTATCACCCTTTTAATCACACCTCTAGCAGTAGAAAGAACCATTCAATCATCTCGTTCTACATATAAAAGTAGAAAAGCAAGGTAATATGCCAGCTACCTCTCTCCCTTGAGGAGTTGGCACATTTTTTATAGAGGAATGGCTGTGGGTATCTATTTTATCATTTTCTAAGCTGATAAAATTCTATAAAGCACAGATGTCTCTCTCCAGGTACATAAGAGAATGTCAGCATTCATATCAATCCAATGTACTGTATCTTAGGACACTGAGGAGATTTGGTAGACTAACAACAACACTTGCCAAAATGTTTGAGTAAAGCAGTAAAAGAACTGCCTTTACCTTTAGATGTTGATGTAGATCAAATCAAACCCTAGAAGACTACATCAGAAGCAGAATAAGAAGAAAACACCAAATACTCACTAAAAAACATAAGCTTAGAGGCTTATTTAATCTGAGGGTTTATGTAAGCACATCATTGTTGCCTCTGTGTAATGTTATTCAGTGTGGGAATGAAATTGCAGAGAGTGGTAATCCCCATAGAAAGAAAACATAAGAACAATTTGTTCAGTTTAAGATCTAAGAGTCCCTAATTCCTAATTTATGACTATAACGATAAAAATTATTTTTCCCTGTTTCAGAGAGGAACCTTAACCCCAAAGCAGCCTGCCTTAAGAGAAGGGAAGAAGAAAAAGTTTCTGCCGTATCGGCAGAGCCGCCAACCACACTGCCAGGAACCCATCCTGGGCTTAGTGAAACTACCAACCCTATGGGTCATATGTAAACATCAGCCAGGTAAGTATGGGAATGAAAAGGAAGTGCAAGGAAATTACCTGATTCATCTTAAACTAAGCTAGAACTTTTGAATAGAATTCTCTGGTGGCAGTGGTCATGCTAAAGGTTACAGGTAATTTGAAATCCCAACAGTTTACCTTTCTGTTGTATAACCATACTTAGCCAATGTCCTTTAAAATCAAATTACTATTCAAAGTGTGATAGTATCTTATAATTTACAAAGAATTTTGGGTTCTCCTGCTCTGGATCATCATGTATATGCCCTCACATGAATACTACTCTGATCCAAAAAGAAAATAGTGCAATGACTAATCTGTCAAATAACTTTGCTACCACTCATAGTTCTCATTCTCAACCAGTTTTCTCTTAACCATCTACCTCTTCTTGTCATGAAATCTTTATTCACAAAAGAGTTACTGCTTGCTTCCATTTGGATCAACAATGCATTTTCTCTCATAAGCATGTAAGCATATCAGTTACACGTAACTTCTGGAATCTACTAATGAATGTAAAGGTATTACATCTGATAGAACCACAGTGCCCTTCTCTCTGGAATTTTACATGTTGAAAAACTTTTTATCTTTCCCTTAATGGATTAAACACAGTTCACTTCCTTACGATTTTTTGTTTAACAGTGTGACAAGGGTAATATGAGGTTGTTGCCCAAGCAGTTAATGTGAATCATCTTTTTTCTTAAAGATACACATTTACATGATCTATAACAACCTAAATTGTAGTTATTATTTAGGTGGCAGAAGTTAATATAGAATGTAATTAAATATTTTAACTAGCAGCATGGATTAGGAATACATCTGGGAACTTCATTTTTATAATCTGCCTGCAGCAGTGTGTAGTTCTTTTCCCAATTTCATCAGCATGTTAAAAGCAGTAAATAAAAGTGAATGAATGGGAGGTGTGGAGCACAAAAAAAATATCAAGTGCAATTTCATTTGGTCAGCTTTATAGCTATCTCATTCTGAGCTGAAAATCTGGAATTTGGCATTTTGTAAACTACAAACATAACTCCCCTTTTCCTGAAGAATTTGGTTCCTACCACCTCTGTATATATCATTCCTAAGATCAAACTAGACCAAAACTGAAGAGTTAGTTTGGGGACAAAAGGAAGAAGGGTTAATGTGATTAAGTGTCCGTTATACTTGTAACACTAGCACACTGGAGAAAACTAACCCACCTCCCCCACAAAACAATGCCCAGCAACCTAACAGATTATGCAAGTCAAAGAGACTTCAGGCAAGAGTTAGTTAACTTACAGTTCCTTTAAAACTCATGCCACTGTTTCATATTTTGTGGAAAATATAGAATATCATGAAAAGATAGATATTTTTGTTCAAAAATAGACTTTAACGTTTTAAAATGAAAACATGCCATTGTTTTTCAATGTTTCTAAATTGGCAACTCATTTTAAAGAAGAGTGATGAGGTAACTTGTTATGCTCAGGTCCCAGGTAGCCACCGGGCTATGAAAAGAGCGCTTGACGGGCTATGAAAAGAGCACTTGACGTTGAGTTGTCACATTTATCACAGAGCCTCTGTCTTTCTTTAGTTGTACCCATTTCCTCTTACTCTCTTCCTGGTCTCTCTCCCTACCTCACATCTCTCTCCCTCCCCTGTTTACTTCCTGTTCTTTTACTGCTTCTATATCTAATACTGCTTTTATGTCTCTACCCTTATCTCAAGAATGAGGAAATTCCACCGCTTAAGTTAAAATTAAACCTGGGCATTCTCACCTATCAAAAAGAGATGAAGAATCCTTTAAAAAAAAAAAAGTTTCAGGGTTATAAGAAATGTAGCAAATTTACTTGGTTCTATAAAATTTTATAGGTTAAGTGTTTATTATCTTAACATATGTTTTAACGGTTGCTAATTTCAAAAAGGTGGTTGTCTGGTTTCACCTTATAACCTTCGGTTCTTTATAGAACCTAATAACAGATTAAAAACCAGCAAAAGACTGGGCAGCAGGAAAATGACTGCTAGAACCAAAATGGCTGATAAAGGATCACAGAATGACTGACTATAAAAGCACAGAATTTGCCACCACATGATATAAGGCCAGGTAGCTTTGAATATCTGTTATACATTTCTAAGAGCATAACTCTATTATAAAACAATACTGTGGTTATTGTTTAATAAAGAAGTGAAAGGTATGATTCTTTGAAAAATTACTTTCATCAAAAGTGGCTAAAATGGAAAATTTCAGTGTTTACTACTATGTAAATTGAGACTGTTAAGTGTATAAAATTTGTACTAATACCAGTAAAGTTTAATCATTCATTCCTTCATTGAACAAACATTTATTGAGGACCTTCTGTGAACCAGGAGCAGGAACCATTGTGAAAACAAATACCAGGGGTGCCTGGGTGGCTCATTCATTAAGCATCTGCCTTGGGATCAGGCCATGGTCCCAGGGTCCTGGGATCGAGCCCCGCATCGGGCTCCTTGCTCCGCGGGAAGCCTGCTTCTCCCTCTCCCACTCCCCCTGCTTGTGTTCCCTCTCTCGCTGTCTCTCTCTGTCAGATAAATAAATAAAATCGTAAAAAAAAAAAAAGAAAAGAAAACAAATACCAAATGGTCCTGCCTTCAGAAACTTTCAGTTTAGAGAAGGTGTAAACTATTAAGACAATATGGTAGACTAGATGTATCAGGAGGTGAATGCTTTACCATTGTCTCTCCATTGAAAAATGGATGAGTGGAACCTCAGAGCTCAGGTATTGGCAACTTGAATGTTGCCAAAATAGAAGTTTGCATAATTGCCCCAGCTGTTGTATAATCCTATATCTTGTGATTTCTATGATCACATGATCTCCTTTACAGATCTTCCCACACTATTTCAATTACACCTTAAAAGAAATTCCGAAGCTCTTTTATAAGTCATTTAGCAGACTGCTAATTTAGTATAAACCTGGGTATAAATGAGGAATATCAATATCAACTTGTTTTTTTCTGGGGAGGTATTTATTTTTAATGATGATGTCCTAACTGGTTCTGTTCTTTCCCTTGGCTCTCCCTGCCACAGTTCCAGAGTTATCAGTAGGCTAGATAGAAGGTGACCTCTCCTCATAAGGACTTGGACAACTCAGATTATCTGAAGACACAAACCTGCTAGGAGGGAGAAGAAAAAACAAAACACTTGAAGCAAGAAACTCAAATGTAATCCTACGATCAAAGCAACTGGTCAACACTTCCATCAGAAGTGAAGATAGGAAGCTCATCAGATAGAACGTCAGCCCATGAAATGTTTGCAGCATATCACTTTGTTGCAAGCAGTGTGTCGCTTCTGCACAATCAGAGACTGTCTCGATCTCTCCACTCATCGTGGAAGTTGCCTTGTGCCTAAACTGAATTGACAAATGCATTGTAACTACAAATTTTATTTATTGTTATGGAACTGTAAGGTCTACATATAAAGGGAAAAAGTTAATGTGGAAAGCTGATCTAAACTCAGCTGATGCCAGCATTCGTTAAAGCTGTTCACGTGCAGAACAAAGCAGTGACAACCATTGGCCCTTAGCATTCCCGGCATACCTATTAGTGTCTTAAAAAGGAAGGGAAAAGTCTTTTGTTTGCCCTCTCCTATCCTTTTGCCATATGAATAGTGTTTTCCATGAAATAGGAAAATATTACTTGGTATAGCATTTCTTTCGCTCTCATTTTTTCATTCATTTTTATTTTCTCTGTGGGTGTTATATTTGGTCTCTGAATCTGAATAGTTTATGGTCACAATCCAGAATCCTCATGTAGTCCTATGTGCTTTGCATATTTACCTTACAAAGATCAACAGAGACCATCTGTGACCATAACCTAGCTAAGATTTTAAAGGGGGAAATTTTGTCCCCTAGATTTTCCCCAAAATAAACATTGCTTTATTTCTAATAATAACCAAGACTTTTCAAGCTTCTAGATTTCATAGTAAAGCCTGTAATAGCAAGAGTGTAAATTACAAGGGAAGAATCTACTTCTTAGAAATTGCTTTGTTTTCCAAGCAGTAAGTACTACATATAGTACTTGTAAAGTGTTAGCTGTAAAGTAAGCACAAAAATGGATTTAAAATACAAAGAAGATTTTCAGGCTGTGATTACGGTGACCGTAACAAAACCCAGTAGTCACCAAGGCAGGTATGTGATAAATGACCACACCACTCTGAGGCTAATTACCAAACGGAATACAAGAGCAATGGTCATCCGTGTTTCCTTATCCTCACCTTTATTTCTCTGTCACTTGGATGGCTGGTCAATGGGGAGGAATTCAGTGGGTGATTTAATCAACCACAAACCATCTGCCCCCGTCCCAAGAAGATGAGCCAGATTAGCCATAAACCAGTGCTTGTCAGTCCATCTTAGCACCGTACATTAAGGCACCCCTCTGTTTCTAATCCTTCAGAGTTGTTTTTTAAGATATCATAATCACTTTGAACTTCCATGAAATCTGTCTTCCACCACAACAGCCCTGGGAGAGAAAAACATGCTAAACAAGGTTGTCTTGGCTTAATAATTCCTTATGGCCAGTATCAGCAAAGGCAGTCAGCACACAGAAGAAAGGACCCAAATCACTCTGTAACTTTAAAGATTTCTGTTAATTTGAAAGAACAAAAACAATTAAGACAGGACTTTCAGATCCTCCAATCAGGATGATTCCTAACGAATCTGTCTTTTGTGAACTTAGTGGACTTTTTGGTTACTTTAATTTGCATATATTCTCCAATTACATCAGACTCTATCTGTGGCCTTGTTCTTCATTTCAGTGTTAATCAGCTAAACAGAAGTTGTTGCTTATGATGTGTGAGTGAGCATACGCCACTGCCTGGCCTTTTTTTCTTCAGAGCTTGTTGTCTTTTTCGCTATATTAGACTTTGCAGTATGCCCAGAAGCTTTCCTTCATAAAATAGAAAGAAAAAACATTTGGCTTATTTTTCACTGTAGCTAGTCTTTTATACAATAATCTTGTAAGAAAATTTCTTGAATTCTAAATATTACTCTTTCTAGATTTTTGAAATCGAAAAGTTTTCAGTAAAAAGTTTCTTACTTTATTTTATTATATTAGGTAGTAAAAATGTAGGGTTATTTACCATAACCTGTTCATTAATATCAGAAATTTACAATAGCGTTTTAAGACCATAGTAGGCTTCTAGCATACCGTGTAGTACCTATGGAGTATTGTAAGAGCTAATTGTCCGAGATGAATTGCTTCTCATCTTGTTCTCCAGTTTCCATTGTTGGTTATATTGCAGATTTGTATCCTGTGTCAAATTCAAGGTATTATTGATAAACCTTTTCAACCAGCAGCAAGAAGTTCAAAATTTTTTCTGTCACTGTAACAGAAAACACAATATGTATATAACATTTATGTAGCAATAAATGTGCCATCTTTTTTTTAACATAGTAAACTAGTGAGTTTTTTACATTCCTCTCTTAAAGAATAATGCATTTTGTTCTCTTCTCCATCTCATTCCTCCCACACTGCTTTTCTTTTTTTCCTCCAGCTTTATAGAGATATAATTGACATTATAACATTGTGTAAGTTTAAGGTGGACGATATTATGATTTGAGATCTGTATATATTGCAAAATGACTACCATAGTAAGGTTAGTTAACATACCTAGCGCCTCACATAATTGCTTTTTTGTGTGTGTGGTGAGAATTTTTAAGGCTTACAGTGCTTTTCATAATCTGCATTATCTATATTATCTGGGAAGCCCATCAGGACAGAATCAGGCTTGTGGAACTAAGTTGGTAATCTACTTTGTAGTTGCCCTGGCTTGTGTATTTCTCCCCTTGCCCTCTGTACGGATAGTGGCCTTTCAGCCTTTTTCTGAAGGTTGACCAAACAGTGATTAGTAGTTAAAATCTGCTCTCTTGCAGATCGAGAGAAAAGCGAAGATGGAAAAACATTCAAACGTGGCTTTTCAAATTAACATTTTTCAAAATTCTTCACGTTTTATATCCCCTTTCTTACAAAAAGCCTCTGTCGTAAGTAGAGACTGGTATTATTTACTGTTTTTCAGATGAAAATTTCTGTTTTCATCTAGGTTTTCACACACAATGCCACCCACCCATCACCACCAAAAATATGCATAGAGACTATCCATGAGGACTTAATGCCAAGCAAGAACCTGAGACAAACTGTAGACAAACTTTTTTGGACAAACTTCCAGTAATGTAGGGCCTGTGTGTAAGATACCCATGGTTGTGATCACACCCTCTTGGGATCCTAGCAAATTGCTTCTCTTGGTTAATTGTAAAGACCACTGTTCACACTGGAGGCCCAACAGATCATTTTGCTAATTGTGGGATATGGTGAAAGCAATTAAACATTGTACTTTGATTTCTCTTTATACAAAACAGTAAACTAAAAAGCTCTAAGAAGAAAATATAGAATGTTAGAGCTGAAATGACATCTAGACACCATCTCATCAACTGCCTCATTAATAGATTGTAGAAACTGAGGCCCAGAGAGGTTGTATGTCTCCCAAGAGCACATGATCAGTAACAGATCAAGACATTTAAAACTTCGACAAAATCTCCCTCCCTTTCTTTTCTTTTCTCTCTTTATCGATGTTTAGGCCAATTTTATTCAGTGGCTTTGTTTTTGCTTCCTCTACCACATTTTTTTTCTCTCTTGTTTTTCCTCTCCTCTGGTTCCTATATTTTTTTCTTCTATGGAAACTCAAAATTTAAATCACATCATGTGTACATGCATGTGTACTGTTTGTGTGCATAAAGATTAAAGAGTATTAGCTTTGGCATCAAACAGTCCTCAGTTCAAATCCAAGCTCATCTAATTAGCTCCATTTCCTCACCTGAAAAAATGGAGATAGGTATTAGATTTGTGTAAGTATTGAAAGAAACAATGTATGGAAAGCTCTTACCACGGTTCCTTTCACATAAGTACTCAATAAATGATAAATATTTTTTAAATAAATAATAGCTTTCCTTAAAACCAGCTCCCAGGATGATTCCTCATTAGGCATCCTGTGAGAGGTAATGGTGGTCCAGTCAACCCCAAGAGATGTTGACCCATCTTTGCAGTGGTCTACATTCTTTCGGGGCAATCCAAAGAAACGTTTATTTTCAGCACCCTCCTATGGCTACAATTTATGAGGACTATTTTTTAAGCCTTCACATTTTAAGAGCAAGCCAGTAGGCTTTGGCCGGTCACATTGTGCAAGTTGGCAGCTGTGTCAGTTTGGGTCCTCAGGAAGCAGATGCCAACATGGAGTTAGAGGAATTTGTTAGCGGTAGTACCAGTGGGAAACAAAAGGGAAAGGAATCAGGCATAGTCAGGGAATGGCCTTACCATGATGCAGGTCTGACATCTGAAAGAAGAAGAGAAGGAAAAAGGATTAGGTAGGAAGAGCCTCAGGCTGCCTCGAGAAAGTCCCGAGCAGTCCGATGGAGTCCATGAAGATTGCTCATTGAGGGTCTTGCGTTGTGCAGAAATGGTAAGGTAGGAATGTCCCTGTTGTGGCCAGCCATTTCCTGGGAATCACCTGGGAAGACAGAGCTTAGGAACACGGCAGCAAAGGTGCTGCCCTGGATGCTGACCGCCAACTCCCCGGACAGGTTCTCCCTCGAGGGGAGATGGAGATGGCCCGCCACGGCTTCCATAGCACTTCACTGCTACTTCCTACAAACTGGCAAAACCCAGAGGGTTTGCGGAGCAGTCGCTGGGACTGTAGCTCATCGCAACAGGCTGATCAGTATTTGAAAAACTGTCATTCCACATTCAAGTAAACCTACACGTGTTACTGAGAAGGATGAACCCCATTCCTCCGTTATTGTGAGCGGTGATGCAGACTGGTGAATTTCTTCAGGTTGCTGTGTCCAGTGTTCTGATGTTCAGGGGACATTGTGATAATCCCTGCCTACTGCATGGGCATCTTTGTAGCCACCTGGATTTGGAAGGCTACAGTGTGCCCTGCCCTCATCTTTTTGGGGTGTTCCCCTATGAGTGCCCCCAGCCCCAGGAGCTCTTACTCTGCCCTATACTGGGCATGCATGTCCATGGGACTAGAAATAACCTTCCTGTCTTCTTTTTCTTTCCCTCTTAAATCAATTATTCCAGAAGGCAACCCGAAAGGGTTTTTCTGTTCCCCGTGGCCTAGACCGCCAGGCTTTTTTTTTTTTTTTTTTTTTTAAGATAATTTACTCAGTTGGGGCGCCTGGGTGGCTCAGTTGGTTAAGCGACTGCCTTCGGCTCAGGTCATGATCCTGGAGTCCCTGAATCGAGTCCCGCATCGGGCTCCCTGCTCGGCAGGGAGCCTGCTTCTCCCTCTGACCCTCCCCCCTCTCATGTGCTCTCTCTCTCTCTCTCATTCTCTCTGTCTCAAATAAATAAAAAATCTTAAAAAAAAAAAAAAAGATAATTTACTCAGTTATTTGAGAGAGCATGAGCAGGGGGGAGGAACAGACTCCCTGCTGAGTAGGGAGCCCGACGTGGGGCTCGATCCCAGGACCCCAAGATCATGACCCGAGCCAAAGGCAGACACACTCAACCAACTTAGCCACCTAGGGACCCCCTAGACCTCCAGTCTTTTCCAAAAACTGATATGGGGTACTGCTGCATGCTGCCAGGTTCTCCTTTCTCACTACTGAGGGTCGATGCTCCACTAGACAGAGTCCTTGCTAAAGTCTCCAGGCTCTCTCAGCCTTTTATCCTTAGGCACTGTAAACACAATGCCCCAGGCCTCCAAGCGTGTGAAAACATTTGCAACCTGAAAAAAATATTATGGAGCTAAAAGATAAAAAACTGCAAAAAATGGGGGCACCTGGGTGGCTCAGTCCATTAAGCATCCAACTCTTGATTTTGGCTTAGGGTTGTGGTCTCAGGGTCTTGAGATGGAGCCTGGTGTTGGGCTCCACGCTCAGCGGGAAGTCTGCTCGAGATTTGCTCTCCCCTCTCCCTCTGCCCCTCCCCTCACCCCCATGGCAGGAGCTTGCTCGCTCTCTCAAAAAAAATTAAACTGCAAAAATGAAAGTAATTTTAAAAGTTATCTCAAAATTTCATAGCAAAGTAAAGTTACTTTTCAACGTGGGATTTGAGCTCACTTTAATGTATTTGTTTGGGGGGGGGTGGTTTACAAGGTATTATTTTTAAGCAATCTCTACACCCAACTTGGGGCTCAAACTCACAACCCTGAGATCAAGAGTCACATGCTCTACCAGCTGAGCCAGGCAGGCACCCCTTAACATATTTGATACGATAGAGACTAGGACTTCCAAAGGTCATAAAACCATTTTGGGTTTCTTCAATTCCACAGTCTCTTTCAGTTACCACTTTTTCTTCTCTGTTTCTTGATTATCTCCTTGGGAAGAAACAGAACACTTGTCTTCCCCTCTTGGAGCAAAGCCCATCTCTGTATCCTGAAGATCTAACTTAGTGCCTAGGCCATGAGGACCCCCAGGGACAGCACAGATTTTTTTTAGAAGCTCTAAACAGACCCCTTTTCCCCTGCTCCCAGGCAGGATCCCAAGGGACCCTATGAGTTTTTGGGTTTTTTTTGTTTGTTTGTTTTGCTTTCTCCCGTTTCCCTGGCCTTCAACAGCCCTTTTTTTTCTTCAAGCCCGAGTCTCTTCTCGACCGTTGGTCCTTGATGGGCCAAGGTGGCAGGGCCTCTGGACCACCTTGACCTGAAATATGACCCAGTCATTTGCCATGATGGTTTTTCTCCATCTTCTGAGTGCTCCCAGTGACCACCCTCGCAGCTCGGAGAAATTGGATGGTGTTTCAAAGCACAGTAATGAATCTCCAACCTCTGCCTTGTAGGGCCTCGGGCATTCGAAAGCCCTGCCCCGTGGGGGCCACCTCACACTCAAAGGTGCAGGCTAGAGGATCCTCTTTCCTGACACCTCCATCCCGTCAGACTGGGCCACCACACCTACTCATTCCAGGCCTCCCCCAGGCCATTCCACCTCATCCTCATTAAAGCCTGTGCTGAAAGGGGCAGGGTTGTTTTTCAGATTCTCAGCAGTGAGTTATTGATCAACGCTGATAGTGTGAGGAGCTTGATCTCACCCCGGGCTGGCAGAGATTAATTAGCTTGATTCCCAAGCATAATTCCTAATTAGGCATAGGAAGAAAAGAAAGAAAACACAAAGGAACTATTCTTTCCCGAGAACCACTGGCCTTCTTCCTGTCCAGGGCTGGAGGGGGAGGAGCAGGAAACCGAGGAAGAAGCAGGTAAACATGTCCTAGCAGCCGAGGGCGTCCTGCCTAGTCCAAACCTGGGGCGACCAGCTCCCCAGTACAAACAATGCTGAGAAGGGGCTGCCTTCCTGCAAGGATCTCCTATGAAAATGCGTGTTTAATTTTTCTGCTTTGCTCCCAGCTTAATGATGCACAGGAAGGCACAATTAAGCAGGAGGCTTTGAAGTACCTGCTCTGGGCTTGCTCATCCACTGGGGGCTGAGGATGCCAGCAGAGGAGAACTCAGCTCCATTGGGCTGGGGGAGAAAGGTTGGATGGGGAAAGGGGTAATCGCCCTGAGACCGGGGTAGAGATAGCAAAAGAACCATTTCCTGCAGCTGGGAAGCAGGAGACCGCTTGCTCTATTACTGGCATTTTCTAGAACTTTCCAGCCAGGACTGACAGCCCAAATGGCTCTTCACTGGTAGTGGGGAGGGCTATGTGAGATAGGAGGGACCTACGACTTAGCACCCCTGAGATCTGACTAAACCACCATTCAGAGCTTCAGTTTCCTGTGCTGTAAGATGGGGATAAATAATAATCACGGTAGCTCACACGATTATGAGAATTCCCTGAGGAAGTCAGAGGTGTGTGGAACACAGGAGGCACCTCTAAACCCCCCTAATGAAAGCAAGCCCAGGGCGCAGCAAATCAAAAAAGGATGACTTGCACACCTCTTCTTTCCCCACTGGCACATGTTTGTTTTTTTTTTTAAGATTTTTCTTTATTCATTTGAGACACAGAGATAGAGAGAGAGAGAGAGCATGAGGAGGGGGAGAGGCAGAGGGAGAGGGAGAAGCAGGCTCCCTGCTGGGCCAGGAGCCTGATGTGGGGCTTGATCCCAGGACCCTGGGATCATGACCTGAGCCAAAGGCAGACGCTTAACCATCTGGGCCACCCAGGCGCCCCCCCCCCCACTGGCACACATTTAATAGGCCTGATGGTGCGCCAGGCACCCACTGCCCCCCCCATTGCTGAGATCACAGCGGGAAGACCGACAAACGGGGCTGCCGACGGTGTGGCCAGGCAGAGATAGTAGACTCAGTACAGAGAGACAAGGACCCTGGCCAGGGGTGACTGCCACGGTGGGGACGCAAAGAAGCCACACCACAACCTGATTTTGACCAGGAAAGGAGGAGAGAGTTCAAGGGCAAGCTGGTGAGGAGCTTGGGAGGGTTAGCAGCAGAGCGGGGATGGAGAGGATGCCCTGCCCCCTCCCCACCCCAACCACCGCACGTCCACACCAGAATGTGGCCTCCATCAACCCCTTCAAGTCTCCCCACTCAACGTGTGACCTTTGTCTGGATCCTGATCCAAACCGACCAACTAGGAGGTACAGCTATGAGACACTTGAGGAAATCTGAACACGGGGTGGACACTTGATGCTATTAAGAAAATAATTGTTTATACTTTTAGAAGTGATATTGTGGTTGTTTTTCTAAAAGTCCTTGCCTTTTAGAGATACACAGTGAAGTGTTTACAGAGGAAAGGATATGGTGCCTGGAATTAGCCCCAGTGTGGTCCAGCGGTGGGGAGTAGGGGTAGGGTGGAGGGAGGAGGTTCGGATGAAACAAGGCTGGCTTGAGTTGACAGTTGTTATGTGGGGTCTCATTATGCTCTTTGCTTTTGTGATGTTTGAAATTTTTCATAATAAAAAGTTGAAAGAAAGGAGAAAGGCTGGAAGGCTGGAAGGCAGGAAGGGAGGGAGAAAGGGAGTAAAGGAAAGAAGGAAAAAGGTTTTGCTCAAGTGTCCCTTCTGACAGCTTCCCTGCTCCCCGCATTGGCAGGGGGAGAGCAGGCTGTTCTCTGCTCAGCCAGAGCAACGAGGCTCACAGGGAGACAGGAGAGACATCCAGGGAGCAGTCCCAAGCGAGGAAGCCCCTCTGGGGACCAGCCTAGATCATGGAGAGACAGCAGGACAGGGTGACATGGAGGAGCATAGCTCAGGTGGTGCACGTGACATTGAGTGGTGAAGGGTCATGGGACCAGGAGGGAGGTATTAGAAGGGAGAAGATTAATAGCTGTCAAGGAGGAAGCAATGTGAGCCGACTTCCCTACCTAGGGAAGGGTGGCTGGGCCCTTGAGATTGGGTCCAGGAGAGGGTGATCCAGGATTAGAGTGATTTTTTTGAAGGAGAAGGAGGGCCTATCATACCTCCAGGTACCAACAAGGTGGTATTGGAGAGACATAGGCCACTCAGGGAAGTGTCTCTTCCCCCACCAGGCCTAGGAGCCAGACCTGCCACCACCAAGGGCAAAGCTTCTCCCACAAGCCTTCCTCACAAATGACAGGCCGCCCCTGAGTCCTTGAGTGATGAAAGCATTCCCATTTCCCTAAGACTTCTCCAGAAGTTTTCAGCAGGACTAAGAACCTGACTGCACTGACCCTCTCCTGGAGGAAGGGCTGTATCCTAGAGCAACCTGCACGGGGTGGGGGGGGGGGGGGGGGGGGGGGGGGGGGGGGGGGGGGTTGACATGTCCAGATTTGCCTAGGGAGGCTGGTAATGGAGAGTAAAGTATCTGCCAACCAGTTTGGGGAAAAGTGGATTTTGCAACAACCTGGATGATGTTAAGTGCCTGAGGGGCCTGGGAAGACCAAATGTTTAATATTTGGGAAAGAAGCTGTCTAAACAAAGTAATTAGGAGGCTCCTTTGTAGTGATATGAAAGAGATGAATTGGGTTTATCCGACATCAAAGGCCAGGAGATACAATGGGGAATGAGGCTCACGGCAGCGTGGGCAGGGCTGGAGTGGAGACCCAGGCATCCCGGGCGTGGGGGAGGGCAGTTCCCAATAGTGTGTGTTTTGAGGATTGCTTTGAAGACCACCCCCCATAAAACCATCTCCCACTCATTTCATGCTCTTCCTACAACCTAGCTCTCAGATTAAGATTTAACCTCACCAAGCCACCTTTTCAAAAGCACCATTTACCACCAGCCAGGAGAGACAGGAGCCTTTCCTCCACCGTCCGCCTTTGGGAAGGGAGCGCTCACGACTGCCCCCTGCTTGATAAACTGAGAAGAGAATGGCAGGCCCAGACAGGCGGTGCAGTCGAGCAAGCTGGGGCTGAGTGGTTCCAAAGAAGTGGGGGAGAATCCCGCTGTCGCCTCCACTGATGGGGTGACCCTGGGCAAGTGACTTAGCCTCTCGAAACATAAACTGCCTTGCTTCTAAAGTGGAAATGATAGTCCCTAAATCACAGGGGTGTGGTGTAGGGGGAGAGGGCAGTTGGAGCGAAGGAAGCAGAGACCAGCAGAAAAGGCCAAGAGGCGAATGAGAAATTATAGGGCAGCACAGCCAGGAGCACCCCCCTCCGTCCCCCCAGGCTGGGGACCTGAGGAGGGAGCAGTTAACTCAGGAAAGAGGGTGTCAGGGAGGACCAACCATGGCGACCATTAGACTAAGAGCATCAGGCCAGAACCACTGGCTGGGGGGCCTCACGCGGTTGGGGGCTTTCGAGCAGAAGCGATGCACTGTACCACACAGAGTCTTAGAGTTGCTGAATGGGGCGGAATTCTATTTGAACCCATTTGGAGTCTCCCGAGACAGGAGTTACACGTCTGTTGAAGCAGCGGGGCATTATAAGTTGGCTCCAGCCCCTGACTTCGGTCTTCTTTGTAGAAATAAATCAGGTTTCCCAGACAAGCCGCAGTCCCATGTCCATTCCCTCATTCATTCGATTACTCAGTGGCAAGACCTTTCTCATTTCTCCCAATTGTGTGGGTCAGGAATTCCAGCAGGGCTCTGCTGGGTAGTTCTTCTGCTCCACGGGGCGCTGGCTGGAGTCACCCTACCTTCCAGGAGCTCACTGCCTAGTTGGGGAGGCAGGTAGGTTAACACGAAGTTACGACGCTACGTGATTACTACACTTCAAGTCTTCAGCCTTCAGGGAGCCTGGGTGGCTCAGTCAGTTAAGCAACCAACTCTTGGTTTCAGCTCAGGTCATGATCTCAGGGCTGTGAAATGGAGCCCCTCATTGGGCTCCACGCTCAACACAGAGTCTGCTTGAGGTTCTCTCTCCCTCGCCCTCTGCCCCTCCCTTCACTTGTGTGCTCTCTCTCTATATATATATATATCCAGAAAAAGTCTCCAGTCTTCCTGAGTACGAGTCCTTCCTCGTAGATGAAAGGGTTCTTGGCTAAATAATATTACTGTGTTAGCCAGCCAAGCACACACAGTCTAGAAAATGTACAATTTAGGACTTTATTCCTAGTTCAAGTCCTACCTTCCAAACACAAATGGCACAGGGCAGAATGAGGTGTACGTATTGAGGCAAACCCTGTGTCCTATTCCACGCACCCTCCACCCCAGCTACCCAACGCCTGGAGTCCTGTGGACTCAGCCTGCAGGGCCGCTCAATGGCTCATCTACTAGGGTGCCCCTTCTCCTTGGTGGTTCTCTTTTCTCTAACTTCTCTTCCTCCCCTCGGTCCTACTTCTTCTTCTTGCCGGACTGGGGCTTCGCCAGTCATTCGGCATCGTTCTGGATGGACAGAAGGGAAAGGGCCATCAGATCCTGCCGACGGAACCCACGTAAGACAACCGGAGCTGGCAGCAACCCAGCTGAGCCTCCTGCGAGCACGTCACCTGCATGTTATTAAGCTCAAAGACGTGACACCGTGCAACTAAATGTCCCTTTGTCCCAGCTCCGGGGTGTGCAGAGCCCCGGGAAAGGGCGCGTATTTGCAGATGGGGGAGGAGACTTCTGGGAGTGGGGGCTGGGGTGTGAGCCCTCCCCTCCGATGGCTGTAAACAGTGGGAGGGAGCAGTGATAGCCCCCCGCTGAATGAGTAAGAGCCCCTGGGCCAATCTCCCCCTCCTAACTGCTCAGTGAGGCCCAGCGGAAGTGGCAAGGAAGGCAAAGTCCTTTTAGGAAATTGGTGACTCAGGCAGCAAGAGACCCCAAACAGTTTAAAAGTGAACTTGCATCTCTTATGATTCCGTGTGTCAGGAACTCATCCTGCCCTGTTTCGCCACACCTGGCGGGGGAGGCTTCCAGGGCCCAGCAGAGACACCCAAGCCTTCCCTCAGTGCCCCCAGCGTGGCCGGGGTCAGGAGTGGCGGAGTGACACGCGACCAGATGACCCTTCGTGGGGGGCCCCTCCACGCCCTGTCCCAGCCTCCTCTCTGTTGCCAGCACCCGATCCCATGTATCGGGGAGGGAGAGATCCTCCTTCCCACGCTCCCCCTTTGTGTTCCTTCGTGCAGCAACGAGGACGAACCGCTCAGCCCCCTTGGAGCTTGGCGGCCCTGCTTCAGTTCTGACGGGCCCCCGCCCCCACCGTGTCCTGTCTTCGGCCCCCCTACCTCATGGCCTTCTGACCTGCCCCCCAATCCTTCCCATGCCAACCCGGATGAGACCCCTAAACCTGAGTGGATGCTGGCTTCGACCTTGTTCCTGCTAAAAACAGAAATCACTCTTCTTAGTTGGCTTAGAAAAGGTCAGTTAAGATGTGGGTATGGATTGAGGTCATATAATTGTCTCAGTCACTGAACAGAGAATTTAGTAATTTAGACTAACTAAGTATATTAGACTATTTACACTAACTAAATAAATTAGATTCGTTTTCAACATTTTAAATGAGTCTCAATTTCATCCAGAGACCGAAAGGCCTGTAGAAAGCAAGATGGGGGGTCTCTGAACTTCCAGCTCTTCCCACATCCCTACCCTCTGCCTCACGGCCCCTCGCCCGGACGGCACACAGGAGGCGTGGGGGGGCACCGGGGGGCACGGGGGGCGCACCGGGGGCGCACCGTGGGGGCCCACACAGGGCTCTGGGGAAAAGCGTGCTCCTCCTCTGAGGGCAGTCGAAGTGAGATTGAGATGAGGAAGCTCAGAGCGATGGAGAGGCGATGGAACGGGGAGGGGGGTTACCCAGAAATATTCTCTACCCAAAGAGGGTCTCCATTCCAAGCCTCCTGCAAAGAGACCAAATCCCGGCCTTGGACTCCATCTGCCCTCCAGCCAGCAGGTGGTTATTCTCCCGATGCATCTGAGAACAACAAATGCATAACTTCCAACAACCCAGTTGGTTTAAAGAGGAGGTGGGTCATTGCTTTTAAATACAATGTTCTCTGGAAAGCCCTCACAAAGAGGAGGACCAGCTAGGGGCTGGAAGCAACACAGAAGGGCTCCTAGGGAATCCCTCCCTTACTGGTCTGCCTTTGACAGGAGGGGCTGCTGGGGGGGCTGATGGCTGGAGCGATATCCAAAATGGGATCCCCTGTTTCCAAGGAACTGAAAGTCCTTATTTGCATCTTTGGGACAGCACCCCAATATCTCTTTTGACTGGGAAACAGGATGATCCCCTACTCACTAGAAAACAAGAGAGGGAAGTTAATACCATCCTAAGGACACATCTGTGTAAGTGTTTGGCTGTGTTTGTGAGAGCGTGTGTGTGAGAGAGAGAGTGTGTGTGAGAGTGTGTTGTGTGTGTGTGCACGTGAGAGAGAGAGAGCCTATGAACAAGCTAGCGATTGAATCTGAATGTGAGGACTTTTACTCCTACTGAAAAGGCTCCATCCCTTGAAGAAACTGCCATCCACAGGAGGAGAAAATGCCTGCAAAACAAGGGATGACTTGTTTGGGAGATAATTTATATAAAAGTGCCTAGAATGCAACACTCACTAAACAGCAGGTAACATTATTTGAAGACACCAAGGGCAGTCGTTAAGATCAAAGGCTTTATTTAAAGAGTCAGGGATCTGGGTTTGAATCCTGACTTAGCTTGGGCCCTTGGGTCTTCATCTTTTTTCTGTTTGACTTTTTCTTTTCAGTAATTTTAGTTTTGCAGAAGAGTTGCAAATATAGCACAGAAAGTTCCCTTGGATCCTTTATCCGGCTTTGTCTAATATTAATAAAATCACAAAACCACGTAATTGTGGCAGTTATTAAAACTAAGAAACTAACAGTGGAACATTATAAGTAACTAAATGGCCAACTTTATTCGGACACCAGCATTTTTTCCGCTTAGGTCCTTTCTCTGTTCCATGATCCAAAAACCATGATAATGGGCTGCATTTTACTATATGTCCAGTCTATGACCATTTCTCCATCTTTCCTTGTTTTCTCACGACTCTGACACTTTGAAGAGTATTAGGCAGGTATTTTGTAGAACGAACCTAGATTTGGATTTTTCTCCCGATTAGACTGGAGTTATGGATTTGGAGGAAGAATACCAGGGAAGCGAAGTCCCTCACCACATCATGTGAGGGGTTACCTGCCATCAACACGGCCTCCCTGGTGATGTCACCTTGACCACCTGGTGAAAGTGGTGTCTGCAGGGCGTCTCCCCTGCAACGTTACCATCTCCCCTTTCCACCTTCTATGACTTTGAAGCCAGTCACTAAATCCAGTCATCACTAAATCCAGTCCACCTTCGAGGACCGGGGAATTCAGCCACACCTTTTCGAGAGAAGGGTCTTCACATTTATATTTGGAATTCTTCTGTAAGGAAGATTTGTCCCTTGTCCCTCATTCCACTCAATCCTTTTAAACCTCAGCTTCTCATCTGTGAAGTGTGGGTAACAGCTTGGCCAACCAAGAAGGTTGCTGGAAGGTTTCCATAGAATGTGTGGAAAGCACTGAGCACCAGCAAAGGCTAAGTCTGATGATCAGGAATGATCAAAAAACACATGAGACCACCTGCAGGGGTCACCTCGAGGTCCACCGTGTGGCTGTTGGTGTTGGTCTCCGCCAGACCCAGGGAGTGAGGGCCCTGCGAGGGGGCCATCTGGGGCCGGGCTGGTGTTAGCCTGGATTCTGTCCTGTGAACCCTGCAGAAGAGAAGGGAGGTGAGGAGGCAGAATGCCAAAAGCCCATTGGAGGCACAGCGTGGCCGGCAGAGAGGGAGGCAGTCAGGTGGAGAGAGCTACAGAGGAGCTTGGCTGAGATGTGCCGTGTGGAGTGATTTGGGGGATGATAAAAAGGTGGTGGGAATCAAACACCTGAGAAACCACCCTGGAGACCAATATCGGACGGAGGTGGGCTTTCTTCCGTCTCTGAATGGCTCAACGAATCTTAACAAAGAACGCTAGACTGGGAGGCCAGTTATCTGGATCTTGCATTCCAGACTTTTCTGCCAGCTTGCTGTGTGACCCTGAGCAAATTACTGAACTTGTCTGGGCTTCATATTCCATCTGTGTAAATTGTGAGAAAGTTGAGGAGAGGCGAGGACTAGGCCCAGGCCTTAGAGGTGAGGCCCTGACCCATACTTCTCCCTCTGACACCCCACTTTTCCTGACCCAGCCTAATTCCCTACCAAGCTTTCAAAGCGAATGTCGCAATCTGGGAGCTTATGAAAGAACCGGGCCATTGTTGGAGGTTTCTCAGAGTCTCAGTACTTGCTCTGCCTGTCTCTGCCCTGAGCTTCCTACACACGCTCCCTTTGCTTCTCTGCACCCGCCTCCGACTGTTCCACCTGACTGTTCCCTCCTGTTGTTCCCCAGCAGCTGCCAGGGCCACGTGGACAACCCCCCAGGTGACGGGTGGGGGGGCAGCCTTACGCAGCCTCCTGCTGTCCTCAGGGGAGGCCCCTCTGAAGGGTGATCCTATCCTTTTTCCTCCTTGTTTATGGGTTTGTTTGTTTTTTAAAGATTTTATTTATTTATTTAAGAGAGAGAGAGCGAGTGAGCACAAGCAAGGGGAGAGGGACAAGCAGACTCCTCGCGGAGGAGGGAGCCCGATGCGGGGCTCCATCCCCGGACCCTGGGACCATGACCTGACGCTTGACGACTGAGCCACCCAGGTGCCCCTACTCCTTGTTCATGTTTTGACAAAGACAAGCCATCGGGAAGGCTGTCGGGATCCATAGTGTCCAGAAGGGAGGGTTAGCTCACCCCCCACCCCATCATTCATGACCCTGGTGTGTGCGTTCCTGGACTCACCTGGAGCTGTTCTTTGCCCTTTAGGGAGGAAGCAAGGAGTCTGGGGACAGAGATCACAGGATGGGAAAGGGCTTTTCAGAGGTGGGGTTGAGGTGAGGGGGATAATGAGTTATTTTTAACATTTGATTTATTTTTTAAACTGGCCCTCTCCTGCCTGGGAGGGCTTTTTAGACCGAAGCTGCTTCCACAGGCTGCTGCCTCAGCGTCGTGGTAAATCCCAGTCTCTGAGCTCTCCGGCCTTTTCCTCCACCCCCAGTTTTCCTGGAGCCCCTGCCCTCCTCCCGCCACCCAGGCCCGGCACTCACCCCCCTCGCCCAGCCGCTTCGAACGTCCAGCGCTGGGGCGCCCCCTGCTACTTGCAACCGTTGTGACCATTGGGCAGGAGGTTCGGTCTGGGGGCTGGTTGAGTTTACGGTCATGTGGACACGAACTTAGTGGCGATCAATCAAAAATAATCTCCCAGCGGTCCACAGGCCAGACCAGTGCTGGGTACTGGGGAAGACACAGAGTAAGTCTCTGCTGGGTTACAGCCAGGGGGGTGTAGCCACACCACATCCTGTGCGCTGCCCACCTCCTGCCCCGAAGCTCCACACCCATCCCTCCCCCCCCACCGGGCCCACCTTTCAGCCGGCGCCCAGGCTCTGGGCCAGCCTCGCCTCTCTGAAGGGGGACTCGACGCCCCCTAGGGGAGAAGGGCAAGCGAGGCAGCATCAAGGTGCCATCCCTGCAGATCACGCCAGGCTCTCCTTCCACTTGCTCTGGGGACCACGCAGCAGCCAATGACAGGGTCCTGGTCCCGGCCCCTTGGGCCTCGCTCTCTGCCCGGGTTCTACCAACAACCAAGACTGGCTTTCCATCTTCCAAGGGCCAGAGCCCATTCTCCCCAACCCTGGTGCCCAGCCTGTCCCCTCGGAGCTCCAGGGCCCCTCACACCAGGACCAGAGCACATTCACCCAGGAGGCTGAGAAGGTTCAGTGCCCCGGCCCAGCGCACTGGAGGGGCCCTCCGGGAATGTTTTAATTTATTTTAAAATCAGAAGGAAGACATAAACTTTTAGGCTTAAGAAAATATTTTGATACACAATATTAGCACATTCATCTTTATACCAACACAGTTGTAAAATATAACTCTAAATATTATTTTGATGTAGAAAAGGGTGCTCAGGACCCCCCGAAGTCCTAATGCGCCCCTGGACACGGCCATCCACCTGGGCAGCTATCTGAGGGCCTGCAGGGCTACGGTGGGGGCGAAGGCCAGATTCCTTGAACATAGCTGTGATAGGATTCTCTCTGGAGAGCCTCACGTGGAGTCTTTGCTTTTCATTTTCTCTCTTAATAAAAATGTGTGATGTTTACATTGCCAGAGAACAAACAGAACCTTGGCTGCGTTTCCCATCTTAGGAAATGGTTCTCATGTACTTCTGGCTATTCCTTCATGTTCCTGGTAGTTACAGGTTCGACCCCCTTTGGAATGGAGGGACAGTGTATCGGGACGTTGGTGGGTGGGGAGAGCAGGCAAGCCCTTCCAGTACTCCCTCCCCCCGTTGATCTATTTGGAATCCTGGCTCTGTCTTCCTGCTGCCCTTCCTCCAGATCCCAGACCTGCCCCCAGGCAGTCTCCCAGTCCAAACCTCGGAGGCTTTTCTTCTTTCTACATGCCACCCTCCTAAGTGTCCTCAGCCCTGGCCATCTCAGGGTTCTAGAAGCTTCTTCCCTACCCACTTTGTTACCTCCCCCACTGTGTTAGTGTGTTTGGGCTGCCATAACAAAGTACCCCAGACTGGATGGCTAAACAACAGAAATTTATTCTCCCACAACTCTGGAGGCTGGAAATCCCAAATCAATGTGCTGGCCGGTTCGTTTCTTCTGAGGCATCTTTCCCTGGCTTGTCGCTGGTCCACTGTCCTCTCTATCTTCACACGGCCACCCCTCTGCTTGTGTGTGTCCCGATCTCCTCTTCTTAGAAGGATGCCAGTCACTGAATTAGGTCCCACGCCGGTGACCTCATTTTAGCATAATTACCTCTTCAAGGGCCCTATCTCCAAATAAAGTCACATTTTGTGGTACTGGGTGTGTGTGGGGGGGTGTTAGGCCTTCAACATCTGAACTGGGGGGGATGACACCTCCATCTCCATGCACAGAAATGGTTGACAGAACTACAGAATCTGAGCCCATTAAAGGTGACAATGTGATAAGTGACAGGCAGGACAGACATCTTTGGGGGCCATGGGGTAGGATGATGGGAACCATGGCTCTTAATAGGCTAAGCGCTCTGAGGCATGCCCAGCATGGAGGCCGGGAGAGGGGACACTTGCCTGGAGGAGAAAGAGGTTCTCCTCAGATGGGTCCACTCGGCCAGCCCTTGAGAAGACTGTCTCTTGACACTTGTGAAATAATTATTATCAATGGGAAGGACTTAGCCTTAGCCCCTTGATCTGAATTGATGGATACACTTTTTTACTCTGGTATAAAAATTACAATAGAAAGCAGCATGCCCCATCCCCCCCGACCTACCAGCCAGCCCCCAGTGCCTCAACCCAGACATCACTCGCCTTTCCAACCAAAAGGTCAGATCCTTGTTCCAATAATTACTCAACTGCTACAACTCCAAATTCATGAATTGAATTTATGAAGAATCTCCTAGGGGATTATTTTCATAGAGGCAACTTTTACAAACCTAGTCTATGCTTATCCAGTGCTGGGGTGGAACATTTTTGAAAAGATGCTAACTTCCAAGGGGCCTCCCGCTCTGCCACCCCACGACCACCCCCCAGGGTTTTTTTGTCCCACTCATCTAGCTGGTGCTTACTCAGAGTCAAGTTGTTCAAAAAGCCGGAAGAGGAATAAAGTGGGGGAAGATTAATGTTTTCCAAAAAGCATTATTCCCAGTATTCCAAAGCCAAATGCAAATTAAACATACATACATATTTTAAGATAAAATACTGTTCGGCATTTTCCAAGTTGGCGCTCCTTTCCATTACTACACTTCCAGATCTCTGTTCGGAGCCCATCAATTCTGCTAGTAAAATCAGAAAGAGCTGGAGGATCACTTCTTAATCTTACCCATCCTGGCTGGGAGCCTTGCTGGCCCTCCCTTAACCCTGCCCGCATGCCCTCCCCGCCCCCCCCCGCCCGGGGGTGGAAGCTGAGGGAGATGAGGGAGGGGATGCTCCAGCAGCTGTCTCATCTCCTTCAAAGCAAACCTCTCTGCTTAGGTCTCCAGATGCACTGGGTTTCGGAGGAACACTAAATCCCATCCTGATTGCCACTCCGCCCCGGAGTCACTGGTACAAAATACCAATGCACCCCCCGCCCCCAGCTGCCCTGGATGCAGAGTTTAAACCCAGAGTGAGGGGCGCCTGGGTGGCTCAGTCGTTAAGCGTCTGCCTTCGGCTCAGGTCATGATCCCAGGGTCCTGGGATCGAGCCCTGCATCGGGCTCCCTGCTCTGCGGGAAGCCTGCTTCTCCCTCTCCCACTCCCCCGGCTTATGTTCCCTCTCTTGCTGTCAATCTCTCTGTCAAATTTAAAAAAAAAAAAAAAAAAATCTTTAAATAAAATCTTTAAAAAAAAAAAGGAAAAAAAATCGTCACAAGGAACAGACTTAGCTCCTGGGGCAGACAGGGAACAGGCCCCACACTGTTCTTCCACTCGGCATTTCTTCTGTCTCTGTTCTCAGGCACCTCCACCCAAAACACACTTCTTATCGCTTCCTTCCTTCCTCACCCAGAGCAGCCAATGGTGCTAAGCCCTGGAAGCTGCCGGCCCTCAGACGCACCAGATGGAGCTCTGCCTGGAACTCAGGGTTAGGCTCTGCTGGGGCTCCCCTCACCTGCAGTTCTGTCTGGAGAGCCTTCCCATCTCTGGTGGTCCCGATGCCCCGGGGACAGCCCTGGGTAAGTTGAGACCAACCTGGGTTCTTCATGGTTTTGGTAGCAGAAGTAGGGCAGGAATCACTGCCCCCCAAAATGCCCTCCATGAAACCAGTATGCAAACCCTTGCGACTTCAGTGAGTTGTGAAATCTTTTTTTTTCCTAAGATTTTATTTATTTGACAGAGAGAGACACAGTGAGAGAGGGAACACAAGCAGGGGGAGCAGGAGAGGGAGAAGCAGGCTCCCCGCTGAGCAGGACCCCGGGATCATGACCTGAGCCGAAGGCAGATGCTTAACGACTGAGCCACCCAGGCGCCCCGAATCGTAAAATCCTGAAGTAGGAGGAACTTTGAAATTGCCAGCTCACGTGTGACCCAGCACCCTCCACCAAGGCCCGCCCTGCCTCTCCCGGCTTGTGGCAACAAGGGAGACCCTGCTCGCAGTGTGGCCCAGCCTCCCCTCAGATCATCAGCGAATGAGCAATACGAACAGTAATGAAGTATTACAGAGCCCAGTGATGGGCCCGGCACAGTGACAGGCACTCAGGGATATGACAAGGGTGTTGCTGATGCCTTGTGGAGTGAGCCAGTCTACCCCGCCCATAGGGGTGGATATGTTCGACACCAGGAAGAAGAGTTCCTGAAAAGGTCACCTCTTGTGCCTCAGTTTCTCCACTCATAAACTGGGATAATAAAAGTACCTATTGCCTTTGAGACTTAAATGAATATATATCTTAAATATTTCACCTATTGCTTAAAACTGTACCTGGTACCGAGTCGATGCTATATAAATGTTACTATGTTGGTCTGTCAGTCAGGGTCCAATCAGGAGAGAAAACCCCACAGTCATCTGAACAGGGAAGGTTTAACATAAAGACTTACCAAGTGTAACAGAGGATTGGAGTAACACTAAGGAGTTTAGGAAGAGCAGATGACAGGAACAATCGCGGAGCTGCAGGCGGGGATGACACACCCAGGGAAGGGCCCCCACACCAGACCTTGCTGTAGGGGGCACAGCTGGGCCCACTGGGGGCCAGAGAAGTCACCGTGGTGTCACGGTGGTGGAACTTGCTGGAAATGTGCCCTCTGGGAGGCTGGGGAAAGCTGTGCAGGAAGGTGTCAGCCAAGAGGGCACGGGTTTGCTGATGGTCCTGGGAGCTGTTGGCCGCCTCGCGCCGCGGGAGGCCCGCGTGGGTGCGCCGCCCGGGGTTTGGGGAGTGGAAGCTGGACCCGACGAAGCCACGGAGGCTGCCCGCAGGGGCCTGCGCCCGAGCGCACCACAGCCAGACCCTCTCCTCCTCATGTCTTTCCAGTGCCCTCTCCCCACAGAGCTTTGGCGCCAGCTGCCGGGGTCGGGGGCGGGGGGGGGGGGGACATTCACAGGGCCCGTAGTTAACCTCACAGAGCAGGCGGAGGGGAGGCAGGAATCTGAGAGGCAGGAAGTCAACAACGGGCACAGTGGGCTACTATTATTTTTATTATTTGCAGTGTTTTGTTTCCAGAAGCTCTTTAGGAAATCGGGGGTCAGAAAGACAGAGAAATCCTGGAGGAACTCTGAGCTTCCCCGGGCTGGCTTCAGCGGTCCCGGGGCGCGCACAATGGACTGCGCCGGGTAGGGGCTCTAGGGGAACCCAGCCCCACTGAGACGGAGGCCAGTGTTTTGAGTAGGGCCACAGGCAAGGCCCAGCCAAGCCTCGGGGCTATGGATGTTTCCCAAGACCTAATTGATGAGTTCCGGGGCTGCAAAAGAGGTTAGGATGTGCAGGGGGTTGCTGAAGCAGACCTGACATCAGGACTCACCTCTGGGGGCAGTTCCCTGTTTTGCCAGAGGCAGCAAAGAACTGGATTGGAGGTGGAAGTGAGGCAGGGATCCCATTCACCAAACCAGCAAAGGGGCCCTGGAGGGCTGCAAGACGGTGGTGACTTTACTGCCCGATGCGGGGGAGCAGCAAAGGGTTTGGCTCACATTTCAGTGTGTCCTGTGGCCACCAAAAGGACCTCAGAAGTCATGCCCTCCTCAAAACCGACTATGGTCCTTAGGAACCGTGCCCGGAACTTTCCTGGGATCCGAACCAGATCTCACTGCTCCATTCTGCTGCAGAGGGTGGGCCGCGGTCCACGACATCAGCAACACCAGGAAGCTTGTTAGAAATGCAGAATCTCAGGCCCCTTCCCATAGAGCGACTCAGAACTCAGATCTTCTAACCCCAGAACTAACTTCCAGAAGCCCTGCTCAGTTCCGGCCACACAACTTCCCAGCGCAAAACGCACATGAGGGACCCCTTGTTAAAAGAAGAACAATTTCAAAACAGCAGCAGAATTCTATTTTTGTTTTTACTGGGGTACGAAATATACAACATAAAATTTGCTGTTTTGACCCTTTTGGGGTATACAATTCAGCGGCATCAACTATATTCACATTGCACAATCACTGTCGTCCATCTCCAGAACTCTTCCATCTTCCCAAACTGAAACTCTGTACCCCTTAAATAATAACTCCCCGCTTCCCCGGGCCCCAGGCCCTTGGCAACCACCACTCTGTTCCCCGTGTCCATGAACGTGACCATTCTCGGTACCTCATACACATGGAAGAAGGCCCCATTTGTCCTTTTGTGTCTGGCTTATCCCACTGAGCAGAATGTCTTCAAGGTTCATCCAATGTGACAGCAGAGTGCTGAGCCAACTGTGGGGCCCTTCTGGGCCCAGGGCTCGGTGGCTGCACGGGTCATATTCCCGGACGGTACTCTACAGCAGTGAGAAAGGCTGTGTTTAAGCAAGTCACCAAGATAACTACTCAGTGTTTCCTCAAACCAGAGGCTTTCGGATTGTGTGTGTGTGTGTGTGTGCATTTTTCAAAGCCAAGGATGAGAAACTAGAGAACATTTTCCTAATTAGAGCTATACGGCAACGGGGAAGGCATTTTCAAGGTGTGAAAATGTCAGCTCGGCCTGGAGTTTTCAGTAGGGACCCTGAAGATAAGAAGGAAGAAGCCATCTCCAAGTCACGTGTCTGCGGAATGGGCCCGCGGCTCCCCGCTTCCCCCCACCCCCCGCTGAGAGTCAGGTCCAAGCTCCCAGAGGGATGGTGTCAGGAAGGCAAGGAGCTTGCTGGTGTCCACCACCCTCCGGGTAGACACTATAATTTATCCTCGACAAGGAGCTGGACGCAGCACCGGTGTGCGCACGTACCGCCACGGGCCGCGTCTCGAAATGTGACCTTCCAGATATGTGGCCAAGGGCACCGAGTCCCAAGATTGCATTCCACCGACAAAACTGACCTAACCCCTCGCCTAAAATAACGTCATGTATATGATTTCAGATTATTCTCAAAATCGTCAACGTATCACTATTTTCAATAACTGGTGTGGCCTTTTACCAACTACTGTCTCACTCAAGTGGCGGAAACGTCACCGAACCAGCAAAATGAAATCTGAACGTACATCTTTTGAACAAAACAGCTTTATCACTTCGAGGGCGTGGAAGAGTTTAGGGGAGATAAATTTCAGGCAGGAAAACTCCTTCGGGGTTTTTAATGAAGACGTGAAAATGGTTTATCATTAGCTTATCAGTTACTATATTGAAATGGAAGATTTTTATGGTTCTGGAAAAGCCTGTTTATTCTCCACCGCAGTGACATCTGGTTTACACCATCCTTTGCTCAGCTGACTCTGCCCTCATAACTTCCACCAAAGTAAACGTCAACCCCGATCCTGCAAAATATCACACGTTTCAAATTGCTGCCTTTTAAGTAAATTCTTGATACGTTATCCGGCTTTATCCCAGGCCCTTAAAATGCTCTTTAAAGAAACCTGCTCGGACCTGTGGCAAGAGGCGACTCTGATGTTTTCTTTTTGAAGATAAGTTGCAGAAACGTTAAGGTTGTGATTTCATTCCTTGCCTGAGTTCCCAGGATCCCCACCTCCCATCTCTACCCCGATTACTGGGCAATCATCCCCGCTGCTCCTGGCTCCGGGGCTGGAAGGGGAGGCCGCTCCGGAAGCCCCCGGCGCCCTGAGTAATTACAGCACCCGCACAGCCCGCCGGGGCCCGCTGCCCAGCACGTGACTCCGCTTGGCCCGAGATGACGCTGGCCGAGGGTGCCGGCCCCGTCTGAGTCACAGGCAAGCGGGAAAAACAAGGCCTGTTTTCCTCCTACATTTCCAAGGCTGCCTTCCAACTTGACCGTGGCCACAGAAGCACGGAACCCCATAGCTTCTTGGCAATTAAACGGTTTTCACACTTCTATTTTTAAAAGCCTTGGAAACAAGTAACCTGGGGGATCAGGGTGGTTGGGTGAATGTCTTTCCAAAGTTCTCCCAGCCAGAGGCCCTGTCCTGGCAGGGGTCCCAGAGCAACTGTGAAAACCGAAATGCCAGGACAGGGCCCTCTCTGCAAACCTGCTCTTCAGGTGACAAAAACAGAAACACCGGAGGCACCCCGGACCCTCACAGTCTGTTCTACATGATGACACAGAGAACCTTCTGGCCTCGGGGCCCCAAGTGGTCCGGATTATCGTCCCACCGCTTTGTGTGGGTACGTAAGGTTTCCAGAGCCAAAACTCTACTGCAGTGGGTCCCTGGCAAGCTGACGGGGCTCAGAGATGGAGGGCAGCACGCAGGAGTGTGCTGGGGGAGCTGGGGAGGGGGATCCGCACCTGGGAAGGGAAGGGCAGAGGGGGGAGGGGGCAGTGGTGCTGGGGTGCAGTCTCAGCAGACTGAGGCTGGGTGGCCCCAGAGGGGCAAATGGGAAGGGCCTTATATCCACCCTTCCTCCTCCTCCCCAGTCAGTCAGGTATCGGGTGTGGTATTGGGGCGGGGGCTGACAACCCAGGCCCGTCTGTGGGCAGCACCCTAGCTGTGGGGGGAGTAAGTCCCTCTTCCTTCCCGCAGGGGGCCCTGACTGCACCACAGCATCCAGGACAGTGGTCAGTCTTTTTCATCTGCCAACTAAAAACAAAAAAAAGGTGAAATTCACATAACATAAAATCATAAAATGAACCATTTTAAAGTGGCCTATTCAATGGCCTTTAGGACATTCACAATGTTGTGCAACTACCACCTATATCAAGTTTCAAAATATGTTCATCACCCCAGGGGCAAACCCCGTCCCATGAAGCAGTCATTCCCACATCCCCCCTCCCTCCCCGGGGCAAACAGCCTCTGTTTTGGGGCTCCACGCATTTACCTCGGCATTGCATAAACACGGGATCGTATAGTATGTGACTTTTGTGTCCGGCTTATTTCCCGCGGCGTAAGACGTGCAAGGTCCATCCTGCCGCAGCATGCAGCAGTCCTCCAGCCTTTTGGTGGCTGAATGGTCCTCCGCGGGATTTCGTTTACGCATGCAGGCACTGATACACATTGGAACTGTAGCATGTCATCTGCTTAAAAAGGAGCTTAGGATCGATGTAGAAGTTCTTGGTCGTGGAAGATATGACTTTGCCTCGTTTGGAAGCAGGAAAAGCCCTCCAGGCTCACGTGTGGATGTGACATACCATGAATTTATATTCCAGGAGAGGCTCTTGCTGAATGGAAAATCCAGGGCCTGCCAGCCTCCCTGGGCCTGACAGTGGCACTTCAAGCTTGTCCCTTGCCCTCCTGCCACCAGGTGCATCTGAGGGTGGCCTTGGCCCAGCCATGCCTGGCTCAGGCCACGCTAAGGCGCTAAGCCATTTCTGGGGGTGCCGTCTGCGACCACGCCTCTCCGCTCCAGGGAACCAGCCTGGGACTGGGGACATCTTGCCACATTGGCGCAAGTGCCCCGCACACCTCCCTGTGTCGCCGATAGGGAGTCTTTGCCTCTAAGCCTCAGGACCGCCCTCCTTGCTGGCAGACAGGATGCGCTGGCTGCACCCACGTCCTCCCGGGCTCAGCCCATTGGTGCGTCTCCCCGTGGCCCTTCCGTCCACCTCAGCCCGCCCCCCCCCCCCACCGAGGGCAGAGGAGATGGCGCCCTCTGTGACTCCCTGTGCCTGGGTCGGGGCGAATGCTGGCTGCGCGGCTCCATCCGTGGCCCTTCGTCCGGCTCCTCGAGGTTGTCTGCTCAGCTCCCGCCCACCCGTTCCCGGCAGCTTCCTTGCCCTGCGGGCTCTGTTCCCATGTTCCCAGGCACTCCTAGGGGCCGTGGCGCCCGGCACAGTGGTGGTCCGAAAATGTCTGTGGACCGAAGAACCTCTTTCTTGGAAATTTCAACTCCCTATCAAAGCGCTTCTCCAGAAAACCCTTTATGGGGGGCCCTTTGCCCTTTGTGGTTTTGGTTTTATATACACGGTCTGGGATCCTCACAGCAATCCCACAGGAGGGCATTACTATCCCTGATCGAAGGATGAGGACATTCAGGACGAGCCCCCCAGGAGGGAGGAGGCAGGGCCCCGGGGGCTGTAGGCCCAGCCCTGCGGCCTCTGCCCGTGCGGTCGGCCAGGCCGTGAACGGCCTGCGTGCCCGCATGGGGCTCCTCACTGGGGCTCCTCAGGCGCTGGGGGGGGGGGGGGGAGGGCTTTCAGATGACTTTCCGTGTAGTGGGGAGGCCGTCTACCCCAGGGCGAGAGAGAGCTGTGCTCAGCCTGAGGGAAGAACCCATTTCTGTGGAATTTTGAGGAACTTGTATGTAAACACTATTTGTACCATAACCGGGCCGACTTCGCCCAGAGGACATTCATCAGGTGCAAACCTTACATCAAACCTCAGTTGGGGAGAGAAAGCCGGCGGGCAGCAGGAGGGTGGAGGGGGGTGGCAGACGTCCTCCCTGAGGGGTCTGTCCCTCCGCCGGCAGTGGTTGCTCGGCCTTGCGGGCAGGATCTTGCCTTCCCTCCTTTCCAGCAACAAACTCGGGCCATGACACAGCGCGGGGGCCCAGGACGTGCCGCAGGAACCAATGCTCAGGAGGGGTGCTGACGAATGGGGAGGAAGATGGGCTGATCTTAGGGCTAGAAACGGAGGCATAGGTGAATCCTTTCACAATTGTTTTCCTCAAAATATGGCTGGGGAGTGAGGGTGCTTTGTTTTTCTTTCTCTTCATAGAGTCGCGAGCAGCGAACTGTGTTTGCCCCCAGGAAAAGACTCCAACGACCACGCACTTGGAGCAGAGCCCACCTGCCCTGGACTGACAGTGTCCCCGCTTCAGCCTCCTGCGAGGCCTGAGAACGGGGTCTGCTGACCGGAGCGCTGGGGGTCCCAGCAGGAAACCGGCAGACCTAGTTGTTGGGATCTTTCCCTCCCCAGAGGATGGTTGTGCCCCCCTGCTCCAGCTCCCCTTCCCAGCCTCCCCAGGTGCATGTCTGGCTGTGGGTGAGGGTCTGTTCTGGGGAGAGAGGGAGAAAGAGCAGGTACTCAGCGGGGTGGGGGCCGGTGGCCCCTCGGGCTGTGACGGGGAAGCCCGGAGGCGGGTGGGAGTCAGGGCTGGAAGGGCCATGTCCCAGACAGCCTGCATTCCTAAAGTGAAGCTTTAAAGCATGGGGTTTGACTGCTCAGGGTGAGGAGAGAAAAGGTTCTGCGGTCCTAGACTGTGGTGAGAAGGGCAGGCCTGAACGGGACACTGAGGTGGACGGTGTAGACATGACAGGTGGTTTAAGGCTCTGAACCAAAGGAGAGAGAGAGAGAGAGAGAGAAACATCCTGGGGCCTGGGAGGCAGGACAAAGCCCCTAACCGTGGACAACCACGATGGTATCCAGCTGGGTGAGCCTCCACCCTTCCACACCCCATTGCTTTTGCCTCTCTGTGCCTGTGGGGGTCCAGAGTAGGCCTGGGGTGTGGGGAGGTGTCGATGGTCCTCAAGTCAGGAGGTGAACCCCAGCTTGGCCTCTTACATGGCAGGGGCCCCACGGAAGTCTCTGCAGCTATAAACAGGTGCTTGTCCAAATTCATTCCAGCAGAGGCTCCTATGGACGGGGAGAACAAGAGGGGCAGCCACGGGCTGTGTGAGGAAGAGAGACTGCTCTCCTGAGAGCTGGAAGCTTCCGGGCAGTCACCGCCATGTAGGAGAGCGTGCACGCACGCACACACACACACACACACAGGCCTGCGCCGCTTCACCTCTGGGACCAGCAGACCCCCACGTTCCTGTTCCCCAGTGTCTTCCCTGTGAAGTGAGTGGTGGAGGCCCAGACTGACCTGAAGTGGTTTTTCTAATTCTTTTCTCATTCTGGCAAGGAGGGAAGGGGATGCTTCCCGACTCAAGGGAAAAAGGGGAGGAGGAAGAGGAGGGATAAGAGGGCAAGGAGTTCTCCCCAGAGCAGCTTGGGGGGGCGGCGGGGGGAAGTCCTGGGCTGAAGCCAAGGCCCAACCATTGCCTGAGGAGACCAGGGCCAGATGGCGTGGGCTCTCCCGCCTGCAAGCCTCCCGAACGGCCGGCCCTGCTCCGCTGTGCTTCCCACGCCTTTCCTCAGAAGGCGCCCGGATTTGGCTCCAACACCGATATCCCTGGTTATTGTTTCCTTTTAGATGTTCCTTTTAGCTTCTACCTCAACTGAAATGTGAAGATGAGGCCAATTTCTTTGTCTCTCCAACTTTTGTAAACGGGAGGCCTCTGATCCCAGGAAGATGCAGAGAGCTCTCCCTGTACTTCCTCCGTAAGCCTCTAAGGACAGAAAATGGTTGCTATGGGGATTCCTGCATGTGTAGAGTAATTGTTTTCAGAAAAAAGAATGATTCACAAGTTCTTTCAGGACCAACAGAGTCCGTCCTTGGGGACGACATGATGTAATAGTGTTTAAAAGAGGAACAATGACTGGCTTTGGTTTGTGCGTGTTTCCTCTTCTTCTTCAATCGCTGTGTGTGCTTGTGGCCCACCAGCAGCTTCCTCAGAGCCTTGTTCTGCACACAGAATTCTAGTTGATGCCTGACACCTCCCTTTCTCTCTTCGCAAACCTGAGGGCAGGTATTAAAAATGTTAGAAACGCCCAGCTAGGCTCACCAGCGAGTTACTGTTGGAGTCTTCATGGCCACTTCTGGGCCTACCTAGCTGGATGAAGTTATTAGCCTGAGGGTGCCTCAGGGCCTTTGCACATTCATTTACATTATGACTGGCTTTGCAGATGGCTTTCCCTACATTGACTCTCTCCAGAAAGCCTGGGGTTCACAGTGCAGACTGGAAACTGAGGTCCACAGGGAGGATGGACTGACTCAAGTCCCTAGTGTATGTAAGGTCCAGAGTTGGGCCCAGAAGCCAGCCCTTCTAAACATCTGTGGCCAGCAGAGCAGGAGCCAGGAGGAATACTTTAATGAACAAACCTCTTTTCTAATAATGGGCAAAGAAAAGGAGGTTGGCTGCTCAGGGCAACAAAAAGAAGTAATGAGGGGTTAAAATGAGATTAAAATTGGATTGAAATAATCTTTCATTTCTTTTGGAAAGAGCACTGCACTGGGAGTCAGCTATTGACCTTGGGGAAGTCACTCTCCCTCTCTCCTGGAGAGTCACTCTCCCTCTCTGCAACTTTCTCACCTGCCATTTGAAGGGGCAGGGCTAGAATGAGCTTGGATCCTTCCAGTGAAGACATGCTTAAATACTGCACCTGTGCTGGAAATGTTAGTGAAGCCTTCTCCATGCTAAAATTCATGTTCAAGCATTCCCTGTGGCCCCCAGCATCAAGCCCAAGCTCCTTGCCTGCAGCTCAAGGCTCTATGTTATTGGCTCACAGCTCATCTTTCCAGTCTTATCTCCCACGTGCTACTTCCTGTGGATTACTTACTTAATGTTCTATCCACCCAGCTTCCACACCCGGGTTAATACCCTCTACCTGCAAAGCACGCCTCCTCCTATCCCAGTGCCCTGGCCTGAACACATCCAGTTAGCCTTTTAACTCTCAGTTAAAATGCCACCTCCTTCAGGAAGTCTTCCTGGAATCCTGAGTTTGGGGTCATGATCTTTTCAATCCCGTATCCACCATCATTGCCTTCACCTGGACACGTGTTGTAATTACCTGGTCATCCAGTTCAACAAATATTCCTGAATGGTGAGCAGGTGCTATGACAATGACAAATTCGGACACACTTCTGCCCTCATGGAGGGGGTGGGAATGGAGGCATTGATCAAATGATCATGTTCATGAATGTGTAATTGCAAACAGAGAAGTGTGGAGGAGGAAAAGGGTTCCCTGAGAGCTCATCTGATATCTGGGAAGGAGAGGGTGGGCAGAAAAGGAGGTGTTCCTAGGAGGGGAAGAGCATACGCAGGAGCCACAGAAGGCCAGGGTAAGGGGAGGCCTCCCAGATCAGGAGGCCAGGGGGAAGTGAGCTGCCAAGTGGGTGGGTGCGTGGGCAGAAGGCAGCCCTCAGAGGGTGACTTGATCAAAGAAGCTATCTGGGGAGCCTCTGAGGGGTTTTTGAGAGGGAGTGACAGATCACATTTACGTTTGGAACAATTATCTTGGTTGCTGTGCGGAGAATGGCCTAGAGCGGTGGGTTGCAGCTCCAGAAATGTTGGAAGCAGGAAGTGTGAGAAGGACCCTACTCTGCCTTACGGCCAGACGTCCCCATGCAGTGGGTCTGGAGGGAGGCGAAAGTAAAGAAGGGGCCCAGGAGGAGACCCTGCCGTGGTGCAACTAGGAGGTGCGAGCATCTTAGACAGGAATGGGGGGACTCGGAGGGACTTGGGGGATGTTTTGGAGATAAAAATGACCAGGTTTGGCAATTAATTCCCATGTGGATGAAGGAGAAGGAAATGTGGGGGTTGAGCCCCGAGTTTCTGGATTATGCAAGTAGACAGCGGGTGGCATGCCCTGAGACAGGGAGCATGGGAACGATGCGATGTCGGGGCGGGAAGCACACAGGCCCCGGGGGAGACCGAATCTCTGCACCTACCTGGGGCAAGGGAGGCCTTGCTTTCCTGGCTCTCTCCCATAGCCCCTCACAGCTCTCAGCAGCAGAGGCCAAGGTGGGGGTGAGACGGGAGGAGGCCTGGAGGCGGGGAGCACACAGGCAGGCTGGGACCAGCCGCTTGCCCAGGGCAGTCCGGCACCTGGCAAATTTGCAAAGAGCCATTTCTGAAGCACAAAGAGCCACAGGCTGGGGTCAGCAGGGCTCTTCCCTGCCTCTGGGTCAGGTGGCGCCCAACAGCAGGCGCCTGGGCACAGGAAGATAAACACTCGGTTCAGCTTCAGGCAGTGAGCTGCGCTGTAAGGCCCCCACCCCCCAAATCCCCGAGGGCAGGAGTCCGGGGCACCCTCCCTCATGTGAGACCCAAGAGCAGGCAATCCACTGATCCACTGGCGGGGCTTCACCCCCCTCCACCCTGCGGGGATTCCAGAGCAGTCAGAAAACCTGTCCGGCCACTTGATTCAGGAGACCAAGACTCCACTTGGAGTTGGGGAAATTGGGTCCTAGGCCGGGCGTGAAAAATTTTGTTACCTTTGATAGGTCACTTATCTCACCAGATCCTGGGAGGGAGAGAAGCTGGAAGAACCAGAGCTGCCCTCCCCAGAGGCTCAGGGCTCTCAGTTCACCAGGCCCTGGGTGAAGAGCAGGCTTCACCACCACTGATAGTTTCCTGGAGGAAGAGGAGGGAGAGGAAGAGGGGGGTAGAGGAGGGAGGGAAGGAAGGGGAGGGAAGAGGGGGAACCTGTGGGGGAGGGGAAGAAAGGTACCGGAAGAGAGGAGGGGGAGAGGAGGCAGCAGGGAGAAGGTGTGGAGGGCCAGAGCAGGAAGAGGGGAAGGGACTGAGGGAGGAGAAGGAGGAGGACACCTGTCCCTCGTCCTAGTGGGGACTGTCCCTGCTCCTTAGACCAGACCCCTGCCCCGCATCCCTCTGTCTTCATCTGCAGGCAGGAGGGCCTGCAGTGTGCATTGGTACCACAGTTACTTTAAAACCCAGGGGCGCCTGGGTGGCTCAGTCGTTAAGCGTCTGCCTTCGGCTCGGGTCATGATCCCAGGGTCCCGGGATTGAGCCCTGCATCGGGCTCCCTGCTCGAAGGGAAGCCTTCTTCTCCCTCTCCCACTCCCCCTGCTTGTGTTCCTGCACTCGCTGTGTCTCTCTGTCAAATAAATACATAAAATCTTAAAAAAAAAAAACGATTAAAACTCTAAGGTTCAACTTGAAAGTTACTTTTATTTTTCATTTTACCCCTCCGTGAGAACCTGTAATGGCAACCAATACTTACTTTTTTATGCCTGTTTAGAAATGCTTTCTTCAAAACATCTTCTCTTATGCCCCTCCAGGCCCTTTACCTATGCTCATAACCCAGGGAGAGGCAACTGAAAACGTGTGCTTTTCCCTTGTGTGTTCAGAAAGAATAACACGTACAGGGTGTCGTTCCTTTTAAGTCACTGTTTGTTGTGCAAAAATGGGATTATACCAAATACAATTCTTGGCCACTGAACAATAAATGCATCATGAAAATCCCCCTGCACGAGCAGATATGGATCTTCTCCTTTTTAATGGTGTGGAATACTCCATGGTATGGACTTCCTAGAGCGCTCCTACACGGCTAAGAGATTTTTCCCCAACGGCAAAATAGAAGTAGTTTTTTTTTTTTTTTAATGCTTGAGACTTTAGTGAATTCTTTTCATCTGGCAAGGAACCGACCTACCTGGACGGACGGTACAAGAGCCAAGACCAGCAGCCCTGTGTGAGTTTGTTGGTAAAAACAAAAGAAATGGATGGGGCGCCTGGGTGGCTCAGTCGTTAAGCGTCTGCCTTCGGCTCAGGTCATGATTCCAGGGTCCTGGGATCGAGCCCCGCATCGGGCTCCCTGCTCCGCGGGAAGCCTGCTTCTCCCTCTCCCACTCCCCCTGCTTGTGTTCCCTCTCTCGCTGTGTCTCTCTCTGTCAAATAAATAAATAAAATCTTTAAAAAAAAAAAAAAAAAAAAAAAAAAAAGAAATGGCTCTGTCCCAAGGAATTTGCTCTCCTGCCATTAGGCAACCCCCCTCCCCCCGACACACACAACCATGTGAGGAGGGCTGAATGGCGTGTGTGCAAGATGGAGGCCTGACTGACCCCTCGAGAGGGCACAGCCCTGGGGGACAGCATGCGGGCGGGCAAATACTGATGTTGGAAATGATCTGATTGGCGGTGTGGCCAAGACACGAAGCCAAGTCAGAGTGTGTGTGTGTGTGTGTGTGTGTGGGCTCCATGCCCAACGTGGGACTTGAACTCACGACCCTGAGATCAAGAGTCACATGCTCTACCGACTAAGCCAGTCTAGTAGGAAAAAGCGGGGTTACTCTAAGGATGGGTGAGTGGTCACCTCCTTCCCGCTGACTTTGCCCCAGGAACTTCAACAGCCCCAGCTTATTTCTGGCCTCTCATTCCCCTCTGTGAGGCTTGCGCCACTCACCTCTTGATTTTCTAACTGCAGAAGGGATGAAAGTCTGAGATTTCAATCAAAAGCTTAAGAAAATAATAATCCCTTGTTGCCCTAATTCTTTCCTGAAAATACCTCACACTGACAGAAATTGTCTTTAAGCCCCTTTTCTCTTCTTTCGTGCTTTAAATTTCCTCCTTAATTAAAAAGAATTGTTTACTGGATGTGGGCTCCACAGTGCTTATTTATTTTACCAGATCTTGTATCTTTTTTCCTTATCTTAACCAAGTGACTTGATAACTCTATAACTCTCTATTCTGCTGTCTTAAAATGCCATTGTCTCTGTCACCAAGGTAACATAATAATGAACTTTATAATCAGCCCATTTCTATTCCCATGGAACGGAAGCTGTGTCAATAACGGGCAGAAAGCACAGAGCCCCTAAATTCAATGGCCCCAAATTGGCTGCCTGTCCCTAGCGGAGATTTTACAATGGTCTTCTCCTCAGAACAATATTTCAATTTCTCTCAACCCTATGACATCTGACGACAACATTAGCTGAAAATTAATGATGAATGAATGTGTGCATTCCAAAGTACCTGGCTGAATTCACTGAGTAAAAGAAGAAATAGAAAAAAGGCAGCCAAAAGGACACATCATTGAAAACCAGCAACTGTTGATTGACAGACTTTTTTCCCATCCCTTAAGGCGATCAGGAGCAGTACCCCGTCTGAGAAAGCCTCGGAGACGTGCCACCCGATGACTCGGAACTTTGAGCTCAGGGGATTGTGATAGAATTAAGTCTGACTCACCAAATGAGGTCACTGGGAAGAAGGGCTGGCATTAAATTTACCGTTAATGCCAGGGTCAGCTTGCTCAACAGTCATCCACTTGTGGTTCCAGAAGACCTCTGGGTAAATTCCAGAGACAGCCTGGGCTGAAGATAGCTTGCACATGAAGTCACCGAATCTTGGTCAATGCAACTTTGGGTGACTATCGTTGAGTACCCCAGCAAGTGTTTCCCGAGGCAGGAGGCCATTTTGGTATGGAAAGCCTTTGAAATCTGTGGAAGGTGACTTCCTATGTTAAGTCTAGAAATTGGTGGCGGGAGGCGAAGAAACCATGCTTCTGGTGCCAGGAGACTCGAATTCTAGTTCTGCCACAGATGTTAATGGGCTGAGCAATTGAAGACACCGCATAGCTCATCTCAGAGGTCTTTCTAGATTAGCCGTTGTGCTATATCAAACGTGTAGAAAAGTAAGGAATTCTGCCAATCAGCAGTTGTCAGGCACCAAGGATGCCTTTCCCCTATTTCCCTGAGCCACACTTTCCTTATCTCTCCCGTCGTAAACAATAATTGCTTACTTCCCCAGCCTCCCTCCTAGGACAGTTAACCCGTGGAAGACGAGAGTATGCATGTGAAATTGCCATACAAAATAGAAAGCACTAGTGGAAATCATTGCTAGATTCTCTCTGATGAAGCTTTTTTTTTTAAGATTTTATTTATTTATTTATTTGTCAGAGACAGAGCGAGAGAGCGCACAAGCAGAGGGAGCAGCAGGGAGAGGGAGAAGCAGGCTCCCCACTGAGCAGGGAGCCCGATGCGGGGCTGGATCCCAGGACCCTGAGATGATGACGTGAGCCCAAGGCAGACGCTTAACAACTGAGCCACCCAGGTGCCCCTCTGATGAAGCTTTTCAGTCATTTCCACCCGCAGTTTTAGGGATTCACTAAGCATACCCTTGCTGTGGAGCCTGTGCTCGTTCAAAGGTCACCCCCGGGGGGCAGTGGTCTTTTCTCTGGCTGGACCCTTGGGGCTCAGCCTGGCTGGCCTTCCTGCCCGGTCTGTCGCTCACAGCCTCACACCCCCTGCCGGTGACCCTGGGGCAGCAGGGGCCACAGAGGATCCTCTCCCCCAGACACCGCTGTCCCTCACGATGTACCAGCTGTGTCTTCTCGCACAGTCATGGGCTGGGCAACCCCTCTCCTTAAACTAAGTCAGGTCTCCTGAATTCCTAGAAGCTGCAGAGCAAAGGGGCAGCCTGTGGGGCAGACAGATCGCTTATTAATTATCCGTGGGCCTTGCCGAGCCCTGGTTTTCTCATCTGTAAAATGGAGATAATAAATATACTTTACTGGGTATCTAAGAGGCTGAAATAAGAGAGGCATATCGTAGGCGCTGCATACAGGGTTTTCTCCCCTTCGCCTTCTTCCCCCGCTCCCCACACTGCGGCCTGCGAGGCACTGTGCCCTCTCTCCGTTTTCTCTCTCTGCCAAGGAGGTCTGGAACACAAACTCGGCCGCGGGTCTGGGCATCCTCCTGGAGAAGCCCTCACAAGGCTGCATCCTGCCCGTCCATACTGGCCGTTTCTGCCTTGTTCCAGATTCTCCGCATTTGGAGTTGTGTGGGGGAAACGTCTGGACGGGTCACTTCATTTTCCGTGTTGCATCTGGATGTGTCACATAGCCACCCCGTCACGGCACACGGCGAATCGTTTGTGTTGCTGGCCAGCCAAGCGGAGGCTCTGTGCCAATTCCTAAAAAGGCTGGGGTGGCCCCAGAGGCAGGGAGAGGGACGCCGCCCAGCGCCTGAAGTGAGGAGTCAAGGAGGATCTTCGGGAGTGGGGGTGTCACTGAAGCTGCTGACGGGCTGCTCCCTGCCGTCCTCATGGGGGACACCGAGGGCGGGAAGTCAAATCAAGCTGGGCTTTCCCAAGTCACTGGAGCCATGCCTTTCGAGCCAGGTTGCGGGGGTCACAGGCCCTGCCAGGCACGCCTGCCCCATCACCATTCTGCAGGGGGGAGGGGAACGTCATGCTGGAAGGACTGGCACAATCGGGATTCGGCACCCCACCCCACCCCCCCTCCACCCTGCGGCCCCCCCACCTCTGCCTCTCCACTGTCTCCTCATCTCTGTCTTCATTTTTGTCTGTTCCCGTGGCTGCCCATGGGCTCTTGCGTCACCTTTGTCATCATAAACTCATGATTGCCAAAGTGTTCTCTGTAGAACACCTGTTCTTTGAGAATGTGCCTCAAAAAATAGACGGCATGGCAGCAGGGAATGCTGGACCCTCCGTCTCCCTCTTGGGGATTCTTGATTCACATTATCTGTTAAGAACTCCGAAAAAAATCCCATAACCAATGGTTTCATCTTGCTTAGCGAGTTTTGTCCAAAATTCTTATGGTCACGAACCCTTACCTAGGAGTTCCCAAGGAATACCTATGAACGGTGTTTGGTGAATCACTCTTTGGGAAAAGCTGCCATGAACAATGTATTATTTGTAGGAACACTGTGAAGTCAAATTCACTAATGAGGAATCTGGCATCAAAGGCCGATGGGAAAATGCGTGTGCTTTGCTCTAAAGAAAATATGACATTTGTGTAGATCAGAGGTTCCCACCCTTTTCACCACGAAAGATCCTTTTTAGTTCTTTCCTCAAGGGATTCCATGTTTTGAAAGCTTTTATCTACCCAACAAGCTACACTTATTGAATAATAATTTGTTTCTTTGAGTTTTATTCATCAAAGACGTATAACTGCCAATTAGTGCTTCTGATCAGTCCAGATAACCACTGTTACCACACTGAGTTGATATGACTCTAGCCAAAAGCAAATAAACTTAATGTTTTATTTAGTCTGGGAACCTCACTGAGGTAAATGTATGATTTCCTTTGGGCTTTTTGAAATCTTGAAAATAGCTTGCAGACCCCCTCGCTGCCTTCACAAAGTGCAGGGTGGGTGGGAAGCAGGGCTGCGTGTGGAAACGCAAAGAGGACGCACAGGGTTGGAGGAAGTCGGGGAAGTGGTGGTTCATGGGGGTCCCACAGACAGCGTGGACAGTGAGGGGCTGAGTGGCTGCAGCCCCTGGGAAGCCTGAAGGTCCATGGATTAGGGGGAGCAGATCCTGGTGAACAGATGAGGCCAAACATG
This sequence comes from Phoca vitulina, assembly GCF_004348235.1. Classification (NCBI taxonomy): domain Eukaryota; kingdom Metazoa; phylum Chordata; class Mammalia; order Carnivora; family Phocidae; genus Phoca; species Phoca vitulina. Next base: position 24,011,577 of record NW_022589723.1, read on the forward strand.
GAGCTCTCCATAGGGGTGAGAACCTGGACAATGACACCCGCTCTCCATGCACCTTCTGCACTTATGGACCCGGAAGAGAGCTGGGGGCATGGGCAGGGGAGGGAAGCTGCTGGGCGCCTCTCCCCACACCTCCCCCAGAGAGTTTTCATTACGAGCTACTGGGAGGTGAGTGAACTCAGTTCTACGGCTGTCTTGGCTATTGATGGAGCTTTTGAGGGCCCCCTCGGTACCGGCCTTCTAGGTTGCGGTTGGCTCACCCCAACCCCAAAGGAAGAACCTCTGCCCAAGGAGCTCCCTGGCTTAGCAGACCCCGTTCCCATTCCCGTGGGAAAGTGGGGGGTATCGTGTAGCTCTGCCTTAGATGGCCGGTGACCATGGGCTCCTGGTGCGTTTGAAATGGGCTTTAGTGTCCTGCCACCTGGCTTTGCAGAAGAGCTGTGGGGGGCGTGGTGGGTGCAGCCGGTGGCCCTATTACCTCAAGTGAGAGAGGGGGCTCCTCCGGGGGAGTAAAGTGCTCAAGCCGTGCCCTTTAAGCCCTAATCAGCCCTCATGGGCTGGGCCCCCAGCCCTTCATGGCCTCATGGACCCTAGCCGTGCTTAGCAATGGCCTCGAACTTAAACATCCCACCTTGCTTCATGTTTCTTTTCCCTCATTAGACAGGACCCAGCATTTTCCCAGAAGATACAATCTGTGTCTGGCAGAAGCCTGCTTGCAAAAATAAATCTTTCCCTGAACATTTTCCAGGCCCATTTTAGAAACAAATCTGGGTGATGCCTTTTACCCATTTCCAAAGACAACCACCCACCGCCGGAGGCCTCTCTGCGGCATACACGTGCTGAGCATGGAGGAAGGGGGTCTGCCCCTCAGAAGAACCCCCCTCTCAGCAGGGAGGGTGAGCAGCTCTCGAGACTGTCCCCTGCCACGGGCCACTGCCGCTCAGTCTGGTGACGCAGGCGGGATGCCATCCTGCGGCTTCTGGAAGCACTGACCTTTGCAGAGGCTACACCCTTCCCGACGTCCATTCAATCGCTCATTAGTTCACCCAGTACATATTTACATGGAGCACCTGTCGCACGTCAGGGGCCGCGCCGTGCTAGGGGCTGGGGAACAGCCGCGACGGGGCCCCCTCACGGCCGGGCACATCGCGGGCGCCGCGCACAGGGCGGGTGGGAAGGCACGGGCAGTGCGCCCTTCCGCGGCAGCCTTAGCGCGGTCGGTTTCCGCAGGCGCCCCGTGAGCTGGGAGGGAGCGGGGGAAAGGAAGCTGCCCTGCCTCGGCCCGTGCCCTCGCTCTCACGCGCTGCCTACTTAAACTTCCCGGCTCGGCTAGCCCTAGGGCCGGATGGCCAGCCTCACTCGCACAGAAAAGGAGGCCAAGGCCCAGAGCAGCGGCAGAGGACGGACAGACACAAGGCGGGTCTGCTCCCAGAGCCCCGAACTCTCTCGCGTACAGACACACTCACATGCACACACGAGCGTGCACGCACACACACGTTCACGCATGCGCGCCCACCCGGGAACTGTGGGCCCCTGCTCCAGGGGTACCGCCGACTGAACCTCATGCCGACGTTTTACCGTCCTTCTTCAATAGATGAAGCCCCCGTCTGCACTGCGCGGGCTCTTCTCGGAGCCTGGCGGCCTCCAGGAGTGGCTGCCCCAGGCGGTGGCCACTGGCCACGTGTGGCTACCGAGCACCAGGAATGCGGGTGAATCCCAACTGATACGAGCCGTGAGTGTAAAATACACACTGAATTCCCAACACTTAGGGAGAAAAAAAGGGATGTAAAATATCCTGTCCTTTCTACTGATCACATGTTGAATTTTTATATATCTTCTGGGATATTGAGTTGACGAAAAAGTGTTCTTAACGTATTTCCTGTTTCTTCTTGTTTTTGAAACATGGCTACTAAAACATGTAAAATCACACACGTGGCTCATGTTTGCGGCTCGCATCCTATTTTTTTTTTTTGAAGATTTTATTTATTTATTTGATAGAGAGAGACACAGCGAGACAGGGAACACAAGCAGGAGGAGTGGGAGAAGGAGAAGCAGGCTTCCTGCTGAGCAGGGAGCCGGATGTGGGGCTTGATCCCAGGACCCGGGGATCATGACCTGAGCCGAAGGCAGAGGCTTAATGACTGAGCCACCCAGGCGCCCCTCGCATCCTATTTCTAAGGGGTAGTGCGGCTCTTGGTGGAAAGAGACTCTAAACAAGTAAACAAATGCAGAAGAGGGGTAATTGCAAGTAGGGAAAAGGGGCGGGAGGAAGCGGTGCAGAGCAGGGTGCTGGGCGGGGCTGGTGGGTGGGCATGGCGGTCTCGGGGGCAGTAGGATGGGGGCAGTAGTAGGCAGGGGCAGCTCCCACAGTGGGGAGGTTCCAGGGCCTGTGTCTGAAGGAAGGAAGGAAGGAGCCGGTATCTGCAGATCCAGGGAGCAGTACATGCTTCCCCAACGGAGCATGAGTCCTGGAGCTGCAAGGACCCTCAAGGTCACCACCTCTGCTTCTGGGTTTCAGAGGGTTGGTGTTTGCCGAGGCCCTGATGTAAGGCCGGATGGCTCTCCTGTGCCCAGTCCCATGGTGGGGGGTGGGGCGTTACTCCACAAATGTTGTCAGAGTGCCCGTGACTGTCCAGCCAGTTCTAAGCTCTGGGGAAGTAATGGGGATGAAGTAAACCCAGAAGCTCATAAATAGGAGTGGGGTGGCCAGTGAGAGACAACAGGCAAAGAAACAAATGTATATATCAGGTGTGATCGGTTAAAAGAAAAACCAAGAGGGAATACGGGTAGGGAGGAGCTCTGTGAGAGAGAAGGTGGCATTTCAGGAGGCAGTCCTGAAGTCACCAACAGGAAGAACATCCCAGAGAGCTGGAACAGCATGTGCAAATGTCCTGAGGTAGGAGTATACCTCTTGAGTTCAAGGACAGCTTCAAGCCAGAATGTTGGGCAGAGTGACCAAAGGAGACTTGGTCAGGGAACCTCAGAATCAGGGTGAGGACCTGGATGGATCCAGAGTTACATAAGTGTTCTCTATAAACAGCAGTCCTGGTTACCATCATGACTAGCATTCGAAGAGAACACAGGCTTCCCAGAAAGGTGGCAGTTGCCACCATTCACAGGATCTTCCAAGATGAGGAGGTGCCTCTGACCTCAAGGCTCAGTACAAAAGAAATGGGACAGCCTGTGGCTGGGCAAGCACACGCTGTCTTAGGCTCAGTGGTTTATCTGTAAGGGACGCCTGCCAAGAGGCATTTGGACTGCGTGCTCTCTGGGGTGGAAGTTTGTGGCTATTCGAGAGGGAGGAGGCCCAGGTGACCACAGGACTCAGACGATTCCTACAGTTAGGGAGCCAGAGCCCCAGTGGCTTGCTCATGTTCTGCTTTATCGTCCTCTCCCATCTGCCCCCAGCCCTGGGCTTATCATGCCCCTTCCCTACTCAAGAACCCACAGTGGCTCCCTACTGCCTGTTGTCGTCTTCTTCAACTGACCCTTTACTGCATGATCACTCATGCCCCTCAGGTCTCCTTGTCTGGTGGTTATTTGCCAAAATATCTTGTCTAAGACTGCTGGAGGAAATTACTTATTTTCTGCCAAGAGGGAAAGACCTGTTTTAATGAAATTTTCCCCCCAAGAAAATGATCCTTCTGCCCTTCTCTGAACCACAAAGCCAGCGCTACATTGGCTTTCCTGTCATTTTAAGAGTCCCTCTGGGTGAGGTGGGCTCAGAGAGCAGCCGCATCTCCTCTGGACAGCCGTGTTCACCGACCTTGGCCTGCTCACCAGCTGCCACGGGAGGCCGGCGGTCCAGTGTGCGTGGCAGGTGCCCTCAAGGAGCACTGGCTCCCCCCCATCTATGCTCAGCCTACGTTTACTGAGGGCCTACCATGTGCCCACCGCTGTGGCCTGACGGCTTGAAGGTGGCCCCTGTAGGGGACACTTGTGTTACAGAAAGGCCATCACCATCTTGGAAATGATGACTGGTAGAAACAGAAAACCTGTCTTGTGAATCTGATAACCACAGTACACCAAGCTTACAAAATCTTTCCATAATCGATCACACCTCATAACGCCTGTTCTTTGATCCCTGGAGCGGATCCGGTGTGCATATCCTTCTGTTTGCTCTTTATCAGGAAGATGGGCATCATTACACAGCAATTTGCAAATGAGACTCAGAAAGGTTAAGTGACCTCACTAAAATCACACAGCCCCATGATCTGGAGGCAGAGTGGAACTTCTGCGCCTGAATCCAGAGGCATTCCCCAATCCGGCTATTCAGGGGATCCCCAGAGGGGAAATTTTGCAATGACCAACCCCCCAGTTGCCACCTGCAGAGGATCTGATTTAATTGACAGGGCCTGTAGGGGAAGTTAAATCTCCCTGGGTGATGCTAATAGGCTGCAGGAGCTGACAGTCATGGCACCAAAGCCTATAGCATGAGCACACGGGCCTGAGGACGGAGGAACCATCACGGCTCTGCCGCTGACTTGCTGTGTGATTTGGGGCAAATTCCACAACCTCGCTGTTCTTCAGTTTCTTCCTTTGCCAAAAGGGAGATCTCTTTCGGGGTCTCTTTTGCACACGGGGTCTGGGAGTCACGTGGTAATGGGAAGATGCTTGGGAAGCCCACAAGGCAGGACACTGTGAGAAAGGGCTTTGGCCCCCGGCCCTCCCCACATCAGACCAGAGGGAGGGAAAAGAAGGTTCCACACAGGAAACCTGGTCACCGACCCCCTACCCTCTCCACCCTGCAGTCCCAGGGTTGCTCTTCCTGGGTTGGATGTCAAGTGTTCCTCGGCAAGGGAAAGGCATCTCAGAGGAGGGGCAGGTGTGACCTAAGTGACTGAGGCCGCTGGATCTGCAGGGCCAGCCCTGGGCTTATGGTGGCTCCAGAGCCAGGAGAGAGGCCACCAGGGCCTGTGGGTTCAGCAGCCCCCCTCAAGAAGGGAGATTTCCTTGAGGGAGGGCCCACAGACAGAGGCCTGGTCTGATCAAGATGACTGGGGAGAGGGGGGTCCTCTCCATAATGTGATGCTCAGAGCTCTTCTTTGTTCCCAGTTCCTGATTGTGAAAAATGTTACAGAACAAACAGAACTATGATTATGTTTCCCACATTAGGAAGGTGATTTCACGTTCTTTGGTGGTTTTTCAGTGTTTCTGAGATAGAGTTTATTTTTCTTCAGAAACATTTTGGGGCTCACTGGGACATTACCATAAGATGATGGGGGGCCGTGGCAGGCCATTGCTCCTCCCCATGCTAGGTTTATTATCACAGTGGAGGGGGCTCAGAGAGCTCGAGACTGGGGATGGAGGAGGGTGGGGGCTCTGAGAATGAAAGGGCGGGGGGGCAGACCTGAGCCACCAAGAACTCACCGAAGCCCCTTCCTGCACGGACAGAAGCTGTGTCTCCGCAGTTCCCTGTGCCCAGTAGGGACACACGTCACCGCGCCTTTCTACCTGGGGCCCCATGTGACTTCATGTGCCAGCAGCTTCCCTGTGGAGTGACAGGCACGAGCTGAGCCACCAGGGCAGCCCTGGCTTTCCCTCTCTGGCTCATTGGTGGTTTTCTCCTCGGCGCCCGGTCCACGGGCGGCCCAGAGGATGCTAGCTGACTGGCCACGTTCCCCCTGAAAATGTGGGCTCTGGAGCCAGGATTTCTTGGTGTGAAAAAGCACATCCTGCCTCAGGAAGTGGATCATCAAAGTCCTTTTCCAAGCCCTTTTCTGCCTGTGTACAGCCTCTGTATCCAGAGTCTATATACATGAGCCGGGGATGGACAGGAAAGGGGCTGGCGGTCACCGCGCAGTGTGGCCGGGCCACCAAGTCCTCCCGGCAGCTCCCCGAGGCTGCTGTGTCTGGTGCGGGCTGTGGGTTTGCTGGAGAGACTATGGCCGGAAGTCTGCAGTTTCCTTTAGTTTTCTAGCTCCCTCTACCAGGCTTGGAAGGAAATCCCGCTGTTGTGTCTGGGAACTTTCCTGCTCCCTGTGGTCCTAGGGACCTGAGAAGTGGTGCTCTGGACCTCAAGACACCATGGGCACTGCTGAGAGATTGGCTCTTTGTCACCTTGGTCTCTGGAGGCAGCAGACCACGGAGTCCAGGCTCAGCACCACCCCCCCCAACATTCACGCCCCGTCTCCATGAGCCATCTTGGGCGCTCCCCCAACCCTGACTCCTCCCCGTTTGCTGAGACCACCACTCCTGTCCCCCATCTCTTCTGGCACTGTTGACTCTCCCATTTCAAGTCAAGATACCAATCTCAGCCTCTTCCCCTCTGAGACCACCCAGCTACTCCCTCTCCCCTGTCCCCATGGGTAAAACGTGAGAGTTCTTTACTTGAGGAGCTGATAGGTGAGTGGGAGAGCTCAGCCCTTCAGCCCTTCAGAGGTCTCTTATTCCCAGAACAGGGAGGAAGAAAGGTGCTAATCCAGAGCAAAAGCATTATTAGCCAAATGACACTACCTTCTCCCCCCACCAAAACAAAACAGAACAAACAAAACCCCAAAGACCAGGGGGTTTTTTTTGTTTTACTAAAGAGCTCACCTTGTTACATTAGCCTTATCTTACAGAGGAAGAAACCAAGGCTTAGAGGGGTTCCTTGTGTTGCCACTTGGCCCTTCTAAGTTCATAACCCTCCAGGGAGCTTTCCTGGTTTAATCTGAAACTGCCCCCCCTTCCCCTGCCATGTGGAGGGCAGGGAGAGACTGAAGAAAGAGGCAGGCCCCTTCACACTCGTAGGTGGCAATTTGTTTTTTAAAGATTTTATTTATTTGAGAGAGAGAGAGCACGAGTGGGGTGAGGGGCAGAGGGAGAAGCAGGCCCTGGGATCATGATCTGAGCTGAAGGCAGACGCTTAACCGACTGAGCCACCCAGGCACCCAGATAGATGGCAATTTTAAGAATAGCAAAGGGGACTTAACATTTGAGGCTTGTCTTGGATGGGAGCAAATTGAATAGATCCCCACACCTGCCCTCCAATTCTCAAGTTTATGAAAAGGCCTTAATTGGGCTCAGTCATGTATACCGTGCAGGTGTTTTCAACAGCACATCACCATCTCAAGGTGATGTCCTTGCAGCAGCCTGTGGGAGCAGGAAAGGTAAGAGGAGCCCACGTTTTAAGGAGAGGGGAAGGGGTGAGGAGCCTCTGAGTGCCCAAGTCCAGCTCAGGGGTCAATTGGCGGTCACAAACTTTTGGATGACATTCCCCAACAGCCCTGGGTTGAAGTTTACCAAGACGCTGGCCCCATTGTTTATCCATTCGACCGGACCAGTGTCAGACACGGTCCGAGGCACTGCGGACCGAGCTATTACCCACCTGCTGAGACATGGCCTCCATCATAACTTCGGCCACTGCCGGTGAACAGGTGGGACGTGACCAGGTGACTATTACATTCTACCACTGATGGTAGAACTGGCTAAGCCTTCCTTCAGAGGATGCGTCCCCATGGCTCAGGATTCCACAATGCGTGTGTTTGATTCCAAGCACCTGTCCTGTCCCTGGCACGGTGCTCAGTTGTGCATATATTATCTTGTGCCACCTTCATAAGAATCCTATGCTTCTTTTCATTCTCCAGACAAGAAAATGGGTGCCAAGCATGCTGAGTAACACCCACATCCTTTAACTTGTAGGTTGCCAAACTGGGATTTGAACCTGAACCTATTTTTTTTTAAGTAGGCTCCGCACCCAGCATGGAGCCCAACCTGGACCTGGAAGGAGCTTGAACTCATGACCCTGAGAACAAGGCCTGAGCTGATATCAAGAGTCGGACACTTAACCCACTGAGCCACCCAGGCGCCACTGAACCTCCTATTTTTAACTCTGGTGTTCTTTCCATCATATATCAGTGGATATATTGCTCAGCTGAGCAATTTCATTTTTTTAGACAGAAAAGCAAGAGAGGAGAATGTCCATATTCAGTCCTTTCATTTGCGGTGACACACTGGCCGACAAAAGACAACAGAGAAAGGCATCAGAAATTTCAGTCTCAGGAATTTAGGGATCATAGAGGAGCTACTACGGTGGTTATTCTACAAGCGACCAGCAGGTGGCACCATTGCACAACAGCTGCACACCCAATTGGCTGAAATCAGAACAGGAGGGGAAAATACAGCCCAGGGGAGTGGCCTGATTTCCAAAAGTCACTAAAGATCTGGTAAGTCTAGCAAGGCTGTGTCCACGCCTGTCCATTGCTCATGTTCCCCCGATGACAAGTGCTGCTGTCTGCATAAGAAATTCACTCAGTCAGCTCATGTCCATTTACTAATTCATCTATTTAGCAAAGATATCCTTTGTACCTAGCAACTATTTAAAAATATTTTGACCTTGTTAGATCTTTTAATAGAATCTGGTCTGTCTCTTAAAATGCTGTGCTTCCTTGTCTGGAGGTACAGGGAGCAGGATGAATTCTTTAATGAAGTCTCCGCCTTGGCCTGAGTGGGTGGTAGAGACAGGTGTTTGGTCTGGGTTGAAAGTGAAGAGGTCAGAGGTCATGCAAGAGCAGTGGTGGGGTTTGAGCAGGCATTTGGGGGCCAAGCAGGCAGCTTTGTACGATCTACCCTTTGCCTCTGTATGGGGTTGGGGAGTTGGGGAGCTTTGGAGTTGGAGAGAGGGGAAGGGAGAGAAGTGGAGAATAAACACTTCTCACACTGTTGATAGGCGTAGAGTCCTCTCCATTGCTAACTTGGTGCTTGGATTTGAAGTTCCTAGGAAAGGCGTGGTAGGGGCAAGAATCAAGAGCCCAGGGAAGTCACTGGGCTGGCTCCACTGTGGCCACAAGGGCGTCTGTCACATACTCTGCAAATGTGGCGAATGTCCCCCCAGGAGAAGTAGGGAGTCAAAATGGAGACCCCAGGCACTGAAATGTGAAGAGATGGGTCTTTCCTGATGGAGGGAAGTAACGGGGCAGCCAGAGTCCCGAGTGGGTGATGCCCACACGGGGAGAACACAACTCCCAGTGTGACATGCCCAGGATTACCTTCAAAGAGCAGGTGAAGGAGCAGGTAGAGTTACTCGGCTTGACAACCTCCAAAACACCTTCCCATAACCCAGAGTAAGTCAGAAATAGGGCAAGGGGTCAGGAAAGGAGTTGGGGAAGGGGGCTTTTGGGGACCAAGGCATGAACTGTATGACAGTGTGGGCAGCTTGTTGCCCAAGTGAAGGAGATCCAGAGACCAGATGGAAAGCGGCTTCCTCCCGAGGAGCAAGGCAGGACCTCAGGCCACACCTGAGTGCTAATTGCTGAGCTCTGACTCATTGGGAGGCAACTGCCTCCGTGAGGAAGAGCCCAAAGCTCTCCAACAGTGCTTTTCACTTTTATTTTCTCTGAAACTCTAGCCCAATCTTTATACAATGAATAGCCAGTAATGGAGAATTTGCTGGAAGGAATGTGGAGTCTAGAGAGAGATTCTAAGCTGTGTTGGGGGAAAAAAGCATAAAGTACTGTGACAGATTTTGTGAATTACAGCTTAAGAGATACTTTTTCTTTTTTTTTTTTAAGATTTTATTTATTTATTTGACAGAGAGAGACACAACGAGAGAGGGAACACAAGCAGGGGGAGTGGGAGATGGAGAAGCAGGCTTCCTGCCAAGGAGGGAGGCCGGAGTGGGGCTCGATCCCAGAACCCTGGGATCATGATCTGAGCCGAAGGCAGATGCTTAATGACTGAGCCACCCAGGCGTCTCTATTTTATTTATTTTAGAGAGAGAGAGAGAGAGAAAACACGAGTGGGGGGAGGGACAGAGGGAGAGAATCTCAAACAGACTCCCTGATGAGCGAGGAACCCAATGAGGGGTTCAGTCTCACGACCCTGAGATCATGACCTGAGCCGAGATCAAGAGTTGGATGCTTAACCGACTGAGCCACCCAGGTGCCCCTTTATAGATACCTTTTTAAAAACTATTATCTTAAGATGACAGGTATCCAATTATTTTTATAACTACTGCACAAAATCTGTAAAAAATGAACAATGAGTATTTTTAAATGATTTATTTAAATATAAAGGAAGTTCATAGATGATTTTGTATTCAAGTTTCATTGCTGTGCAACCTCGGAAAAACTTTCCTTCTGTACAAGTTCTCATGTGGAAGCATAAATTTCCATAAGTTGTTCTGTAAGAGAATATAAAAGCAGGTTATCAACAAATAAGACCAATAAACATGGCATAACCTCTATACAATGTAGGAATACTTATTTTTTATGTAGTAATTTGGATTTAAGGGGCTTCGAATATTTTTAGGTGTTTTGCATATCACCAATACCCCGAAGGTCCTTCAAACGATTAAATCTAAATTCTAGTCTGTGTAGTGATAATGCCAGTTCCCAAGTGTTATGGGCTGAATTGTCCCCCCCAAATTTATATGTTGAAGTCATGACCCCAGTACTTCAGAATATGACTATATTTGAAGATAGTTTCTTTAAAGAGGTAATTAAATTAAAATGAGGTCACTAGGGTAGACTGCCACCCAGTATGACTGGTTCCTTATAAGATGAGGGAGTTTGGACCCAGATACATACATAAAGGGAAGATCACGTGAAGACACGGCCAAAGAGAAGGGGCCTCAGAAGAAACCAACCCCGGCGACATCTTGCTCACAAACTTGTAGCCTCTGGAACTGTGAGAAGGTAAATTTCTGGTGTTTAAGCCATCTGCTCTGTGGTCCTTTGTTACAACAGCCCCCGTGGACAAAGACACTGAGCTACACAGACAGACGGGGACGAGACAATAAGGATAAAGGAAGCTAAGATAGCCTCTTTCCATGATAAATCCCTTTTTCTAGAATGACTTGTACCCGTCTTCTTAAAGGAGCTATTTACACCAAAAGAGAGTAATGAATTTTCAAATTTCAAACATGTTCATTTGTTTCTTTGCAACTGTATATGGCCTGAAAGTGACAGTAATCCTTTCGAGAGAGAGACAGAGTCCCCTGTCTTCTAAAGACTCACGGCCCGTGCTAACCAGAGCTGTGCCCAGGCACGGACTCCAGTTTGGGAAGATAAGTGAGCAGACGTGCCTGGTCCTTGTGCCACAGCTGAGCCCCGACGTGGGCAGGAGGAGTTGGCACGGGTGTCCCTGGGGCCTCGGGCAGGGTCAGCCAGATGGCGAAGTGACTTCTAGGGCCCCAAGGCCAGCCACAGTGAGTTTGGTGGGGATGCTGAGCAGGGGCTGCTTGGGGGACCCCAGTGGGCAGGCATAAATGCCAAAGCCGGACAGCGAGGACAGGCCATGCAGGAGCGCCCGGTCCCTGTGGGGGTGCCCCACCCAGAACCAGACCGGGGCCCCGATGGGCTGCCACAGGCGGCATCTGGCCCATCCTCTATTGTGGGGACTACAGCTAACTACTGTTTTAAAAATAAATAGTTGGTGGATTGAACAGTGCTTTTTCAAAAAGTGGTTTTGTATGGATGGGCTAGAACCTCCTAACACATAAAGGCAATTTTCTACGGAAAAAAATCCTAGATACTATAGCTCTAGGTCTATGACGTTGCCAGGCCAGGGAGCAAAATGAATTATTTTAGAGCACTATTTCTTGGCCGTCAGCATTCTGGCATCGCGGCATATGGATACCTCAACTTTTTCTGCAATAAAACCTTATTAACTCGAAATCCAAAGAACAAAAAGGAAAATTCTCCAACCCCCAATGGACTTTGCATTTACCAGGTTCGGCTTATCTCAGCATTTTTATTAAATAGTAATAAAAGGCCACACGTTGGTTGGGGACTAGCAGCGGCTTTGAAATAGTCGCTATTTTTAATTAACCGACATGGAAATGGTGAGGTTTTACTGTAATTTGGTACGATTTAATTAACTCTGTCTTGTGCCTTAAACCTCTCCCCGCCCCAGTCCAGAAAGTTCTCAGCAAACTGCTCGGATTAGGTGTTTCTCGGGACGGTGGGGCCTCTGGGGAGCCCTGCCCTGCTTGGCCTTTTTGGGCAGTAGCAGACACCCCACTTTTGCTCGGCAGCGTTGGGGTCACCTGATTTTCTGTTTCGTTTTGTTTTTGCTTGCCATCACCGCGGACTCAACATGTCTATAAAGCTTCCAATGCCACCTCCCTCCTGGACTGTGTCCCCTGCTCTGCATCCATCCACCAGGCTCCCAGGCTCAGAGCTGCCCTTAAAAGGTCTCGTCTCCTCAGACCTTCACCAGCCCTCCTCCATCTTCCTTCTCAGAGCCTCTCCGCGTCTGTGCTCACCCCTGCACGGTCCAGGCCCTCCACACCCGCGGGCTCCCTGCTCCCCTCCTCAGCCTGCTCAATCCATTCCCTTTTCAACTGACCCTGCATTCTCCTCCCAAGCCCTCTGGCAGCTCCCATCAGAGCTTGTCTGCGATCCTCAGAGCTCAGGGAATTGGGGGGGGTGGCTTGGAGGGGATGAGGAGGGGCGGAGGGGACACCCCTCCCCGGCAAGCCACTTCATTGGCACCTCTGCTTCGGCCACAGTGGCCCTGCTTTCCCCTGAGTCACGCTTGAAGCTTCTGGGGAGTATTTGCTATGGAAACAAAGGTTTCTGTGGCTAAAATTAAGTTCGGAAAAACACTGATCTGTACGATAGGATCCATGTTCCTCAGCTTAACCGTCACGACCCTTAACAGCACAACAAGGACCCCCTCTCTGTTTTTCTCCACCTTTCCCTCCCTCCAAAGCCACTCCCTCATCGGCCCTGAGAACATCTGGTTTCCTGCCTTTGTGTCTGGGCTAGAAGGCCCTCTCTTCTCTTTCTAATTCTCTGGGGTTGAAGGCCTGGTGCAGACCCCATCCCTCTGATGTGGCTGTGTCGTCCCTGACTGTCTCCCCTGGAAGATTCTCTCTCATTCCACAGGCCCCTGCTCCTCTCCCTGGCCACAGCTGGTCCGACCAGGGGACCCCTCACAGCCTTCCGTGGCCTCCTGCAGAAGCACCTGGCTGCTGGAAGGTGTGGAATGAAGAAAGGAGACCCTTCCAGACAGAGGCAGAGAGAGAGAGAGAGGGAGAGGGAGTGGGGGCGGGGGGGGGGCTAGTCCTGACAGCATCCTGGTTCGGGCTGCTGCTGGGCGGTCTTGCAGCAAACCTGCCCCCTGCTGAATGCAGCCCAGCGCAGGGGCCTCTGGTCCTGCCAACGAAAGAGCTAGTTCACATATCCCTGGCTGGACTTCGAGCACCTCGAGGACAGAGACTGTGTGTCCTGCAGTGTTTTTCGCGTGCAGCACACAGCACAGGAACACGGCGGGGGGGCTGGGGGGGCTCGAAGGACCAGCCTGCCTGCCTTGACCACAGGGCATGTTTGAGCTTTACTGTGGACTGAGCACAGCCCAAGCCCGGGTAGGCAGTGGGAGGCATCTCACCCCCAGGAGGAGGGCTGTCATCCCCAAGATGACAATAGCAAGTGTCGGGCAAGGATGTGGAGAATTGGGGCCCTCACACTTCGGTGGGAAGGTAAGACGGGGCGGCCTCTGGGGAAGACAGCCTGGCAGGTCCTCAAAAGGGGTAAACACAGAGTTGCTATATGAAACAGAAGTTCCCCTCGTTTTTTTCCCTTCAGAATTTGTTTATTGACATAACTGAGTTGTTGGTCCGATACAGTTTCCCTCAGTGTGAACAACACCGTGTGGTGTCGTTCCACGTAGTTCTCTGCCTCTGGGCTGTCTGTAAGTCTGCGCGGAGCTCCCGGCTTCCTCGGATTCCTGTCCACTTTTTTTTGGCAAGGTTCCTTCAGAGGTGGTGGAGCGTCCTTCCAGCGGGAGGTTCAGGATGTCGTTTGTCTTTCTTTGTTGCCTTACCGGCCATTGCTGCTGCTGCTTACTTCATTAGGCCTGCCTGTATTTTTTTAAAAAAGATTTTATTTAATTATTAGAGAGAGAGAGCACAAGTAGGGGGAAGGCAGAGGGAGAGGGAGAAGGAGAAGCTCAGCGGGGAGCCCGACGGTGGGGCTCGGGGCTCGATCCCAGGACGCTGAGATCATGACCTGAGTGGAAGGCAGATGCTTAACTGACTGAGCCACCCAGGCACCCCCCGCCTATATTCTTTTTTAACTGAGCTATAATTCCCATACTATAAAATACACTATTTTAAAGTGTACAACTCGGGGTGCCTGGGTGGCTCAGTTGGTTAAGTGTCTGCCTTTAGCTCAGGTCATGATCTCGGGGTTCTGGGATCAAGCCCCGCATCGGGCTCCTTGCTCAGCAGGGAGTCTGCTTCTCCCTCTCCCTCTGCCGCCTCCCCCCGCTTGTGCTCTGTCAAATAAATAAATCAAATCTTAAAAAAAAAAAGTGTACAACTCAGTGGGATTTCTTTCTAGTCTATTTACAAGTTTGTGCAGCCATCATCTCTAATTCATCACCCACAAAAGAAACCCCGCTCCGTTAGCAGTCCCTCCCCCTTCTCCCCTTCCCCCTGCCCCCAGGTGCAGACAAACACTCATCCACTTTCTGTCTCTCTGGATTTTCCTCTTCTGGACATTTCATATGACTGGAATCATTTGTAGCCTTCTGTGACTGGCTTATTCATTTAGCATAGGTTTAAAAGCTTCGTCCACGTTGTAGCTTATATCAATACTTTATTCCTTTTTATTCTCAAGCAATAAACCATTGTATAGACAAACCGCATTTTGTTTATCCATCAGTTGATGGACATTTGGGTTGTTTCCACTTTTTGGCTTTTATGAATAATGGTGCCATGCATATTCATGTACAAGTTTTGGTGTAAACATGTTTCTGTTTTTTTGGGCGTATATTTAGCAGAAGCTTTGTAGTTTGATGTCGTCCCACTGATGGTTTTTGCCTTTATTGCTTGTGATTTTGGTGTCACATCCCAAAAAAATCATTGCCAAGACCAATGTCAAGGTGTTTCTTCCCTGTTTTCTTCTAGGAGTTTTATGGCCTCAGATCTGATGTTTAAGCTTTACTCCCTTTGAGTTAGTTTTTGTGAGTGGTGTAAGAATTTCATTCTTCTGCATGTGGTTATCCAGTTACCTAACACCATTTATTTTTTTTAAAAAAAGATTTTATTTATTTATTTGATAGAGATAGAGAGAGACGGAATACAAGCAGGGGGAGTGGGAGAGGGAGAAGCAGGCTTCCCGTGGAGCAGGGAGCCCGATGTGGGACTCGATCCCAGGACCCTGGGATCATGACTTGAGCTGAAGCTTAATGACCGAGCCACCCAGGCATCCCACCTAACACCATTTATTAAGGAGACTATCCTTTCCCCATTGAGGATTCTTGGCTCCCTTGTCAAATATTAGTTGACCATATACATATATATATATATATACACACACACACACATATATATGTATGTATGTTTATTTCTGGGCTCTTGATTCCGCCTCCATTGATCCCTATATCTGTTTTTGTGCCAGTATCATACTGTTTTGTCACCTCCAGCTTTATGATATAGTTTGAAACCAGGAAGTGTGATGCCTCCAGCTTTGTTCTTCTTTTTCGGGATTGCTTTGGCTATTTGGAGTCTTTTGTGCTTCCTTACAAAGTTTAGGATTTTTTTTTCTATTTCTGTGAAAAATGCTATTAGAATTTTGGAAGGGATTGCACTGAATCTTTTCAGATTTGATAATAGCCATTTTTTGGTTGTGTTTTTGGAAAAAGAGTCCTTACATTTTAGAATTACTGAAATATTTACAGGAAAAAAAGAAAAAGCTATGATGCCTGGGATTTATTTCCAAATAATCAGGAGAGAGGGAAATGGGTGGTAGTATAGATGAAAGGAGATTGGCCAGATGTAGACAATTGTGGAAGCTGGGAGACAGGCATTGGGAGGGTGTCATTATGTTCCTACTTTTGTGTGTTTGAAATTGTCCACCCTTCCATGTTTGTTTATTTTTAAAGTAAATACGAAAGGGGACATTGAAAGAGGAACGTCACAGGCCGAGCAGTTGCCGAGGTGGCCGTCAGGCCTGCCGTGGGTCAGCTGTGGGCAGGCTGGCTGCCACTGCCCTGGGCCATCTCCACGCCCACCCCCCATCCTGCAGCCACCTCCCAGGAGGGAGTGATCTCAGTGGCTGTGGCCATCTGAGCCTGGCTTCACTGCTGTTTCCACGGGGGAAGAGTTGGCTTCTGTGGGCCAAGGTAGGAAGAGCGGGTGATCCCGTGTGGCCGGGCTGTCGGCCCTCCCGTCACCAGAGCACTTCAGAAAGCAAAGAGCTGCGGTGTGGGAGAAGCAGGGTGGAGAAACCAAGGCTGAGAGCTCACTGCAGGGTAGGATAAGGGAGAGGGGATTTCTGGATCAGAGGCTGGGGAAAATCCTGACCAAAGGGGTGGATGAGAGCAACAGATAAATCAGGCAAAGCATCTTCGAATGCAGAGCTTGATGAAAATTGAAAGGCCCTGCAGGGAGGATGTGTGCTTCTCCTTTGCTCGAAGACGAGCCACCTTGGAAATGGCTGGTGCCCCGAGAAAAGATCATTTGTAAGCTCAGCTGTTTAAGAACAGGGAACACATTTCCTGTGGGGGCACCGTTACATGCAGTGTGGGGGTCCCAAGTTCCCCCCTAAATTTTATTTATCCAGTTTAACTGTTGAGCATTTGCACCTGAAGTCGCTAAGACCATTATAAAGGTTCGGCAAGATAGACAACACTGGAGTTACACTTCTGGCCAGCAAGGTGGGTGCCTGCAGCCCTCAGGGGCTGTGAGGAAGACTTGGGGGGGGGAGGGAGCCCTTCCGGATGGCAGTGAGATTGGAGGTGAATACATGGCAGGGGCAGGCGCAACCCTTCTGTTCTCCTTCCTCATCTTTGTGAAGGAAAATTCTGAAGTGTGCTTTGAACCAATTGCCAAATTAGCCTTGAAGGAGGCCCCATGAGTTAGGAGGGAATGTTAGGAGCAAGGCCAAACCTGTCCAAGACAGACATAAATGTTCTGAGGATGTGATGTGCTGAGCTGGTAATCATCCTCCAGGGCTTTGGGATGCCTCCAGGTGACCATCCCCGCCCCATATCCCTTCAGACTCTAGCCCCTTGGCTCCCTGACTGATTTCTCACTTCCACGTTTGTTAAAATTGCAGGGTCACATTGACTCTTATCTTTGTTTTTATTTTTGATGTTCCAAACACAGCATTCCTCAAGCAATCTTTTCTACCAGGCCTGTAACTTCTTCCTGAAACCAGCATCCAGAATGCAAATACCAGATCCATTCGGCAGGTTCAAAAAATAGGTCTCTGATGACTTCCTTATTTCAGGAAACATTGAATTAATTATTTCCACTCAGGAAAATACTGTATTGGAACCCATTCCTGCTTCTAGTCCCCACGTGAACACCAGGAAGAAACAAATGAAAAGCAGTCTTAGTGCATGCAGATCAAAGGAGAAAAGGAACTCATTTTCCCTAGAATGAAACTTTAATAATTAAAATAATAAAGAAGATGGGTTTCCTTGGCTCCCTCCTATCCACTCCAACAGGCACTCACTCATTTCCCATTTGCCTCTTAGCCATGAACTGTTCTGTATCAGTTATCTATTGCACAATAATGCCGTGTAACAAAACATCCCCAATTTTAGCAGCTTAAAACAACAACCATTTATTGTTGCTCATACGTCTATAGGTTGGATGGCTGGTTCTGGTGATTTGGGCCAGGCTTGGCTGAACTCACCTGGGCTTACTCTGTGGCCAGCTAGTTGGTTCCAGAGCTAGAGTTAGTGGATTTAGCATGGCCTCGAGTAAGATGAGTTGGCTCTATTCCACAGATTAGCCCATGGTTGGTCTCTTTTCCTCCAGCAGGCTGGTCCAGGCTTGTCTTGATGATTGAGGCAGGGGTCCTATGCAAAGACCAGACACATTCAAGGCTTCCTGAGGCCTGGACTCTAAATGGCACATTTCTACTTCTGTTACATTCTGTTGACCAAAGCAAGTCACAGGGCTAGCTCTGATTCAAGGGGAGAGAAAACATACTCTACTTCTTAATGGGAGGAGTTGCAAAGTCATGAAGCCAAGGGGTGGGTACAGGGAGGCCATTAATTGTGGCCATGAATACCATCAATCTATCAGAAATGCCAATTTCTTTTTAATTGTAGACTTAGTCCAATTTCACATATTAGTGAAACTCATTCAGATTCGACTTCCAGATTCCTAATTCCTAGAGGACTGGGAAAGCAGAGCATGCCAACCTTCTATAATCCTTCTTCATGTGACAAACATTTCCAGAGCTCTGACCCTGTCAGGTCCCTTGCTCAGTAGGTCCTGGGGAAATAGAGGAAAATGACAGTCCCTCGACCCTGAAGTGCTCAGCTCAGCAGGAAAACAGGACTGTGAACAGTGAGAGCAGGTGAGAGGCAGCCACTCAGTTCCTGTGGGAATCCCTGGGGAAGTAATAGTTGGTCTTGAGAGATGAGTTAGAGTTTTCCAGAAAGAGAAGGAAGGTAGTTTATTCCAGAAGTCTCGAGGATGAAAAGATGGTTGTGTTTTTGGGAATATGAGCTGCTTGCAGGGAACAGGATGTCCCACACGGTGAAGGGACTCATCTGCCCTTCAGTAGAGTATACACCTTTATTGTGAAGGATATGCAAAGCCACCGGAGGGTGTAAGCTGCACTCTTGTGCTTTTTGGAAGGATCTCTGGGGCAGCAGGGAGGTGGGGGGACAGCTGAAGACAGGGAGACCAGCTGGGAGACTATTTCCATTTTAAATCTATCCTTTCAGGTTGAAGTTTCTATGACTGTCCACTTAAAATGGGGAGATTCTCTGGAGCAGCTAAACTTTAGTCGTTGCTTGCTCAGAATTTGGCTAGTCAGTTTGCGGTGGGGGCAGGGCCAGGAGCTTTGTCCTTCTCTGCTCTTGACTTGACTTCATAACAGGTTAGCTTTTAAACTTCTAGTTCATTCCAGACATTACGCCGCTGGCCCCGAGAAAGAACGTGGCCTCCCTGACCCTGCATAACATTTCCACTTTCTGGGAAACACACCCTGTGCGTGATTAGGTGAGGGAGGCATACACAGATCCTTTCTGTCTCAAGCCTCCCTTCTGCGGTCCCTTCCCTTGTTTATGCACAAAGGTTCCAGCCTGTGACAAGCCCCAGGCGCAGTTTTCTTCTTCTGACACCTCGTTCAGCCCTCCTGAGCCTTCTGATTCCAGCCCTTCTCTTGCAAACCAGGTTGTCAAGAATGTCATGGGAAGTGGGACAGGCAGAAGAAATGGCCGCCAAAGATGTCCATGCCCTGACCCCCGGAACTTGTGAATGTGTTGTTACATGGCACAGGGGAACTAGGGTTCCTAATCAGCTGACCCGAAGACAGGGAGATTATCCTGAATTATCAGGTGGGGCTCAATGCAATCCCCAGTGTCCTTAAAAGTGGAAGCGGGGTACAGGAGAGGGGGCAGAAGGAGGCAGTGAGAGAAGATCTCTGCCTGACATTGCTGGCTTGCAAGAGGGAGGAGGAGGGCCATGAGCCAGGAACGTGGGTGGCCTCTAGAAGCTGAAAAAGGCGAGGAAACGGATTCTTCCCTGGAACTTCCAGAAAGGACCATAGCCCTGCCAACCCTCTGATTTTGGCCCAGGAAGACTCACATTGAACTTGTGGACCACACAACTATAAAATAATAAGTTTGTGTTATTTTAAGCCACCAATGTGTGGTAGTTTGTTACAGCACAATAGGAAACCAATACAGGTGTGTGAGTTGACAGTGGCCTCCTTGGCGACAGGGTGTCCACTATGTCCCCGTCACCTATGTGATGTCAGATGCTCAGGGCTCAGGAAGTGCTTTGGGAATGGACAGGGCTGACTGAGAGGCAGGAGTTGACATCTGGTCTCTCGAGGCCCCATCTGGCTGTGTGACCATGGGTGAGTCCCCTTACTTTCCAGTGACTCAATTTCTACGTCTCTAAAGTAAGGACGTCAGGCCTCATGCCCTTCAACATTTGGGTGACTTTTGAGTTGACTCATGATATGTCCCTTAACCTCCTTTTCTCTCCCAATAGCCACCAGTGGGTGAGTCTCTCCCTTCCAACTGGTCACACCCGTAAAGTCCAATACCATCAATCTCAAATGCCAAAGTCATTAATTAGTCAGCACCTGAAGCTTTCATCAACTCTGTTCTCATCACCCTCTCTGGGGCCCCCTTGTTTTTCATGGGTCCCCTGTCCACAGGTTCAACTTGGGAGTCATGGTAGATAGACATTGCTGCTTGGACCCACCTCATCCTCCAAACTCTGGGACAGCACCTGGCCCATTGTCAGCAATGAGTTATGAGGCAGGGACTCCTACATCACGATTTTGCTTATGGTCAGAACTAGGACACCCCCCTGGCCCGTGATGATATTTTTAGTAGAGCTTTGAATCTGAATCTTGCATTTCCTCTGAGCAGTGTGTGGCTTCTGGGTCCAGCTTCTCTATACAGTGTTAGGGGACAACTACTGAATCCACGGGAAGAAAATAAAGCTCTGTGTTCTTATTTACTATAAGAACTATGTCACAAGTATAGGAAGATATTCATGGTACCATCTGTTTTCCTAATCCTTTTACCTTTGTTTTCAGAGAGTAATGATATGTCTAAGTGCAGATTCAACTTAGAGGAAATTTTTTTTTCCATTTAGTAAAGAACTGAACCAAATTATTGCATGTTACCTCCGTGTGACACTCACACGGTCTACGTTGTTTTAAGGTTAGAGATGTTTTGTCTTAGAGCAAATTCTGGCTACCCATTAGAATCACTCAGAGTATTTAAAACCCAAAGCTGGACCCCAGAGCCCCTGAAACATTGGGTTAAAATCATTTGGTTTATTCATTCTTTAAAGATTTTACTTATTTATTCGACAGAGAGAGAGAGAGGGAGAGAGAGCACAAGTAGGGGGAGGGGCAGAGGGAGAAGCAGGTTCCCCACTGAGCAGGGAGCCCGATGCGGGGCTTGATCCCGGGACCCTGGGACCATGGCCTGAACCGAAGGCAGCCGCTTAACTGACTGAGCCACCCAGGCGCCCCTGGTGTGTCCCCTTCTGAGAGCAGGTCTGACTCCCCTCACCCACTCTGGGCTGCCACGGTTGAGAGGGAGTCCAGTCACACAGCGCATCTCTTTCCTGGTTGAAACCCCTTGGCTAATTATTCACTCAAAGAAGAGTGAAACATCCCTGCTTCGGAAGAGCTGCTAACAACCAGCTGCTAACTAGGTGGCACTTGAAGTTCACGGACACCAATTCCCATAGCAACCTCAGGGCACTCTCACGGCCTGCCCCTGATCCAAACTGCTTTAGCAGGGGGTTTTGAGAGAATCACATATTTTTAAGACAAGTTTTAAGCATAGTTTTTATGTAGATGTCAAGGGGTTCCTCAACTGAGGCACTTGGATGAGAAAGTTGTAAAACTACTCTGATATGACTGACTCCCAACAGCTGGGAGCAGAAGGACACGGGCGTAAAGGCAGCCAGACTGCATCCCATGATGCAGGGGGACATCCTAGGCTTAGCATCGTGTTTGAAAACCTTGGACAGACCTCCACGCACAGTGCTGTTTGGGTCGTCTTGCCAAATCACAGAAGCCATAGATGCATGATGTCAACACTGGTATGGGCCCCCCAGTGGCCTGATGGGCACAGAAAGGTCACATCTTTACTTAGCTCCTCTATTCTGCCACCTCAGGGCCTTCTGATGAGAAAACAATACATTCTCCTCTTTCTTGGGCACTGAAGGGGATGAGTCAGTTTCTCCCCAGGTCCTCTTCCGGGAGAACAGGATGTCTGGCCCACTAGAATGGATTCTCCGGGTACAAGGGCTTCTTGAAAAAAATGGGCTGGGATTTCCCTTGAAAAAGGGAAAATACAAAATAAGCCAGGAGCAGCTTGTGGTGCCAGAAAGTGAGGAAGTCCTTGAAACACAACGGAGACGTGTGAAGAGATCACAGGAGCCAACTTGAAAGGGCTCTCAATAGCCAAATCTGGGGAATTTGAGCAACAAAATAAATAACTATGACAGTGGATCATGACCCATAGAGGAAAATGAACATATTTTGCTAAGTGAAAGAAGCCAGATCCCCAAAGCCAGCTATCCCCAAGCTATTACATGAATCCACTTATATGACATTCTTGAAAAGGCAAAACCATAGAGATGGAAAACAGATCAGTGGTTGCCAGAAATGGGGGTTATGGGGAGGGGTTAATTACAAAGGGGCAACATAAGGGAATTTTTTTTGGGGGGATGCATCTGTTTGTTTCATGACTGTGGTGATAGATACAGCTCTATACATTTGTCAAATCCCATAGGACTACAAAGCACATAGAGTGAATTTTACTGTATATAAATTTTTTTAAAAATTAAGCAGGATGTGTGTTCCCCAAATAGAACGCAGATTGTTACAAATGAACTCAATACAGATGAATACTATAACCACACTGAAAGGGGGGGGTAGAAAAGAACTAGCTTGGGGGTGCCTGGGTGACTCAGTCATTAAGCGTCTGCCTTTGGCTCAGGTCATGGTCCCAGGGTCCTGGGATCGAGCCCCGCATCGGGCTCCCTGCTCGGCGGGGAGCCTGCTTCTCCCTCTCTCACTCCCCCTACTTGTGTTCCTGCTCTCGCTGTGTCTCTCTGTCAAATAAATAAATAAAATCTTAAAAAAAAAAAAAAGAAAAGAACTAGCCTGAAAACCTTTAGGAAATAGGATTCTGACTAGATACTGTAAGGCTAAAGACAAAGAAATTATATGTGTCAATACTGTACTAATAATTTCTCACAGGAATATAAGTTAGCAATTCTGAAACTACTTTATGTAGGGACTAGGGCTGAGCAAATAAGTCAATATATTGTAGATGTTGAGAGCCAATTTTCTCATTGTCAGAAAAAGAAGTTACAAATAAGAGAAGGGGGAGGCTAGAATGAACCCCGTAGTGTTGGGTTGGAATCTGAGACATCACTATGAATGTATGAAGACAAGGAAGACTGAGGAACCATCATAGAGCCGAAGAGGCTAAGGAAACACAACAACTCAAAGCAGTGGGGTATCCTGAAGGATCCTGGAGAAGAAAAAGGAGTTAGATGATTAGATAGACAGGGGTGCCTGGGTGGTTCAGTGGTTAAGCATCTGCCTTCAGCTCGGGTCATGATCCCAGGATCCTGCATTGGGACGCACTCTGCCTGCAGCTCTCTCTCTGTCTGTCAAATAAATAAATAAAATCTTAAAAAAAAAAAAAAAAGATGATTAGATAGACAAATGGTGAGCATTTAATAAGACCTGTAGATTATATAGTAGTGTTGTATCCATGTTAATTCCCTGGTTTTTATAATTGTATCATGGACCATGTAAGATATTAATGTTTGGGAAATTTTTTTTTAAAAGATTTTATTTATTTATTTGAGAGAGAGAGAGAGAGAGTGAGCTGGGCCGGGGTCAGGGGGAGCAGAAGGAGAGGGAGAAGCAGACTCCCAGCTGAGCAGGGAGCCTGACATAGGGCTCCATCCCAGGACCTTGAGATCACTACCTGAGCTGAAGGCAGACACTTAACCGACTGAGCCACCCAGGCACCCCTAACATTTGGGAGATTTGAGTGAAGGATTATGGCAATTCCTTTTTGTTCCCCAGGTTTATTGAGATATTAACTGACATATAACATTGTGTAAGTTTGAGGTGTTGCAATGTGATCTGACATAATTAGATGTTACAAAATGCGTACCACAATAGGGTTAGTTAACATCTCGACTATGTCACATAATTACTTTTTTTTTTTTTTTTGTAGTGAGACATTTAGGATTTACTTCAAGCAACTTTTAAGTATATAGTTCAACATTGTTATCTATAATCACAATGCTCTACATTAGATCCCCAGAACTTATTCATCTTCTAACTGGAAATTTGTACCCTTTGACCAATAGCTCCCCATTTCCCCCATTCTCCAGCCCCTAGCAACCACTGTTCTACTCTGTTCTATTAGCTCAGGTTATTTAGATTCCACATTTAGTTGAGATCATGCAGTATTTCTCTGACTTATTTCACTTAGCATAATGTCACGTTCCATCCACATTTTCACAAGTGGCAGGATTTCCTTCTTTCTCATGGCTGATAATATTCCAGTGTGTGTGTGTGTGTGTGTGTGTGTGTGTGTGTGTATCTCACATCTTCTTTATCCATTCATCTATCAATGGACACTTAGATTGTTTCCAGATCTTGGCTATAGTAAGTAATGCTGCAGTGAATGTGGGAGTGCAGATATTTTATCAAGATCCTGATTTTGTTTGCTTTGGATATATATCTAAAAGTGGGATTGCCAGATCATATGGGAGGCTTTTGTCTTTCCACATTAACTTTAGAATCAGTTTGTCTATATATAAAATAGTTTGCTGGGATTTTAATTGGATTTGCATTGAATCTCTAGACTAGGATGGGAAGAATTGACAATTTAACAATAATGAATCTTCCGATCTGTAAACACAGAATATCTCTCATTTATTTAGATCTTTCTGATTTCTTTCACTGGTTTTGAGGTTTGCTGCATATGGATACTAAAGATAGTTCATTAGATTTATATGTAAGCATTCCTTTTTGGGGGTGGGTTTGTCAATATAAATGGTACTGTGCTTTTAATTTCCAATTCCAATTGTTTGTTGCTGGTTTATAAGAAAGCAATTAACTTTGGTATATAAACCTTGCATCCTGTGACCTTGCTATAATTGCTTATTTTCTGGAGTTTCATTGTCAATTCTTTGGGATTATCTACAAACAAAGGCAATTTTTTTTTCTTCCCAGTCTCTATGTATTTTATTTCATTTTCTTCTCCAATTGCTCTGGCCAGAACTTCTAGTACAATGTTGACTAAGAGTGGTGAGAGGTGACATTCTAGCCTTGTTCTTGATCTTTGGGAGAAAGCATCCTGTTTCTCACCATTGAGTATGATGATGTTGGCTGTAGGCTTTTTGTATATGTTCTTTATCAAGTTCAGGCAATTTCTATTTCTAGATTACTGAGAGTTTTTAATCATGAATGGATGTTGAATTTCATCAAATGCTTTTTTTCTAAACAATTGGCATGATTATGATTTTCTTCTTTAAAGCTTGTTTATATGGTGGATTAGACTGATTTTTGAATGTTGAACTAGCCTTGCATACCTGAAATAATTCCCACTTAGTTCTGATGTATAATTCTTTTAATACAATGCTGAATTGATTTGCTAATACTTCGTTGAGGATTTTTCATATTCACGAGAGTTATTGGTCTATTATTTTCCTTTCTCGTAATATCTTTATCTTGTTTTGGTATTAGAGTATGCTGGCCTCATAGAATGAGTCAGAAAGTAAACTCTCTGCTTCTTTTTTTCTGGGCACTAATTTTAAAAATGGCTCTTATCATTGGAATAGTCAATATTTATGTAGATTTCCAACATGTTTTTACTGTTGCTTTGATCAGTATGTCTTTGCTAACTGTTTCATCTGTCATTCCATTTCTTCATTAAATGTACATATTTCTCTTAGCAGGGATCTGTATGAAATAAAATCACTTAGTCTTTGTAGTCTGAAAATGTCTTTATTTCATCATTGCTCTTTTTTTTTTTTTGAGAGAGAGAGCATGAGTGCAAGCAGGCTGAGGGGTAGAGGGACAGAATCCTAAGCAGGATCTGTGCTTAGTGTGAAGCCTGACACAGGGCTTGTCCCATGACCCTGAGATCATGACCTGAGCTGAAATCAAGAGTCAGATGCTCAAATGACTGAGCCTCCCATACACTCCTTCACCTCTGCTTTTGAATAATAAGCCCGAGTATAGAATTCCCATTTATGAAATTTGCTGTGATTTTCCCTCAGCCCAGTCATGATTATTATTCCACTATTTTTGGTATCTATTATTGCTGCAAAAAAGTCTATTGTTGATCTGAGTAGACTTTTTTTTCTAGTACCTTTTAATATTTTCCCTTTATCCCTGATGTTCTCAATTAATGGGACCTTTTAAACCTGAGGACTCATGTCTTTCCTCGATTTGGGGATATTCTTAGGCATTTCATTCTTGCATATCTCTTATTTCCCTGTTCTTCATTTCTGGAACTCCTTTTCTTTTTTTAAAAGATTTATTTATTTATTTATTTATTTATTTATTTGAGAGAGAGCAAGAGAGCACAAGTTGGGGGAGGAACAGAGGGAGAGAGAATCTCAAGCAGACTCCCTGCTCAGCATGGAGCCCGACATGGGGCTCAATCTCAGATCATGAAATGAGCCGAAGTCAAGAGTTGGATGGTTAACTGACTGAGCCACCCAGGCACCCCCATTTCTGGAACCCTTATCTGGAATTGGAGATCTCACCTTTTTTCCCATTATTTTCTATCTCTACCTCTTTAGGTTGAGTCCTGGGTAATTGCCTCAGTTGTATCTTATAATTCATTTACTATAGTTTTTAACTGTGTCCAAACTGATGATTATCCCTCTGTTTAAATTTTTAGTTAAATGATTATTTTTCCATTTCAATGTTTTTAGTTAGTGCTTTTCAATATCTGCCTGTTTTTGTTTCACAGCTTCCTCTTCTTGATTTATGAATACCATCCCTTATTTTCTCTCTGGGGATTTTAAGAATATATATTCTTATTATAGTTCTCTTGTGGTGTTATCTACATTTCTGCTAGCATGAATTATCTCATTTGCTGAACCCAGTCCAGTGTTCATAGCACTGGATTGACTCGTGTGTTTTGCCATTTTGTCTGAGAACTCTTCTTTCAAGTGAGTTTTTTCCTCACTGTTGGGTGGTTTCCTGGTTACACATTCTTAAAATTTGATCTTAGGGTAGTGGTCTAATGTTTCTTCTCTGGGCAGAGATTAAATTCTGGATATTAGGTGTGAGTCAGTTTTCAGTCATACAAGTGCCCCTGTGTCATTCTCCTGCTGTGGGCAAGAGGTATATTTTTGGTTCTAAATCTAATAAGCAAGCGATTTGAGTCCCTATTCTTGAGCAGAAAGCATGATTTCCAGCCTTGGCTTCATACCCAGGGCTGTCAGGTTAGTCTGCTCCCACCCTGAGGAAAGTGAATATGGCTCCCGTTCTCAAGCAGGCGTGGGAGCCTGTGCCCCCAGCTCATATCTGACCTTAGCTCTCCATGAGTTCCCAGGGGCAGCCATTATAGCTAAAGATTTTCGTTGTATGTGGGGACCTTCATCTTTCATTTATTTCTGTATTTGTAGTAGAAGAGAGTGGTTTCAGTCAGTGCCATCTTGACTTGGAAGGTCTGAGTTATTTCTATAATGAAAAAATACACATTCTAAGATAAACATTATGTATAAAAGAGCTGGCTCTAGAGACATGTGATACAGCACAACGATTAAGCACATAATCTTTGGAGTCAGACAGATCTGGGTTTGAATCCTAGCTCTGCTACTTGCTAGTTGTGCAATCTTGAGCAAATTATATAATCTCCATGTGCCACTTTCCTCCTTGCACAATGGACATAACAACACTGCTTGGGCTAACTTGTGAGGACTGAATGAGACAATGCATTTAAAACCCTGCATAGCCTGGCACATGGAAACTCCTCTCTCCCCTCTTCCCGGGTCCTCACCTATTGGAATGGATGTGGGAAGCAGGCAGAGGAGACCGAATGGGCATTTCTATTGCTGGTGGAGTTGTTGGAGAACAATAGGAATATTAAGTAATGGGTATCTTTCCAAAAAATGATGCCTCTTGTCATCATTAATCCCATTTTCAACAGATTGTGTTACTATATCCAGGTCAATATAAAGAATTTATTACTATACACAGCTTTGTTGCTGCCCCTCCAATAGTTCATTTGCATAAGAAACATTTTCAAAATATGTTGGCATCTTTTGGAGATTTCAGAAGAGGAGTTTGTTGTTTGTGTGGATTTTTTTCTCGGCCTCTGGGTGCTTTGCATGGTATGGAGCAGGACTAAGACTGGAAGAAAGCATGGCTATGTGGGCTTGAATAAGACGCTAAATGTTAAAAGTGATGTTGTGATTTTTTTCTTATCATAAGCTAATTAGTGTGTAATTATAATACTTCATAAAATAAGACCCAGACTCAAATTTCCTCCATTTACTAGATGCCTGCACTAGTCCACAACATCCTAGACATGTACTGATGCTCATATTTTATACTTTCATCAGCTAGACACAAGTAATCAGAAAACTCTTTTTAAAATAAATGTAAATCATCTCCTCTCTTCCTTTTGTCATATATAAGTATACACACATATGCAGACAAGCAAAACCACAATCACAATGTTTTTGTATTTTTCCCCCTACAATCTGGACTCAGGGGCTCATCATCATCATCATCATTATTATTATTATTTAAATTGTGGTGAAATCTACAAACATAAAAATCCCCATGTACACCATTTTAAGTGTGTAGTTCAGTGGCATAAAGTACATAACACTGCTGTAAAACTATCACCATCCATCTCCAGAAAATTTTCACCAAAACACAATGTTTTGAAAACTATCAATTTTATTATGTACCTCTCGTTCAAACAGAACAGCTAAAGAAAGAAATATAGACAGAGAGACATGGACACTCTTAGCTGCTACATTTCAGAAGTAGTAAAGTAACCCGCATTGAAAAATCTCTTTCTACTTTATCATTCCTTGCAAATCCTTGCAAATTCCTTGCTTTGTGAAAACAAAATTTAAAATAGAAAACAAATACTTGTCCTTGCTGGTATATAACCACCAGAGTTTATAACAAGGCAACCATTTTATAGCCCTCCAAGCTCATTAAAACTTCATTCTTCCTGTTGTATTCTATCTTTTGGACAGGTATATAATTAAGATAGATGGTGTGTGTGATCCTAAGAGCTCCCTTATCGGAGAATGTTCTGGCCAAATTCAGTTTGTTACATTATATTATTGTTTTTTTTTTTTAAATGTCGCTTAGTATCATACTTCTTAGCTGTCTCCATTAATATCAAATCTAGGTATTTTCCTTTCTAAAATGTTTTCAACCTGTGTTATATCCACTAATTCTGAGATGTCTGAATTTTACCACTGACTGGATAGATCTTTTTCTGGTATTAAGTGTAGGTTTTAAGGCAGTGAAACATGAACTGAACTATGTTTGTGGTAGTTATCTTTCACATCTTCTGTATTTTCTTAAAAATTTTGTAATCCCGTGAAAATATGCCAGGCCATCTTATGAGAGCATGGTATCCAGAACTCTATCCTCCTTCTTGGAGCTTAAGAATGTTCTAGAATAGTATAAGGTAGGAACGGAGGAGCGTCCAGGATCAGGAGAAGGGGATTATGCGAAATCTCTGGCATGAGTGGGCATCCCCTCCTGGGCGGTCACCAGGCAAAGGGCTGGCTGCAGCGTAAAGGAAGTCTTGCCCAGGGAGCAGCAGCTGATATAGTCTGTGAGCCAACATGGTGGCTCCCAAAGTACTCCTCAGTCCCCTTGCAGTGGCCTTTACATCTAGTTTTTCTCATTTGTTTCAGTGGTTTCTTCACATCCACCCACCACGCTCTGCCCTCAGTCTCTTCTCCTCTAGGCTAGAATAATATTTTCTATTCCACCAGAGCAAATCCCACAGCTGTGCCTCACATTGCCCTAACTTTGAGCCTAGGCCTAGAGACCTCCAAGTTCAAAGGCCTTTGAAAAACCACCACTCTGAATTCCTTTCTTGTCTGCCTCCCACCGGGTCACATCTCACCCTCAAGCCAACAGCCAAACAACAGGGGCTTGAAAAGGGGAGGGACAGCTACAGAGAGCAGAAAGAAAGGGGATTTTTTTCACGGATATTTCAAAAACATTGTCCCACTGTGATGTAGAGAAGTAGATTTTGTCTGATAGAAATAAAATATAGGGAAGCCTGGGTGGCTCAGTCAGTTAGGCATCTGCCTTTGGCTCAGGTCATGATCCCAGGGTCCTGGGATCGAGCCCCGCATCGGGCTCCCTGCTCCGGAGGAAGCCTGCTTCTCCCTCTCCCACTCCCCCTGCTTGTGTTCCCTCTCTCCTTGTGTCTCTCTCTGTCAAATAAATAAATAAAATCTTAAAATAAAATAAAATAAAATAAAATATAGTCAGGCTCTCTACTGGGGAAATTGATCTGCAGAATAGCAGTCCCTCTCTAGCCTCAAAAGGTAGCCTCTTAATTTTTTTAGGAAAAAAACCCCAATAAGTTGGGACACCTGAGTGGCTCAGTCGGTTAAGCATCTGCCTTTGGCTCAGGTCATGATTTGGGGGTCCTGGGATCAAGCCCCATATTGGGCTCACTGCTCAGCCAGGATCCTGCTTTTCCCTCTACTGTTCCCCCTGCTTGTGTTCTCTCTCTCTCTGTCAAACAAATAATTAAAATCTTAAAAAAAAAAAGAAAAAAAAAAGAGAATTTGCTATTGAGAAACATAAGGTCCTTACAAGGAAAATATTATTAGAACTTTTAAAAATGCCAAAATTGGGTGCCTAGGTCCCCCCTAGAGACTTTGATTTAATTGCTCCAGGGGTGGAGCTCCAAACAAAGCTCATTTTTAAAGTTCCCCACATAGTCACTGTAGGGCGGAAACCCTCTGGATATAAACAGGGCCAACTCATTCATTAGACACAGCATGTACACTGCTCAGGCCCATAATGCTTTCAGAAATCCACAAAAATATTTAATTTCTTTTAAAATTAGAGGAGAAAAAATGAACATTTAGGTGGAAGAACATGTTTTACTATATAATATTAACATACTTTATACCAATGCATTTGTAAAATATCATTTTTTTAAAGATTTTATTTATTTATTGGACAGAGAGAGACACAATGAGAGAGGGAACACAAGCAGGGGGAGTGGGAGAGGGAGAAGCAGGCTTCCCGCGGAGCAGGAGCCCGAAGTGGGGCTTGATCCCAGGACCCTGGGACCATGACCTGAGCTGAAGGCAGACACTTAACCAACTGAGCCATCCAGGCGCCCCATTGTAAGATATAATTTTTAATATTTTTTTGGAAGAAGGGACCCACTATGCCAAAGTGCCCAGGTACCGCAGAAGACCACGTAGCCCTATAGTAAAGGAACTATGTAAGAGTACATCTTTGAGTATCCTTAAATATAATTATTCTGTTCGCATTAAAATACATCAGTCATGTTTAGACCTCACACTGGCAATAGTGATGCCTAAATTTCCTTTATCATGTCCTGTCCACTTCAGATGGTTCATGGTGGTCTCTATCCCACTGCAGTGAGCCAGATGTAAATTCTGCTTTGCTGCCAATGATAGCCTAAGAGGCATTTTTGAGTGCCTAGTCTTTTATCCAAACATTTAATGCCATGTTCGATTTGGAGCCACTGGCCAAGTCCCTGTAGTTTCAGAGACAGAGTGGACTGGAGGCCTCAGAGGAAGAGAAGCTTTGTCCCTGAGTGAGAGGCCCAGGGTCACTCTTGTCCCCACCAATGTAGAGGTTCTCCACCCTGGCTGTGCTGGCCCCTGATGCCCAGCTCAGCTCTTGCCTGGCCTCTCCTGCGGGCAGAGCTGCTTAAGGCTGACTTAAACACAAACCTCTGCTGCCCCTTTTCCTTCTTTCTGAGCCTGCATCCAAAGCTTAAAAGTCATCTTCATTGTGTTGGCACAAATTCTGGAAATCATATGGCGAGGGAAAGCCCTATGGACACCAATATCCATGTCCTTATATTTCACAGAAGGGTCTCAGGGCTGGGAGGGACTGAGGTATCAGGCATGGAGGGACAGCTCCAGGCTGGGTTCTGTGGGCATGTGGTCCCCTCTGAGCCTTGGGTGTGAGACTAAAGCACATGGGGCGAGGGAACAGTGGGGGGCCCAGTGCCTGGGTGGCTCAGTCAGTTAAGCATCTGCCTTCAGCTCAGGTCATGATCCCAGGGTCCTCACATCAGGCTCTCTGCTCAGCAAGGAGTCTGCTTCTCCCTCTGCCCCTCCCCACCACTCATGCTTGTGCTCTCCATCTCTCTCTCTTTCTGAAATAAATAAATACAATCTTTAATAAACAAATGAATAAATAAATAAATCAAGCAAGCAAGCAAGCAAGCAAGCAAGCACACAGGGGAAAGCTGCCCCAAACCACCCATCTGGAAACTCCTCGTGGCCGCCCAGGCGCTAAAGGCCCCTTGGCTTCGTGCAGGGCGCTGGAGAGGCGAAGACCAACCCTGTTCTGAAATGAGGGAAGGAAGTCTTGGGATGAATCTCCCTAAATGCCTTCCAGTCTGACAGCCTGGGATTCTCCAGCAAAGCTCTGGTTCTGATAGACCCAGGAGCCATAGAGATTGCTTCTTCACATATTCATTAAGGAGCTGGTCTTGGGCAAGTTGTGTGACTGTTCTGAGCCTCAACTCCCTCATCTGGAAAATGGGGATAAGAACATCTACCTCACCAGGTGGTTCTGACATTTAAATGTGAAACGTGAAGTTCCTCAGACTGCCCCAGAAATCCAAGTTCCTGCTACAATCACCGTTTCCTTGACCGCGGGACTGTAGACAGAGGGAATCACCAGCCTGTGGACTTCAGCCTGCTCTTTAGTAGACCAACTCACAAGCCCTATGCTAACTCCTTCTAATTTCTAGGAAAATAAATCATATCGACTTTTGCAAGATAAACTAAATTCTAGTTTTTGTTATTTCAGGACTAGCTACCAATTAATCCCTTGATACTTTTTCTTTAGACATACCCAGAAAGATGCATTCTGGAAGGAGAACTCCCTTGTTTGAGAGCTTTGGCAATCCTAAATGAACAAAAACACAGCATTTATTTTTTTTATTTTTTTAAAGATTTTATTTATTTATTTGACAGAGAGAGACACAGTGCAAGAGAGAACCTAAGCAGGGGGAGTGGGAGAGGGAGAAGCAGGCTTCCCGCGGAGCAGGGAGCTCGATGCGGGGCTTGATCCCAGGACCCTGGGATCATGACCAGAGCCAAAGGCAGATGCTCAACGACTGAGCCACCCAGGCGCCCAAAAATGCAGCATTTAAAAACAGCTCATCTGTTTCAGGTGTTTCAGGTCTCATCTGTTGCCCAGTTGGTCTGAGAATGTGGCCCGCAAGATGGCTTAAATGACCTATGATCAAGTAATCCAACCCCCTACAAATGGTTCATTAATTTGCTACAGAGATATTGTGGCCCACAGAGTCAAAATTAAAAAAAGAATTTTTTTTAAGTTTTGTTTTTAATCTTGGAATTTGAGCTATCCTGACTTTGGCCAAAGTGTGGTGAAAAGGCAAGGCTTTTATATACTAGAGTTGTTTTGACACAGCCAGGGACACTCTGGGGATAATATTTAACAAATGCATCTTCACTGAATTCATATCAGTGGTGTCAGAATGACCGAGGAGACAGGGACTGTGAACTTGTCCTGTGTCTAATAGTCCCTCCCTCGGCTGATCGCTGATGAGTTCTGCCTTTCCTACTCCAGACAGGCATGACAAGCTTCTAGAAAGTTCAGCCCTGCTTGGGGACAACAGAGCCACAAAATGCACATAAAATTCTTTTGACTATGCTGGATCCCTCTAATGTTGCTATTTATTCTCTCTTGATTTTTTTTTTTTTTTTTTTATTGTGCACATTGAGACACCTGTGGGAAAAATTTGTGGTCCCCTTAGAGGAAATCCTGAAAGGGCAGTGTGGAATCAACTCAACCATGTTTCATTTTTTTTCTCCTCCTCTTTCAACATTTTCACCTATATGATAGGGACATCCTACCTTTAAAGTGAATAAAAAAATAAAGTGACGGTATCTTTATCTTCCTGTCTCCCCCAGAATAAGAATGTGTTAATGGCATACTCAGCTTCATTAACTTCCTCCACACTATACACAAACACATTTGTTTTTCTAAAGGCTATTTAGGATCTTTAAATAGTAATTAGACTCCACCTCTTCCCTGTGGGGTTCATGAATATCACCTCCCTTTAGAGACCCTGGGATCCAGGCCACGGGATTATTAAATTACTAGTCCAAGTCCACGGGGCAAGTTTTGTTAGAATCAGATGGGCTGGGCTATGCCCTGGTCTGGCCACAAAATGATGAACTCAGAACCTGTTCTCAGTGGCATTTCCTGATGGCTAGGGTGCGCAGGGACTAGCAAGTGTTTGTTTATTCATTCATCAAACATTTACGGGAACACCGGCTATGTGCTAGTGGCGGGAGACTCAGTGAGGGAACTGGCCCTCTCCTTGCAGTTAAGGAGCTCGCCATGTGTGGGGGGACTGAATTATAAGTAAATAGGTGCTGTGATAAAACTCTGCAAGGCAACGTGGGTGGACAGAGGAGGAAGGACTTGAGCTAAACCTTAAAAGATAAAGAGCCAGAGGGAAGGACGTTCTAGGTAAAGGAGCCTCGAGAGTGGGCCCAGAGTATAGGGGTGAGGTGGGCAGGGGCATGGCCACTTGTTGAGTTCTCTGGCAATCCGGGCCAGAGCATGCACGGCTTTCCACACCTCGCCAAGGGGTTAGAGTTTTTTCCAGTAGGCCGAAGGAAGACCTCGCAAGTTTGCCAGCCCACGGGACTCTAGAACTTCAAATAGAAACTTAATTGTTTGCTATATTAAGTATCTTCTAGCACCTACAAGAGTGAACACCTGGACAAGTGAATGGTTTGAGGCAGAGATTCTTAGCCTCATGTGGAAAGGGTGGACGGTCTAGAAATGAGATAGGGCAGCCAAGCAATAGCCTCCCCTCTGCTCTGGCTCAGAGCCAGGCCTTGCTGGGGAGGGCACAGCTCGGTCTCACTGGATGGCAGAGAAGTCGCTGTGGTGCCAGGCTGGTGGAACTTGCTAGACGTCTGACCTCTAGGGTTCCAGGGCAGTCACTCCACCATGAAACAGCTTGGGGGTGATGCAGTGGGGGTAGTACCAGGAGAAGCGGCCGGCTGGCTGCCATAGCTGTAGGAGGCAGGGCCTGAGGACCCACATGCACTGTGAGAGCTGTTGCTACGGGGACAGTTCCGTGCAAACCCAGTGTCACTGAGCGCTGTCAGCTGCCCCCCTGGAGGGAGCGCTTTTGCCCCAGGGAGCTGGGGTGGGGAGTGTAGCCCTCAGGGGCAGTCCTTGCTGGACCTCTGGGAAAATACTCCAGCTCTCCCCCCACCCCCCAGACCTCCAGGTTGTGAATTCTGGGGGTGGGGGAAGCATTGAGCACCTTCTCCAGAGGCACCATTACACCCTAATGGTGGCTGCCTCCTTCCCTCTCTCACGTTTCCTGCTCCCTCACTCCACTTCCGGGGATCCCTTCTGGAATAACCACCGGACCCATATCCTGTCTCAGGCCCCACTGCCAGGGCAACCCAAACTAAGGCCGACTCTTCCAAAGGCTCCAGCCAGAAGTCCCCTTTCCTGGTCCCCTTTCCACCCCGACTTTCTTCCCAAGCAGAGCTTCTCCACTTCAACCAAATAAACCACTTTACTCTCTTCTGCTTTACTCACTTCCTCCTGTTTCATGTCTTGCATGTCTGAACTCACCTTCTACAAATGTCCTTCCGCGCTCCCTTTATTACCCGCATTCCCTACATCCTCACAGTGGGAGCCACAGGACGTGGTCCACGATGCAGCTTCCCTCCCGTGACCCCTCCTGTGTTCTGCATCACTACTTCTATGTTATTCATCCCACAGCATTACTCTCAATGTTCCTGCATCATGTTTTCCATGGACACAAAATTGGGTGGAGAAAAGAGGCGAGTTTTCTTTACTCTTCCTCCTGAAAATTTCACTTCTGGCAAGTTGCTGCAATTGACAAAACAAAAACAATAACAAAACCCCCAAACCAAAAAAAAAAAAAAAAAAAAAAAACCACCTCTTTCTACAGGCTCAGTAGCAGCAGTTAAGGGAGACTTACATTGAATAAAAATAAAGGAAGGATGCTTTTCAAAATTTCTGAAGCTTTGCCGGGAGAGAAAGGTTTGCTTTCAGTTAGGGCTGAAGGGGCTTGAGCATGCAACCTGATAACTGGTGGTGGCAGTTTCTCTGATAAACTAATCTCTACCCCCCTCTCTCCTCACCCTCAAAGGCTCCCCTTATTTTTGTTATTGGCAACATACTTGCCTCGAAATGGGTGGGAGGGCAATTGCTGATTAATGCTTATTTTTATTTGTAATTTTTAAAAAAGATCTTATTTGAGAGAGCGTGCACAGCATGAGAGAGAGGAGCGGGGAAGGGGGAGGTACAGAGAGGAAGAGACTCCCCATTAAGCCTGGAGCCCGAAGTGGGCTCGATCCCAGGACCCTGGGATCGTGACCTGAACCGAAGGCAGACGCTTAACTGAATGAGCCACCCAGGCACCCCTGATTAATGCTTTTAAAACACTTAATAAATATTTACTGAGCACGTACTTTCTAGAGCTCCTTGTGCGAGGATCTAGGGAAGAAGTAAGATTAATGACATTCGGCACCAGGCTCTCCTTCAGGAACCACTCACCCCTGGTAGCCATCAAAGGTTTCCCTGGGTCTTCCCGATGGCTGGCTGGCTGTCGGCTCTCAAGTAGCTTGGCCGCTGCCCTCAGCCCCCTCTGCCCTAACTGAGGGCACGGCACTCTTCTCTCCTGGCACCTGGTCTGACCCTCACTCTCCTTCACCCTGCACCTGGACGCTGCTCACATCTGGCCCTCCACCTCCCACCCCCACCTCCCGCTGCCTGTGGGCTATTTCCACTGGAAAGTGCCATCATTACCTCAGAGCCTTCCACAGCTCTCATAGAAAATCATCCTTATTTCTGGTGCTCCAAGCCACAGGCCAAAGTCTGTATCAGCTTTGTCTTTGCCTTTTGCAATCCCTCCCTGCACACACCTGGTTCCCAAGTCTCGCGGCTTCTTTTTGGAAATTTCTTTCTTTCCTGTCCCACCCTGCGTCAAACCCTCCTCATAGCTTTGCTGGTTCCTAGGCTGCAAGTTTCTGCCATTCCTGGTCTCTAGGGCCTTTTAAAAATGCCTTCCCTCCTTAAGATGCAAGTTCTCTTCTAACCATTTTGCAGTGTCCAAGTGCTGTTGGTTAACTTGAGCCCCCTCACTGCAGTATTTCATGCCTTTTCAAAGGCATCTCTCTGGCCCCATTCCCCTTTCTAGTATGCCTACAACATAATGATTCAATATTTGTATTGTGAGAGGATCACCACCATAAGTCTAGTTAACATCCAGTTACAAAGATTTGTGTGTGTGTGTGATGAGAACTTTTAAGATTTACTCTTTTATTTTATTTTAAAGATTTTATTTATTTATTTGAGAGAGAGAGCACAAGCAGGGGGAGGGGGAGAGGGAGAGGGAGAAGCAGACTCCCTGCTGAGCAGGGAGCCTGGTGCTATTGGGGGGGGGGGGGCCTAATCCTAGGACCCCTGGGATCATGACCTGAGCAGAAAGGCAGACACTTAACCAATTAACCAACTGAGCCACCCAGGTGTCCCAAGGTTTACTCTTTCAGCAACTCTCAAATATGCAATACAGTATTATCTATAGTCACCATGACTTATTTATGTAATAACTGGATGTTTGTACCTTTTGAATCCTTTCAACCATTTGCCACCCCCCACCTTCCACCCCCCAACTCTGGCAACCATCAATCTGTTCTCTGTGTCCATGAGCTCCTTTTTAATTTTTTAAGATTCCATGTATAAGTGAGATCATATGGTAGTGTCTTTCTCTGACTTACCTCACTTAGCATAATACCCTCAAGGTCCATCCATGTTATCACAAATGGCAAGATTTCCATCTTTTTTAATGGCCAAAATAAAATTTGTATATATATCATTTATTCATACACACATTTGTGTATGTTACATATTCATCACATTTTCTTTATCCATTCATCCACCGATGGACACTTAGGTTGTTTTCATATCTTGGCTATTACAGATAATGCTGCAATGAACATGGGGGGGGGTGCATATATCTTTTTGAGTTAGTGTTTTCATTTTCTTCAGATAAATACCCAAAAGTGGAATTGCTGGATGATATGGTAGTTCTATTTATAATTTTTTGAAGAACTGCCATATTGTTTTTTAAAATGGTTGTACTAATTAACATTCCCAACAATGCACAAGGGTTCCCTTTTGTCTACATCCATACCAACAGTTATTTCTTGTCTTTTGGAGAACAGCCATTCTAACCGGTGTGAGGTGATATCTCATTGTGGTTTTGATTTGCATTTCCCTGATGTCCTTTGCATAGTGATGTTTACAACTTTTCATGTATCTGTTTGCCATCTGTATGTCTTCTTTGGAAAAATGTCTATTCAAATCCTCTGCTCATTTTTAAATCAGCTTGTCTGGGTTTTTTTTTGTTACTGAGTTGTAGGAGTTCTTTATATATTTTTGGATATTAATCCCTTGTCAGATATATAATTGGCAAATATTTTCTTCCATTCACTATTACTTTTTTTTTTTTTTAAAGATTTTATTTATTTATTTGAGAGAGAGAATGAGATAGAGAGAGCATGAGACGGGGGAGGGTCAGAGGGAGAAGCAGACTCCCCGCTGAGCAGGGAGCCCGATGTGGGACTCGATCCTGGGACTCCAGGATCATGACCTGAGCCGAAGGCAGTCGCTTAACCAACTGAGCCACCCAGGCGCCCCTCACTATTACTTTTTAAAGCCTTTTTATATTGTTACTTGAAATTACTGAATTTTCAAGTGTCTACTTCATTCAGTATGTCCGCAACCATTGACTTACCAATTACAGGTCGCCTGATATTTCCACGTTTTCTCGGGCAACCTTCACAACCTGGTGGGGTAGGTATCCTGTTCCTCATTTCATACTTGGTCTCAAGCTCTCCCAGCTGGCCAGGGGCGTCCTGCAGTTTCCCCTGGAATGGGCCTAAACTAGATGCTAGAAATCTGCTTTCCAATCCCAGTCCTACTACCATCAGCTGTGCGACCTGGGGCACCCCACTCCCCTGCCTCCCTAGCAGGGACAGACTTTTATTATTGTTAGACTGGAAGTGGCCTCTATCATCTGACACCCCTCCACCAGTGTCTAGACATAGTAGGTGCTCAATAAATATTTGTTGAGTTGATTGCAGTGGAAGAAAAGTTGCACTTTAAGTTTCTGCCCAGTTGGGGTTAAAAGGGCTGCAGGGAGGGGAAAAGCGAAAACTGGGCTCAGGGGCCGCGGGGTGGGGGGGGGAGACAGGCAGGGGTTTGGGGGGGTGCTGCGAAACCGGGAGTTTGGAAAGTTGGCGGCTTGCAGGAGAAAGACACCCAGCGATGGTGGAGGGGAGGTGGGAGGACATTCCGATCCCGGGCAGGGCGAGGACAAAGCGTGGTAAGAGGAGCGTGGGGCGTGAGGTGCGGTGGGAAGAGGTGCCGGCGCCGGGCGGCGCGTGCGGCCCAAGCCCCAGTCGGGGTGCGGAGGGGAGCAGCGGGCGCGCGGGGCGGAGGCGGGGGAGCGAGGGGGCGCCTGTCCCGCGGCCGCCCCGGCTGCTCTCGCCCCCGCGCGGCCCCCTGCCCCTCCTTTCCGGAGGGCGGGGCGGGGCGGGCTCGCCCGGCCTCCTGGCGGCGCCGCGGCCCCTGCACTCGGGCCGGGCTCTGCTGGCTGCGGCGGGAGCGGGACCTGGGTGGCGGCGGCGGCGGCGGCGGTGGTGAGTGAGGCTGGGAGCGGGCGCTGGGCCGGGGGCCGAGGTGACTCGGAGGCGGCGGCGGGACCGGAGGGGCTGGGGCTCCGCCAGGTGCGCGGGGGCGCGTCCGCCCTGCGGGCTGGGGACCGTGCCGCGCCCGTCGCCAGGCGCGCGGGTGCCGGGGCTGGAAGGTGCGCTCGCGGCCCGCCGCCCTGCCCAACAGATGGTGGGGACTCCGGGGGGAGCGGCGTCGGGGCTGGGGGGTGGGCCTCCAGGACCTACCGCCCTGCAGAGAAGAGGGATCGGCAGCCTTCGCACCCTGCCTCGCCCCCCGGGTTCCTGTGACAGCTGCGAGGGAGCCAAGGTCCCAAACGGAGCACCTCAGCCCCTGTCCCACCCAGTTTTAGTTTCTCGGCGTGCTCGTCCAGACCGTCCCTTGCAGAGAAAGGGCTTGTGGCCGCGGCTCTCTCTCTCTGGCCCTCCCCGTCCAGGCAGGTCTTCCCTGAAAGCCTCTCTTACAGCACAGAGCCTTGCTTTCCAAGGGACTTTTCCAAGTTGCATCACTCCTTGGCCTCTAGACAGGTGCTTGGCTATCATGTTGGAGTTACACGGGATTTTAAAAAACTTTGTGTATTTACTATGTGCGGACCCCTTCACCCCAAGGAAGCAGTGCCCTTCCAACGCTGTTCAAAACACATTGAGAATTCTTTTGGGGCACTGGTTCTCAAACTTCGCAGCATGTCTAGAGAGTTTTAAAAAAATACTGATGCCTAGGTCCCACCTCTAGAGATCCCCATTCAGTGGGTCGGGGGTGGGGGTGGGGGGGCTGCCTGGACAGTGGAATTAAGAAGCCAGGTGATTCTAACGTGCAGCCACATTTGAGAACCTCTTGTTTGGCGCTTGCTCCCAGAGCTATTTTTTGTACTAGGGAAGATCCGTGTTAACAACTCATCTCAGGCACTCTTGACTGTCTTGCTGTAGGCCACCTCTCCACCTGGAGGGCCTGTTGGTTGGTGCTTTCCAACCTTCCACTGCAGATGGTGCCTTTTTCTGGAGTATGCTTTGTTTCTGCCTTTCTGTTTACAGTAAATATTGCCTGGGCACTTTCTGTCAAGGAGTTGGGAGTGTAGGAATTTAAGCCACAAAGTCCTTGCAGGATCAAGGTTATAATACAGGGTTGTTACGCTCAGGCAAAACA
The DNA here is from genome assembly GCF_004348235.1 of Phoca vitulina. NCBI lineage: Eukaryota > Metazoa > Chordata > Mammalia > Carnivora > Phocidae > Phoca > Phoca vitulina. The sequence continues at coordinate 24,052,124 of NW_022589723.1, forward strand.
AAGTGTTAATTTGACTCATCTTATTTGGAGAAGATTTCAGATTAAAAGGAGGGAAAATACTTTAGGAATCCATTAACTTTTGGAGACCCTCTGCCACAGATAATGATTTTGCCTCTAAGTGTGAGGATTTGATCTTCGAGAAAGCAAGCTAACAAGATCCTTAAGGTTTTGTGGCCAATTTTGTGTTAATGTGCGAGCATTTGTGACTTAAGCTTATTCCCGTTGTGTGATTAAGCCCAGATGTAACACAGTGTATATTTCTTGTTGATAGAGTAATACCTGAATTACAGAATTGGTGCCTTACGGTAGCAATGCACAGCTGAGCTGAGTCCGTAGCCACGTTTCTGATGATCTTAAAAATGACAGGGAGGGGCGCCTGGGTGGCTCAGTCGTTAAGCGTCTGCCTTCGGCTCAGGTCATGATCCCAGGGTCCTGGGATCGAGCCCCGCATCGGGCTCCCTGCTCTGCGGGAAGCCTGTTTCTCCCTCTGACTCTCCCCCTGCTTGTGATCCTGCTCTCACTGTGTCTCTCTCTGTCAAATAAATAAATAAAATCTTAAAAAAAAAAAAAATGACAGGGAAATAGGACTAAGGAAAAATTGAACATGGGTATCAATATTGACTGAATTTGATCATATATATTTTATTAAGTAAGTGTGTTTTCAGTGTCCATGCTATTGTGACAGTCTGCTTGGATCTTGGTTAATTTTCTGTTGTATCCAAGTATAATGTTGCTACCTGGCCACAAACCAGTGGCTTTTATTTTTTTTTAGGTGCTGGCTGGCGCTCTATTTTGTGTTTTTCTTAGGAGCAGGGTGTCTTTTAAGAGAATACCCTCCAGAGGTGGAGAAACATTTGAGTTCATTTCTAGCCCCTAACATGAGTCAAAGGAACCATTCATTTTGAAAAATAAAAAAATTGTGTAGTTCTGCCAGTTGGATTTTCTTTTTCCCACCTTCTGCTACCATACCCTGCTCCTATCACTGTGTTCAATTGCTGGAAACGGGGCCGCTGTGGGAGCGGTCTTAATTGTCTTGGCTTGAGAATGGAGGTTATGTGGAGTGCATGGTCTCACAGGGTGGCCCCTGACCTGAATCCTCAACCTTTGGGGAGCAAGACCATATGGAAAGTGTTTTCCTACTGTTGATTTTTTTTTTTTTTCTCCTTGGACCAGGCCAACAAAATGAAGCCTGCCTTATTGTGGTATTGCATGGTATTGCATGGCTTGTAACCTTTCTAATCTTGTCGCCATTTTGGGGAAAAATGTTTATTTGAGGATGCTATTGAATTCTTGGTGTCTGAAAAGTTGCACTTGAACAGCAGTGGTTACACTGTGAATATAATCGTGTATTCTTCCCCCCCCCAAAAAAAAACATAAGAAAGGAAAAATGCATGTTATCTGTGGCTCTAAACAGATTTATTGAAACGTTTCTCACTTGGGTCTTGCAGCTCTGATATTCTAAAATGATTGGAAGTAAGTGAAGAAAAATGAGAAGAAAGTTAGCAAGGGGCTTCTTCATTTTGAGGAAGGGTATACGACACTCAGAAGAATGATTTTTGATTTGTGTTACGAGTAGACTGCCCTATTGGTTTTCTCTTTTTTTCCTTCTGTAAGTAGGGACGGTTAACTTGCTTGTACAGTTGGGGTGCGGAGTGGTTAAAGAAATGTAATGGATTCCTTACCTGCCTTTCCCCCTGAAACCCATTTATCTGAGAGATGCCGTCGACCTTTAAACAACAGCAACAACTGATTTTGCGCTTTTCCTTTCTTTCCCCGCTCTGATCTGGGCAGTGCAATGGGAGAAGTTGGCATCAGCAGAGGAAAACAAAGTTCAAGGGAACTGAAAATTGGGTAATTTTCCCTGAATGACCAAGTGCTTATTTTGTCCCATGACATTGCTGTTATCAAGAAACAAGTTATGGCATGAAGACTCTGAAAATGGAAAAGAAAAAAAAAAGGGATGTGAGAGGAGTATCACCACGGTTGCCTGGCTTTCACGTAGGGGAAGCTTCTGGGAGTTTGCAGTCCAGTGCCCTGGTTCCAACCTGCCTTTACCCTCCTCTGTCAGGCCCTGCCCTCTGTCAGCGCCCCCCCCCCCCCCCAGCCAAGATTGAGACAGTGCCTCAATCTTAAATTCACACCAAGTTTTTGTTTGTCGTTTGTTTGCCTCGATTACCGGCAAAGCTCCGCATTCGCTCATTGAGTTCTTGGTGAACAAGGTACAGTCCTTGACTTAGGGAGCTTGAAGTCTGGTGGACATGAAAACTGTGGGTTATAGTCAACTGGGAGCTCTTATAATCACAATGAGCACAAAGAACTGTGAGGGGCGGCCAGGTAGCCCCTGGCTAGCCTCACCTGGGTAAATGCCTTTGCTTGGGTTTAAATTAGAATTTACTAGGTCTGACATCAAGGCTTTTTTGTTTTGTTTTAAGTGGGCTCCATACCCAGTGTGGAGCCCAACGTGGAGCTTGAACTCACGACCCTGAGATCAAGACCTGAGCTGAGATCAAGAGTTAGATGCCTAAGGGACTGAGCCACCCAGGCGCCCCTGGACATCAAGTTTTAAATGACTGACTTGAGTCCTTCCTGACAGAGAGGGGAGATGGTGCAGAGAGGTAGTGGGGAGTGAGGAAAGGAGGCCAGATTCTGGCGGAAGCATTTGGTTGAAGGAGTGCTTAACCAAGCAGTGCAGGGCATTCCCTGGGGTTGGGAAGCTGGCAGGGAACGGGGCTGGGTCCATTTGGGGCATGTTGGTGACTGGCAAAGTAAGCTTCGTTAGCAGTGGCTACGGCTGCCGTGGGGCGGGCAGGAGAGAACTCGGGGCCTCTTTGAAGATGCAGCTGGTGTGCTTTTAGAGCAAGTGATTTGCTTACTGTCTGCAACTCCAGCCAGCATGCGACATTCATTCTTTGTCATTCTGTAGTCACTTTAGCTCACATTTCCTTGGACAGACTGAGAACTGGACTTCACACTGTTTTTCCCTCCGGAGGGTGGTTTCCAAACAGCTGACCCACTGGGCTAATAACCCCACGGTTAAAAGAGGAGCTACCCTTTGTTTATTGACCCCCTTCCAAGCACCGGGTCGCGTGCTTAGCGCTTGTCCTGTACCTACTCAAGAGGCAGGTGGCAGTGGATTCACCTTACAGATGAGGAAGCCGAGGCCCAGTGAGGGGCTGGATCCTGCTTTGGCTCACGGCGCTGCAAGGAAGTAGCAGAGTTGAGGTTCGAGAGCCTTCAGGGTTTTCTACTGCTCCGTGTACTTAAGCAGAGCTGATTAAGAAAGTATGTTTTCTGTGCCCTGTTTTTCTAACATCCAGTCCTCTTAGGTCTGGATTGATTTATCATTTTCCTTTACTAGGTGATATGTTTTGCTTTTTAACGGAGAGGGTAGATTAGGCTGTTCAGAAAGACTCTGAATGGATCCCACATCCTAAGTGAGACAGATCCCCACATTTCTGCAAGCTCTGCACACTTCTGAGTTTCTGTAGTTAATTGACTGTTGGGTAAGAAATTAAAAGCAAAATTCAGTGTTGAACATTCTGGAGCAAAATAAAGCTGTGCACATTCAATTCTTATTTATGTGGTACTTTTGACAAAAACAAACCTTTGCTGCATAGCAATTACCTCAAGCTCCTAAAATTACAGGTAGTAAGGGCTTCGAGGCCCTATGGGGCTATAATTAGTAAAGATGAGTTTAAAACAGGGTTAGTGAGTGTGTGTTCATTACTACAGTGGGTTGTAGCTCAATATTTCAACCTGAGGAGGATCGGCTCCAGAGAACATTCGCAGGCCTGTCAGGGTAGGGTCATCATAGAGTTAGTATGTTTGGGATTAGAGCACAGGGCATTTGTCTTGAACATGGATAATTTCTGCCAGCCTGGCTGGCAGCCTTTTTGTTTATAGGGACAAGTTTATTCCCTGCCACTCAATCACAGGCATTTCTGCTTGCCCTAGGTAGAGTACACAATGGTTCAGGTTGTTACTATGTAGTGTGGTTTTTTGTTTTTTGTTTTTTTAAAGAAGTATAAAGCCCCTTTATTATTAATAATCGTTCACTGTTGCTTATCTTGCTTTAATCACAGAAGACTGAGGCAAGGTGACCATGATTTTCTAGTTTTGGCTTCAGGAATTCTCTTGGTTTTTACCTCTGACTTCCCCTGGCTCTCTATCCTTGCATTTTATTGCATTTGAAACAGGCCTTCTGAGTTCCCTTGCAAATCTATCGTCCATACCAGGGAGAGGGCCTACTGGGGCCAGGACTCCTCTCAGGGATCCTGTGACATCAGTATTGTTAGTCCCATTTTCCAGGTGAGGAACCTGGTGAGGTCTGGAATCAGGTACTAAGTGGGAGTTTGGGGGTTTCAGACTCTAAACAGCTGGTCTCTTTGGACTTCATTTGAAAGGAAAAAGAAATGGCCCAGTTATCAAAGCCGTGAAGAGGTTCTAATATATCCTATGAATTAATATATATCTTTGAACTTCATTGTAGCTGTATTGGTCACTTTAAAAAAAAAAGATTTTTGCCTAGGAGATTTTTATACTCCTTCTTAAAAACAGTGACTTACTCAGAATTACACAGTAGTAGCTGAAAAGTTGATTAGCCTCTCTCCTTGCCCTAATCTAATATCAAAAACCCGGAAAGTTTACTGAGAGAGTGATTACAATGGAAGCATTAGGAGTTGGAGAGGAACTGATAGAGAAAGAATGGAGGGAGAGGTAGGAGTAGTTTGCAAAGAGACTGCAGGGTAGATTTTACCAAATTTAAGATTTCTTTTACTTGTGAGTTTCTGGTTTGGGGCTTGAGCCCCTTTGTTCCAGAAGTAGGCAGACAGGCTCAGCCTTGCTGCCCTGGGCCACCTGTGAATTTTTTTTTTTTGGGGGGGGGAGGGATGGTGAGGGTATAGGGTGAGAAGGAGAAAGAGGGGAAATGGGGAGTGGGGCCAGGATTAAAGCCACTGGTTGCCTGGTGTCTGGTCTGCTCTGGACTGGACAGCACTGGGTCCCTGCAGTGAGTCTAACTTCTTGGGTGTGAGGCGGCTGGGTGGTATACGAAGGGGAGGGGGGGGGGGGGGGGGGGGGGGTATCATCTTTGGATATCCCAGAGACTTGCCCAAGATCAGTAATTCTCATAATTATAGCAAATCCTCCTAGAGCACTTACTTCCAGCCCTGAGAGGCTTTTAATATAGCAACTCTAGGGACCAGGTACTACCATAAACCCATTTTACAGATGAAGGAAACAAGGCCTTGAGACATTGGGTAAGTCGTCCAGGTTGTGCAGCTACCGAGTGGTGGGACCCAGGGTTCAGACTCGTCTGGCCCTGAGCTGTGCTCTTAATGACTCAGATGGCCTCCTTAGGCCCAGGGCTCTGGTGGTTGCTGCACTGGTTCTTCATTTCTTTAAAAGGCCTGCTTGTGTATGCCTTTATCTCACAAGTAGAATACCATCGGTCCCCTTTGTGAACGAGTTCCACTCCCCACAAACCTGTAAGCAAACCTGTAAAGGGAGGGATCTGGCCACTGACTTGTATACTTGCATCTAGCAGAAAAGAGGTGTTTGGTGAAGTTTCATGGAAGGAGGGATGGAAGGCAGCTGGCCTTTGGAAACTTGATGTCCCGGTGTTTCTTCTCTCTCTCTCTAGCAGCTACAGTGATTTCTAAACAGAAAAGAAACAAGAGGGAGCACGGGAGAGTGTTTCATAAAAGTAATCAGAATTCCTGAAGAAAAGCACATTTAAAAAAAATGTATTTCAGGTTCCCATGGCCATGATCTCATGTTTGTGCGTAAAGCAGTTACTATTCGCAGGGCCTGCCTACCCCCCGCTTGCAGGGGGCTTTGTGAGGAAGGAGGCCCTTCAGACTCTCAGACGCTGTTGGGGCTGCTCTTATCGGAGAGCCCGCAGAGCATATTTTCTTTGGGGCCGAGCACCAAATACCAGGCGGCTTTGGCCCACCGTCTGTTTTGCTAGGGCCACAGACATAGAAAGTGGTTCTGTCCCTTGTGTCCTCATTCCGTCTCCAGAATTCGGGGCGGGGTGGGGGGAGCGTCTTCCCGTCGCCGGGAGTGTGGTGTCCTGGGCAGCTCCCCCTTCCATCCGGACTTGTTTCCTCACCTGTAAAATGGGGGTGTAGTGCCCGCCTCGTAGAGTTGTTGGGGCCACGTCTCTTTGACACGAGAGACTGGCTCTCCGGTGGGGCCCCGCTGGGGACAGGTGGCGATCTCTGTAGACATTCTTGGTTGTCAGACTGGGGGTGACGGTGGTTCCTGGCATCTGGTGGAGAGAGTCCAGGGTTGCGGCTAAAGACCCCACAGTGCACAGGACAGCCCCCACAACAAAGAAGCATTTGGCCCCAAAAGTCGGTCGTGCTAGGCTGAGAGCCCTGGCAAGTGCGAGCTCTAACAGCGGTGGCTGTTTTTCACATTTCTCACCAAAGGGAGCCAGGGGGACAGAGAGCCCTCCTTTCTTAAGTAGGGAGGAGGAGATGGAAATTAACCTTTTCTTGAGGCTTCTGGGTTTCCCCACAGGTGCCCCTGAAGTGTGGGAAGAGCTACTTTCCTCTCTGTTAAGCGCTTAGCTTCATTTGTAATTGCGTCTATTTACATATAAATAATACATATACATTTACATATAAATAGTTAATATGCTAAAACCCTTAACATCTCGGGGTAGTTAAAATCTGGTCTGCAGAAGCCAGGCTCCTGCACCTGTGTGTGGCTTCAGATCAGCCACAAAGCTTGTGAGGCTTGCTTTTCTTTTCCATAAAAGAGGACAGGTTCCCCTCCTATCTTATGTTGTTCCAGGACTAAAGAAAGCAAAATGAAGTAATTTTCACATGTGCCCATGTGAAAATAGCTCTACACATGCGAAGGTACGGTACGGGTCCTGAGGTGTGCCTTTTGGTCGTGTTTTTCAGAGAACCCCGTTCCTAAGTGGCCAATTGGTAAATGGCACTAAAAAGGATTCGGGCTCAGTAGCCAAAGAATGCTGTGTTGCCGGCAAGGTGGTAAACTCGGCCGGGAAAACATTCCTGCCCCGGGGGAGCGTGTGATTCAGAGGCAGTGCGGCCCGCGGAGGTTGAGAGCACGCGTGTGGGCGTGAACCACCCGGTCACCCTACCTCTAGGTTCACCCTTTGGCTTTTCCCTTATTTGTTCTCTGACCCTGGGCCAACTCCTTGACCTTCCTTACACCCCAGTTTCATCACCTGTGAAAGGAGGCAGACGTTGACACCACCCCCACCCACCTGAGCACAGGTGTAGGGAAGTGACGTGTCCTTGAGAAGTGTCCTGGAGTGTGTGGTGCGCATGGGGAACTTAGCTCCATAAATGCATTGTTATTAGTAAAATAGCATTATTTATTATTTTGGCCTCTAGCATGTGTAATTTTACTCAGGTAAGGAAGGGACGGCTCTTGGGTTAGGAGCTGAAGAAGGTTTTCTCTGGAGTTCCCGGTATCTTTTAACATTTCAGTGTCACAAGACACACAACATAAGATTGGCCATTTGAGCCGGTTTGAGCAATTTAGATTTTAAGTGGCATTAAGTACGTGCACAGCACAGCGTTGTGCAACCGTCACCGCTATCTGATTCCAGCACGCCTTCGTCCGCCCAGAGGGAAACCCTGTCCCCACAGAGCAGTGGCTTCATGTTCCTCCCCCTCCCGCAGGCCCTGCATCCCTGCTTTCCTCTGGGGCTCTGCGGGCGGCGCCTGTCCGGGACGTTTTCTCTACATGGGGTGCTACACTACGTGGCCTTCGTGGCTGGCGTCTTGCACTTCGCATCCTGTTTCCCGGGCAGTCCAGCCAGTTCCAGCACTCTTGCCTCTTTACCTGGTCTCTCCCGAGATCAGCCCACGCCTCATTTTCATTGGCCTGTTTTTTCCCAAGTCCTGTCCGGTTTGCAGGCATTTAATGTCTTTCTTCCTTTCTTCCTTTTGGCCCTTTTTGGCCCGCCTTCTTTTTTCCATGGTTCCCACCCAGTGATTCTAATGGCCCTTGAAATGAAGATTGGAATGAAGCGCTCAGCCGGGTTCTTGGTGCTGCCGGGGAGCAGGTCCTATCAGGGATTTTGTTTCTGTTGAAGAATTAACAGCAGGAGTGCACACAGGAGTGGGGGGGAGCGGGGGGGGCTTGAGCTGTCCCCAGGACAGCGTGGCAGGTTTTTAAAAACAAGTGTCTGGAAAACACCTACCAGGCCCCTTTCATTCCTGTGTTTAAAAGCCTTCCACAATGAGAAGTGGCCCTCAATTAAGTTGGTTAATAAAAACCTCCCCCTGTTTTAAAGCATTCTTGGGAAGTGTTTACATTGAACCCCACTGTGGGCTTCTAAATGAGAAGCTGTGGAGTGAGTGATCCTTAACCTGTGACTTTAATAATATCCTTTGCTTTAGATTTCCAGGTGGAGGCCTGGGCCAGATTTGTAGCTTGTCATTGATCCAGACAATCTTGACTCTCTCCCTGTCCCTCCCCCTTCAGCCAGACCCTTAGAAGATTGGACAGGCCTAAAGCAGCTCAGAGATGCAAACTAGCTCCCTGGCGAGGGACCAGGCTGAAAGGGGGTGCTGTGTTCCCCACAACCCCTGTTCTGACCTTTAGTAACAGGATGGAGGGCTTCAGTAACAAGAGGTGAAAGCATTTAGGAGAGCAGCTCAGGGCTTGTGAGGTTCTTCTGGGTCCTTCCACCAGGATTTGGAGTTTTCTCGGGCTAAGGAGGCCGTGGGCCCTTAGAGTTGAGGACGCTCTGCTTTTTGCTCTGATTTTGGAGAGAGAAATAGGGCCCACCAAGAGGAAGCAGGATGTTGGCTGCTTTTGGGGGCTTACAGAGTTTCTTTCTTTGGAAACTTTAGAAGTTATCACAGAGATGCATTCAGAGAAAAGCTATGTCCTGAAATAAAGGGCCCTCTAGGATGCCTTCCCTTTGTGCTGCTTTTCTGGGGACCCGAATTATGCTGGCTGAGGGCAGGAGGGTGGGAAAATCCAGAGTCACTGGCACAGGTTGGGATTTACCCAGAGGCAGCAGGGCCTGGTGGTTACCAGCCTGGACTCTGGCCCTGGACTGCTTGGTCCAAATCCTGGCTTCATTACATGAGTTAATATGTCTAAGGTGCTTGGAGCAATGTCTGGATAGGGAGGTGTATATGCGTATGTTCTTATTATTCTGGCACTTTGCTGTTTGTGAATTCCCAGTTAGAATTGTAGAAATCCTTCTTGTTTTCAAAGCTAATTCACCTCTGTACCCGGCAGGCTTGTGCAATCCATGGGAGAGAGTGATATCACTGGACCCTTAAAAAGCATGACCTGCAGATGGAGAAATCATGCTTGATGAGTCTATTAAAGTTCTTTGAGGGAGAAAATAAATGTGGGGAGAAGGGCAAACCCATGGATACAGTTTTAGAGTTCCAAAAGACCTTTGAGAAGACTTCATGCCCAAGCCTATCGAATATGTAAGTCTCCCACAACTTTCTGTGTGGAGGAGAATTTAAGAAGGAATATGGCTGAAAACCATCTTCTGTTCTCAATAAGAGGAGAAAGGGGAACTGTGAAATCTTCACATTGCAGTTGAAATGAAATCTTTTTAAAAGTAAGATGCAGAAATGTTAGAGTTAAAACCATAAGGAGTTCTGTGGTTTTCTTTTTTAAAAAAAATTTTGGATGCTATATGGATATGTCAGCTATACTTTTATTTTTATATTATTTATTTATTTATTTTAAGGATTTTATTTATTTGAGGGAGCGTGAGCGCACAAGCAGTGGGGGAGGGGCAAAGGGAGAGGTAGAAGCAGACTCCCTGTTAAGCAGGGAGCCTGACGCAGGGCTCCATCCCAGGACCCCAAGATCATGACCTGAGCCAAAGGCAGACGCTTAACCGACTGAGCCATTCCGGTGCCCCTCAACTACACTTTTAAATAATTCATTTGTATTCTGTGGCTACACCTCAGCAGCCAAGGGTTGGGACTAGGAGTTGTGTGTGTTGCTTCCCATGCTATGGGTGCTTCTCATGCTATGGGTCATGGGTGCTCAGTAAATATATGTTGAATGAATAAGTAAAAATTAATAGAACCAAGGAGTTCATTAACAAATAACTTAAATTCTGTCTTTTGAAAAATAACTTCTCCTTTCTGTATTTTAATTAAATAGTACATTTGTAGAAGGAAGTAGATTCCTCCATTAATAAATATACAAATAGGGTCACTTAAATGCTCAGATGCTGAATTTCATCCCTTCTGTGATTTAACCTAGGACAATAAATGAATGAATGAAATGAATAGAAGCTTTGTTAACACAGAGCCCTCTAGCCCAATAGGATTACGAACCTTGGAGTTTTGCTAGACTAAAAAGACACTGGCAGGAATTAGTCGCCTTTGTGTTTTTTGCTTTTCTCGGCTCCCTGTGGGTTAGTGTGGTGTGCCACGTGTTTAGAAGTGTTCTATATGTTTGATGAACAAAGTAAGATCTCCTTAGAATAAGCACAAGTGTTTTATTATTTCATGTCTAATATGTACCAGGCAAGCTTACCATTGTCTTTGCTCTTAGAGTGGTTATAGTAACTTTTCCTGCATAATAGTGCTGGGTAACAAACAACCCCACATCGCCATGCCTCACAACCACAAACATTGATTTTCCCACTTGGTCATCTGTTGATTGGGTGTGGTTAGGTTGACCTAGGCTGGCCTTGGCTGGGCCAGACTTCCATTTGGCTTCGGGTCTCTTCCTCATTTGCTTATTCTGGGGCCCAGTCTGAAGGGGCAGCAGTTACCTAGTACATGTGCATCTTCTGGTGGATCACCGTGGCATAAGATGTCAAGTGGAAATGCATGATGGCTCTTAAGACTGTGGCTTATAACTGCCAAATGTTCTGCCAACATTTCACTGGCCAACAAACATGTGGCCAAATCCATTATCAGTCGGGTGGGGAAGCATGCTTGGTCCATTTTCGTGGGAGGTACTGCAAAGTCACGTGGCCAAGAACGTGGACATGTTACCCCATGATAGTGGAGTGAAGCATGGGAGAACCTGGAAAACCAGCCTTTGGGGAGCTTGCTAAACCTAGGCCAGCTGGGTGAAGAATCAAAGATGTTTTGTTCAGGTACCAGCTTAGGCCTTGGTAGTTACTGTAAATTAGTCTGACATGCGCTGACTCTTGGCTCGCTGAACGTCATTTCATATTCATTCACTGTGCTGGTGCTCCTGAGAGTTCCGAGTATCTGTGGGAGGGGCAGAAGTGATGGGCTGGGTTTCCTCCTGGTCTGCAGTCATGACTTGATCTGCTCCTACCGTGATGGCAGGAGAGTGACAGGTAGAGCAAAGAGGACAAAGAGCCAAAGTATCTGGGGAGGCGCGGGGTTTGGCTTACCCTTCGCAAGGTCCTTTCTCAGCATAGGTCCATGGGAGTGGGCCTAACTCCCACTTTACCAGGCAGTGACGCTTGATTATCAGGGCCTTCATGCATGCTGTCCCATCTTTATAAGGACCCTGGGCCTTCATTTCCAGAGTCTTCCTTTTCTGTCTGGAGAAACAGGCCTCAGGAGGGGGGTAGGTGACTTCTCTTTAGCCAAGTGGCTCATAGGTAGCAGATCCAAGCTAGGTCATCCTCGATCCCGGTCTAGGGCTTGTCCTTCCCCATGCCCGTGACTGTCTCAGCCCAGGCAGAGAAGTGTGCCTGGCTTTAAGGCATTACAATATATCCTGGCCCTGTGATGGCAGTGTCTGCTTTCCAGAAGGAGGCGGCTCAACCTTGTGCCTCAGTGCAATGCCTTGGGAGGAGCAGAATGAAATTTTGGCCAAGAAGAGCCAGCCTTTGTGTTACCTCTTCGTAGGGTGTCCTTTTTAAATGAAGAACTGTCAGACTCTCCGAGAAAAAAAAGACTGGCCGTTAAGTGAAAATGCACAGAGAATAAATGGGGATGAAACCCCTGTGAGCCAATGGGGTGAGGAGACACGACACTCCTACGTACCATGGGTGGGGTCATAAAGCCAGTGGACTTCTTTTTGGAGAGCGGTTTGGCAGTGGGGATACTTTCACCAGCAAGTAAATAAAACTCAATTAAAAGTGGTTTAAACAGTAAAGACATTTATTATCGCATGTAGACCAGAAGTCCAAAGGTAGGGCATTTTGGGCATTAATTAATGGAAGACCCAGATGCATTTCCTCTTTTCTCTTGGCCAGCCTCAGTGTTTGGTCTTTGTCCTCAAGCTTCCCTCTCCTATGGTCCTGTTGTGGCTGCCGCAGCTCCATCCTGTATCCTCCTATACAGTGATGTCCAGAGGCGGGAAAAGAGGAAAGCAGAGGAAACCTTTGCTAGGAGCCCCCTGCCCCTTTGGCAAAACTGGGTTAACTGGGTCAGATGCCCACCCCCAACTGATGACTTGCATGGGAGAGGGGGCTTAACTGGGTCAGATGCCCACCCCCAACTGATGACTTGCATGGGAGAGGGGGCTCCCGTGGCTTGCTTAGGCCAATCTGTGGGTTAGATAGAGGCCCATTCTTCCCTGAAGCACATGGGTACTGGGAGGAGAGGGGTCGAAACAGGAGCTTTGCTGGCCAGGGGGAAAGGGGCGGTTGTAGGCAGTCAATGGTGTTGGCCACAGCATTATCTTTCAAAATTAAGAATATATACGTCCTGACTCAACCCTTCCACAGTTAGAAATTTATCTTGTGGATATACTTGCATAAGTGCTGGCAAACATACAGAGATACTCATTGCAGCATTGTAATAGCAGAACACTGGAAGTAACCTAAGAATCTAACAATAGTGGACCGGTTAAATAAATTAGTACATTATGGAATTGAGCGAATCTGTAAGTACTGATAAAGAAAAATTCACAAAATCTATTATTAAGGTTTTTTTTTTTCTTTTTAAGCAAGGTGCATTGGTATGTATTGAGATCCCCCCCCTTTTTTTTTAATCTAATTCTTGATTGCAAAGATAAATTTCTGTGAAAAGTCCCAGGAAACATGTTTATTTCTGGGCTATGAGATTGGTGGTATGGTTGGGAAGGAAAGTTTCTTTTTTATTTCATGCCCTTCTTGACTGTTTGAATTTTATAAAAATCACTGTATGTATTACCTTTATAATAAAGAAGGAAATGATAGGTATTAGAGTGTGCAGGAGCTTAAGGAGAGGAAACCATGGTCCTAATGTGGGTATTATGAGGGGATGGGAGTGCCATTTGGCTGTGTGTGATTGGCCTGAAGGGAAGCTGGGGAAGGAAAAAAGTCCAGGAGTGAAACAGGGTCATTTAAAAAAAAAAAATCTCCCTTGGTATCCTGCACCTTGCCTTACACATAGTAGAATCAAACATACATTTGAAGAATGAATGAATATTTAGATCAAGACCCAAAGCAGCTTTAGGAAGTGCCAAAACCCAACTTAGCAGCTCAAGTCAGCAAGAAAGTCGATTCTGCTGGAAACTTATTTTGCAAATAAAATATGGCTTCTGTTTCCTCCTATTTCCTTGAGCTCCCAGAATCTAATTCATTGCGAAAAATCAATCTGAGTATGCAACTTTCTATTCATCATCCATCTCAAACTGAAGCCTACTCTGCCAAGTTCTGAATAATAAAGCTGAGTAAGGTTTTTACAACTAAGGGTAGGGCGAAGACAGGAACCACCATCATATGTTAACTGTGTTTATAGTTGCAGCTTTAGTGGAGGGGTATCTGGATGGTCTAAATAGAGCAATTTTTTTTTTTTTTTTAAGCAAAATAAGGCTCTCTGATACTCCAAACTAACAAATCAGAAAATTAATTATGTCACTCTGATAATAGGAAGAAACCAGATAATATAGTGAAATGGGGATTTTCTATTTGGCCAGTATTAGTAGAGAAGTGTGAATGTCCTTATTGGTGAAATGAAAGAATTATATGTAGTAGTATTTTCAAGTAGAATTCTCTGCCATGTGGAAAGGTAAAGGCATATGATTATTGGAAAGTCTTTATATTGGAGAGGGCTGGGCGAAGGGGCAGTAGGGTGCTACCATTCTGTTGTGCTGATACTCTTCATAATTCCTTTGCCTGAGGGCTCTCTCTGAAATTTGATTCTTATAAATCAAAGAAGGAATGTTGTAACTGACATTTCCATTAAGTTGCTTTTAACTTTTATACCCTTGGGTTTTAGCATTTAACTCTCTGTAATGGCCACCGGATGCCCACTTTATTCAGACAATAAAGATACCGTTGAGCTGTGGTAAGATCATTTCCTTTGGAATAAAATGAAAAGCTTTCTGCGCTCACAATTGGAGGAAAATGTAAAATTTTAGTAGGCCTTTTCTGCTAAGATTGAAAAGAGTCCATGTTTGAACACCATCAGCTTTGCGGCTCAAATGTGCCTTGGAAATTTCCAGCATGGTTTTAAAATAAAAGAAGCAAATATACCTTTTCATGTGTGTTTTTGTAATGGGTCCTTAGAAATATTTGGAAGATGAGTAATATTTCACATCTTTGTTGGGATCATTTTGGGATCAAAAGATCCTGAGATCATTGGTGCATTATGTTCTAGAGTGGACCTGGTTTAAATTACTTATGAGAGAGAGAGGGAGGAAGGAAGGAAAGAAGGAAGGAAGAGGAGGAGGAGGAGGTAGAACAGAGGGAAGAATGGTATGGGGGGGAGGGAGGGAGAGAGTTTGTGTGTATGTGCATATGTGTATACCTATAAACCCAAATGTTTATGCTCACTTCACATAGTATATACCCTCCTCTGGTTTTCAGTCTATCCTATATCTGAATATAGGATAATTTGATAATTTTATTTATTTATTTATTTTTAAAGTAATCTCTACACCGAACATGGGGCTCGAACTCAGGACCCAGTGATCAAGTCACATGCTCTACCGACTGAGCCAGCCTGGCACCCCTAAGTTTGATAATTTTAGATGAAATGTGCATCTACATCAGAAAATATAAAAATTAATGATAGAACCCTTCTATGGTGCTTGATAATGCTTGGCACTGTTTTAAGTACTTCACGCCTATTTTTCCACTTAGTCCTTATAATAACCCTATTATTATCCCATTTTTACAGTTAAGGAAAAAGGCACAGAGAGATTAAGTAACTCACCCAAGGTAATGCAGTTAGTAAGTAGTGGGGCTAGGTTCAAAACCAGGTAGTCTGTCTTTCCTTAGTTGAAAGCAAATGAAAAATTAATTGAAGCAAAAATTCATGAGATTTGAGTCCTTCCTAAATCTACTGGTTAATCTTGTCAATCGGAGACTTTTCTATTGGTGTTGATAATGTTTCATTTAAGTACAATAATCTTGTGTACTCTTGAGTCCCTTGCTTCATGATCAGCATTTTCAGTTACGTTACACAGTAGGCATACACTTTATAAATTATTTTAGTTGTGAATCTGATACACATTAAAGGACAGTAAATTTAGCTAGTCAGCATGAAAAACTTTACAGAGAGTTCCTTGTCTCCTCTTTCCTTAGGGAAGAAAGATGAGCTCTGTCAGTTCCCAAATGACTCCTCAATTTAAAATGAATTATTCCGCTGGGAGAAAATATTCTTTCTCCTCCTGCAGAAAGCAGCTACTGCTTTCAGAAAAGAAGCTGCAGTCATTTTTCTCTTCAGTGGCCTGGATTTAGTCCTGATGTGTGACTGCTGCCAGTTTCCTTTCTTTGAAACCCCAGCAGCAGCGTAACGAGTGATTCACCCTTGTTGAAATAAACGCTGTGTAGAACATAGACAACTTTTTAATGTCCCGGTCCCCGCCTGTGCTTCTGGCCTTGAGTTACGATGGAGAAGGAGCTCCCACTGGGGGAGATGGTGTTGCAAAGCAATTAAGAGCTGAAAGCTAAGAGCAGTACCTGGCACCCTAGTAAGACCTCAGGACACAGTTGCCCCTGCTATGGTTGTTGGATATCGGGCCCTCGCCTCGTGCTGGGCGCTATGGTAGACACTCTGCGTGCATTGCCTCCTTCCATTCCCATCACATTCCCCCCAAGTAGGTGCTGTGTTTGTATCTGTCCCCACTTACAGATGTAGACACAGCCCCTTAGAGAGGTGAAGAGTTTGCCCGGGGCCATATGGCTAGTAAGTGGTTAGAGCTATGGTGGTTTAGTTTTTTACGGTAGAAAAGTACAACTATCATAAGTGTGTAGGGTTTAATAGAAGTTTTCACTTCCTCCCAGGCATCATTCCTCAACAGAGATAACCACCGTCCTGTTTCTATCACCATAGGTAAATTTTTTTCATTGTAGGTAAATTTTGACCATTCTTGAACTTCATAAAAATGGAATGATATTCATATAGAGTGTGCTCTTTTGTGTCTGGCTTTTTTCATCCAACATTATGTTGACATTCATGCATGGATTTGCACTAGTAGTCATTTCTTCTTTCTCACTGCTAAATACATTGCTATATCTCTCACTGTATATTTCATTGTATGACTGTAGCTCAATAATTGATTTATCTACTGTTGATGGACTTTTGGGTTATTTGTATTTCTTGGCTGTTATTAAAGGTCTTATTCAGTAGATGTATGTACATTATTTCTTTCTTTTCTTTTCTTTTCTTTTTTTAAAGTAATCTCTACATCCAACGTGGGGCTTGAACTCAAGACCTGGTGATCAAGAGTTGCATCCCTCTACCGACTGAGCCAGCCAGGTGCCCCTATGTATGTCGGTTCTCTGGTTATATGTCTAGGAGCAGAATTGCTGGGTCTTCATTATTGTGGAGCTGTGGTTGATACTGTGAAACAGTCTTCCAAAGTGGCTTTACCAGTTTACATTCCCACCTAGCAGTGTGTGAGTTTCAGTGGTTCCAGTGTCAGTGCTTGGTGTTGTGTGTCATCTCCATTGTAGTCCTCTAGTGAGTGTGTAGTGGGACTGTGTTGTAGCAAATTTGGTTTTGGATCAATAGATGCTTATTGTAAAATGTTTTGAAAATCACAGAAAAGTATAAGATGAAAATTAAAAACTTCAGTTCTACCATCAAGATATACAGGCATTAATATTTGCATGTATTTTCTCTTTTCTCCACTGCATATGTGTATGCATATGAATGCTAAATACAAAACTGGAGTTGTTTCGCACAAGCAAGATTCAGTTAGGTGATATTTAGGGTGCCTATACGATGAAATAAGAAAGCAGTGAATGGAATGCCCCGGAATAGAGTCTTGATGATACTGTAAGTGCACATCATATTGCCATTTTCCTATTTTACTTGGAGGAAGAAGGAAGAAGGAAAGGAATCCAGCATCTATTATGCACCTGCCATGCCCTGGGCACTGTGGTGCTGGGAAGTGCTGTACGCGTCCAGAGGGGACTTGTGTACTATGGGAAAGTGTAACCCACACGGCAGCCATCTACCATACGACATGATTGAAAAATAAGTCTTATTTCACACCTAGTAACAGAGCATGTTGGAAAACTGGGCTCATGTCCCAGTGTAAACGGAGTTTAATTAGACTGGCAGGTTGTTTGCCCAGTCGCAAAGGTACACATACTCCTATTGTTTTAACCACTTGAACACTAACGCACAGGGAACAACACTTTGAATGGAGAACACTTCATTATTTGGTGCATAGGCTTCATATTTTAACAATTGTCCTGTTTCCTTCAAATGCATGAAATCCAACTCTTTGTTGTTTTTCAACATTGAATCTAATCTCAAAATCCTAATTAAAGTCTTTATCTGAATAATTTGCATTATTGGCTGAAATTTTCATTGGTTTGAAAGTGGAACCTTGCTCTTTGAAGCCATGCTTCATCTCCTGAAGGAGATGACATCTCCAGGACTAATTTTTGTTGCCAGTAAAAATGCACTGGGGGGTGGGGTAAAGAAAAAAAAAATACACAGGAAATATACAATCTTATAATCCTGAATGTACTTTAGATCTTCATGGCAATCTGTAGAGATCTCTTGTTTTTCTCTCAAGAGCAGAGGGTATGGAATCTTTCTATTGAAGCTTGCTGGCCTACGGTAAAGTTCTGTCATGTAGGTGTAAGTTAATTTTGCGTGTGTGGGGGAATAACTTTTAAGAATGATAATTATTTTGTATAAACTTGTCAAATCACTAAGTTGTACACCTGAAACTAATGTAACATTGTGTGTCAACTATACTCAAATTTAAAAAAATTTTTAAAGAATAGTGAATATTTACTTTAATGGTCTTTAAGAACAAAACCCAGAATTCATAAAACTTAATTCAGAAAATACAACCTAAATAAAAATAATAGCTTAATTATGGAACATGCTGGACAATTAGATATTTCATATTAGGTCATTTTCCTGATTTTTGAAGTTTATTTGTTTAAGGGGCAAGACTAAATATTTAGCTTTTTAATTAAAATTTCAATGGGGGGGTGCCTGGGTGGCTCAATCCTTGGGCATCTGCCTTCGGCTTAGGTCATGATCCCAGGGTCCTGGGATTGAGCCCCACATCGGGCTCCCTGCTCCAATAGAAGCCTGCTTCTCCCTCTCCCTCTGCCACTCCCCCTGCTTGTGTTCCCTCTCTCTGTGTCTCTCTCTGTCAAATAAATAAATGAAATCTTAAAAAAATAAAAAAATAAAATTTCAATAGGGACACATTTCCCTGAATTACTAAAACCTAGACACTAATTAAATTTACCATTTCCATTCCTTTTTTTTTTAGATTTTATTTATTTATTTTGACAGAGAGAGACACAGCGAGAGAGGGAACACAAGCAGGGGGAGTGGGAGAGGAAGAAGCAGGCTTCCCGCCGAGCGGGGAGCCCGATGTGGGGCTCGATCCCAGGACTCTGAGATCATGACCTGAGCCGAAGGCAGATGCTTAACGACTGAGCCACCCAGGCGCCCCACCATTTCCATTCTTATTAGTCTTTTTTTTTTATTATGTTATGTTAATCACCATCATTCTTATTAGTCTTATTTATCATGTGGAGATATCTTTTTTACACTTTCTTTTTTATTGAAATATAGTTAACATACAATGTTACATTAGTTTCAAGTGTACAACATAATGATTCAACAATTCTGTACGTTCCACGATAGGTAGTTACCATCTGTGACCATATGTATTACAATATTATTGACTAAATTCCCTAGGCTGTACTTTTCATCTCCATGACTTATTTTGTAACTGGAAGTTTGTAGTTCTTCATCATCTTTATCTAATGTCATCCACCTCCCTCCTCCATCTCTCCTCTGCGCCCACCAGTTCTCTGTATTTATGATTCTGGTTTTTTGTTTGTTGGTTTTGTTTTTCAGATTCCACATATGAGTGAAATTATATAGTATTTGTCTTTCTCTGACTTATTTCACTTAGCATTATACCCTCTAGATACATCCATGTTGTTGCAAATGGCAAGATCGCCCCCTTTTTTATGGCTGAGTAATAGTCCATTATATGTATATACTACCTCTTCTCTATCCTTCCATCTGTCAATAGACACTTGGGCTGCTTTCATGTGGGCTTATCTTTAGAGGCTCTAGGTGCATAAGTCTTGCTCCTACACTAACTAGCTGTGGAAATTGCTGTGCTTCTAATTCATATGACTGCTTTTTGTGGTCCTTCTCTCATTGTCTGTAACTGATGCCTTGTTTGCTTGCATAGCAGCTCACACTTCTATGTCATTGCTTCTACTTTACTTTGGCCTAGGGATTGTGATTTCCAACTGTGCAGGGTTGTGTGTAAGAAGAAAAGAAGGAAGCTGATGGTGAGCTGTGTTGTATGTGGGTGCTGGGTCTGAGACTGTGTGTTGCCTGAAAAGGAAATGGTGACTTTCCAGCACCACTGTTCTGTATGCTCAAAGGCCATTTCTGCTTCTATTTATTTTTTGTTTGTTACAGTAATAATAACTTGTTTGTAACCACAGTGGAAGCACTACAGAAATGTGTGATTTAAATTCAAAATGCCCTATTTTATCATCTCTAGGCATAACTACTCTTTAAGAATTTGGTAAACTTTTAGATTTTTATGTAACTTAATAAACATATATTATTTTACAGAAACAAGGCTAACTCTATAACTATATATATCATTCTGATAGTTTTTAAAAACAAGGTATCTTGATACTTTTCATGGCTGTGTATATAAAACTTTTTTTAAGTTTTAAGTTTAAATTTTGTGGGGGGGTTGGGTGTGGAGCCCAATGCGGGGCTCAAACTCATGACCCTGAGATCAAGACCTGAGCTGAGATCGAGTCAGATGCTTAACCAACTGAGCCACCCAGGTGCCCCTAAAATTTTTTTAATAGCTTTCTGGTATTCTGCAATATGGATATATAAAAATTTAGCCAGCTTCCAATTAATGGACATTTGAGTTATTATAAATGCTTTGTATACAAGTATTTATACATTTAGGATTGTATTTGTATCATTCTTCTGCTTAGGGTGAATTACTAGAAGTAGAATTGCTGGATCAGATGATGTATACATTTAAAATGTGGTATTATCTGCCATAAATGTGCCAATTTGCACTTGTTTTTCTCCCACCCTCATCAAAGGCTATTTCTGCATGTTTCCTGGTGTTTTCAAAGTGCAAATTGTGAGTCAGAAGTGTCAGATGAGGTATTTTTGAGTTTCAGTTTTTAGTCAGAAAGGGAGACCTTGATTTCTTGGATGTAGAGGCAAGAAAGAGGAGAAATGGATGCCTCTCTGTCAAGAAGAGAGGCAGATAGAGCCAGGAAAAGGAGGAGGGAAGGATGGAAGAAAGAGAAGACACCAGGGGAAATGCTATCACCAGAAGCAGATCCCTCCTACGCCCTCTGGTCTATGCATGTGGCTCTTTCTAGCCTGGCCTGAGGGTCTTCCTAAATCCCCACCTCCCTCTTCACCATTTCAGGTTATCCACTTACCCTGAAATGGATGACCTCTGGGGCATGAGGCCTCCCTCTTTACATGAGGACACCAATCATGGGTCTTAATTGTCAGTGATAGAAACTAGCCCTTGTAGATCCAAGATATTGTAAGGCTCACAGAATTGCTGGGCAGGTGGGAACCAGCCTGTGGAAATGGTCCGGGACCACAGGTGGCTGGGTAGATAGGGCCACAGGCATGCTCTGAGTAGGCCCTGCCGCCTCGGCCACGCCGCCCTGGGGACACAGGCCCACCTCATGGGGGCAGAGATGAGACTTGGGCCTTTTCATTCCCACCAGCTGGTGGTGGACTCTGCTTCACTTCAGCTCCGGCATATGTGGGGAATTCCCCAACACAGGAAGAGATCGTGTTCAGATGCTGACTGAAATATGGATCATTTCCAGCCTCTGACCTCTATCCCTGGGTAATCCCTCGACCTCCTTCCCCTGGGTCTTTGAGATCTCAGAGAAGAGGGATGTACTGCAGGTATATAGACACATCCATGCACACACACTTATCTACATATCCATTTTTATTTATTTATATTTTTTAAAAAGATTTTATTTATTTATTTGAGAGAGAGAGAGAGTGCACAAGCAGAGGGAGTGGCAGGCAGAGGGAGAAGCAGGTTCTCTGCTGAGCAAGGAGCCCAACGTGGGGCTCGATCCCAGGATCCTGGGAACATGACCTGAGCTAAAGGGAGATGCTTAACCAACTGAGCCACCCAGGCGCCCCTATACATATCCATTTTTAAATCACTCCAAGTGCTCCCCCTTATCAGGTGGCGTGCATGGCAGCACGTGGTTCTGAAGGTGTTGGGTCTGACCACAGGGGTAGGGATTCCGGCAGATGGTTGGCTGTGCCATGTTTGCTGGTGGCCAGGTAAGGATGATTTAGATGGAAATTGGATTTAGCTTGGAAACTAAGACCCTTCAGCCAGAACACCTGGGTAGGTTGCCTAGATGGTTGGATTATTTGTGTCCAGGAGTCTGGATGCCCAAATTCGCATTCCTTGGAGAGGTGACTTCAGGTAAAAGAGGACTGGATTATGAGTGAAGAGACCAAGATTCTAGGCTTGGTTCTGCCTGAAAACCGATAGGGACCTGGGACAAGTCACATGACTGTTTTAAGTTGTCTTCTCATGTTTTATTATTTTATTTATTTATTTTTCATGTTTTCAGTGAGAGTTGGATGAAGTCATTGTTTTTGAATCAGACTACCCATCAGAAGAATTACCTGGGTTGCATGTGTGCGTGTGTGTGTGGGGGGGGTGTGGGTGTGGGTGTGGGTACGCGCTTGCAGGCATGCAGAACCTTAGGCCTCGACTGTAAACCATCCATCAGAATTTCCAAAAGGGGTCTCAGGGACTTGTTAAAAAGGCTTTCAAGTGATTCTGATGGCGCCACAGTTCTAGAATGTTTAAGAAATTTCCTTATCAGTTTTAATGTCTCGTGAAATATGTTCAGTCCAAAGGTGGGTGGTTCTGGAAAATTGGTTTTATTAAGCATCTTCAACTTAATAAAGATTTTAGTCATCCTTGAGGGATAATATCATTTGAGACTTCATCCCTCAATACCCCTTCTTTTTTTCTACTATCAACTCTTCTCTGAACATAGTAGAATGCCAAATTGTCTCATACTCAGATTCTCTTTTTATGCATTCTGTGCCAAAGACTACTAACTTTATATCCAGTATCGCTCCTCTCCTTCTTCTTTGGTAACCAAAAAACCTGATATTTTTTTAGGGTGTAGTAATGTGCCAAGCTAAAAGATTCTGTTTCCCAGCCTCCCTTTCACCTGGCTATGGGCCAAGGACTTAAGCTTTAGTAAGTAAAAGATGAAGTGTTATGTGTGGGGCTTATGGGAAGGTTCCAGAGACTGACTTGTATAGACAATGCATCCTTTTGCTTCTTCTCTCTCTTCCTACCTGCTGCTTGGAACATGGACACAATGGCTGGAATCCAGCAGCCGTCTTGGCTCACGAGCTCATCGTGGAGATGGAAGCCATGCTCTAAGCAAGTAGGGCACAAAAAAGGGAGGAGCCTCGCTCCCTAATGACCATGTGCCACGATACCACCCCTGGACTGCTTAGCCTCCACACTTCTTTCTTACTGGTTAAGCCAAAGTTATTTTGGGTTTTCAGTCATGAGCAGCTGAACCTACCCTAACTGTGTGGAGGCCTCCCCACCTGTAGGTGACTTGCACGCAGTAGGTGCTCCGTTAGTATTTGGCAAGTTCAGTGCGCAGTGGTACTGAAGGCTTCCGCTGCTCTGACCCCCGCCTCTCCTGCGTCACATTAAATCACTCCTAGGGGCCTTTTGTTTGCTCTGTCGCAGCCACCAGGAAGGGGGTTCCCACTCCCCTGTGCAGGGCTTCAGTGCCACAGGCTCAAATATTTTGACAGGACAGTAGGCCTTTGAAATTCCAGCTGCACTGCACGCATGCATTATTTCAAATGCAAATCCAAGGACCGGGCACTTTTCTGAATCTACTGATGAAATGGGAGGTGGTTTTCAAATGATGTCAGGAAAGGCCACCATGGGATCTGTTGCTATCATTGGGAGGCTATACTTTCCGCAGTGCCTGCCGGGAACTGGATGTTAGGGGACCCTTTGGAAAGTGACTGTTCGGGAGCCCTGATTGCCAGCTCCTGACGAGGGGGTCTGCCTTCTGAGTGGCACCCTCAGAGGTGGTCTTGGCCAGACCGGCATGCCCCCCTGACTCCGGCCAGGCTTCTCCGGCCAGGCTGACACGCCCCTCTTCTGAGCCCGGGACAACATGCTGGTTTCCTGGAAGCGTTTAGGCCAAGACTCTGCTGTGAAGAAAATGATACTGTTTTTGCAAGGATGGCCTAATGGGAATGTGTTTAAAACTCTTCCTTAACAGTAAAGCTCCTTTCCAAGAAATACGGGGTTAAAAAAACAAACAATAAAACAAAAAGGCACCTCCTAGAACAAAAAGCAAAAGCTGGGAGATGAATTAACTCTTCACTGATACCAAGGAGTTTCTTTCAAACCATGTTTCTTTGACTGCATTGATTTGGGTGGCCTACCCCATCGTTGGCCCATCGAGAGCAGGGGACAGAGGCCGACCCACGCCCCTTTGTGGGAAAAAGTGAATTCCATGGCAAACCCCAGTGCTTCAAGAGTGTTTGCTTCTCCTGGAAATAATTATAGAAATACGCAATCGCTGAAAGGCAACATCTGGCTGGCTGGAGGCAAGCTGGCAAATACTCAGTCTAAACAGATGGAGGTGATGTTGCGCAGAAGGAAAAGAAACAGCCTGAGAACACGGCTATGGGGTTTAACGCCCATGTCTAGAGAGACACCCCTCTCTGTCCCAGGGTTGATATTTTCTCTACCTCTGTGGGTTCCCCCTGACCTTCTAGAAGACAGATGCACAGCCCAGAGCCCAGTCACCTACCCTCTCCCCTTCTGAGGCTTCTCTGGAGGAGAGAGGGCCTCCTAGAGCTCCGCTTGGCACCCAGAGCTGAGATGTGTTTGTTCCCCGGGGAGCACCCTGGGCCAGTGCTCTGGGGTCAGCCTTGACTTCTTGTCTGCTTCCAGTGCATTATGAGGTGTTGGTTTAGACTGTTAGACATGTCTCTCCCCTCTCAGTGCTTTCCCGAGGTGCCAGGCCCAGAAGAACCTGGGAGCTCTGCAGCATGCCTCCCTGCTCAGTTTGGAGGGGCCCAGCTTTGGACCTCTTGGAACTACAGGGCAAATCTGCTTCTTTCCTTTTCAATTTCTCATCTACCAGCTGGTAACAAAAGCCGAACAGCATCTTCTTGGATTTATGAACATGAAGGGTTTTTCAGTTTTAAAAGCATGTGCGATATTTTCAAGTAAAGAATGCAGTTCTTTTTATTTTATTTTATTTTTATTTTTTAAAAAGATTTTATTTATTTGACAGAGACATAATGAGAGAGGGAACATAAGCAGGTGGAGCAGGATAGGGAGAAGCAGGCTTCCCGCTGAGCAGGGAGCCCAATGCGGGGCTCCACCCCCAGGACCCTGGGATCATGACCTAAGCCGAAGGCAGACGCCCAACGACTGAGCCACCCAGGCGCCCCAAAGAATGCAGTTCTAATAAATCCAATGAACCTGTCTGGGATTTTCAGAGACCCAAGTTTCTATGAGAGCTACAGTCGTGATTATTTTGAAGGATTTATTGGGAAATCTGGGCCCTTACAGTAAGGTTTTGCAGATGGTGCATTTTCACATAGAAATGCTTCCAGTGGTAGTTTTGTTCAGTCATTCTGCTGTCGTTACCTCGTGGCTGTGGTTTTGCGGAGCCGGAGACAGTGGGCTTAGAAGCCTGGGCTTGACTTCGCTCTGGTCTCTTCAGCTTTCAAGCACCCGAGAAAGGCTTAGAGAAGACCAAATTTCTTTCAAGTCAAGAGGTCATGAATAAATCCCTGGAGGAATTCAGGAAGGGCATCCTGCTTTTCAATAAATAGTCCTTAGCATAATGTGGGTAAAGTCCTGTTAACAATGTTGAGAGGGGTCTCAAGGATTGTTTGTCTGGATTTGAAGGGTTACAAGAGCTGAGAGTCCTCGGAGCACTGAGACCCCTGAACTTCCACCTCTGCTTGCTTGCTGTGTGATCTGAGACAAGAAATCACTTGACTTTTCTGAGCCTCAGTTTCCTTACCTGTAAAATGATGCAGCCCACCTCCCTGTCTTTTTATGCGTATCAGTAAAGTCATGTGGTGTTAGTGCTTTCTTTTTTTTTTTTTTTTTTAAAGATTTTATTTATTTATTTGACAGAGAGAGACACAGCGAAAGAGGGAACACAAGCAGGGGGAGTGGAAGAGGGAGAAGCAGGCTTCCCGCCGAGCAGGGAGCCCGATGCGGGGCTCGATCCCAGGACCCTGGGATCATGACCTGAGCCGAAGGCAGACGCTTAACGACTGAGCCACCCAGGCGCCCCGTGTTAGTGCTTTCTAAACTGTAAAGTGCTGTGTTGGTGTTAGTTATCAAGTCAAGGGCTCTGTTTTTCACTTCGTCCATCCCATGACCTCTGGGGTCAGTGGTGACATCCACATCACTGCTTCTGCCATCTCTGCGATGGACCCTCTTTCTTGTACCCAGGCCGGTGTGTCACACTTTCCTGTGTCACTGACTTCGGGCAGCCATTTGGCCCTGCTTCTGATTTGGGAGATGTGACCTTGCTTTTCCTGCACCCAGGTGGTAAGGCTTTCTCTTCCTGTTTGGACTCTGTTATAGGTTCTCTGTTTTCTGCAGCATTTTCTGCTCTCTCAGCTCTTTTCTGTTTAAGGGTGGGTGGTGAGCTCAGTAAGTGGGGAGGGGAGAAGGGATGGGGGGGCCCTGAGAAGGTGGCTTATTAATCTGACCTTTTCGTGCTTCCTCCACATTCCCCTCCCCCAGCCCAGACACTGCCCCCTTCCCTGGGGTTTTGAGAAGACCTGAAAGCTCTTAGAAGACATTGGCCTTATATAACCTGGTGGGGCTGCATTTTACATTTAATACAAATGCTTTTTATTCATTCAGTACAGATACTTACCAACTGGCATATTTACAGCTATGTGCCAGACCCTACATTAACCCTAAAGATATAGAGGTATCCTTAGCAAAGGATAGCAAAGCAAGGATCCTACTCTTGGCAGCTTGTATTTAGGTGGGGGAGATCTGCTGGAGGAGAAGCCAATAAACACACAGATGAAGGCTTATCAGCGGGTGATAAGAGCTCAGGACAATTTGGTGAGATAAGGTGGATTGTGAGGATGGTGGGGGATGGGGAGAATCCTGCTTTATGGGGATGGTCTTTTCTGAGGTGGTCAACGAGAAGTTGAGGCCAGAACGGAAGTCTGGAGCATGGCTCTCTGGGGGAAGAGCATTGGGAAAGGGAGACAGGAGACGGAGACATTCTGGCCCTAAAGTGTGTTCTGGGAACAGCAAGGGGAGTGGGAGAGGGGACCATGTTCTAAGAGGTGGTAGGGTTGGAGGTGCAGAACACACTGGATTTTGCAGGTCATCTTCAGGCTTCTATTGTGATGGCAGTGGGAAGCCATTGAAGGGTTTCAAGAAGGAAGGAGGTGGACAGCCTAGAACTCTCTGTGGAATTACAGAAAGCCCAGGACTTCCTGTGGACTCATTCTGCAGCCATTGCCGAATAGCTTGCCGAATAGCTGTGGCTTAGTGACACGTAAGAGCAGGGCCAGTGACCAAGGCAGGGCCCTGAAGGTGGGAACAACAGGCCTGGAGTGAGTACCTCGGGAAACCAGATGCCAGCCGGCTTTAAAAATGTGTTTTAAAATGTCGACTAGCACATGAGAGCACGGTAAGAAAGTTGCATGAAAATGCTGTGTAAGGGGCGCCTGGGTGGCTCAGTCATTGGGCGTCTGCCTTCGGCTCAGGTCATGATCCCAGGGTCCTGGGATCGAGCCCCGCATCGGGCTCCCTGCTCAGCGGGAAGCCTGCTTCTCCCTCTCCCACTCCCCCTGCTTGTGTTCCCTCTCTCGCTGTGTCTCTGTCAAATAAATAAATAAAATCTTTAAAAAAAAAAAAAAAGGAAAATGCTGTGTAAATCCAGAAAATTATTAAGATGCATACTAAACTGATGGTCAGTTATTGATAGTGCTGTGCCCTGAGTATATTCTGAAACAAATGCTTTTTCTTGCATTCATTTATTTATCAAAAGATTGACTACTTCCCAAATAGCAACTTGGTGCTTATGTCCTGACTGATACTAGAATTTATTGTCTTATTCCTGGTCGGTTCACAGGCCACGTGGAAGTTGGGCCATCTGTCTTTCGGACGTGAGTTTTCTAGTATCTGATGGGGGTAGAATTGGTAGCCGTTGGATCATTTGACTACTGACGGCAGAGCCCTGTCATTTGCCCCTGCTCTTTGGAGGGGGGGGCTGCCAAAATGGCCTCCTGCATACACGAGGAGTGTCAAGACATTTGGCAGCAAGAGCTAACATTTAGTGTTTACGGGAGGTCTTGACTCACTTGCTGTAACTTACCCGATGCCCGGGAATATTATTTTCTTTGTTTTTAGCAAATATGAGGGAAAAAAAAAAAGATTTCTCATCTGCTTTATTTTCTGAATTGCTTCTAGTCTTACCAAAAACATCTTCAAGGAAATAGTTGTGAAAAGTAGGCTTAGTGTGGATGAAGTTTCTTATCACAAAGCTCATTAGAATGACATGTAGTCTTTTTGCTACTGAAAACAGTGGTCCCCTTTTGATGATATTTAAATTTTTAAGTTTGTTCCATGTCAAAGTATTCTTACTCTGTTTAGTTTCTTCAAAAGGCAGGGAGCTGAGAGGGTGGGGTGAAAGTTAAGTGGCCTGGTTAAATATCTGTGTGCTGCTGAAATCTTACAGCAGGTGGGATACTCAGAAAGAAAATACTTCATTCCAAGAAGTTGTTTCCCCAAAGCAACTGAGGACAGAACACACCCTGTTATATGTTTATTTTGGTAAAGGGAAAACAGAGTTGGGTTTCCCTGGGGCCCCAAATGTCAGGGATGATGAACACATACATTCATAAGCTGCACTCATTTCCTGTGATAGAGACCTTTGTCCTGAGTGCCTCACTCAGAGGTAAATCTCTTTTCTCAAATGGGGACCGTCCAGTTGCTCTCTTTGGGCTTGCAGAACTGATTCTTCAGAAATGAGACTTTCAAGCCCAAAAGCAAAGTTCGGGCAGTCTTCCCAGGGCTAGACATCTGGAGGCACTTTCCCACCAGTCAGCACAGGACCTTCCTAGGCTCCTTCTTCATGAGGGGTGTACTCTTTTTTTTTTTTTTTTTTTAAAGATTTTATTTATTTCACGGAGAGAGACACAGCGAGAGAGGGAACACAAGCAGGGGGGAGAGGCAGAGGGAGAAGCAAGCTTCCTGCTGAGCAGGGAGCCTGATGCGGGGCTCGATCCCAGGACCCTGGGATCATGACCTGAGCCGAAGGCAGATGCTTAACGACTGAGCCACCCAGGCGCCCCGAGGGGTGTACTCTTGAAATTGCCATTCAGCCCCCACCTCTGGGTCATTGTGTGCATTCATTGAGGGGCATTAGGAATTAAACACTGTAGAGATTCACGGGCAGCCCTGCCGTCCAGGAGCCCGTAGTCTGCAACGGGGAGGTAGAGAAGTTACAGGGCAATCACAGTGAGTGGGCCTAGGCAGCACTGGGACACGTGTGGGGAAGGGTGGGAAGGGGACAAAAGGCAGGAAACTTGGGGGAGTCAGGGAAGGTGAGGCCTGAGAAGAATAGGGGTTGCCAGGCAAGCTCATGGAAGCCAAGGAGCATGATGCCTTTGGAGACCCTCAGTCCTGCATGGAGCCATCTCAGGTAGCCCGAGATTGTCAGGGACCTGGTCTTGTATACCATGCTAAGGAGTGCAAAAAAAAAAATACCAAGGAGTATTTTTATCCTGAGCGTAAAGGAAGAAACCATTGAATAATTTTTAAGCTGAAGTACAAACGAGTGGACAAATTTGAAAAGGTCACACTTGAAAAGATCAGGGTCATGTGGGGAATGGATTGGAGGAAAACAAGACTGGTGGCTGAGAGAAAATTCAGGAAACCATTGCTGACATGCAGGTGAGAAACAGGGCAAATGAGGATGCCAGCACAGGAACAGGGAAGAACAGCTGAGATGTTCTAGGAGGGTCAGCAAGAAGGAATCACTAACTGGTGTGGTACCTAAGGGAGAGGAAGAATCTAGGATGCTTCCAGGTTGCCTGGGGCAGGGGGTGGGGGTGGGGTTGACATTAATGCCATGTCCCGTGCTTAGTCAGGAATTTTAAGAAAGGATCAGATGGGGCCAGGAGCTTTAGCGCTGTTACAAGGCAATCAGAAGGTACTACAAGAAGAGTGGGCACGGCTCTAAGTTGAGTCTAACCAGGCAGTTGTTTTTCTTATGAGAAAAACATAGAGACGTCCCAATAAGATGTTGTTTGGTTTGAGAAACAAAACTACTCGGAGGGAATTAGGAACGGAAAGTGCCCTGCAGAGCATCTTCACTGTATGCTGCCTTGCCTTAAGGCATTGCCCTTTACCCCCTTGACAGGTGGCAATAATTCCTTCTGTTCGGGAAGTTAAAGGCACAAGCCATCAGCCCAGAAGGTATTTTAGCTCAGAAGGTTTGGGGTTCTGAGCAGCAAGAGCTCACCATTTAAGCGAAATGAGTCCTGCCCTAGTTGGGGGCTCCCCTGTGTGTGGTGTGAGGACTGCCTGCTTGGGAGGTGGCATGGTCTAGTAAAGTGGACAAACAGGGACTTGGAGTGGGATGGACCAGATGTGCTCAGAATCCACGCTCTGTCATCTATTAGCTTATAACCTTGTCCAAGTTACTGAATGAAACTCCTTGTTCTTTAGTTTTCCCATTTTTTGGAGGGGAGGGAGGTTGTCAAACAGTGTTTATTGAATGTAAAGTAATCCCAGCCCCATGGGGAAGAAAATTCCAAGGAGAAAGGATAAAAGACGTTAAATACCCACCTGTGCATTCACACTCACACATGTGCACACATGCATGCCCAAGCATGCATGCCACGTACATATCTAAGCTCCAACAGTGACAAATCAAACGCCTGGCTCCCCCAGACTGGTGACAGCTGTTAGGAGGTGGTGCAAAGGTGGGGCTCCAGGATGGGTTCTAATATCAGCAGCCTTGTCCCTCCCTGGCCCCTGACCTGTCCAAGGGAGTAGGGTGCCTAGGAGGTAGGAGGCAACTCTTCCCCACTCTGCTACAGACATTTTGTGGCCCGGATCTCATTCACGGCCTCTTCGATGGAGCATGGATTCCTCTTGTTGGCCATGGGCACACAGCCGTAGGTCTTTTTGGCCTGTAGCATGTGGACCGCATCCTTGGCTGCCCCCTTGCCAGTGAGGTGGCTATACTTGTCCTTGTAGTCACTAGCAGGGCTCACCACAGTGGGCCCCTTCTGGGCCTCCACCTTCTCCTGCCTCTGGGCCAGCTCCTTCAGCTTCTGTGTCTCCTCTGCCTTCTGCAGGTCCCACTCCTCCCCATGATGGTAGGAGTCCAGCTCTTCATCTGAGGGTGCAAACTTCTTTTTGAAGATCTAGTGATTCTCATCATCTTTCCCAAAGGAGAAGGATGTCAGGCCAGCCACTTCCACCATATCGTGTAGAATGCTCCTCTCTATCCTGTTCATCAGCTGACACTTCTTGATCTGCCCAGTGTCTTGGATGAAATCTGACCCCTCTTTCTCCATCCTTTTGTTTGTTGTTTCCCTTGCTCCTGTAATGTCTGCTCTCAGGCCTTGCACCGAGACTCCTGGTCACCGAGGCTGGGTGGCTTCTCCATGGAGCTCGGGATGGAGCCCAGTAGGTCCGCCATCTTGGGAGTCCAGGTTTCCCATTTGACAAGAATGTTAGGAAGGTTAAATGTGAACCTAGGTAAAATGCCCTAAGGA
The DNA here is from genome assembly GCF_004348235.1 of Phoca vitulina. NCBI lineage: Eukaryota > Metazoa > Chordata > Mammalia > Carnivora > Phocidae > Phoca > Phoca vitulina. The sequence goes on from NW_022589723.1 coordinate 24,083,305, forward strand.
GTGCCTGACCCATAGTAGGCACTCAGGAAATTGTCGATCTTTCCCCGTTGTTGATGTGGGACATGTCTGTATCACCACTGGACAGGAACTGTGGCTTTCTGCTTATGACCTGAATGACACTTAGTCCTTTGGGCAGATAGCCATCTTCTTTCTCTTCTACTCCCTGCAGCTGGTTTGGTCAATAGATGGAGGGGGATGGGGGCCATCTCATCACTTCCTCTCTCTCATCTGTCTGCATAGTGCCAATGTGTGTGTGTGTGTATGCGTGGTGTGCCTTGAGGTGGGAGGGTTGGACTATGAGAAGGCTCAATAATAATGATTGAGAGAGAGAGATAAAATACAATTAAATATATCTGTTGCTATAATATTTGTTAAAGACCTGCAAAAAGTCTTGTTAACCACTAGAGAAACCATAAATAGAACCTAGCAAAACTGCTTTTTCAAAATATTAAACCCCTGCACCCTAGTTTTATCATGGTTTATGAGCGTGCCCTTCAATTCTTGTATTAAACATGATGCTTTTTTTTTTTTTTAAAGATTTTATTTATTCACTTCGAGAAGCAAGCTCCCCACTGAGCAGGGAACCCAATATGGGGGCTCTATCCTGGGACCCCAGGATCATGACCTGAGCTGAAGGCAGCCGCTTAACTGAGCCACCCAGGCGCCCCTAAACGTGATGCATTTGTGTGGCTTTAGTTTCTTCTCTCCTTTGCTAAAAAGATAACGTGCAGTCCTTTTCCTACCAAGAGTGAAGTTTATCATGGTTGTGTCTTTTCAGATTCAGTGGAGAAAATCAGATTTACTTGAAGATAATGAGATATGTAGTTTCTGTATTTTGATACAAGAGTCTGAAAATAAGCTAGAACAGCTTAGAGAACACAAATGAGCACTTTACCACAAAGACCACGTTAAAAAAAACAACCCAACTTTTGAAGGAGTTAACTAATATGCGTGTCAAATTTATACCATATTGGATGGTGCCATTGGCAACGTCTTTCTCCATGTCAGAATATTCCAGAAGTGTGCCACGAGCAGGTGCTTCATCTGTAGATACAGATTTTTCCGACAGGAGCCGGTTTCTGAGTCATCTTCCGAGTCATCTTCTAGAGTCCTCTTGAGCTGTCTGCAGTCTGTTTTTGTCCCCTGTGGCTTCACTCACTGCCAGCTGGGCATTCGTTCACGTGTTCCGTGTTCCACCAGCTGTGCTCTCTATGGTTTGGGAAGCCGAGACCCCATCTGCCGTCCTTGTCCTCAGGGAGCTTACAATTGGGCTTTTCCGGCGTCCCTGCCATGTCTTGCGCACCTCTCACTCCTTGTCTTCATTCTCTTCTGTGATGTGGGTGATTTCATCGGCCTTTGACTCAGTTTCTTTTTTTTTAATTGCATTATTATTTTATTTTATTATTTTTTTATTTAAATTCAGTTAGCCAACATCTAGTACATCATTAGTTTTTGATGGAGTGTTCGTTGACTCATCAGTTGCGTGTAACACCCAGTGCTCATCACATCACGTGCCTTCCTTAATACCCGTCACCCTGTTACCCCATCCCTTGACTCCGCTTTGTATGGAGTGTCTTAGTATCTTGCAGTACTTCCCTGAGAGGAGTCTCCATGCTGCTGCCCCAGCTCTTCCCTAGTACTGCAAGGACAGATGCTGTCCTCAATGAGTGCCCAGTGCTTCTTGGAAAAGTCCATCGAGGCTCCTAGTTTTTGTGTGTTCACAGCCTTGTAATGTGATGTGCCCAGGTTTCCTTCGACTTCCTTCCTCCACCAAGGAGGGCAGCCAGCTGACGATGAGGGTTTGGGGATAAGCCTGATGTCAAGGATGTGCCTGAAGTAATTGTCCTTCACTTCCTGTCCAGGCTGGAGTCCCTTGGCGGTGGATGTGTTGGGTGGGCCAGAACACCCACACCCCAGCTGCAGGCAGGAGCAGCTTCCCTCCACTCAAGGGACTTTTATTTTCAAGTCAGTGTTGGCACAGATAAAAGTGCAGGATAAGATCTGGAGAATACTTTGCTCTTTGGTTGTTCGGTTACCCTCTCCCATCCTAAAGACTGTTCTGTCTCCGGCTGTACTTAACCTTCGTGCTTCTTATCTTTGGTGTGATCATCCTGATGTTTTCTCTGCATGTGCAAGTGGACAGTTGTTACTGAGTACGTATGAGATGAGATCATTGACTCTCAGATTTGGAAGAACCTTCCCCTTCCGAGGGGCTGACACTGGAGTTCCTTCTCAAACCTGCCTGTGAGCCTGTTCAGGGATTCCAGGCAGCCCCACGCTGTTTGCTTTCCTCCACCGATGGGGAACTCACTGTCTCCCAGAACAGCCCATTTTATCTTTAGAACAGCCCATTTTATCTTTAGGCGTCTCTAACTGTTAGAAAACTTTCCCCGGCTCAGATTGAATTGGAATTTGTGTCCCTGGCACATTTAGTCATTATTCCTTGTTGTAACCTTTGGAGCCATGCAGAGCAAGTTTAATCTCTTTTCACATGGCAGCCCTTCTGGTATTTATACTGGATGACAGTTTTTCCTGTTCTCAGCCCTGTTCTCCTCCTCTGTACCCAGTGCCTGCTCTTAGTTTCTCAGTCCTGACATTATCCTGGCCATGCAAACCAGACTATCCCTGATCAGCCCCAAGCAGAGGGGGCTCCCTAACTCACCAGGGAGTTAGCACCGATCAGCAGGGTTCATTTGGCTAATGTGATTGCTCAGCTCTTTTGTCCTTGGGACTCCCTGAATGTTCCCCTGAGGCTGTGTGCTTGGGTGTGAAGACACACTTCTGAGATAGTTGGGGCTAGTTGTTCTTGATTGCAAGGGAGTCTGCAGTCTGGCTAACTGCCTTGCCCTGCCCTGCCCTGCCGAATCTGTATGTATAATTCCAGAGCTCATTGTGTTCATTGACAACCATCTATCTCACAGTGAACTTGTCAGCTCTGATCCCCCAACTCCTTTTTTCTTAAAAAACAAGATTTGCTTCTGTGCCTTACCCATTCTGGAGTCAAACAGTTGTTTTTTTGGGGGCCTTTGATGCTCCCTGTTAAACTTCATTTTGCTAGGCCTGACCCATCGTCCAATCTGCTGGGCTGTTTGGCCCCGTAACTCTCAACACAGCGCCTGTGTCTCCTGGGTTTCTGTGGTTCTAGTGGTTCAGGGCGCGGGCTTTAGGGTGTAAATCCCATGTCTACCACCTACTGGGTGTATGGTTTGGGGCAAAGGCATAGTGAAGAATCTTCTGGGGCAACTCGCAGAACAGAGGGGTGGTGTTTTAAGAACCCAAGGGCAAGAGGGAGCATCCTCAGGAAATCAGAACTGGGGAAGCTGAAAAAAGCTCATCTCATTCTTGCTGTTTTCTGAACGTTTAATTTTTTTTTTCTTCTTTTCTGGAGGCTGATTTTCCCTGTCCACTTACATGGCAGGCAGAATAATGCCCCCCTCCCAAGATACCCACATTTTAATTCTGGAACCTGTGAATATGTCACCTCACATGGCAAAAGGACTGTGATTAAAATAAGGACCTTGAGATGGGGAGATTCTCTTGGATTATCCCGGTGGGCTCAGTGTCACCGCAAGTTCTCATGAGGGAGGCAGGAGAGGAGGGGCGTGATGAAGGGAGCAAAGTCAGAAGAGGCTACCCTGCTGGCTTTGAAGATGGAGGAAGGGGCCAAAGAGCTAAGCAGTGCAGCCAGCTTCGAGAAGCTGGGAAAGGCTGGGGAATGGATTTTCCCCTAAAGCCTCCAGAAAGAATGCGGCACTGAGGACACCTGGATGTTAGCTGAATGAGACATCTGACTTCCATTTACGGTAAAAATAAATGTTGTTCTAAGCCACTCAGTTGCAAGTGCCTTGCCTTAAAGTCATGCCACCCACCCTCTTGCAGTAATGAGCTCCCCACCTGCCCCTTGTGCCCACGTTGGAGGCAGTTTGGGTTGTTCCTGCCTTCCCACTTCCATCATCATTGTTGTCTGCCTCAGGGCCCGGCATGCACCCTCCGTCGGGTGGGTTCCTGGTAGATGTCTGTGGAACCAAAGACCCCAAGAGAAACCTGGAGGGGTCTTTCATATAAATCCAGCTGCTCAATCATAGTTCTCGGCCTCCCAGGTTGCCCTGCCAGAAAAGGAGTAAGGCCAGTCCCTCATGATTTTCTCCCAGTGAGCCCTGTGTGGGCCCCGAGATGGCCACTTCTTCCCTACGTGTTCTTTCACAAACTTGGAATCTGCTCGAGAGCCTCTCTGTGTGAATTCACCTGCTTTGTGAGACTGAATGATTGCCACGTTTTCATAGTCTCCAAATAGCAGAGGTTTGTTAAAAAAACAACCCACAGAAATATGGTTTTGATGCCTTCTTTTTCTTTAATGTACTATAGTTGAAAAAGTGCTTCCACACTGAGGATCTCATTTAATCCCCAACCCTTTTCCAGTTTAAGTATGGAAGTGACAGCATCCAAACTCTACGTGTTGGGGTGGAAACCCATCACCCCTTTCCATGGTAGCGACCCACCCAATCTCTCTCATAGGGGCGGGAGACATTTCTATTCCCAGGGCTGCTGGAACCATGGCTCACCACCTCTTTAAAGTTGTCAAGAATTTTCTCATTTTCCCCTAGAATTCCAGACAGCCCTTTGCATTCTGCTTTCCCTTTTCCCTAAGTCAGCATCCTCTTGTACCCTAGCCCTCCCTTCCCTGCTCTTAACATGGCCTCTTTGCCATCAGACGCCATCTTCCCTCTGGTTGGAATTGGAGGTATTTTGGGAAGGCCTTCCCGAACCATGCTTGCTCTCAGAGGTGCCTGCTGTCCGTGTGTTCTGGAACCTTGTCTCATGTCTACTGCCGGGGCACACAGAGATGCTCAACTGCTGCCCCCCGGGTGTGGTCCTGGCAGCCACATCCTTGGCCTTCTGCAGATGGCCCCTAACCCACAAACCAGATGCGTTCTGAAAGTTTATTTTGCAATTCATTGATTGTTTGGAGCTAGAATGCATTGTCCTGGGGACTCAGTGTCCCAAATGGTGCTTGGGTTCCAGGCCCCCAACCAGCATCTATTGCACCTGTTCTATGGTCAAAATCTGGAGTCACGAAGAGAGAGGGCTTTGGAGTCAGACTGGCCTCGGTGACTTCGGGCTCTGCCACAGCTATCTGGGGGACCTTGGGCCAGTGATTCAACCCCTGTGAGCCTCAGTTGCCTCACCTGCAAATGATGATAAGTAATAAGCTACCTGGCAGGGTTGCTGAACAATGTATTGGAAGTGCTTAGCGTAGTACTTGGTAAATGTTCGGTGAGGGATCGGTATTGTTTATTACTGTACTATTAATCATATATCCGGTTTGTTTAAAAGCACCAGACACCTAATCGCTATTTATACTGTCATTTCTATGGGTAAACTGATTCCAAAGTCAGACTCTGTACCAGGCACTCAGAATGGGAATGTACTTTTTTCCTTCTGGAGGTCTCGGATTGCTGTGGGGGAAGGAGTCTCCGTTCCTTCAGTCATTCATTCAGTCAATCAGTCAATTCACAAACGCACTGTCAGGCATGCTGTAGGGAACTGGGGGTAAAATGGTGAGCAAAACCCAATATAGCCCCTCTTCCCATGGATCTTGCAGTCCGATAGAGAAGACAGACATTAATTTAAAATAAAAAAAAATACAGCTGCTGTGGAGGAAGCTGGGAGAGGGTCGACGGAGACGTTGCCCGGTGTCTGGTGGGCCTTGGGGTTGGATCTGTGTCTCTGCGGGGCAGACACAGTCTTCGACTGGGAGGCTTAGGGCTTTGGCAGCACTGGGTCCAGATCAAAGCAGGGTGGTGATAGCCTGGGCCCCAGCCGGTGACGGTCCAAGGTGTCTGAGACCTCAGGGACGCCGTCAGAGGCACGCGTGTTTATAGGAGAGGGCAGCTCTGAAGAGCACGGCTGGGGAGGCAAGGAGACTCGGGGCAGCTGAGCCCTCAGGTGGTGCTTAGTAAGGAATGTTTGAAATGGGGCTTTAACTTGGCCACTCCTGTTCAGCCCAGATGATAACCCTGGTCCGCATTTCCTGTCACTGCGGCTCCCTGTGGCTGAGCAAGTTTAATTAATATCCTATTCCATATAATTGCTTCCCTCTTATCTCTCATTTTTCACTACTCCTTTCTTGCTCTCAATCCCTGTTTCTCTGTTTTCTCCTGTTTGGTTTGTCCTGTTCTGTGACTAACTCAGCTCTTCTGTGTTTCATCCGATTAACGTTTCTCTCTAGGAAAAGCGTGCTCTTTGGCTCTGAGATGGAGGAGGAAGGAGGTTGAGTTCTGTCGTCCATAAGCAACACTGGTGAATAGGTTTTGTTTGATGCCCCATTTAAACTCTGCCCCCATGCCGCGTTCTCTGGGGAAGGCATAGCTTCTGTGTTTGCCCAGCTCTCCCCCATGTGCTCGTTCTCCTTTCCACAATGCAGTTTGCAAGTTTTTCAGTCATTTAGCTCTCCTCTGTGTCTTGTGGGAAACTGTCCCCAGCTCAGAGAGCATATTCACACCCCACCTTGTGTAGCCTATCAGCTCGGGAACTCGCTGGGTTTCTTTCCACCTCCCTGTGATGGGATGCTCTGTGTTCACAGGGTCCTGGAAGATTATTTACCCTGTTTTTTTCTGGCAGAGGTACCATCCAGGAGTAGAGCTTTGAGACCTCACCAGGGTGGTATGCCTGGTGACCTGTTGAAGGACATGAGTATCTGTGTTCTGACCACCTACAGGCCAGAGGTGGAAGATGAGTCAGGAATTACAAGTGTTGGCTCTGAAGTGACCACAAGGACCACAGAACTGGGATTGACTGCCTGGTGGTTTCTTTTTTAATGTTACTTGAAAAAAACAAAACAGAACAAAAAAACCCAACAACTTTCTATTTTAGAATGGTTTTAGATTTATAACAAAATCATGATGATAGTATAGAGTTTCCATAGACTATCCACCCACTTTCCTCTGTTGACATCATACATTTGGTTTGTCGCAATTAAGAAACAAATATTGATAAATTATTATTAGTCCATACTTTCTTTAGATTTGCTTAGTCTTTATCTAATGTCCTTTTTCTGTTCCAGGATCCCATCTAGGGTACCACATTACATGTAATTGTAATGGTAGGCTCCTCGGGGCTGAGATAGCTCCTGGGACAACTTTTGTTTCTGATGGTGCTGACAGTTTTGAGGAGGACTAGTCAGGTATTTCATAGGATGCCCCTCTATATTGCCACTTGTCTTATGCTTTTCTCATTATTACCCTGGGGGTGGGGGTTTGGGGAGGTAAACTGCCATTTTCTTTCCAGTACATACTATCAATATGACTTGCCACGACTGATGATGACCTTGATGAAGTAGGGACCTGGCTGAGGTCGTGTTGTCGGGGTTTCTGTACTGCAAAGTTCTTTTTTTCTTCTTTCCATCCTGTCCTCTCTGGAAGGAAGTCACTGTGTGCAGCCTACACTCAGGGAGTGAGGAGTTGTGTTCTCCTTCCTTTAAGGCAGATTATCTCAATCAGTTATTTAGAATTCTTCTGCATGGGAGATTTGTCCCTCTTCCTTCATTTATGCATTTATTTAATCATTTGCTTATATCAGCATGTACTCATAGATACTTATTTTTATATTTTGGGTTTTGATACTTCTTTATCTGTTGCTCAAAGTGTTCCAGCTTTAGCCATTGGAAACTCCATATCTCTTATATATATCTCTGTTATTATAGGCATTGTGCGTTTTTTAAAAATTATTTTTTATTATTTTTTATTTTTTAAAGCCCTTCCTTACTTTCTGGCACTACAAGATGCTTCAGGCCCTCTTGTATGTTTCCTGCCCCAGTCCTGGAAGTGGCCATTTCTTCAAGGAGCTCTGGTTCCTTTTATGAGAGAATTTATTGGTATTATAAACCAAGATCTGGGTGCTAGGAGTGTTCATTGCTACTGCAATATTGTTGCTCCTAAGCCCTCTTGGCTGACAGAGCAAGGAAAAACATGTATATACTGTATTTATAAATATGTAACTGTCTGTATCGATGGTGAGCTAAACACGAGCTCGCACTGATGTTTCCAAGTGGAATCCACTATCACAAGATCATTCTAGCCTTCTCCCCTTGCAGATCTATAGCCTCCCACTCCAATAGTGAGAAACAAGGCCCCCACCATCTGCCATCCATTGACTTAACTGTTTGTCTAGTACCAGGATACAGGTATAGTGGTTTCAGCATTATTAACCCATCCCTCTTGGGAAACAACTTAATCAACTACCCTAAAATACCTGTGTATAGTTCCTTTTGCTTTTGGTCTCCACTCATCTCTAGAGTTACTTAGATAATTTCTTTTTCTCACCTCCTTCTGTGAAGTTGTTTCATACATTTTTTTTTTAAGGTTTTATTTATTTATTCATGAGAGACAGAGAGAGAGAGGCAGAGGGAGAAGCAGGCTCCCAAGGAGCAGGGAGCCCCATGCAGGACTCAATCCCAGGACCCTGGGATCATGACCTGAGCCGAAGGCAGACACTTAACCATCTGAGCCACCCAGGCACCTGTTTCATACATTTGTAATACAGATAGATTTATTTCAGTCTGATGGCTCTTTAGGAGAGAGAAATGGGGGGATGAAGACTCAGCTGTCAGGGCAGAGTTAGAAAAAACTTGGGGATATTTAATTATATCTACCAATGTGTGGTGGTTCTTTGCCACTGGGTGACAGGATTCTCATAATCTTTTCTCCTTCTGCTTCCTTTTTGTCCTACCCATTTGCCACTAAATGTTTGTGTTCCCTTCAAATGCAGATATCTAAGCCAGATCTAAGCCCTTACCCTTCATGTGATGTTATTTGGAGATGGTGCCTTTGGGAAGTAATTAGGATTAGATTAGGTTAGGTCTAAGGGTGGGGCCCTCTTGATGGGATTGGTGGTTTTGGAAGAAGAGGAGAGAGATCTCTCTCCCCACACAGGCACTGAGGAGGGGCCATGTGCTGACCCAGTGAGAAGTCTGCCATCTGCAAGCCAGGAAGAGAGCTCTCATCAGGAACTGAATCGGTCAGCACCTTGATCTTGGACTTCCCAGCCTTCAGAACTGTGAGAAATCCATTTCTGTTGTTTCATCCACTCAGCCTGTGGTGTTTTGTGGTGAGCAGGCTAATGCACCCCTCTCTATAGAAGAAGGATAGGCACCCCTGCACTGTTGAGGGGTCCCTTTCTTAAATCACCGATTCCCTTCCTACCTCTAAACCACAAAGGATCTCCCTTTCCTCCAGTGATCTGGGGTAGGAGATGGGTCTAGGTACATTTACCTATGAAAGCTCCAGGGTAAAGCCTCTATTGGAATTGTCTGATGCTATGATGGGACACTTTAAGCAAAAATAAGCGTCAGGATCAAGGGAATGCTGCTCAGTGGAAAGATTATAATCACTTAGTTGGAGAAAAACATAACTCCATTCCCCAAACATACTGAGCCTACGAGAGAGCAGGAGGGCCTGGTTGTAGAAGCAGGAAGCACACCGAGAAGCTTCGGAGGGCACGCTCTCTGGTGGCTCTGAGCTGGACTCGAGTTCTAGCTCTTCACTGTGGCCAGCCAGACAGTATCACGTGCTCCTGTCCTGCCTGAGATCATGAGCTTGGAAGTGCTTGGTGAACATTGCAACGTGGATGTGAGTGACTGGTAAAAGTTCCATGTTAAAGGCCGAGGCTTCCTTGAGGCAGATTTTTCTCTGGGATGCTGCTGTGAGTTCTCCATGTTTCTACTTTTATTGTTAAGTGTTTTTAGCTTCTTTAGACAGGTCATCCTGTCTTTGCCTTACAGCTCTCTGTAGAGAAATCATAGGAGCTGTCACGGAAACAAAAAGAGGCTTGAAGCTCCAGAGAAATGTATGACCCTCAATTCTTATAGATGGGCGATTAAAAAAAACAAAACAAACCAAAAACTCTTAACTGCCAGGGAGGGACTTCCTTTCATTGTTTTCCTTTTGTGTTTCTTCCTTTTTCCTCTTCTTTTTTTCTCTTTCCTTTGTAGTGATCTTTTTCATGTCTAGGATTCAAAAAAAGTTATTTACTTTTATTGCCTGTTTCATTTCACAACCTTGGCACCTGTGTGGATAGGAATGTCTGCTTCCTGCCACCCTCAGGACAGTCAAAGCGTACAGGGTGAATTTGCCAGGGCTTCACACCCTGATTTCTACTGCTATGACTCAGAGGAGGCTCCAACTGGGGAGAGCTAGCCAGGAAAACAAATTACACTTTGGGTTTTAATACAAAACCTTTTGAGCCCCTAGGAGAAAAATGAGACCTTTAAGTATATTCCCTTTTTGCCGTATTTTTCTATACGGTCATCACTTACCCACCCAAATTAAAGCATGTGTGTTAATGTTCAACATTAGGCTAATGTCCAGAGGTTAGTTTTGGACATTAGAGTTCAGAGTAGGTTAATGTTTAGTATACAAGCATTTAGAAGAGTACTTGGTGCATAGTGTGGAGTGTTTAAGAGTTAACTACATTATTGTCATTATCGTGAACGAAAGAAGGGCCCCCGTGCAGTGTGTTGTGGGACCGTGAGACAGACATGAGGGACTAACGTCAGTACTGGGTGTAGGCAGAGGAAAATAAACTGGAATTGCTGCTCTTGTGTTACTGGCATGGGAGAAGTGATAATGGGGGTGGGAATGGATCCCAGAGCAGTGGTTTGGGTCTAAAAACTGGGAACGAAGGAGCTTGAAAGTGCTTTGTCTAACGGATGTCAGGGGTATGTTACGTGGCCTCTGAAAGCCTTTTTACTTTTAGAACGTGATTCTAGTAGGTTCTCCTCTACTTGGGCTAGGGCTGGGCGGGCATGGGCGTGGATAGGTCAGGGGGTTTTGTAGAAGAGAGGGAAAAGGAGTGACTTCTTCCCATTTGGATTCTGTTAAGTTGGATTTGTTTCTGTCTTTTCTGGCATTTCCAGGGTGAAAAGGTATTTCCATGTGCTTCTGCTGTTGGTCTAAATTAAATGCAGACCATACCTCTTTAGCTGCTCTTGGCGCAGCCTTGGAGCTTCAGCTGCAACCAGGACAATAGGCAACTGCCAGAGGGAGGGAGAGAAGTTATATTCCTAAATATTAGGGAAGGTCTGGCTCAGAATATTTTGAGCGTGAATACCAGGTTTTTCGTTTCATTGGCGCCCCCCGGGCTGCAGACGCATCCCTGGGGATTGAGAATAAATCTGCCAGAGATCTCCTGGGTTGGAAAGGGAGTAGGCTGGGCAAGGGAGACATCTAAGTTTTCCCCGACTGCTTGTGTTTTTGTGCTTTCGTTTCTATGAAAATTGACATTCCTTGAAAGAGTTGTCTTTACTCCGTTCTTTTGCTAGCCCGCTCTGGTCAGGTTTCCCTGCCTTCCGAGTCAGGGACAGAGTTCTCGACTCCATGATGCTTAATACTAGCATTGCTCCCTAGTCTTCCTCGGCTTAGTAGCAGCATTTGGCTCATTGGACCCTCCTTCCTTTTTGAAACACCAGCTTGTGGGCTTGTAGGCCACCACACTCCCTGGTTTTCTCCCACCCCCTGGCTGTCCCTGCTCTGGTATCTTTGTTCCTTCTCTTCCCATTCCTCAGTGTTGCGGCCCTCCTTGGATCTCCTTAAATACAGATAATGATTCACTGGGGGGTGGGGCTCCCCGGTGATGCTGTGACTCTGGTCCAGGAGCCCACTATGCAGCCAGGCCTCCGGGGCTCTGTCCTCAGCCTCTCCATCTGCCTTACTTCCTAGGGGAGCTCATCCGGCCCCTGGCTTTCAAGAACATTTGACTCCTATCCGTGACTAACCACCTGACTTGGGATGAGACCCAGAGCCCTTTTGGATTCCCGCACACCCCCATAATTTGGCTCCTGCCCACTGCTCTGCCCTCCCTGGTACCTCTCCTGCTCATCTCTCAATTTCTTCCGGCCAAGTTGGCTTTCTCGCTGATTCTCCAACTCGAATAGTACCTCCATTTCTTGGGAACTCTAAACTTGCTGTTCTGTCTACCTGGTGCTTGCATGGCTTGCAAAGATCTCCCCGTAGCCTTCCTATCAGCTATTCCCCTCACAGAGGGGCCTTCCCTGACCATTGTAGTGCAGACGGATCTTTACCACCACCTTGCTCTCTCCTTGCCCTGCTTCCTTGTCTTCAGAGCACTTCTCACTGTTTGAGTTACCACTAGTGCGTAAGTTCTGCGGTGGAAGGGGCCTCGCCCAGAGAGAGGCTCTCCACGAGAACCTGTGAGTGACTAAACAGAAGGTTAGTGTCAGCATCTCCTCAGTGACTGGGTGACTCCTGGACACCGACACTCAGTTCCAGTGGCTACGTTTGCAAGGGCTGGGTTTCGGGTAATATTGTTGTATTTTATTTTATTTTAAATATTTTATTTATTTATTTGACAGAGAGAGACACAGCGAGAGAGGGAACACAAGCAGGGGGAGTGGGAGAGGGAGAAGCAGGCTCCCCGCAGAGCAGGGAGCCCGATGTGGGACTCGATCCCAGGACCCTGGGATCATGACCTGAGCCGAAGGCAGTCGCTTAACCGACTGAGCCACCCAGGCGCCCAATATTGTTGTATTTTAATTATCATGACCTATTGGAAAGAAACTGAGATACGGTGGGCACGTAAATGAGGCCGTCACCCCACGGAAAGACCCAATAGTTTTATGTCAGACAGCACAGAGGAAGGTTTCGCAGTTGTTTGAATAAAGAAAGGGCACGGAGTATTGCACAAGGTGACGCGTACACGGTGAAACCAGGAGGACCTGCCCCGTAGGGTCAGTGTCCTGCTCACACGACGTACGGCGATGGCGATTTAGTTTCGGCAAAATGAACGTTGTCCTGGGTATTAAATTTGTGTTGTGAATCTGAATTGTTTTGACTTCTTAAACATATTTTGTTTAATGTGCAGATTTGTTTTGGTTGTATGGTATCATAAGAACTGTAATGGTTTCATATTTGTACATTAGGTTAACACCAAGGGTCTTTGAGAATTTTTTCTTTAAAGACATCTGTACTGATACAAGCTTGTGAAAGACTAAAATAGGGACCCCTAGGAATAGGTTTTAACATCTCAAACTGCTTGTGAAAAGCTATTTTTAACACAATGAAGATAGCGTGGCTCTGAATGGGCTCTTTTAGCATGCTTTCAGGAGAGTGAAATTTTAAAAATATCCATATTCCTATGAATACCGAAGAATGTACTGACAAACCCCAAAAGGATAAAGTAGGTACTACTTTTGTTTATTTACATAATTGAACCTTCTGTTTCTGGTTACTGCTTCAATTTCTAATTATTGAAGAGCATCCTGAACTGTGAAACTTCTGTATGAGACATCTGCATAAAGTAATGATATTTCCATATTTCTGCACAAAACAAAGACATTGGAGTTGATGGTGCCAGGCCGGGGTTACGAAGGTGTGCAGGTAGAAGCTCCCAGTTCTGACTTTTGCCCCAGGTGCTTCTGCCCCCTCGAGACTGGAGAGGAGGCGATTCTGCACTTGGGACCTGAGACCCAAGAGGAGACAGATTCTTTGCTTTGAAAGGAGCTGTGAGGGGTACTTCCCCACACATTTCATTTGAATATATGCGTTTGTTTATATCCTGTACCTTTCTGTCTCCATCCCTTTGGGCTGCTCTAACAAAATACCAGAGACTGGGTTGTTTCTAAACCACAGAAGGGGATTTCTCACAGTTCTGGAAGTCCAAGATCAAGGCGCCAGCATGTGGCATTCTGGTGAGGGCCCTCTTCCTGGTTCATAGCTGGTGCCTTCTTGCTGTGTCCTCACAAGGTGGAAGGGGCTAGGAGACTCTCTGGGGTCTCTCTTAAAAGAACACTAATCTCATTTATGAGGGCTCCACCCTCAATGACCTAAGCACCTCCCAGAGGCCCCACCTCCTAATACCAGCATCTTTGGCAGTTATGAATGCAGCATGAATTTGGAAAGGGGTTGGAGACACAAACATTCAGACCATAGCAACTTCCAAATATAATTTGAGACTCTTGTGCTAACGGGCTCAGCCCTGTGGAGCTGTGCAGCCGGGGAGACTGGGGCAGAAGGCGAAGAGCAGAAGGTGGAGATGGAGGTGGGGTGGGAGTGCTTCAGGGAGAAGGGTAGAGAGGACTTAAGAAATGCTCATATTATCTAAAAGAACTTTCTCTTCTCCAGTTACCTAAAGTAACCGGTGAGAGCAAGATGCAGCATATTGGGCGTGACTTTGGGCCCTGGGATAGTCCCCCTTCCCCTGCCACCCACCCAGAGTTTATCGGAGTTGTGGTGCCATCAGACGCTGGGGGTGATAACTGAATGAATGACAGACAACCTGTATTTACACATGTGGGAATCTGCTAGGTTTCTACTTTAGGTTTACTTTAATTTTATATTGTAAGATTTTTGGGTGGCTACCCAGTGTTATCTTCTGTTTGTTTTTAGCAGTGTGGGACTCAGTAAGCTTCTGTGGGCAAATCCAGGTGCCTGTCATTTATAGCCTTGTCTTTCTGGGTCCTGTGCAAACAACTGAGGGGTGCATCTAGGGCACTTGGTTGGTTTATGAATTGATGGCTGCAGGGAGGTGGGGAGGCTGCATGCCACGGACCCTTCCTGGGTGCCTCTGGGTTTTGCAGTCATTTGGCGAGGTTTGCTCAGGATGCCGACTCCTGCCATCTTTTCCCTGGTGAGGACAAAGTTGGACAGATTGCCCTGGTTAATCTTACTTTGAGTGACCAGGAAGAGATACTTTGCAGAAGGCATAACACATATCCCAGGGGAGAATGTTTAGCTTTGGAATTCACTTTGCAGACGTCGTGTTTGAGGAGGTTCTGGGAATCAGGCTTGTTACAGCGGGCATTGTTGGAATTCCAGTGTCCCTTCTACCTCCCCGAGGAGATGCTTGATAACCCAGGGCCTATTTTCTACTTTTGAAGTATGCACATCTTATAAACATGGCTGCTGGGGTGGGGAAAAAAGCCACAATGATCTGATGATCAGGTTCTAGTGTTTAGAACAGTGACACAGGAGCACCTGGGTGGCTCGGTCGGTTAAGCGTCTGCCTTCAGCTCGGGTCATGATCGTGAGCTCAGGGTCTTGGGATTGAGCCCGGAGTCAGGCTCCCTGCTCTGCAGGGGGTCTGCTTCTCCCTCTCCCTCTTCCTCCGCTACCCCTGCTCCCCGCTCATGTGCACTCTCTCCCTCTCTCTCAAATGAATAAATAAAATCTTTTTAAAAAAACACAACAGTGACATACTTAACAGCTGGAGGTAGGAGCATGCGTGAAAGTTGTTCAGATTTTAAAAGGCTACATGCATTGTGCATACTTTATTAATTAGTTCATTCATTTATTCATTTGGTACCTGCTATGTGCAAGACACTGTCCTGGGTGCGGGAGGAAGGCCTCCTTGGAGAGTAACACTGCTCCTGACACCTGACAGTCCCGAGGCTGGCTTGCTGGATGCCAGGGCAGTGGGACGTAGGGGCGCGTTTTCCACAGCCATGTGATGACCACACCAGTGTGATTGTACCAGATGCTGTGGGAGGCAGAAAAAGGAAAACGGGGTCCCCGCACAAGAAAGAGCTCAGGTCTTTGGGACAGAAGGTCTGGGCCTGAATCCATCGCTGCCCCCAAGCCAGGTGAGACGTTGGGGGAAATCACTGGCCCATCAAGCATTGACACATCTCTAAAAGGGAGAGGTTAGGGGCTGCGAGGCTCTGAGCAGACAAGATGGTACAAAGAAAGCCTCCTGCACATGCCATGGCACGGCGCAGCCACATTTGAAAAACTTAAAATGCAGTTGTTGGGACAAAACCCATCAATAGAAGAACCACTGCCAGAGATCCTGTGTGGAGCTGCGTAAGGCAGACTGTCCTGAAATCCAGAGCAGGCAGGTGCTGAGCCTGAAGAAGGAACAGGGTTTTTGTAGCTGAAGGGAGATGTTTTTTACTGGAGCAAGAAAATGTTGAAAGTCGAGGTTGTAATAACAGGGTGAGGATCGAAGCTTCTCTTGCTGGGTATAAGGGTTCCCTTCCTCTTGGTGGCCTGGTAGAATGTTTTAATGGCAATAAGATGAATGTGAGCATAAGGTATGCACGGAGTTTGAGGAGCATCCCAGTGTTTAGAGTTGCCTACGAAGTAGTGACAAGACTGGAGAAATTTCTCGGGAAATGTAAGAAGACTCCCCTAGGTTTTAGGAGGTTAATTTCTTGGCTTCAGTCAGTGGAGATAGTTTTAGGTAAGTATCATGTGTCAGGAATGGCAAGTAGGTTTTATTTTATGTCTACACAGATTGTCAGTGACTATGGGTGTGCGGTGTTGAGGAGGATTTTGAGGCTAGATTTTGGCTTATAGAAAAAAGGCAGTGGTAGATAACCTTGTGTTTATGTGTTTGGGGCTTACGCTCCATATAGGAAACTACAGGACAAATGTCATGGATCTCTTTGGTTAAGTAAGGTCTTTTCCGTGTGCCTGGCAACATAAAGACATTCATTTATTCTTACAGCATTTATTTACTGAATTTCCACTAAGGACACAGCACTGTACTTTAGATTCTCAGCTGTTGTCTGGGTTCTTAATTAGTTAATTATTTCAGGATGTTGGTGGTTAATGCTGTTTGGTTAACCAGTGGGGTTTTTAGCCTCTGCCTCATATTTAAAAACACTTTATGATCAAAGTTAGCTTTCTTTTTTTTATTTTTAATTTAAATTCTTTATTTTATTTATTTATTTTTAGACAGAGAGTGGGAGGAGGGGCAGAGGGAGAGGGAGAGAGAGGAGAGAGAGAAAATCTTGGTGTGGAGCCCAACATGGGGCTCCATCTCACAACCCTGAGATCGTGACCTGAGCTAAAATCAAGAGTCAGATGCTTAACCGATTGAGCCATCCAGGCGCCCCAAGAAGTTAGCTTTCTTGTGGCCATAAGCACCATATTAAATTTTTTTCACTTACTATTGTTATTTCCTTTAGCCTGCAATTTATGATTTAAATTCTCAATTACCTTATGCAGTAATCATCAGTAATCTGACTTTAGAGAGAGGGAAACACTCAGAGATGTTAAAGAACCTGTCCAGAGCCAGGATTTGACTTGAGTTGAATATCAGACACATTCCCCACCCCTGCACCTGCGTGCTGGGCTCCATTACTTGTCCTCCCAATCGCAGACTTCCATCTCTTAGCCCTGCATTGGTGGGAGAACTTTTTAGAAATCGTTTCACGGTCAAGAGGTGAAAAAGGATGAATAATATATCTTCAACATTGTTTGGACATGAATTCTGTATTTTTTTTCAGAGACCATGTAGAATATAAAATGTCAGTCACCGAATTTTAGAATTAAAGTTAGGAAGAAAAGGGGCGCCTGGGTGGCTCAGTTGGTTAAGCATCTGCCTTCGGCTCAGGTCATGATCCCAGGGTCTTGGGATCAAGTTCCACATCAGGCTCCTTGTTCAGCGGGGAGTCTGCTTCTCCCTCTGCCTGTTGCTCCCCCTGCTTGTGCTCACTCTCTCTCTCTCTGTCAAATAAATAAATAAATAAATAAATAAATAAATAAATAAATAAAATCTTAAAAAAAATAGGAAGAAAAGAACATTATAAATTTATTGGTAACACACATGCTAACCAGGTAAGGAAAGAGGAGTGGGATCAAAATGGACAAAAATGGAACAGAGACGGATGTAGTGGGACCATCCATGGGGACCATCCATGGCAGACTTCCAGAGGAGACGTGGGGGCCCCTGGAAAGCCAACTTGGCACCCGTGCTCCAGTCTGAGTGTGGTCAGATTGGTTAGTCCTAGATCCTTAGAGTCCTGGTTGATTCTCCAAAGCATCCATCCTTTGCATAAAAGGAGACTTTCTACAGGCTTTTTCCTCCCCCTTCTCTTTATCCACTTTACTTTTTGTGTGAGGTGGGTGGGTTTAGGGGGAAGACGCAGCACTCAATATTAAAAATTTAATTTTTTGCCCCCAAATGGAAAACTTTTGGTCGTCATTGTCATTTAAGATGCTGGTTGTCATTCTCCTCTTCCTCAGACCGTACTGAACTGTGTGGGTCAGCCAGCAAGCTCTGCTGTCATTTTCTAACCTCAGAGCTTAGTTTTGGAATTGTTTTCCCAGGGAGTTCCCAAGGCTTGACTATGTGAAGACATTTCCTTTGAAATCTTAAAAGTTTGTTCAGTTTCCTATGTTGGCCCCACAGAACTGATAGGTAGACAGGAAGGAAGAAAAGAAAGAATATAAAGCTTAGTTTAGGTAAGACTGCCTGTCTCTGTCATGTTTGGGAATATGCACATTTAAAAACCAGTATGCATTTTGCTACTCTTTGGCTTTTCACACTCTGATTTTTCACTTTCATCTAGTTGAAGTTCTACTACGGATATTACCCCCAAAATTCAGCCTTCCCACCTGTCCTACAAGCAAGTCTTAGGAGTGAACATTTTGTCCACTCTTTAGAAGTGTTGGTTTGTGTATCATCAGACTGGTAGTAGCTTCCCTCTGAGCGGGACAGCCAGAGAATCCCATTCAGGGGAAATGACTTTTTGGTTTGGGACTCACTTCTTATTTCCTGGAATGAAGCTCAAGACCTCTGAGGAGGCTCATTAGCTCCCTACCCCTGTTTTAGACGCTCTTTTAAATGACTTGTATGATAAAACAGGAGTTACTTATTCCAAGCAAACATACACAGAATCCCTCTCCCATGCCAGGTGCCTTGCTGGGTGATTGGGCCAGCCTGGCCTGGCTCGTGGGGACTGTTAGCCTCAGGAGGGAGGGCAAGCCATGGCGGAGACGTTTCCGAATGCCTGACTCTGTTTCCACGGTAGTTGGCAGGGCCTTTGGAGGGGCTGGTGCATAGGCTTCCAGGTCTTAGCGGTGCCACAGGGAATTAGAGCGATGAGGTGGGGATGTGTGGCCCAGCATTGTGACTAATCTCTGTGCCCAGCTGATAACATGTGATGTCCCAGAGAGAGGAACTGTTTCTGTCTGGCATATGTTCATCGTTCTTTCAAGTGCTAAGCTCTTTGTTCTTACTCAGAAACACACTCATTGATCTCGCTAACTAAAGCAATTATCATCATTTAGTAGTCTTTTCCAAAAGCATTATTTCCACTCCAAAACACCACTTTTATTTGCCAAGTGCCACAACGTTACATCCTGGCAATTGGTCTGCACTTATTGCCAAATTATGTAAGTTCTTGGTTGGGCTTAGTCCCCAACTGAGCAAGTGTGTTCTGTGGAGCGTATTAGGATGGTGGTGTGGCCTGGTGTCTGAAAATGAACAGCTGTCCTTAAATTCATTCATTAATTCAGTGTTTACACTGTGATTGGGAAGGAAATCCACATTTGTTTAAAACACCAGTGCCCAGCTGAGAAATGTCATTCTGCAAAAATATTGGATTGAGGTTTGTTGTCAAGGAAATGTAAATTGTGGACATTTCATGAAATTCAAATATGCGGATTAATTTGCTAACAGAGAGCTAAGACTATAATAAACCGAGGTGGCCTTATTCAAAGATTGAAATGTGATTAGTGTTGACTATAGTAGCAGCAGCTAATGAAAAGGGCTGTAAAACCCTAGAAAAGAATTTTATTAATAAATATTAAGGAGAAATATTTTCATAGAAAACTCAGAGTCAGCGCAGAAGAGATTATTGGTGAGTAAAATGTGACCCCATTTAGCAAATATCATAAACAAAGCATTGCAGTGAACACATTTGTTTGTTCAGAAACTCTTCTGTTAAAAAAGTATTTGTTATAAACTTTAATGAGTGCAAACACTTCTAGAGATCCAGAATAACACAAGCCAGTGTTGTTCCGCGCAGGATTGGGACACACCCAGGCATTCTGGTCTTGGCCTCTGTGCATTGCTTCCTCGGTCTAAGACACGCTTGCTGTTCTTGGTCTAGTACTGAAGTATTTTATAAATATTATTAGCTTTGTCAAGCTAGATCAGTTTACAAGCAGGGGATTTATCCCTTTTCAAAATCCCACTGAAAAGATAGTAAAGGCGCAAAAATGTTTCAAGCTACAAAGACAAAGAATGTCAGACCTCGTGGAGGAGAGCTTGCTCACAAATGGAAGAGAGACCATTGAATTGGTGGTGGTGGAGAAACGAGGTGACTTCCCTGCAGAGCTGCTGGGAGGCTCAGAGATGGAAGGCATCGGTTGGTTGCCGTAGGAGGCGGGGATGAGGGGCTGAAACCTAGGGAATTATGTGAGTGCCTTGAACAGCTAGCCCTCCAGGGCCCTCTCTACACCCTGGTATCTAGACACCCATCTGTGTCTGCTCCCCTCCCCACTGGAGGAGGTCAATCAGCAGACTGGAGGTCTGTTCCCTGGAGAAATTGAACTGGAGTAATCTTGGAAGGAGGTATGGACGGCTGAAAACAGGGGGATTGAATGAGAGCTGGGACCTCCATGCCCTTCCCCTGCCCTGTCCCATAATGCCAGCAGCCAGGCTTGTGCAGCCCCATCAATGGATTGGAAGATTCTTTCCTTGAGAAATCAAACCAATCCAGAAAAAAATGCCCCAGATACTGAAATGTGCATGTCCCTCATTGGAAATCTTGGTACACCCCCATTCCTTGAAGCTCGTCAGCTAATAACTCCTCTTCCCACTTGCAGAGGCTCCAAACTGCTTTTAGTACTTTACTGTTAAATAGGATCAGGCAGCCAAGGATCTGAGTCCTCTTAGGAAAGGCTTCAACAGGAAAGAAAGGACCAAAGCAAACCAGCAAAGAGAAACCTTACAGAAGATGGAGATACTGCAGAAAGCAGAAAAAAACATTTTCTTTTGAAAATTATAGTCAGTATCTTCAGAGAGAGAGAGAGAGAGAGAGAGAGAGAGAGAAGCTATTTCATGTCTAAAATGAGAAAAGCATTTATGTTTTTTTTTTTTTAAAGATTTTATTTATTTATTTGACAGAGACACAGCGAGAGAGGGAACACAAGCAGGGGGAGTGGGAGAGGGAGAAGCAGGCTCCCCGCCGAGCAGGGAGCCCGATGTGGGGTTCGATCCCAGGACCCTGGGATCATGACCTGAGCCGAAGGCAGACGCCCAACGACTGAGCCACCCAGGCGCCCCGAGAATAGCATTTATGAAACAGGACCAATTAGAGAACAAGAAGGAGATAATGGGGATTACAAATTAAATACTTGAGTTTTAAAAGAAGTTGAGGATGTAGCTCTCAAAAAGTAAAACGAAAAGGACAGAGTTGAAAAGTAGATGAGGAAAAAAATCCAAAAATTGAAACTCAGTCTAAAAGATGCAACATTACTAATATCTTAGATGCAAAAACCAAAACCAAAATAAAATGGTTCTTTGAACATTATCACAGAAATAATACCAGAACATTTCATGGAACTAATGACATGAATTTTCAAATTGAAGAAGTATATTAAGTGCCCATGTTATATAAAACCCTCACTCAGATACATCATGGTGAAATTTCAGCCATAGTAGGGACAAAGAAAAGGTCCTAAAAACTGTCAGAGAAAAGTACACAGGGCACACACAGAGGAAAGGGTGTCTTAATAGAAGAATTCTTAACGGCATCCCTGGAAGCTACAAGATAATGGAGTAATACTTTAAAAAATCAGAGGGAGGGGCGCCTGGGTGGCTCAGTCATTAAGCGTCTGCCTTCTGCTCAGGTCATGGTCCCAGGGTCCTGGGATCGAGCCCCGCATCGGGCTCCCTGCTCCGCGGGAAGCCTGCTTCTCCCTCTCCCACTCCCCCTGCTTGTGTTCCCTCTCTCGCTGTATCTCTCTCTGTCAAATGAATAAATAAAATCTTTGGGGGAAAAAAAATTAAAAAAAAAATCAGAGGGAAAATTATTTCTAACCTGGATTCTAAATCCAGCTAGACTATCAATCAAAAGTAAGCATAGAATAAAGATATTTTTCAAAACACAAGGACTCAAAAAGTTTACTCCCTTGGACCTCTTAAAAAGCTACTGGAGGGCACCTGGGTGACTCAGTCAGTTAAGCATCTGCCTTTGGCTCAGGTCCTGGAATTCAGTCCCACATAGGGCTGTGTGCTCGGTGGGGAGCCTGCTTCTCCCTCTCCCGCTCCCCCTGCTTGTGCTTGCTCTCTCTCTCTCTGTCAAATAAATAAATAAAATCTTAAAAAGAAAAAAAAGCTACTGGAAGTGAGCTCCCTCAGACCAATTGGGTAAACTAAGAAAGAGGAAACTTAGGAAACAATATGCAAGGAAGAGAGCAAACCAGACCCTAATATAAGGCGGGAGGATGGAAGGCTGCAGAAGGGAGGGCACCAGGAGAAAAGATCACCACATTATCTGATAGTTTGGTTATTTTGAAATTAGTGCTGGTAAGCATCTAACATGGAATGTCGCTGACGAAAGGATTTAAGGATAGGTAGGTGTATCAAAAAGAAGACAAGTGAGAATAGCAATCAGATATTAACCCTAGAAAAGTTAAAGTTTTATAAGGAAAGATGGCCAGAGTCTACAGTTTGGCTCTTTAATGAATAAATATTTAAATAGTCATAACAATATATATCAAAATAATATATAAATAATGTATAATCATAATATAAATAATATTATTGAGAAGCTAACAGAATGAGAAATTTGCATGTATGGTGTGTCATCTCCCATATGTAAAACTGGTAAGTTAGGCAATTGCAGCTAGGCATGTTACCGTGCACCATGGAGGTGAGTATCAGAGAAATAGCTAAAATTTGCAATTGGTTTCCTCTGGGGAATGTGACTGGGTGGAGAAGGGAAGCTGGAGAGTCCAAGTTTTCATTATATCTTGTTTTACTTCGATTAAAAATGAAATTGCCTAATACTGTTAGGATACCTCTGAAAATACAAGTAGGCATCATGAAATCATTGGGGTTGGTGAGTTAATAAGGGATTTGCAGATGAATGTCCTTCTCTAAGTTGTTCCCGTTTGTAAAATTGGGGGTGATGATGTCTAACATGTTCTACATTTAGAAGAATAATCACCAAGCAGAAGTGACAACACTAGGCTAGTAGGAGACAGATGTATCCAGGCAGACCCAAGACAAATTGGAAAGACAAAATAAGTCAGGATGTACTATAGCTGAATAAATAATTGGTAAAGTTGTATGGATATATTTTGAATGCCATGCCTTAAAAAAGAGACTACGCCCATTACCCTTTAAATGTTGACAAAAATTATCCATACATTTGCCCACAAAGGAAACCTCAATACATTTAAAAAGGAAGGAATAATAGAAACTTAATTTTTTGACTACAGTACATGTAGAAATTCACAACATACAGAAATAAGGACCCTCCAAGCCAAAACAACACAACAGCAAACATACTGGATATGAAAAGACTTTCTCGAAAACAACTCATGGGTCAAAGAAAAAATCAAATCCATAGATTGAG
Organism: Phoca vitulina; assembly: GCF_004348235.1. NCBI lineage: Eukaryota > Metazoa > Chordata > Mammalia > Carnivora > Phocidae > Phoca > Phoca vitulina. The sequence goes on from NW_022589723.1 coordinate 24,106,634, forward strand.
ACTATGTAGGAAATCATGATAGAAACATTACTGTGGTAGAAATTACTGGCTGCCTTCCCAGCGTTAACAGGACATTGATTTTATTGAGAGTGTCAATGACCAGCTAAACATTCCTGTTTCTCAATCTGTCCTTGTAGATGGGGGTGGCCATATGATTAAGTTCTCACCAATGAGATAGATATAAAATAATAGTGGTGGGTGGGACTTCCAGGAAAGCTCCTTAAAAAGGTTGACTCAGCTGACCTAATAAACCTTTGGCATATGTGATGCTGGGTTAACCATTTTGTAATCCTAGGGTGACTAATACATGCTAAAAGTAGATGAGTGGAAAGATAAAAGAGGTATTCCTCAGAAATATACTGCCATCCATTCTGGCCTTGGACTTCCTGCCTCTGGGGAAAAAAAAAATCCTAACTCTAAAGTTGCTATTTTGGGTCTCTTTTTTAGTAGGAGCCAACACAGTTCCTAACTGACAGTCAGATATCACAACTCATGGGATGTAATTAAAGAATAAAAATAGGGCGCCTGGGTGGCTCAGTTGGTTAAGCGACTGGCTTCAGCTCAATTCTTGATCCTGGAGTCCCGGGATCAAGTCCCACATCAGGCTCCTTGCTCAGCAGGGAGTCTGCTTCTCCCTCTGACCCTCCCCCCTCTCATGCTCTCTCTCTCTCAAATAAATAAATAAAATCTTAAAAAAAAAAAAGAAAAATAAATAAATGAAGCATGCAAGTCAAGAAATTGGATACTGAACAACAAAACAAAGGAGAGCAGAAGGAAATAATAAAGATCAAGCTAGAACTCAATAAGAAAATTAAAAAAGAGAAATGATTGTGAAATCTTGAGAGCTACTCTTTAGGAGAACAATTATTTTTAAAAAATATATATAGATACACATTTTACTTGCTCAGTCAAGAATTAGGTGAAGAAGCACAAATAAACACAACTGGATAATGAGAAATTATAAAGGAGATGAAATGATTTACATTTTGTAAAACTGTGCAAATAAACTTGAAAATGTGGATCAGATAGATGATTTTCTTGGAAAATGTGCTACTAGACTGACTCCAGAATAGAAAGAAAACTGAAAAAGGCCCCTAGCAGTGAAAGAAATGAGACAGCTGTTATGTGTGACCAGTTGTTACTGCTCTTCCTGGGGCTTCTTTGCTGTTGGGGTTCCCTAGAGGGGGTGGAAGTGAATTTCTGGTGGGAGGCCTCAGAGTGTGGGGTGGGTTGGGCGTCCTGCCTGGTGATCTGTGTTCTGTCTCTGACAACGGTGGCCATGCCCCAGAAGGGTGATGGCACTGATTCTTGGCATTAGGACACATCCCAAAATAAGGGGCCCTAATTCTTTAGTTTTTTGTAACATTTTTCAGATCCATGTGTTACTGGAACCTTTTTGGTAAGAAAAAAATGATGAAAAATTATTTTTAATCATTTGCTCTCATTGGCAGTCTCAGGAACAAAATAAAACAATGTTCTGCACATCATATCCAAATAAATAGAAAGATTTCAAAGCAAGATTGTGCATAAAAAAGGTTGAAAGTGCTATTCCAACAGGAAGATCAGTAGTACAGGAGAAAAGAGAAAATGGTGAACATCAGAGTGCCTTCGGTCTTAATCGTTTCATGGAAAAGTACCTTGTTCTCAAATGCTAGTAACTGGAACATCCTATTGGTTAAAAATAAATAGCATAAGGTGTGAGGAAACCAACTAAGGAAAAAAAACAAAGCAACCAGAATGGCCTGTCAGCTAGAAACAGAATAAGGAGGTTATGCCAAAGGTGTCAGGTTCTTATGCCTGTCGTCCCCCCAGAGGCCATGGTTCAAGCCCGGTGTTGACAAAACCATGGTCACGGAGGGCATCCAGAAAGGCTTGTTTGGATGAGCATTTGGTTGAAGTGTCCTTGCTGGTTAAAGTGTTGTATTTTCTTGGAACTTTCCCCTCATCATCTTCATTTAAGCAGATGTAATTCTCGGGGCGCCTGAGTGGCTCAGTCGTCAAGCATCTGCCTTTGGCTCAGGTCATGATCCCAGGGTCCTGGGATCGAGCCCCGCATCGGGCTCCCTGCTCTGCGGGAAGCCTGCTTCTCCCTCTCCCACTCCCTCTGCTTGTGTTCCCTCTTTCGCTGTGTCTCTCTCTGTCAAATAAATAAATAAAATCTTTAAAAAAACCAAAAAACAAAAACCAGATGTAATTCTAACCTAATGTCCTCTTTTTACCCCATCTTTCCCTGGTAGCGGGAACAGTGAACCATGGAGCTGTATTTCGGTGAATATCAACATGTGCAGCAAGAATATGGCGTCCATCTGAGACTCGCGAGTGATGATAGCAAAAAATCAAGGAATTCCCAACACTCTAAGGCAGGCTCCTATGGTGTCAGTATCCGGGTGCAGGGAATCGATGGCCACCCCTACATAGTCCTGAATAACACGGAGCGGTGTCTGACAGGCACATCTTTTCCTGAAAATGGGCCACCATTTCCATCTCCAATGATAAATAACCTGCCCCTGCATTCCAGCAATGGGTCTGTGCTGGAGGAGAGCAGCGCAGAAGAATTGCAGCTCCCAGAAAATCCTTATGCCCAACCCAGCCCAGTAAGAAACCTGAAACAATCCTCTCTCTTTGAGGGCAAGAATGGGGTTCTAGAATGCAAAGAGGGGCCAGTGAAACCATCCCACATGTTGAACTTTCAGAGGCATCCAGAGCTTTTGCAGCCCTATGACCCTGAAAAGAATGAATTGAACTTGCAAAATCATCAGCCTCCTGGGAGTAATTGGCTAAACACTTTAACAGAAGAAGGTTCCAACAATAAGAAGGCTTGGACTTGCTTCCCCAAACCTGGTAGCTCCCAGCCTACCAGCCCTCCTTTGGAAGATGTGGGCAAATCCAGCATGACGGCCATTCGTTTGTGCAGCTCTGTGGTCATCGATGACCCCAAGAAGCAGACCTCAGTGTGCGTAAATGTTCAGAGCTGCGCCAAGGAGGGGCTGGTGGAGGAGGCCCTTTCCCCTAGTGGGAGGTCCCTGATGGCCCACAGCCCACACACCCATCCCGAAACCAAGAAAGCCAGGCCGGACGTGCTTCCCTTCCGGCGACAGGATTCAGCGGGACCTGTGCTGGATGGAGCTCGGTCCCGGAGGTCCTCTTCCTCATCGGCAACTCCCACTTCGGCCAACTCTTTGTACAGATTTTTACTTGATGATCAGGAATGTGCCATCCATGCCGACAATGTAAATCGTCATGAAAACAGACGGTATATCCCCTTCTTGCCAGGAACTGGGCGGGATATTGATACAGGATCAATTCCTGGTGTGGATCAATTGATTGAAAAGTTTGACCAAAAACCTGGGCTCCAGAGGAGAGGAAGGTCTGGGAAGCGAAACAGAATCAACCCGGAAGACAGGAAGCGGTCCAGAAGCGTGGATAGTGCCTTTCCTTTTGGTCTGCAGGGGAACGCCGAGTACCTGAACGAATTTAGCCGGAACCTGGGCAAGTCCAGCGAACACCTCCTCCGCCCGTCGCAGGTGTGCCCGCAGAGGTCACCTGCTCAGGAGCACCGGGGGAGACAGAGCGTGGGCCGGGCCTTCGCCAAGCTGCAGGGGGCCCACCTCAGGCCTCCCCAGCAGAGCAAGGATGGGAAAGTTCCAGAAAACACAGGTGGTCGGCAGAGTACAAACACGCACGCATCTTCCCTCCCAGCACAGAATAAAAAGGAGGAGGAAATCAAAACAGCCACTGCGACGCTGATGTTACAGAATCGGGCGCTAGCAACTTCGCCTGACTCCGGTGGCAAGAAGATTTCTGTGAAGACATTTACTTCCGGTACTCAGGTAATGCTCAGGTGGGCCTGAGGTAATGCTCAGGGAATGCTAGCTGTAGGAGGCTACCGGAATGCAGACCCTCTGTCCTGAATCACTAACTGCATATCTGATTTGTGTCAGTTTTCCCCTACAGAGTTTTCAACTTACTGCCAATTGTGTGGTTTTCCAAGTTAACTCAGGTACAGCTAGAATCCCATTGTGGTCCTGTCTGTCAAGTGACCTGACACTATGTGCTTGATTTCTCTGTGTGTGTGTGTGACATCTGAAGGTGTGCAGAATTTGTTTCCACACAGAGGTTCAGTGCTTAGGTTGTGTAGATATATTGACTTTTCTCATGACACTGAGTGACTGGGTTAATATCTGGCCTGAGAAATTAGGTTAATTTTAATTTAGGTGAATCCTAAAGTGACGGAATTTACTTAAGTGGTATATTTAGTGTTTTGGTAGTACCAATAAAAAATAATGATAGTGGTAAAAATGATGATAAGGTTGGTAAGTGTCAGGCACTATTTGTTATAGATTCTAGGACTGCACCAACCCTATGAAGGTAGGTACTATTAATCTCCATTTACAGGTGAGAAAATTGAGGTGAGGCAAAGTGAAGTAAGTTGCCCAAGGTTACAGAGCTACTAAGTGGTGGAGCCAGTTGTAATCAGGATCCTTACCTGAGGAATTGTTTTTGGAAAGTAGGAATGTGTTTGGAAGCTTCTGCATCAGGGTTTTGCCTTCTTCCTGGAAACTTCATCCTGTGGTCTAATAACAGGCTTTATGTTCCAGGCCACACCGGATCTGTTGAAAGGCCAGCAAGAGCTTACTCAACAAACCAATGAGGAGACGGCCAAGCAGATACTTTACAATTACCTCAAAGAGGGGTTAGTGATTTTCCTTAAAGGAGCAAAGTCTTGTCCTTTCTGGGGGGGGGGGTCTTAATTTCCTTTTCTGAGACCTTGTGTTTTCCCCTCCCTTCCTGCCCTTGTGCGAACTCTTTGAGGCTTAGGAGTCAATGGCTGAAGTTTGCATAACAGTATTTGAGTCGTGGGTCGTGGGTGTGAAGAGCAGGGGGAAAATGAATTTATATATATAATTTATTTTTTTAAGTAATCTCTGCATCCAATGTGGGACTTGAACTCACGACCTCAAGATCAAGAGTCATGCTCTTCCGACTGGGCCAGCCACGGGCCCCTATTTTTCAAATGACTCCTTATTGTTTAAAAAGAAGTTCAAAGATGGGAAGAATGTCTACTCTTCAGTTTTGACTTGAGTCTGCCACCTTGAGTTCTTCATGCATATAGTAGTAATCAGTCGTCCCCTTATTAGCCTTTATTAAATAAAACCCCTTTATTAAATAAAACCACTTCTTCCCCTCCCTGGAGTTGACATTGGCCAGGAGCCCCTGCTCCCATGATTTTTAAAGCATGTATGAGTCATTTAAAAGCACTGCTTTTCACATACTTATCTTGGAGGTTGAGTTTGAGTAATCTGGTTTTCAGTCCTTGCTTAGATATTAGGTCAGGAATTTGCACTTTCTGTTTCCATTGTCTCATCAGAAAGGATTAAAAAGGAAAAAAAGCTTTACAACCTGACGTGACTGCAAGTCACTTGGCAAATACTCATTGGTATCAAAACGCTTCATATTTTTGCATCGTACCTTACAATTAAAGAGCTGACAAAATAGGTTCAGAATGTAAGAGAGGGGCTCTTTTTGGCATGGGGGTGGGGTGGGGAGTAACCGAGCAGATTCTTCTAGCTAAGAACTAGTTGTTGCTGTATTTTTTTGCTCATGATGTATTGAGAGACTGGTGAAACAGACTTTAACAGGAGGTGACTATTTGAGGAAACTTATTTAAAATTTTTTTCCTAACTGCCAGGTATGTGTGATAGAAGGTGTGGTCGAAGTTAGTAAAACTCTATCTGGGGGCGCCTGGGTGGCTCAGTCGGTTAAGCGATTGCCTTTGGCCTCAGGTCATGATCTTGGGGTCCTGGAATCGAGCCTTGCGTCGGGCTCCCTGCTCAGTGGGGAGTCTGCTTCTCCCTTCCCTCTGTGCTCTCTCTCTCTCTCTCTCTCTCTCTCGCTTGCTTGTAAATAAATGAAATCTTTAAAAAACAAACCACAACAAACTCTATCTGATCATTACCTGTGAAAGTGTAGACAAAGAGCTGGGGTATTGATAGTCTCCTCTTGGGCGATTTATTTTTTTAAACACAGGCTAAAAACCAGTTAAAGTCACTGTAAATCATTCTTAGCGTAAGATTTACAAGTAAAGTGTGTGGATGTGGTTGTGTGTGAGAGAGACACACAGAAGAAATTCCTTGCTGGAATGAATATAAGTCAGTTGAGTCAAACAACAAATTACTGAATTTTCACTGTATGTTTTCTCCAGGCTTAGAATGTGGGTACATCTCTTTCACATGCTTGGAAATGGGACCCCTCATTCCAAATTTAGTGTTAACATAGAACAGTTTATTTGAAGAGAAGTACACCATCCATCCTGTTCTTCTCACACTGGCTTTGCCTGCAGCCTTAATTAATTCATACCTCTTGCAGTTTATCTTCTTAAACGGCTCTGTTGTTTGTATGTTGTGGCACCTAAAGTATCTTGAGACCCATGGTTGTACCCCTCACTGTTTTTTCTGCTGCCTCTTTTCCAGAAGCACCGATAATGATGACGCAACTAAACGGAAAGTCAACCTGGTCTTTGAGAAAATCCAGACTTTAAAGTCTCGAGCAGCAGGGAGCACACAAGGAAATAATCAAGTAAATTGGAGTTCTGTATTCTGCAGAGGGCATTTAACTTGGAATGTGGCAAACAAATTGCTCTTTCTTCAGCCTGTACATTCCTGTACATTTGGTTATTGCAGTAAGTGGGAAGTTACCTGAGTAGGGAGCAGGACCTAAGATGGAAGATCATGTTGTAAATATTATTGTGCACCTGCCTTTTTTTCAGCAAGGTTTTTAAAGAGATTTTATTTAAAAAATATATAACATATAACACGATGAAACAAAAAGGTGGTGAACTTTAGAAAGAGAAAATAAGGGCGCCTGGGTGGCTCAGTTGGTTAAGCGACTGCCTTCGGCTCAGGTCGTGGTCCTGGAGTCCCAGGATCGAGTCCTACATCGGGCTCCCTGCTCAGCAGGGGGTCTGCTTCTGCCTCTGACCCTCTCTCCCCTCGTGTTCTCTCTCTCTTTCTCTCTCTCTCAGATAAATAAAATCTAAAAAAAAAAAGAGAGAGAGAGAAAATAAAAATAGGAAGAACGGAATGGAATCATGGTCGGAGAACCCTAACATATCCAAGGTATTGAAGGAAGCTCTAGAACTTCAGAGAATAAGAAATAAGAGGATAAGAATAGGAGAATAAGGAATAGAGACTGGTGAAGCCAACCAGCATGGGTGGAAGAGAAAGGAAGAAGTGGAGTGGGGCCAAATTCTTTTTAAAAAAACTGCCTGTTTCATTTATTGTGCTGAATTACAGTTGGGATGTGGAGATTTTTTTGGTTGTTAAAGGAGTCATCCCATGTTTGGTGAACATCTGCTACATGCCAGACACACCTTGTGTCCTGACAGGAAGCAACATTTGAGAGGGACGACTAAAAGCTTGTTCCTCAATCCTGCACCACCTTGAATTGGGACCCACTTCTTGCTTGTGTGTCTTCTCTTTCCCTCCCGGGGAATTCTGCGTGCAAAGGAAAGAGTATACCAGAGACCATTCACAGGAAGTTTGCCTATAGCTTCTTTGTCACTTTGGAAACATAGGTATACAGGATGTTCTTAGGCATCAGCTCCCTCTTTTCTCTACTGTTCAGCACTCAGCTAACCCATGACTGCTGCTATGGCATCCAGTAGAACGATCACACACACACACACACACACACACACACACACACACACGAACTATTCCCATGGGGGAATCTTTAAATTATACACCTTGCTTATAGGCAGGCTTCGGGGGCTCTACATAGTTCTTAAAATTGGTGTAGGGGTTTTGTGCTAAAACTCTTAAATCCAAATTACCACTGTGACTCTTGCTTTTCACTCACCTGCATATTTTTAGGGTGAACATATCCTTTGGCCTTGATGTTAAGATTGTCATTGTGGGTCACAGACTATGGGTATCCAGACCAAACTAGGGAAGTTAGGTTAAGCCCTCTGGAATCTGGGACACTAACAGTGTCTTAAAAAAAGTAAAGAAGTCTCTGGGAGAAGAAGGGAAGGCAGGATGTTCTAGGTAGAGGGACCAGCATGAACAAATACAAAGAGGTACGTGTTCGCTATGTTTAGGGGACTGGAGGTGATTTAGTGTAGCTGGAGCAGAGAGCCAGGGTGTGGAGAGGAAGTGCCAGATAGAAGGGACCTTGGATATCACAGAAGTTTCCATTTTTGGCTAACGGTGATGGGCCATCACCGATGGGCTTTGAACAGGAATGAATAGTGTGGTATTTGTAGAATTTCATTCCGTTCATTCATTCACCATGACTGCTTAATTGCCCAGACTTTTCTACTCTTGTTCTTTCCCTGTTATTTTCTGAATCTGATTATCTGTGGCCAGAGGCTTTGGAGTTTTATCTTTTTGGTGTCAGTTGAGTGATTTCCTGTGAGAGAAGGAAAGACCATACTGGAAACAGCAGAGTAGGTAGAGTTTTCGTTTGGGCAAGAACAATGTACAATTTCCCTCATTGGGTTGGATTTAGATTTCCATAATGGATTGTTCTCATTTTGCCTAAGAAAATAGGAAATCCTGTGTTTTTGTTGATGGTTGGGTTCGGTTAACTTCACAGGAGTAGGTGAGGAAGTACCTCATTCCAAGTTCATCACACACAGCTCACACCTGGATTCAGGCGCGTGAGAGCCAAGACGGCTTTTTCTAGCTTTGATTCCTGCTTTTATCCCTTTTCCTCCCCTTTTGTGGTGTTCTAACCACTTTGCTGTAGGATTTTAGCCAAATCCTTTCGAGAGCATCATCCTGTTATTATATCCATGGAAGAAAAAAAAGAGATCGTTAATATTCATACTCAGATCAGAGTCTGTTTTCTAATAGACTCTCTAATCAGACCCCTCTTTGTTACATCTCCCTTCATTATGGCAATGTAGCATCTAAAAGAAGAAAGCCAATTCAGCCAACATACATTTATTTACTACTTGTATACAGACATATGCAGAGAGCAAGAAAATCTCAGGTTCTAGAATAATGATTCCCAGTGCAATGGAAGTTCTGTAATAGATGGATTGTACGAAAGGCCTTGGGAACACAGAAACATGGGCTTTGGTTATAACCTTAGGCAGTAGAGGGATCTTCAACAAATACTTATTTTTTATCTTTTTACATTGTTTTATTGGGGTATGACTTATATACAGTAGATCGCACAAATCTTAACTGTCTAGTTCATTGAATTTTTAATATAGGTGTGTGTCCATGCACACACCACCCTGATCAAGATACAGAGCACTCTGATCACCCCCAGAAGGTTTCCTTGTGCCCCTTTCTCTAGAGGGGTTTACATGTGAATTGGGTCTTAAGAGTTTGATGTTACTGCTCGCATTACATTTTGGGAGAAAGAAAAGAAAGCATCTCGAACATGTACGTTAGGTTATCTCTGCAATTAATTACAGGCTTCTAATTCTTCGCCTGAAGTCAGAGACCTGTTGGAACAGAAAAACAAATTGACCACAGAAGTAGCTGAACTTCAGAGAAAGCTTCAACTGGAAGTCAAGGTATCTGATTTTTCCTTTTATGTTATTTTTTAAATTTCTGTCTTGCAAAGAATATTTTAAGCAAATCTGGGTGCTCAAGGGAAGCGAAAGCCAGTTTTTTTCCCCCCAAAAGAAATATTCCTCTCATCACTGAGTAAATTCCTGTATATTTGGCTCCTGCTGTCCAAAGAACTTTTTTTTTAATTTTTAATTTTTTTAAAGTAATCGAAGCCCATAGACACAGTTTGCTTTGACAGAGTAAAACACTGTTGGATTCAGGCAGGCCAGTAGGAAACTAAATGCATATTAAATATCCAAACTGAGTAATAGAAGTAGCAGACTGAGGTTTAGCTGTCTTTGTATTTCTCTTAGAAGTATTACAACTCATTCAGTATTTAATGTTCTTTCTAGTTGCAAACTCCCAGGCGTAGTCATATAGGTTGATTAAGTTGTTTAATAAATGAGTGCAAAGACATGGAGTCCATCAGAGTTTTGAGGTAGTCTTCTGTGGGATTGCATTAACGTTCAGTGGAGGTACTTGAAAATCACATGTATTCATCTTAGAATCAGCAGAACATGAAAGAAGAGAGAGAGAGAATGAGAGCAAGCTTGGAAGAGCTCCAGGGCCGGCACGACAGTAAAGTGGAAGAGAATTCCGTGCTGCAGCAGCGCCTGGAAGAGAGCGAAGGGGAGCTCCGGAAGAACCTGGAGGAGTGAGTTCTGGGCCAAGAGCCTTGGTTCCTGCATCCGATGTAGCCAGAATCTTTTTGTCTGTTTAATACTATCCAGCCTTCCAAATATTTAGAGGGGCTGCTGACCCTTCCTTTTCTCCCTCTTACCTTGTAAAATTGCGAAGCTGGTGACACATGCAAGACTGGTAAGCAGAAAGGTTAATAATTTCAAATTTCGTTGTATACCTTAAAGGATGCCTTGTAAAGTTTAAGCCCTGAGAGTGGCTCCTGGAGCTGATAAGCGAGAAGCAGGGAATACTGAATGGTGATATCTATAGACAGAGATTTCAAGGAGCCTGGACCCAGCCTCCAAAAAGCACGTGTCCTATGACTTCTGTAATCTCCCAGTTTGTGAATTTTATCCTGAATGCTGCTGACCAGTGCTTATGCCTCTGTTGAGTCTGCAGAGAGGGAAAGTCAAAGCCAAGATGGCCCTGCTATTGCATCATATTAAAATCTGTGAAAAAGGGATCTGAAGCCAAAGTCTGCAAACGTGCAGTGCTATGAAGCTCTGCGGCCGTGGTGGAGGTCTTAAGTGAAGGTCTAAGCAGGAGTGAAATCCAGAAGGAAATTCAAGAAAAATATAATAAAATCATTTGATTGCCTTTGCAATTTTGATGACGTAGTTTTTGCTTTAAAAACATTCCTAGAGGTTAGTTTTAGAAAAATTGGTGAGAAAAAAACAAAGTTTAGGGTGTAGTAAAGACTTTACAAAATCAAAAGGTAAAATAGTTGTGAGTTTGATTTAGAGCAGAGGTTGGCAAACTTTTTCTATCAGGTAGTAAATATTTTATGGTTTATGGGCCATATGGTCTTTGTTGGACCCCTTTTGTTCTGCCATTGTATTGTGCAAATGACCACGTGTAATACATAAATGAATGAGCATGGCTCTATTCCGATAAAACTTTATTTACAAAAATTGGCCGTGGGCCAGATTGGCCAAGTAGGCCATAATTTGCTGACTCTTCTGGGGCTGGGGGCGGGGTGGGGGGTAGGGAGTGGGGTGGCTTTAGTGAAAGCATTATCAAAGAGGTTCTGCTTTTTTGGGTCAATTTCTTTCTTATCATCTAAATTCTAGTACCCTACAGTCTCCTTTTGGGGAGAAACTGTCACTGCATAACCTTCCCCATTACATTGGTTTGAATTCTCACTTGCCTTCTTGTTGGACAAATTAGACTGTAGACATGAGTTCCTACCAGTGCCTTTTCTGGTTTGTGATTCCTTGTTCAGTATAGAACGGAGAATGGGAGGCTCCTTGGGGCTTCAGAGGACTCTGTTTGACCCTCTGAAGGTTTGAAATCAAACTGGATGAAACAATGCAAGGCTTAGCACAGTCTCTCTGATGGGCTTCTTCCCCTGCTAGACTGTTCCAGGTAAAGATGGAACGGGAGCAGCACCAGACCGAGATCAGGGATCTCCAGGACCAGCTCTCAGAAATGCATGATGAATTGGACAGCGCCAAACGAGCTGAGGACAGGGAAAAGGGAGCTCTGATTGAGGTAAGGGGGGAGGGCGTGGGATAAGGTGTCAAGAGAGGCCCCATCTTCCTGGAGAGGGTGGGGTGGGTAGGGGCGGCGGGGTCTGGATACTACGAGCCATGTTCCACTATGCCTATGGCTAGATTCCATAAAAGCATCATCTGTAATAGTTTTTAAACTTTGTCTTAGGAAAAATTTCAACCATACAGAAAAGTAGAAAAAAGTAATTCATTAACTCCCATAGAGTCCCAACCCAAATCCAGTGGTTGTCAACATTTTGTCATACCCCATTTCTTCCTGTTCATTCATTTATCCTATTATTTTTTTCATCTGTCCATCTATTCATCTTTGCTGAACCATTTCAAAATAAATTACAGATAATACCACACTTCACCCCTAAATTCTTTGGCACGCATCTTTAAAAAATTAGGGAATTTTGTTATAACCACAATGTTATTATTATACCTAAAACAATGAATAATTCCTATAATATAACAATAATACCTGGTCCTTATTCAGAATTTGCTAGTTGTCCCTCAAGTATATTTTATAGTTGTTTCCTCCACCCCCAACCCAGAGTCCAGTCAAGAATCCCATATTGCCTTCATTGTACTCTTTCTCTGCCACCAATTTCCTATTCCCTGCTCTCTTTCTTCCATTCCATTGATTTTCCAAAGAGACCAGACCAATGGCCCACATTCTGGATTTGTCTGGTTATTTCCTCACGGTGTCTGTTAACTTGTTCCATTATATCCTGCATTTCCAGTAAATGTGAAGTTAGATCTAAACACTAAGAGATTCAGGTTAAACTTTAGGCAAAGACACTTTGTAAGTAATGCTAGTAATGGGAAAGCATTTTAAAGATGTTCATGCCCATACAGCATTTACCACAGTTTTTTTTTTAAGGCCCCCACAAGAGTGTAAGCTCCAGGAGGCAGGGCTGGTGATGGTTGGCTTAGTGTTTTATCCTCATTAGCTGTTCCAGTGCCTGGGACATATAGCACTTGGCAAAGATTTGGTGGAGATGGTTGGATGGATTCATTATGAATAAATGAATGAGTGAATGAATGAATGAACACTTTTGCTATGTACACAGGCTGTCTGTCTGGCTTCTGCCCATATCAGTATATTCCCTATTGACTATTTAGTTCTTATCAATCCACGAATCAGTGAATGAAGGTGACTCTTTCCTCTGCTTAGCATTTGTTAATTATTGTGTAGTTTCCTAAAGACAGTCATTATCTCTTCCCTGAATTAGACTGCAATCCTGTTAAGGTGGTAGATACATACATAGGTTGTGAACGTCTACATTTTTTTTTTTTGGTCAGAGATGGGTATAATTGAAGATCAGAAATAGAATTTGTATCTCTGTGTCCATTTAGATGTTTTGATATTGGCTATAATTATCATACCCTGTATTTTTGGCATAGTTTTGAAGCTTATTTCCTTATAAGCTTTGGTTTGTAGGAACAGCCAACAAATAAATGATACACAATTTAGAACAATGCAAAAAAAAAAGAAGAAGAAGAAACCATAAAAAAATAAAACAATAAAGGTACTTTGTCAGCATTTACTTCTCATTTTCTACAGCTTTCCCCCTAAGGGCCTGGGTCTTTGTTCTGGTCTTGTAGTTCAAGTTTCTGGCTGCCTCCAAGTCTCAGCGGTCAAGTGTTTTCTCACTCCCTTCCTTGTTTCGTTTTGGACTAATTCCCTGGAGGGATTTTAGGTCTTGATCTTTAGAACTTAGAGTCTCTTCCCTGTGACTTGGTGGTGGCAGAGAGCAGAGCACTGGTGGCTACCCAGTTATAGGTGTTCTCACAAATTCATTTACCATATGGGCAGAGGGGAATTGTTTCTCTTCTCCCACATGAGCATCTATCTCTCTGTCTCCACTTAGATCTTTTCTCCTGAGAAAGCCTTGGACCTGTTCCATAGCACCTCTTTTTATCCAATGACCTTTATCTTAAAAACCAGCACATTCATGGTATTATATTGCTTCTCATGGTTCCGCCTTCTTCTTGGGGCTGAGTTACAAAGACAAGGTACATTAGAATGGGGTTTTGAAAATGGTGTATTTGTTGCTGAAATATTAAAACATCATAAAATGGGGGTGCCTGGGTGGCTCAGTTGGTGAAGTCCAACTCTTGATTTCAGCTCAGGTCATGATCTCAGGGTTGTGAGATAGAGCTCTGCATCGGGCTCTGTGCTGAGCATGGAGCCTGCTTGGATTCTCCCTCTCCCTCTGCCCCTCCTCCCCTGCTCACACGCTCTCTTTCTCTCTCTCAAAAAAAAAAAAAATTAAAAAAAAATTTTTTAAATTATAAGATGGAATTTTAAAATGGAGGGGTGGTAGAAATATTTTCCTAACATCTTAATGACTATTTTTATTTCTACATTTTCTATTTTTATATCTACATTTATTTCTTCACTGCCTCCCTATCCATTGATAGCTTTCATCTACCCTTCTGTAATTTAGGGACAATTATAGTGTCCCTACAGCTTTGATACCTGCCTTTAAAAATTCATTTGTCAAGGGGCATCTGGGTGGTATAGTTGGTTGAGCATCTGACTCTTGGTTTTGGCTCAGGTTGTGATCTTGGGGTCATGAGATCGAGCCCTGCTTCGGGCTCCGCACTCATTGCTGAGTCTCCTTAGGATTCTCTCTCCCTCTCCCTCTGCCCCTTCCTTGCACATGAGTGCTCTCACTCTCTCAAATAAATAAATAAATCTTTTAAAAAGTTCATTTTTCAGAAACACTTTTCCTTATTATAATTTATAGTCTTCATATTTCATTTTTTAGGGAGATAAACCATAATAAATTTCATCATCCTCTATTGTTTCTCTCTCTCTTTTTTTCAATTACATAAAAATGTGTTGAATGTTTTTCACATGTATTCTTTTACTTCTTTAGAAAAATTTCCTCAGGATAAGTTCCCAGAAATGATGTCACTGAACAGTTTATGACTTTCAATAAAAATGTAGCTTCACAAACAAATTTAAATAGAAGACTCTGCCATATCCTATGATACTTGTGTGGACACTTTATTGATTCTAAAAAGGGAAGGTGTTATCTTTGCAGTTGGGAAGTCTTTTAAGTTGCTGGATTTTCTCACTAACAGAAACCTCTAATTGTTAATTGTCCTTTCACCTGAAATCCTGTTTCCTTTTAGGTTCATTTTAGCACATTTGAGCTTGCTCTATTTTATATCTGTCCATTTCTTCTACTAGCCAGTTAGTTCAAGAACATGTCGGCTTTGCTTCTTCCCCCATTTCATGCCTCACACAGTGCCAAGCAACAGAGCAAATGAATAAATAAATTTCAGTATTTAAATTATTTTAGAACTGTCACCATTTAAGAAAAGGGAATAATTCTGAATTGAGCTGCATGCTTCTTTGCCTTTTTAAGCACAATGCACCGAGCATATATTATTGAATAAAATTTAATTAATTAAATAGTCTGACTTATTTATAGTGGTAACTAGGATAAGGATATGAGCCTCAGTTTTGGTGATGTGTTTTCAGGCTGGTAATGAGAGACACAGAAAAGGAAACAGAGCACATCTGTTCTTAAAATAGCCGATATTGCTGGCTTTCTGATTATTTGCCTCTTTCCTGTAACAGGAGGAATATCATCTATTCTGTCTTTCTGCAAGATGAGTTAGGGCACAGTTAGTTTCTCTGTGTCAGATTGGGTTTCTCTGGAGGTTCATCCTCCCTGTTTCAATCAGGTTCCTTTGACTTGTCACCAATAGTTAAAACATGACCTATGGTTTCTATAGCACTAATAAAATAGACCCTATCTCCTTGTCACATTG
This sequence comes from Phoca vitulina, assembly GCF_004348235.1. Classification (NCBI taxonomy): domain Eukaryota; kingdom Metazoa; phylum Chordata; class Mammalia; order Carnivora; family Phocidae; genus Phoca; species Phoca vitulina. The sequence continues at coordinate 24,122,166 of NW_022589723.1, forward strand.
AATTTATTCTTCATATCTTAATAAAAAGTGGCCTGGGGGAATCTGATAACAGATTATAGTTATGGCCAAGTTTTCCATGGCATTTGGCTTAGAACAGGCTCTTAAACACAATGAATATTAAGCACTCCTGCTTTTGAGTGTTTGAAAAAAGTTTGAAGGCTTTTTATTTTGGGAGGCTTGCCAAATGCACAAGATTTTTCATGAAATCTCTTAATTTTTTATATTTTGTTAAGTAACATTGGACACCAACACAAAATCAGTAAAGTAACAGTAAGAGAGAATAAAGTTAAAAAAAAAAGAAAGAAGAGAGAGAGAGAGAAAAAGAAAGAGTAAAAAATACCATTCTCTTAGGATAAACCATATAATTGACCAAAAATAAGATGACTTTGTTATTCTGTTAAACAGTTGATGGTTCTGAACTTTTTTTTTTAAACTCAAGTTACAAAAATGATTACAAAATAAGTTTTCAATCACTTCTTTGTTGGTAAATGCATTCCTCTCCATTCTGGGGGTAATGGGTGAACATGAGACCTTGCTCTAAGTGCCATGACAGTGGAGTTTCTAATTACCAACGATTGTCTTTGATGGGAGCCTGCAGTGCTGATGGATGGGCCTCACTGCAGCAGAGACTGGTAACGGTTTATCCCTGGCATTTGCCAAGATGCAAGTACTTAAAATATTCTGGTATTGAAATTGTATTGATCTGAGGATAAACTGTGCTCAGAAACGAGGTCTCTAATAGTAAAATACTGGTAGGATATGACTGCACATTTTACAAATTTTAATTAAAAAATAACTAAAAAATAATGTTTTTCGTCAGCTGTGATATGCTTTCTAGGCCATTCTTCTGGGGGAAAAAATTACATAATTCCCTATCAGCTACAGTTTTGACATAAAACCTTTTATGTGTCCTTTCAGTGAGTATGGGCCGCAGATAGAGACCCTATAACTTCTGGGAAACATGTACACAGAAGAGATCAGCATTTTTCTCAGTTTGGCATGGAATACCTGTGAATAGGTGGTGTGTGAAATGGGGCTTTCTATGGGCCAGTGAGTTGCTGGCCTGGATATTCTGGTGTGTGGGTCTCAGTGCACCTGCTGTCAGGACAGCCACTTGCTGCTGCTAAGAACAGCCAGGTTCCAGAGTGTGCTTTCTTTTTCTTTCAGCTTTCCTTCTTTCCTTTTAGGTTCTGGGCTTGTCTCTTTTCTTTAAGGAGGTGGACACCCTCCTTATAGGCACTTCCAGCCAAACACAGTGTTCTGTTGCGTTTGCATCAAAGAGATTGAGCACGGTGTAATTGTTTGCCCCTAAGCTCCTCTTGAGTGTGTAGGCTTGTTGTCAGGCCTGCAGAGGCTGGGTGATAAAGAGAAGGGGCAGCGGTATTCAGTCTGTGTCCCAGTCTTCCACCTATAAGCTGTGTGATCCTAGGCACGTTAGTGTCTCAGAGCGCCAGTTTTTTTTGTTTTTTTTTTTTCATTTAGGAATGAGAATACTATTAATCTCCTTGAATATTCATCTCCTAGGATTTTTGGAAATGCTTAGCACAGTTCTTTTTACATACTGCGTACCAAGCACAGTGAAATTTGTAACCCCTCCCCCTAGCCCACAGACGTACTCACTAGATTTTTATCTCCTGGAGGCTTCTGTGTCTGCAGCTAGCCTGGATGCATAGAGGTTTTGTTTTTTTTTTTGTTGTTGTTGTTGTTTTTAATTTTTTTTTTTAAGATTTTATTTATTTGCGAGAGAGAGAATGAGAGACAGAGAGCATGAGAGGGAGGAGGGTCAGAGGGAGAAGCAGACTCCCTGCTGAGCAGGGAGCCTGATGTGGGACTCGATCCCGGGACTCCAGGATCATGACCTGAGCCGAAGGCAGTCGCTTAACCAACTGAGCCACCCAGGCGCCCTGCATAGAGGTTTTGAAAGTGCTGATTCCGATTGGCCAAGGCCTCCCTCTGTTTTCTCTGAGTGGTGTCTCCAGAGAGGCATGCTCATCTCCAATGGATATTTACTTACGTTTTGAAATTTATATATTTCCTCTCCTTTCTTTGGCTTGAGATGATTGGCAGTAAGGCTGCTGAGGTGATGAAGTCAAGTTTTTGAAATCTCTCCTGCCTTTTGGTCTCCCCTGGACCACCTCCAAGTGCTGCTGGGCGATACGGTGCGGTGTAATCTGATGGGATCTGTACGACACAGGCCGCCTAGGCGGCAGCCACACACAACACCATGTCAGTGTCAAAGGGACCATGAAAACCTAGGTGCTTGACATGCATTGGTGGCACTACACAAAAGGCGACACAAAGCACAGATATATCCTGGAAAAGATAAGTGTGGGAAGAGAAACTGCCTTATCATCACAACAAATGTGTGAGAGTAAGAGCAGGAAACGGGGGTTGGAATCACAGGGACTCCCACAAACAGGCTGGCAGAAGGCCCAGGAAGACCTGCAGGGACAGCTGGTAGCAATAATGATGGGTGCGGCTCTGGTCCTCCCGAAGGAGGGACTGGCAACCTCGGCACCAGGATGTCCCCCTTTTGACGAATCTCAGGATCGGCTCTATTTTCCTAAGATTCGCTCATGTGTTCTGCGCTTGGTGCTTCGGAAGACCCCAAATTGCTGTAGTTACCTGGATGAATCTCTTGGCATTTCATCTGAACTTATCAGTGCCTGCTAGTGAGATTCTGGAAGGTGCGAAGTCTTGGTGTCTGCAGTGCAGCCCTACCCTGGGACTGCAGAGATTCCCCTGGTTCAACGGATGTGCAGGTCCTAGAGAAAAGGAAAGAGATTCCATTGCCAGTTATATTTTCATCCCCTCATGAGTGACATACTTCTTGAATGGAAAGTAGTTTCTCATCTCTGAGGCCTCGGCTCCCCAGGTGGCAGTCATTCCTCTGATTTCCCGGGAGCTCCAAGAGCACAGCATGTGTATTTACTCAGAAGTCACCAGTGAAAAAGACTAGTTTAGAATTCTGTTATCTGCAGACTTCTGCTGTACTGCACATGTTAATTCGTTTATATTCAGAACAGACACATTCCCAATAACATTGATCCATGCACCAAAAATATGATCACATTGGTATCCTTCTTTCGAGGGGCTGACAGTCTGGCAGGGGAGAAAAGAAAATAGTCTAATGGACTGCAGGTAAAAGAATTACATGCTCTGAGATGTATAGCTAAAGTGAGGTGGGTATCAGGAGGGGGATTCAAGGAAGACTTCTTGGAGAAGGTCCTGCTCTATCTGTGTCTTCAGAGATTTTCTGAGAGGCAGAGAGAGAGGCGGGACTGAGAGGGAAGAGGGGCACTTGAGACAGAGGATGCATGTGGATAATGTCATAGGGGCCCCAGGTGAGCGACTGGATGCAGGGAGCAGTTGGGTGGCAGGAGAGCCTAAACCAGGGAGGTGAGGGAAAGGATCTAAGATGTTCCAGAACTTTTGGAGGAGGAGGAGGAGGAAAGGAAGGAATATGATGAATTCACCAAAAAATATAAACCTACTGAATCTGAGGTGCCCGTGGGACATCCAGATGGATGTGTCTGGCAGGTCACTGGAAGTGCAGGTCTGAACTCAGATAGGAGTTGGAGGTAAAGGTTTGGGAGTTACTTGCTTAGAATTAATAGATGGCGGGAAAAAATAGATGAGCTTGCCAAAAAAGAATAAAGAATGCAAAGTTGCATTCTTGGGGATCATCTTAGCTTTTGGGAAGAGGGAGAGAAAAGCCAGAAAAGACTGTCTAGAAAAAGCAGCCTGAGGGAAGAAAGCAGGCATGTACCGTCTTTGAACTGCAAGGCCAAAGAGAATTTGAAGGAGATGGGTGGGGAGGATCAAAGAAGGGTCGGGAAAAATTGAGGACTGGGAAGAAGCCTGGATGTGGTAATTAAGAGGTCACTATGACCTTGGAGGGGACGGTCTTAGTGCAATAGGATCCAAAGCTATATAGCAAGAGATTAAGGAGTGAATAGGTGGTTAAGAAGCACAGCCAACAGAAATTATACTTTCAGGAAGTTTCGTGGAGAAGCTTGTTTTTGTTTTGTTTTATTTTGTTGCCTTTGACCCAGTGGATTCTTATGGCCTGAGGAAAAGGACATAGCTCCAAGGAAACGGAGGAGAACAAAATGACAGAAGAAAGATCACTGATGGAGGAAAGGCTTGGAGCAGTCTGGCGCGGGGCAGCTGGATGTGTGTGAGGCGGCTGCGGGTGGCAGAGGCCGGGCATGCGGAGGAGAGCCGGGGTGGACAGGAAGCTGAGGCAGCCATGGCCGAGTCCCGCCAGCATGAAGTGAGGGCGTCGGGGCTTGACGAGAGCTCAGTGGGTCTGGGACAAAGATGGCGAAGTAAAAGGAATGCTGGGCTTTTGGCAGGACACACTTGGGTTTAGGGAATGCGATTTGTAGTGGAACTTGCTGCCCCGGTTTTGTGCCTTTCCTCAGGAACGCCTGGCAGTTAATGAGGAGAAGATGGGAGTGTTGCGCCTGCTCAGAGGGGCGAGCGGGACCCGAGGAGAAGGGGCGGAGTCAGCCGGTCCTGGGACCTGGGTTACGGGTTTGCCCACGCGCCCCCCGGGGTCCCCGGGGTGGTGTGACGTAAGTGAGGCCAGTCCGTCGGCATGTCCCCCAGTGAAGCAACAGCACGCAAAAGCCTGTTCATTGCAAGAGCGACAGACCTTTCATTGCACAGGAAGGAAAGGAGGTGGAAAAGGCAGACATGCCCCTTCAAAGCAATGAAAATGAAATCAGTTTCCCTTTTTCCTCCCTCAAATTAAATCAAACTCAGAAAAGCTGAGACAGACAAATCAAGGGGAATGATGGTGTCCAAGGAATGAAAAGAAAGACGGGGAGATGGTCTAAACTGGTGGGGAGTGTGGGGAGGAGAGAGTCGGAGGACAGCTCGGGAGTATGGCCGTTGGCCCCAACCGGGCCGCTCAGCGAAGGTGATTAATCCTCACCTCCCCTTTCATGATTCCTCTCTCTAGGAACTCTTACAGGCAAAACAGGATCTTCAAGATCTGCTCATCACCAAAGAGGAGCAGGAAGACCTCTTGAGGAAGCGGGAGCGTGAACTCACCGCCCTGAAGGGAGCCCTGAAGGAAGAGGTCTCCAGCCATGACCTGGAGATGGACAAGCTGAAGGAGCAGTACGACGCCGAGCTGCAGGCCCTGAGGGAGAGTGTAGAAGAAGCAACCAAGGTGAGTCACTGCACCAGGTCTGACCAGACCCTAGGGCCCGTGGGCCTGGGGCGCGAGAGTCTGGCTTGGGGACAGTCGAGGGGGTGAGACCACCTTGCCCACGCCCGTGCCAGTCGTTTTTCATTACAGAGTGAAGCTCAGTTTCATCAGATCATGGAACTAGAGCTTGTTCACAAATAATGAGCTTGGCAGTGCCGCTGTGGACCCTTTTGAGTCAGTAAATTTAAACATTGTTAAAGACACGGGCATGTTTGGAGGCCCATGAGTGAGCCTCGTGCAGAGCAGAGCTGGGCCCCTCCAGGTGTGCCTAAAGGTCGGAGGCCGAGGGCATCGTGTGGCTTTGCTAACGGGGCAGGGTGGCCGACCAGACCCAGATTTCTGGAATCCTTCACCCCTGCCCCTGCCTTAGCCTGTTCCTTTTGACTCATGACGCCTTCTGTTGAACAGTTCAGTTTCTTTTCTCAGCAGAGTTCCACGAGGGTTAATTGGCTGAATTGTCCAAACCCTTGCCAGATAATTTTTCTCTTAATTGAATTCTTGGCTCCTATAAATAGATTGAAAAATTATGTTGAGGTCTTTTGGTGCAGGCCTCATCTTGGCCATTGGAGAAGAGAAAAGCAGTGTTTTGAAGGGGAAAATGCTCTGCAATATCATGCCATCTTTAGGGAACGAGAGGAATTACAGAGCATAAAGTTTTTAGCGTCTCTGCAATGCACAGGTTAAAGATGATGAGGAAAGAACTCTTGATATTGTTGTTTTATTCTGGGATGATTACAGAGACAGCTCAGAGCGAGTAGGCCCCCTGTCTCCCCTAAGCTGCATAGTGATTCACTGATTTTCAATTATGGCATGGTAATTGCAAATGACAAGAAGTGAAAGATGGTTTTGTTTGTTATAACAATAAAAAGTCTGGGAAATAGTCTGTTTGGGGTTGTTATAACTGAGACAGTTTTTAAAGCTCTTCTCATTGATTTGCCTTAGTGTTTTTTTTGTTTTGTTTTTGAGACTTGGTTTCGTTTGAGGGAGAAAATGGAAACCGATTTCATTTTCGTTGCTTTGAGAGGACGTGTCTGTTTTTTCCATCTTATTTTCTTTCTGTGCGGTGCTCCAGGCCTTTCTGTGCTGTTGTTTCATGGGGGACGTGCCAGGAGGCTAGTGAGAAAGATGATTCTCCTTTGAACCCACCATGTGTTCTTCACCTTCAGACCTTGCGTCAGAGCTTGAGTTAACGTGGTTGATTCATTGAAGGGTATTTGAGGATGGTGTCTTGGGCATGTTTATAGTGATTTAAATGTAAGGACAGTTAAGCTTGTGCCACACTTGGGATGCAAGATATTTTGTCAGAAGCTTCTACGTCCACTCACAAACACTGTGAGTGGGGAAGGGAAACGTGGTAGGTGAGTGGAATTGAGATAATCTGTAGAGACTTAGTCTGTTGCATTTTGACCCTTTCAAAGGTCAGTATTATATGTTCATTTACAGCATTTTCATTATGCCAGTTCAAGAGAGATAACTTCCTTGACCTGTACCGGTCTGTGAAAGAAATAACAGGTGAGTTCGCCAAGATATCTATCATGGGCAGAGAACGTAGGGTTTCTGAGCACCCAGAAACTAACACAAAGGGGCTCACCTTAGCATCCAAAGGGGTGCATGCCAGCAAGCTTCTTTGCCCAAGGTCATATTCTACAGTGCTATCAGTATCTTTCCCTGAAAGGACAAATCTGATCATGTCAGCCTCTGCTTAAATGCTCTCTTGGCTCCCCATTGCTCCAGATGTAAGTTCAAAATTGTTAGCATGGTAGGTCCTTCCTCTGCCTAACCCTGTCTCCGGAAAACTCCATATTCTTTTAGTCCTTTCACCTCTGTGCACATGTGGACTGACTTCCTTCCACTTTTCTGCCTGACCACCCTCTTTTCATCCCTCAAGACCCTCCTCAAATGTCGTCTCCCCTGTGATGATGACTGGGTACCTCCACTTCCCTCAGTGGATCCTTCCATAGGGTTTTTGTTGCTCCCTGGTTATTCCTCTACTGTAGTTTGTATCATACCATGTTATAATTCATCATGTCTACCAACTTCATTAGACTCTGAGCTTCTTAAGTACAGGGGCCATTTTTATCCCTCCCTCCCCTTTTTTTTCCCTAGAGTGGGAGTGACAAACCCAAGTACCTCAGGGCCCAGACAGGGACATCAATGAGTGGACCTCTGGGTGTGTTGTTGGGGTGACAGTAGGGCACGGTGGAGACTGTGGCAAACTAGAAAGTGTGCCCTTTGCTGTAGGGTCAGTTGCTTCTCTGCTGCAGTTGAAAGTTGTCAGTGAAGGAATCCTGGGCTCATGTTGCAATCTCTCAATTTTTTTTTTTTTTTTTAAGAAGCCAGATATCTGGATGTTGATGTGAGATCTCCTGGCTTTTAAATTAGCAAGAAAAGAATGATAGAGACCAAACTCAACCCATCTGCACATTGACAGCATGTGATCTTTGTCTCTTGAGTTTAACACAGTGTCTGGCACGCAGTTATGTCCATGTAATGTCTGATGAATGAAAGTAAGTGGAGGACAAATTCCCCTCTTAACTAGGTTTTCAGTCCCTGTGGCGTGGTTCCTGTTGGATTTTCTCTGATGGTGATGTGGGAGGTCTTTTAAGAAACCCTGCTATGACTCTGAATTTCTGTACCTTGCTTTTATGTTTCCCTGCAGTTTTTTAAAGAGCATCATGATTGTGTCTTTGCACCTGTTAGCTTTTGCTTCTGAAGGTGGTTGCCAAACAAATGTGACAGAATCTTATCTAATGGAAAAAATTATGTCAGTCTAGCGGACAGATGCTGCCTTTTTGTTAAATGATTTACATGTGGGTATTGTAGAATAGAATTTTAAGATTCTTCTATTAACTACTTGGAGGAGAGTGAATTAAATATAACTTTTTAAATTTGGTAATGTGTCTCTTAAATGTGTGTGTGCACTAGCCTTCAGCCTTTTCTAGCCCCAGGGGAAGGACTCCCCCATCACTGTGACTAAAAACTGACATTTCCTTGAGGAACTATGTTGCAGTAAAAAATTTATTTCCTTGGTAAGTCTTAGGAGGCAGCCCAACTGTCTGGCATCAGATTTTCTAATTTTCGCCACTGCCCCGGGGCCAAAAACTCCTAAAGTGTTATCTTATCGTTGTCCAATAACAAATATTTCATCCTGGCCTGAGCTTGAGCACTAAAAGTTTTTTTGTGTGTGTTCCATGATTCATTGTTTGCGTATAATACCCAGTGCTCCATTCAATACGGAGCACTAAAAGTTTTAAATTACTAGGACATTAGGTGAAAACTGTCAAGTTATGTTAAGAACATTTTGAGGATGTTAAAGGAGCGACTTTTATTTTTGTATTGTGTGATAGACTTCGGGGCCATGAGGCTGTTGTACGGCCCCAACATACAGCAGTTAAGCCACAGATATTTCTTACATGAGTGGGTGAGGGGTAAGTGGAGGGAGGATGAAGATATGTGAGAGACTCTTGCCATCCTTCACTTCTCCATTTGTATCGTTTGTAAATATAGCATTTACAGATTTACTTACTGAACCGTTGCCAAGTGCAAGGTATTATGAAGGTTATGAAGATAAATCAGATAAATGTACCTTCCAGAAGATTGAAGGGGGGGAGAGAAGTAACACTCAAGCTGACTACAGAGTAGGAAAGAGTAAATGTCCCAGACATAAAGTGCTGTAGGAGGTGGCTTGTGCTCAGGAGGGCAGTGTGTAGGGGAATGTCAGTGGTGTTTTTTTTTTTTTTTCTTTTGGGCCTTGGGGGGCTTTTTTTTTTTTTTTTTTTTTAAATATTTTATTTTATTTATTAGAGAGAGAGAGAGAGCATGAGAAGGGGGAGGGTCAGAGGGAGAAGCAGACTCCCAGCAGAGCAGGGAGCCCAATGCGGGACTCGATCCTGGGACTCCAGGATCATGACCTGAGCCGAAGGCAGTCGCTTAACCGACTGAGCCACCCAGGCGCCCCTGTCAGTGGTGTTTGAGCATGGAGGCCAAGTACATGAGCACCCGGTACTGAGTCCAGCATGTTCAGCACCTTGTAGGTGGGAAAATGCAATGTGGGTCTGGGCTGGAGCCTTGTGGAACAATACAAGTTAAGATGGTTACAGATTAAAAGAGACTTTTGAGAGGCAGAGTCCCAGATCCAACACGTGGACCATGTTTGGATCCCAGTTCAAACAAACCAACTGTAAATACACACACACACACACACACACACACACACACACACGCACTTGAAATCATTGGGAACATTTAAATACTGTTTCTATATTTAAGGATATTAAGAAATAAAGTAAGCAAAAATGTTAGGGGTGACAATAGTGTCATTATTTTTAAGAGTCCTTTATCTTTTAAAGAAACTTACTGAAGAATTTTTAGGTGAAATGGTAGGCTATCTGGAATTTGCTTTAAAATAATCCACTTGGGGGAGAAAGTGCGTAGGGGTGTGGGTGAAACAAGATTAGCCATGTGTTGATAAGTATTAAAGCTGCGTGATGGATAAGAACGAGTTAATTATACTATGTGCTCTACTTTTGCTAATGTTTAAAATTTTTCATAACGTGTTTTTTTATTTTTTTAAGAACACAGAAAGACTTAAGATAGAAAAGGTGAGGCGGAGAGGATGTGAGGACTCGTTGAGTGTCATAATGCCATGACACATGAGTGGTTTTTAATTGCTGAGGGAACACTTACTTGGTGTTTGTTGTAGGGACTTGGGACATGCTTTCCTATCAGTGACCTGCAGGTAGGGGAAGTTAGCAGGTGGAAAAGTGGTTAGAAGTAAGGAGTGAGGAAGATGGAGCTGCGGGTTTGGGGATGGTGGCCAGGAGAGGCAGGACTGGCAGGAGAGAGACCCCACAGGGGTGCCATGATTGAGGTGAGGGAGAAAGAAGAGGCAGCTAAGCTGCAGATCTTCCCTCAGGTGCTAAGGCCTTGCTGGGGCTGGGAAAGTTCCAGGTGGGTCCCCTAGGGGAAGCGGTTGGCGAGAGGCAGGGCAGCCCTGTTGGGTGGGATGGTGAGCCACTCCACGAGGGTGGGGGCCACTCCTGGTGGACTGGGACAGCTTAGGGTAGGAGAGGAGGATGATGATGAAAGCACAGAGAATTGAAGACAAGCAGCCAGGTCCAGTAACAGGAAAGCAGGCAGAAGAGCACTGAATTTGGCTTAATAAATGATATATTTGAGAAACTTCTAGAAGGAACTTGTTTTTGCATTACATTTTTTTTTTAAAGATTTTATTTATGGGCGCCTGGGTGGCTCAGATGGTTAAGCATCTGCCTTCGGCTCAGGTCATGATCCCAGAGTCCTGGGATCGAGTCCCGCATCGGGCTCCCTGCTCGGCGGGGAGCCTGCTTCTCCCTCTGCCTCTCTCTCTCTCTGTCTCTTATGAATAAATAAATAAAATCTTAAAAAAAAAAAGATTTTATTTATTTATTTGACAGAGAGACACAGTGAGAGAGGGAACACAAGCAGGGGGAGTGGGAGCGGGAGAAGCAGACTCCCCACTGAGCAGGGAGCCCGACGCGGGGCTCAATCCCAGGACCCTGGGACCATGACCTGAGCCGAAGGCAGACGCTTACCGACTGAGCCACCCATGTGCCCCTGCAGTGCATATTTATATACAAGTCTCCATGCTTTCATCTTGTTTTGCTCTGTAGAGTATAAATTCTTTCTAACATTATGTCTACGTTTTAAATTCTATAACACTTACATAGATTTTATTTAAATTCAGTAATGTTGCAACTTTTTCTTGCCTCCAAAACTGTCCTCAAATTATGGCTTCATGTTTGCATCTCACTGAACAATCTGGAAATGTCACTCAATCTTACGAAAATGATGTGCTTCAGTGCTCCTTTCCCGTATCACTTCTAGATTTTCCTTCCCCCTTTTCTTACAACCCGCGAACCGTTTCTTTAAAAGCAAAAAGGTCAGCAGAGGCTCAGATGGCAAAACCACTGCTAATCTTAGGATCAATGGAATTGCTTCCCTTAAAGACAGGGCTGATTCAGGGAAAAATCTCATTTCTTTTTTCTCCATGGGAACTAGGGTAGTGAGGGAACCTGTAAAAAATCCGTATTTCCTGAGCTTGCTAACTTCAGACAATCCGCTTACTCTGCATGACCACTGTTGAGAACAGGAGAAGTGGCACAGTTGCATGTGCCCAGGTAAAGGGAAGTATCTCTTTTCCACCGACTCACGTGTGCCTGGGGTGGCCTAGAACTTTCCATCGGCAAAAGTAAAATTGGGAAGATTCAAGGTTAAACAAGGTCTCCTTTCATTTTTCTTCTCTCTAGTTTTTTTTTTCTCCTCCAGAAATGACTCGTTTAGTGATTACCTTGCTCTTTTACATTCTGTATTGATTAAAGAGTAGCTAAATAGGAAGCATGGTGTGGTGTCCTAGCATGTTTGTTTGGGACCCACCGTCTAAGCCCTAGATATGCCCCCTCCCTGCTGTGACTGATCCCAAGTGCAGGGGTCCTGATAAACCTCTTGGAGGCCTTGGTGAACAGGACATCTCTGCACTTCACTCCTGGTGTTTTAGCTGAGCTGCCAAATTCACTTGCTGTGTGGTTTGTAAAAGACAGAATAAGAGTCCCAGAGACAGCCATTCCTTTCTTATCAAATGTTTGAGTGTGTTTTACTGGTATCAGTCACTGAGGGCCCATAGGTGGGCGCACCATGGTCTCTAGCTTTGAAGATCTTTTACAGTCTTCTAGGAAGAAAGGCATGCAGATAAGAGGATAATGAAGTTTTGGTGCTGGGGTTGAGTCACAAGCAGGGTGGGAGAGGCTTACTGCCTTGGATGGCAAGATTCAGGAGAGAAGCAGGCCGCACATCCATTCTGTACCTGGACACCCTAAGTGTCTTCTATGTACCAAATAGTTAAGAATTAGAAATGAAAACGATAACTTCCCTTTCCCAGGACCTCTCCAAGAGTTTCTGGACATTAGCACCCCTTGAACCTGCTGTCTTTGTACTCAACTCCTTTTAGTAAACTCATAGTTAACAGAAATCCTGGACGCTTAAATACCCTAAATGCAAGACCAAAAAAGAGCATTGACTTGGGAGAGGAGCTAAAATAGATTTCATTTACTTAAGGAGACAATTGGATTCCAGTTACAGTTAAGATTTCCAGAGGGTAGGACCTCATAAGACAGTTACGAGGAGGACCTCTATTTCCTGGTTAGGACCACAGCAGTAAAGGAGCTCTCCTCTTGGGAGTCATGAGTGGATTTGCTGCTGTATTTTGGGGAGCATCACAGTGCAGGAGAAAGAACGGATGCCAGATTGCATTAGGAAGATTCCTCACACAGGGTTGGGTAGGACGTCGGCCAGGTTTTAATGACGGTACCTCGAGGCTTCATGCGTGTGGTTAAGCAGGAGAGCATTTTCCCACAGCTCCAGTGGGAGGGGTGGCAGAAGCAGGGCTTTCAGGACACCTAGAGCACTCAGATGACCCAGAAAATCACAGTGAATTCACTTGCAGTGTGAAGAGAAAGTGTTGAAACTTAATTGGGTGGGAAAGGAAGTAAAAAAACCTTTCCCGGGCCTCAGGGAGGGCAACACAACAGCCTGGTCTACAAGTCATGCTGTCCCTGCCCTGCCTGACACAGGCTTTGAGGGGGTTAGGAGGAGGGAGGAGAGCTCTTGTCCGTTTCCCATCTGTACTGAGGAATGACGAGAGGACGAGGCTTAAATAATTCAGGAGATTTGACATTAGCATCAATTCCTAACCTTGGGAATGGGTTGGGAATGGGTTGTTGAGCCAGCCACCCAGGCGTCCCTCAGTTGCATTTTTTTTTAAAGATTTTATTTATTTATATTTTTGACAGAGAGAGAGACAGTGAGAGCAGGAACACAAGCAGGGGGAGTGGGAGACGGAGAAGCAGGATTCCCGCCGAGTAGGGAGCCCGCTGCGGGGCTCAATCCCAGGACCCTGGGATCATGACCTGAGCCGAAGGCAGACGCTTAACAACGGAGCCACCCAGGTGCCTCCCAGTTTGTAAACTGTGTCCAGGAGCAAGTGGATGAGGGTGGATAGGGACCTTGGAAGAAGGGAAAAGTTTGTTACATGGTGGTGAGGTTTGTAGGAGGAAAGTTCTCATTTGTTACTTGTCTGCTAAGGTGGTTGTAGTGTCAGGGCTGGAAATGCCTTCATGCATTTGTAGAAGTAGTGAGAATAACCGAGTGGTGTGCTTGCCTATCTCCCCAAATGGAATGAATGTTTTGAGATTTCTGAAGCATCAGGGACACCACCCAGAGTTCAGGTATGTAAGCAGGTATGTAAGCAAGACAGGAGCGGTGTCCACACGCTGAGGGCCAGTAACCAGATGCGTGTCCAGGCGTGAATATGGTCAGCCCACAGAACTGGGCAGTGTAAAGAGAGGGGCTCTTTCCAATAGCAGGGACCATCGCAGCCACTAGAATATTGCAAATAGTTAAATCCTTAACATCTGAAAGGAAAAACACTTCAGTTTTATTACCAGAAATCCTACTTAATCTGTGTTACACTTTCCCTGATCCTCTATACTCTCTCTGACCCTCTAAACTCTGCCTGATGAATATTTTTCTAAAGACTTGCCAAGATCATTAAGTAGATTTCTACTTGGTGGAAAAATTTGGCACTATTATTTGATCACGTTAAGCAGAAAATGGAACCCGTCATAAGCTTTAAGTCCATTAGATAAGGAGCAGTGTGGAAACAGAAATATGTACAACGTCAAAACAAATCCGGATATATAAGGCATTTGTGGTAGCTAGCCTCTGCGATGGCCCCCAGTGATCTGGGCTTCCTGGTACTCTTGCTCCTTTGTAGTCCCCTCCCGTGTTGAATAGGGCTGATCTGGGTGACCAGTAGGAAATGGTAGAGTATGACTTCCAAGGCTAGGTCATAAAAGACATAAAAGTTTCTTCCTTGCTTCCTCTTGAACCGCTTGCTCTGGGGGAAGCCAGCTGCCATGTTGTGAGGGCCCACAGGCAGCCTGTGGGAAGTCCCTTGTGGTGAGGGAGAGGGCCCCTGTCAACAGCCATGTGAGTGCGCCATCTTGGAGCTGGATCCTCGGGCCCCATTCAAGCCTTCAGATGACTGCAGTCTTGGCTGGCATCTTGACTACAATTTCATCAGCGGACCTGAGCCAGGACTCCCCAACTAAGTCACTTCTAGATTCCTTACCTTCAGAAACTCTTTGAGATAATAAATAGTGTTATTTTATGCTGCTGAGTTTGGGGACAATTTGGCATGTAGTAATAGATACCTAATACCATGGTTTGATAAAGCCATCTCTTCTGTGTCGCTTTTCCTAATAGCCACTGACTCCAGCAGAAATATAGCATCCTGCCACACTGCTGCTCTAGTTCTTGTTCTGTTAGACTATTCCTGTTAGGTCATATGTCATTCTCCTCATCTTGAAGGAGGGACCATCTTATCCTTTCTATCTCTGATACTTTGCAGAGTGCTCACTAAGTAGTCTCCGTGTGAATGAATCGGAATGTACAACGGCAAAACAGAATACCAGCTTAAGGAGAGGTCGGGGTTCTAAATCTGGCTCTGCTATGGACTTCCCAGAAATTTCCTGGTCCTTGTTTTTGTTTCCTTTATTGTAAATGGATACCGTTTGTATTAATAAAAACAAGCCCCAAGTGAATGCATATGCATATATTCTTGTGCACATATAGACAATCTCAGGAAGGATGCAAAGCGATAAGTGGTGATTGCATTTGGGGACAAGTAGGCAGATGGCGTGAGAGGAAAACTCTTTAAAAATCGTGTATAAGGGGCGCCTGGGTGGCTCAGTCATTAAGCGTCTGCCTTTGGCTCAGGTCATAGTTGCAAGGTCCTGGAATCGAGCCCCACATCGGGCTCCCTGCTCTGCGGGGAGCCTGCTTCTCCCTCTCCCACTCCCCCTGCTTGTGTTCCCTCTCTCGCTGTGTCTCTCTCTGTCAAAAAATACATAAAGTCTTTAAAAAAAAATTAAAAAAAAGTCGTGTATAAAACCCTTCATACCATTTGAATTTATCCCATGTACAATGAAATGGGGGTACCGATCTGTGCCTCCACCAGGTGGGCCAAGAGGAACCCCTGAGTTTAGTGAGGAATGTTTACTTTTTGTCCCTGGGATCTCTGTCTCTGCCTTGTCCTTCACCTTCTGTCTGCTGCCCGGGTCTGTGGCTTCTGTGCCATCGGCTCGTCTCCTTTCCTATGGCCGCTGCCCTAGTTCAGCCTCCTTTGCGTCAGCCTGGATGCACTCAGTAATGCTCTTCCTGTTTCCCCTCCTGATTTGGCCCCTCCCCACCACTCCCTCCTGCTGCAGGTGGGCTACCCTGCAGCTGCTCCCCTGCCCACCCCCATGGCTTCCCTCACGGTCAGAGTCCTGCACAGGCTGCCTCTCAGCCTGCCTTTTCAGCCCTGGTCCTCACTGTTTTCTGTGATGAACCCAGCGCCAGTCACACTGAAGAATCCCCGTTCCCTCCACAAAGATGTGTGTTTCTGCCCCCCTGTCCCCCATGCTTGCCGCCTCTGGGCCTTTGCTTTGTGGTCCCCTCCAGCCTGGTCAGCATGGTGCAGTAGACAGAGTAGAGACATGGGGCTGGTCTCCACTGCTTACTGGCAGGGAGATCCTTTTTTGGGGTACCATATTTTATTTTGTAGAGTAACATTGCACATGATTTTTTTTTTTTAATTCAATTTCTGTGCACCAGTCACCAAAATACCCTCAATTTTTCTCCTCCTCCCAACCCTTACCTCTTTGGGAGGTGGTCTGTGTTGGGTGTTCTTAGCTGGGCTGATTCTGCCCACTTGCCCTGGGGGACATTTGACAATGTCTGGAGACATTTTTGGTTGTCACAACCAGGGCAAAGCTACTGGCCTCTGGTGGGTGGAGGCCAAGGATGCTGCTAAACATGCTACAATGCACAGGACAGCTGCTCCCCCCAACATGTTGAGAACCTGGAATCTATGCCTACATGTACGTGTGTGCGTGCACATGCACATATCTATTCTTTTCTTTTTACGCAGATGACTGTTGTGTGACCTTAAGCATAGTTGCTGAGCGATGACTGCATCCTTTGGCAAACCACATCTGTAATCCCCAAAATCCTCCTCTCTCTGTTGGGAAAATAGTGCTAACAGAGTCTGCTAACTCTGTCTCCCAGAGTTGTACATATCCTGGCCTCAGCCTGGCTTTTCTGATTTGCTTTCCCGTATCCTCCTCCTGGACCTTCCCCTGTGTCCCCTTGGCAACCCCCTGCCATCTTTCCTCTGTCTCTGGTCATGTTAGCTGTCTGTCTCCAATGTCCTTCCCACCCCGGGACCCCCGTCTCTGCCAGTTAGAACCCTGCCATCCCTTAGGGCTGAGCTCATATGCCCTCTTCCTGGGGTCTGGTAGCTGCTGCCCTTTCTCTTTGAGGTCCCCAGAGCCTTTGTCCCTCCGGGAGCACTTACGGTTGTTCTTTGCCCATAGCCATGTATTCACTCAGCTCATGGAGCATCATGCGAAGTGACGGCATCCAGCATGTAAAGCAGAAACACAAAGGGGATGATTTTGTTCTGTGTAGGCGGGCCAGGAAGAGGGAATTCCCCAAGAGGGAATGAGGCGTGGATGGAGTCTGGGGAGCAGTGAAAGTTAGTGAGTGACTTACAGGTGGGAAAGGGCATTCCAGACAGAGGGAACTTCATGAGCTGGAGCATGGGACACTTTGGGGTTGTTGTCTCCTGAGACTTTTAGGGATAGCCATTTTCCTTAATCGTTTTGGTATCCTCCGTAGTCTTACCCTAGGCAGTTGGTAGATGTGTTTGGGTGTTCATGTCCTTACTCATTCAACAAAATAGTTTTGAGTGCTTGCTATATCTGCCAGAAGTGGATTGAGGCATATTGTTGGTGGAAGATGGATTGCAGAAGAAAGCCATTAGAGTAGTAGGTGTCCTCTGCAGTGATTAGATGTGGCTTAGTGAGTTCTGAGCTACCGATTAAGTCATGCATTCATGGGGACCACACGTTCGGGTCCTGGAAATGTGTGTAAGCACAAGTCAGAGGCAGATGTAATGGAAAACTCCTCCTGCCCCAGTGATCACTAGGGAACAGAACTTGTTTGAGCCAGCATTGTTAGGTTGGTTTCATGAGAGACCAAATAAAGGGCAAGATGTTCGTTCCACAGGGTGATTGCAGCAGTTTTCACAGTAAAGAATAAAGTAATGTTTTGTCAGCAGTGAGTAGGAGTTGGGTGGGAGAAGGGACAGGGGAGAGGTTGGTTCCTTTCCTAGGGAATTCCAAAGTCGCAGATGGGCCTTATCCTTGGGGACTTAGAGACGAAGGGGAAAATATGGCCAAGTGCACATATTTCTCCTTTTAACACTTCTCCTCGTTTTCTTTCTTTTTGTTAAAAAATTTTTGTTAAATTTCTGCACATGTTTCTCAAGTGTGTGGTCCAGAGAGAAGGAATACTGGCTGCGTCTGGATTTAGGGAAATTCTGAGTCCACTTATGGTTAGCAAAAAGGGCTGGATGTGCATCAGAGACTTTTTGGAACAAGACTGGGGATAAAGTCAAACAAATAAATGGCCGAGCCCAGAAGAGGTGGCATTGAGAAGGATCTGAAAGTATTTGGGCAGATGTGGCATAGGAGGATGTGAAAACTTCGCTTTTCCATCTCTGAATTGCCCAAGAGCCTATAAAAATGTCTGTCTTGCACCAGGAAAAGTGTGGCCCCCGGCAGGGAAGCCTCTGATGCCTGCAAATTTAGTTGGAAAGCATGGAGTTCTTCATGGCTTTGGAGCAAGAGCCAAGGCATTAAGAAGCTCTGGAAAATAAGCACTGCGGTTGTCCTCCACAGTCCATATGGGGAAGTCTTTTGAGCCAGTTGGGTTTATAAATAATGACTGTGAACTTGAGTCCAGCACGTGCCAAGCCCGAAGGAGCAGTACATCGTTAGAATCCGACATGCTGTCTGATCTACAGGGTCCTGTCTGCCTGGCCAGGTAGTTTTCTTCTATGTCTCTCAGCCCCTGACCTTGTGTGAGAAGAAGATTCCCACTGCTTCTTTGGGACTTGGTTTCTTGAGACTCCAGGCTGCCAGGCGCTGACCTTGCCTGCTCAGCTTCCTTCTCCCCATCCTGTTACGACTAGTTTCCCTTACAGCCCCAGCTCGCTGCCCTTCCCCATATCTGTCTCAGTGACCCTTCTGGGCAGAGGCAGACCCGTGGGCTGTGTACCGTGAACTTCCGCTGCTGAACTGGGGAGAAAACGTGGCTGGCGGGTGGTGACCTCTGTGGCTGGTTTGGGCCCTGTGGAGAACCAGGGTTAATAATTTACTGTACCTCTGTGCAGCCACCGATGTTGACCTTGACAAAACTCTGGTGGAAATGAGCCAGAGCCTGGCCTGGCATTGAGCTAACAGGATAATATGACCCAGAAATAACTTATTGTTGAGAGGTTGCTGCTGTCTCCGCATTTACAGTGGACATTCATCTACATCGGTCCTGTCTGCATCCAGCAGGGGACAACTGTTTGCTTACTATATTCATGGCGTCCATGAGATAAAGGTGTCATCCCAGGTCAGGGGGCCTGGCTTCATATGGAGCCACTCCTCGGGGTAGAGAACAAGAGCCACATTGAGGGCTCGGTGGGTAAGGCAGGTGGAGAGGCACCCTACCAGCCCAGTCCACACAGCTTTCATTTTAAATCATAGCCCCTTTTCTTTCCCTTTCTTTCTTTTCTTCCTTCCTTCCTTCCTTCCTTCCTTCTTTCTTTCTTTCTTTTCCTTCTTTCCTCCCTCCCTTCCTTCCTTCCTTCCTTCCTTCCTTCCTTCCTTCCTTCCTTCCTTTCTTTTTAAGATTCCATGTATTTATTTGTCAGAGACAGAGAGAGCACAAGCAGGGAGAGCGGCAGGCAGAGGGAGAAGCAGGCTCCCCGCCGAGCAAGGAGCCCGATACGGGACTCGATCCCAGGACCCTGGGACCATGACCTGAGCCAAAGGCAGCCGCTTAACCGACTGAGCCACCCAGGCACCCCTCGCCCCTTTTCTTGAGCAGGTCTGAATCTTTTACCGCCGGTGCAAGGTGAAGGTTATACTGAGTAAACTTCCTAATGCAAAGTCAACAGCACTGCGGCTTCTAGAGGCACTTTATATGGGGGGGGGGGGGAGCTCTCACTGTAGAATTTGTTCTCTCTCCTCCCTGAAATGAAAGCAACCTCAGAGCAATAAAGAAAGCTGGATTAAAAGTTCTAGTTAACTCTTGGATAAGCCTAGGCTGCTAGCAAATACGTGGTGATCCAAAGGTAGACTCACTTGTTAGGGAGTTGTCTAAATGACTATGTGTTAGCTGCACTGGGGGGTTGCGCTCTTGCTCTCTGAAGTAGGAATGCAGTTATTTCCCTGTCAAGAATTACGAAGTGCTGGGGCACCTGGGTGGCTCAGTCGTTAAGCGTCTGCCTTCGGTTCAGGTCATGGTCCCAGGGTCCTGGGATCACGCCTTGCATCGGGTTCCCTGCTCCACGGGAAGCCTGCTTCTCCCTCCCCCACTCCCCCTGCTTGTGTTCCCTCTCTCGCTGTCTCTCTGTCAAATAAATAAATAAAATCTTAAAAAAAAAAAAAAAAAGAGCTACAAAGTGCTGTAGATGGCCAGCTGCCCTTCTCCTTCCCCTAGACCTCTAGGAAGGTGCCATGACTTGGTTAGAGATGGTTCCAGCACATAGTTTTTGGTTCCTGGTTGTACTTTTTCTAGTATGCTGGCCAGCACTTTTATGCAGCCAACAAATACGGACTCTGTAAATCCACATGTACTTTTGGGGAAGGCAGCTGCACAAGATGGGAGCGTGTGGAGGATGGGACTGAAAAACACAGCAAGCCAGAGAAAAGGAGAGGAGGAAGAGGAAGGAGAGGAGCTAGAAGGGAGAGGACTGGGGACCGGCCGGTGCCCAGCTACAGGGAAAATCAGCATGAGAAACAGGCACGAGGGACAATTGTTAGTTGGAAGTGTGATGGACGCAGTAAGGTGCGGTGGAGGTGGGAGGGATGAGGGATGGCGGGGAGGGTGAGAGGGGTGGAGATGGTGTGGATAGGAAGTGGGGGGCTGGGAGCATCAGAAGATGAGAGAGAGAGGAATCAGGAGTTTGAGCCCACCATCTAGAGGGTAAAGGGAGGAGAGATGGCTCTGAGAGACCTCAGCGGGGCAGCAGAGGATGGAGCCTAAGTGAGCTCTGGGTCATACCAGGCAGGATTTCTGCCCCGGGGGTATCGGCCCACAGTGATCCTAGATACAGAGCAGTCGGCCTTGGTTTCATTGCAATGTTAAAAATGTGTGGTTACTAAATAAAGGACTTGTAAAATAAAATGTGAGCTGTGAGAAACTAGAAGAGGATAAACGGACCTTTTGTCACCCAAGATGGATAATCTATGCCTCCTGATTGTAGGGACTCTCTGTCGATAGCATTGAGCATAGGTGTGAAAATATGCATTGGATTTAGGGTTTAAAAGAGTTCCAAGTGGCGTTTATGTGTCTGACGAAAATAGGACTGTAGTCCAATAAGTTGTAGCTGTCTCTTTTGGTCTTTGAGCAGGAGTTTGCAGAGTCACCCCTGGAAAGATGTCAAAAGAAGAATTTAAATGATTCAGGTCCCATCCTTGAGAATTATAAGAGAAATACTCACTTTTTAAAAATTTATACTCTAGCCAAGAATTCATACAGCCTTTTAAAGAGGAGGGCGGACACATTCTTGGTTCCCAGTGGTCTGTTTGTGAGCTTGAGGCATTGCTCGGTGGGTCTAGGACCTTGTTCCCACCAGCTGGCTTGGGGCCATCTCCCTTCCACATGAAACCAACTTTCTTTGATATGTCATCGGAGATTTTCTCTTTCCTCCAAATCATTCCTTGATGATTAGAATGACAGCCTCCCCTTTGTATCTCGACATTATCAGATACCAATAGTATCTTATTAGTTCTAAATTTTTTTGTGGGGGGGGATGGATTCCTTGGAATTTTCTATATTGACAACCACATCTCTGCCAATAGGGATAGTTTTGTTTCTTCCTTTTCCATCTGTATGCTTTTTACTTCTTTTTTACTATGCTGGTTAGAAACTTCCAGTACTCTGTGGAGTAAGAGTGGTGAGCCCGGGTATCTTTGCCTTATTCCTGATCTCAGGGGGAAAGCATTCAATCTTTTACCACTAAATCCAGTGTTAGTTATAAGTCTTTTGTAGGTGCTCTTTATCAAGTTTAGGATGTTCCCCTCTAGTCAGAGTTTTCTGGGAGTTTTTATTTTTATTTGTGTTTTTATGAATGGGTGTTGAATTGTGTCAAATGCTTTTTCTGCATCACTGATCTGATCATGTGATTTTTCCGGTGATTTGCAAACATTAAACCAGTCTTGCATCCCTGAAATAAACTCCACTTGGTCTTAGTGTTTAATTCTTTTTATATATTGCTGAATTCTACTTTCTATTATTTTGTTTAGGATTTTTGTGTCTGTACTTGTACGGGATATTGGTCTATAGTTACGGGTTTTTTTATGTATGTTATTTTGGTACCGTCTTGGTCTGGTTTTGGTTTCAGGGTAATATTGACCTCATCAAATGAATGAAGAGTGTTTCTTTCCCTTCCTTTTTCTGGAAGACATTGTGTAGGATTCATGTTTGTTCTTCTTTAAACACTTGGTAGAATTCTCCAGCAAAACCGTCTAGGCCTGGAGATTTCATTTTGAGAATTTTTAAATTATGAATTCAATTTCCTTAATAGGTACAGGACAGGTAAATGATCTATTTCATCTTGGGTAATCTGTGGTAGTTTATGCTTTTCGAAGAATTGGCTCATTTCTTCTAAGTTGTCAAATGCACGTGTATAAGGTTGTTTGTAGTATTCCTGTATTATCCTTTTGATGCTCACGAGGTCTGGAACAATACCCTGTTTCATTCCTGATATTGGTAATTTCTATTTTATCTTTTTTGTCATTTTTGCCAGAGGTTTGTCAATCTTACTGATCTTTTAAAAGAATCAGCTTTTTGTTTCATTTACTTTTTTTTTCTCTTGTTCTTATGTTTGACGTTTCATTGAGTTCTGCTTTTATCTTCATTATTTCCTTCCCTCTATTTGCTTTGAGTTTGTACTGCTCTTCCCTTTCTAGGTTCTTGAGGTGGCAGCTTAGATTATTGAACTCAGACTTTTCCTCCTTGAATTTCCCCCTCAGCACTGATTTAGCTGTGTTCCATAAATTTTGGTATGTTGTATTTTAATTTTCACTCAGGTGAATGTATTCTTTTTTTTCTCTTCTTTCAGGCTTTTTCAACCCTTACATTATCTAGAAGTGGGTTGTTTAACTTCTAAGTGTTTAGGTATTTTCCTCTTGTCTTTTATTGATTCCAGTCAGATTCCATTGTGGTCAAAGAACACACTTGCGTGACTTCAGTTCTTTTAAATTTGTTGAGATTTGTTTTATGGCCCAGGTTATGGTTTATTGTGGCATATATTCCATCAGTTCTTGAAAAGAATGTGTGTTTTACTAGAAAAGGACTTTAAAGATTATTTATTTATTTATTTGAGAGAGAGAGAGAGGGAGTGAGCGAACATGAGTGGGGGTGGGGGGGTGGGCAGAGGGAAAAGGACAAGCAGATTCCCCGCTGAGTAGGGAGCCTGACTTGGGGCTCTATCCCAGGACCCTGGGATCATGACCTGAGCCGAAGGCAGACGCTTAACCGACTGAGCCACCCAGGTGCCCCAGAAAAGGACTTTAAAATAGTAAATACAGGGGCGCCTGGGTGGCTCAGTCGTTAAGCATCTGCCTTTGGCTCAGGTCATGATCCCAGGGACCCGGGATCGAGCCCCACATCGGGCTCCCTGCTCCACGGGGGGCCTACTTCTCCCTCTCTCACTCCCTCTGCTTGTGTTCCCTCTCTCACTGTTTCTCTCACTGTCAAATAAATAATAAAATCTTAAAAAAAAAATAGTAAATACAGATAAATCTCAGGGATAAAAATAAATGATTTCTTTTACCTGGGCAGTAGATAGATTGTTTCTAGTTGCACAAGCCACTTAATCACTCATAGCCTTAGTTATATCATCAACAGAATGAGAATGCATCCTTTTTAGTGGTTTACAAACATATCTATATTTGCATGTTAAAATTAAGTGGTAGAGGATATGTAAAGTATTATATTTGCCATTTTTCCCATTCAGATAATAATTTTATGGAATTTTTCTGTTTTATAGTTGCTTTAGTAAAAGAGATGATAGAAAAAGCTTGCTTTAAAATAATTTGAATAATGCATAAGAGTATAAGATAGGAAAAAATATATGTTTCAGATTATACTTTTGACAATACATATTTTCCTCTTACAATATATTTGGAGTGTCTTTAGGTGAACAAGTGTAGAACATCCGTATTTTCTTTACTGGCAGCAGCACAGCCCCCTGGACAATGATTTAATAGGGGTTTAGCCACTTGCTACCTCTTCTGGTGCCCCAGCCTCACTGAGTTCTAGCCTAGCATTCTCCTTCTAGAGAAATCAAAGAGTCTGCCAAGGTAAGTCAGCAAACCAAGCCAGAGTCAGGAGAGCCAGAATTTGAGTTTATGAGCAGCTGAGTCAGGGGACTAGAATCAGAAGTGAGGGTGAGTCAAGAGCAGGGCCTAGGCTACATAGACAAGCTGAGGTGATGACCTTGTTGGATCAGCTGCCTTTTTTTTTTTTTTTTAAGATTTTATTTGTTTATTTGACAGAGAGAAACACAGTGAGAGAGGGAACACAAGCAGGGGAGTGGGAGAGGGAGAAGTAGGCTTCCTGTGGAGCAGGGAGCCTGATGCGGGGCTCGATCCCAGGACCCTGGGATCATGACCTGAGCCGAAGGCAAATGCTTAATGACTAAGCCACCCAGGCGCCCCTGGATCAGCTGCCTTCTTGATACTTCAGGACAGGGTTGGGCTCACTTGTGCTGAAGTCTGAAACTTTATCTCCCACAGGGCTTGGCTACCAGATGTGGCCAAAAAATTTGGCCCAGGTCAAGCTTCCCTACCTCTCCTGTATTAAGTTACCTGTCAGAAAAATGTAAACCAAACCTTAGGGTCCCATGACTCTGTTTTTCTCTATGGAAATGGGAATGGTATCATTGCAAGGGTCAGGGAGAAGGTGGGGAGGGAAGAAAGAAGGAGGTGAATAACTAACAGTGAGTAAGAGAGAAACACAGGGTTGGAAAGCAAGACAGACACTGGATGCTTCTGGAAGAAGTAAACTGTTACTATCATGAAGTATGCTGGTTTCTACCTCTCAGGTAAATCTGCTCAGTCCTCCTTTCCCTCACTTCTGCCATCTGAGTCCTTAAACTGGAGTCCCTGCCCTCAGCCATGGTTTGATTGAATGGGTGAGAACAGGTTGTCAAGAGTGACCTCCAGACATTTATACCAAGTGATCAGATGAGTATTGGAGACATTGAAAATCCAGAGGAGTTGAGGTCTTAGCCGAGTCGTGTTTTGGTGAGGACTTCCATTTTATTTATATTGCGTATGACCGTGTTGAGTTTGAAGGGCGTTTGGGACATCCAAGGAAAGGTCTTTGGCACAAGAGAGAAGCTAGCTGGAGCTACCAGTTTTGGTTGGCCCCAGTGAACACTTGAAATAGTTAAATGATCCTAAGGAAGAGGCTGTTTGAATTCTGCCCTAGTTTTACATTCCCACTGAGAGGACATATTCTAGAACTTCTTACTGATGTCACAGCAATTGTAGGCCTGGCCTTGCCTGCCATGCTTGAAGTACTGTGGAGATAATTGACTTCTTTGGCACTGTTTTTCCCAGCCCAGTTCAGCTGTTTCCTGATGCAAGCCAAGATTTTAACAGAGGAAAGCTTTTTAGTGGGCAGACTTAAAGGTCTTTGTACCAGGACAACCACACTAAACTCTAATTGCACAGCACGTAGAAAAGACTAAGATCAGATACTGTATATTGTGTGCATGTATTTTGGGGAAGTTGGGTTGAGTTTGCAAATTCATATTTATTATGAAGATCCGAACCACCGCTCCTTGGGGGATGAGTTTTTCCAAGATGTTAAGTGAGTTCCAAAGAACAACTTTTCCTTTCTCTTCTTGAGTTTATTCAACCTTCTTAGTTTACTTTCCCTTGAGTCAACATTACTTATTTTCAGGTATGCAAAGCCAAAAAAAAAGTCATTGAAGAGGAAGGTTGGTTTACTTTTGTTTTTATGGGCAAGAATGATGCTTAGTGGGAATATTTGGCATACTGGCTTAGAATACACTTTTTTATACTAATGTTTTTAGGAATTTTAATGGGTTCGTGTTCTCTGATAATTGGTAATAAGTGTCACTGGGTGTAACCAAATAAATATATATACTTGGATTTTTCTTTCTTTCACATTAATTTATATTTTTAAGAGGCCCCAAGGTTGGGGCACCTGGGTGGCTCAGTTGGTTAAGCATCTGTCTTCGGGTCAGGCCATGATCTCGGCATCCTGGGATTGAGCCGTGTGTGGGGCTCCCTGCTCAGTGGGGAGTCTGCTTCTCCTTCTCCCTCTGCCCCTCTCTGCCCAGCTCATGCGCACGCTCTCTCTCTCTCTCTCAAATAAATAAATAAGTAAAATATTAAAAAAAAAAAAAGAAGGCCCAAGATTGAGGCAAATATCTATATGGGACTGGGTGATTAGAACTGTGTTTAGTTGCTAGCTCTGTAGATAGTGTGTTATTGAGAATCTTGCCCATACTGGCTTCTTTTCTCCTCTTAATGTGCAGGTCTAGAATTAGAGGTCATGTTTTCTGTCCTAATGAACTAGAGTTAGGTCCAAGTTCAGGTGCTGCCAGGTGTGAAAATAAAAACCTTAAGATAGCCTTTCTTGAAAAGAGTCTCCAGTATTCTACAGTCTCTGCATATACTTACGGAGTAGATGAAGTGTACAAGTTTTTTTAGCAACAGATGTTTTCATTTGTTTAGGGTATATATCTAAGAGTAGCATCTTTGGGTCATATGGTAACTCTATGTTTAATTGTTTGAAGAATTGCCAAACTGATCTTCAAAGTGGTTGTGCCATTTTACATTCCCACCAGCAATGTGTGAGGGTTCCAATTTCCTCACATTCTCCCCAGCACTTATAATTATTTATCTTTTGGATTATAGCCAACGTAATGGTGTAAAATGGCATCTTGTTGTGGTTTTGATTTGCATTTCCCTGATGACTAATAATATGAAGCATCTTTTCATGTGCTGATTGGCCATTTATATGTCCTTTTTGGAGAACTGTCTGTTCAGGTTCTTTGCCCATTTTTGAATTGGATTTTTTTTTTATTATTGAGTTGTAATAGTTCTTCATATATTTCAGATACCAGTTTCTTTTCCACATATGTAATTTGCAGATTTTTCTCATTCTTTGGATTGTCTCTTCACTTTCTTGATGCTGTCCTTTGAAGCACAAACATTTTAAATTTTCATGATGTCTAGTTAATGTATTTTTTTTGTTGTTACCTGTGTCATATCTAAGAAACCATTACCTAAACCAAGGTCATGATGACTTACTCAGCTAAGAGTTTTATCATTTTAGTTTTATAGTTTTTATAGTTTTGGCTCTTATATTTAAGTCTGTGATCCATTTGGACTTAATCTTTGAGGATGGTGTGGGGTTAAGGTTCTAAAGTCATTTTTTTGCATGTAGATATCAGGTGTCCCCTCACCATTTGCTGAAGAGGCTATTCTTACCCTAATAAATGATCTTAGCCCTGTCTGCCCCCATTAAGGTGTGCTTCCCAGGCCCCTTACCACCTAAATTGTTCCCCAGACTTCAGGTTTGGTGGTGAGGCCTGGACATTAGGACATAGAGTGTTTCCCCAAAAGAGACTGTTGAAACCAGAAGGGACTGAGGCAGCACTAACTGCTAAATTCAAGTTGTGGTTACTGCTGTCCCAAATGGGTGAGAGATTGTCAGGAAAATTCAACTGGTTGTAAAAAATAAAGAGTGCCCTCTTCCCTGACTATCTGAAGGTTCCAAAAGCACATTTTTTTTTTTAAGATTTTTATTTATTTATTTGACAGGGAGATAGCGAGAGAGGGAACACAAGCAGGGAGAGTGGGAGAGGGAGAAGCAGGCTTCCCGCAGAGCAGGGAGCCCGATGCGGGGCTCGATCCCAGGACCCTGAGATCATGACCTGAGCCGAAGGCAGACGCTTAATGACTGAGCCACCCAGGCGCCCCCCAAAAGCACATTTTTGACCCTGCTCAGCCTGCAACCTTACTGAGGTCCCTCAGTTAGCTGGAGAGATTCAGTGATGGACACACTTCTCTGTTGTCGACTGGGCATTCACATATGGGCAATAGTAGGTAGTCAGAATAGTGAAAGAGAAATGAGCTTAAGTAATAGAAAGCAGAGGTTCCTCAAAAGGGCTCTGTGTCCCCAGGCATTGAGGTGACCTCAGGAGGGCACTAGATGAACAACCTCTGAGGTCCTCTCTTACATTAAAGCTGTCTTCTGCTGGTGTACTTGAAGATGTTATCAGCATGGTGAGACTTTGCTATTTAGAAACCATGTTATAAAGACCGATCTGGCAGTGCCAGAAAGTAAGGAAACACTAGAAAGAAACACACACACACCATACACACACACGCACGCGCACACGTGCGCACACGTATTGATGCAGATATGGTAAAGGGACTCAGGAGCCAACTGAAAGACCTCCTAGTGGCCAAGACTTGAACGGTTTTGAGCAATAAAATAAAGTAGTATTGGGTATAGAAAATAAATATCCACGGGTCCATACAAGTATCCATTTGTCCATAAACAAATGACTGAATACATAAAAAATGGGGAAGAATAGACAAATCTCCCTTTCAGAAGAATTCCAAATGATTTATACAGGTACTTTGCTTTCAGGCAGGTCGTTTAACTTCCCACCCCCTTAAGTGTGAGCTGCACATCGTGGCTTCCTTCCACAGAAGACAGTGTGGAAAGCGGGGAAAAAAGACCCCTTTTTGTTTTTGTTTTTGTCAGTGGAAAGATGTGACAAACACTGGTGATGGAGGTCAACATCAACAGTGATTGATCACATTGATAGCATATACCCTTGGTCTGATGTGATGAGAATGCACTTACTTCTGTGCTCTTCTTCCTCTGAACCCATAACCCTAGTCTAAGTATGCAAAAAGCATCAGACAAATTCCAGTTGAGGGACATTCTGCAAAATATTTGACCTGTACTCTTTAAACCTAGACAGTCTTCAAAAACTAAGGAAAGTCTTTGGAACCGTCCCAACAAAGAGGACCTAAGGAGACAGGATGACCAAATGTTATGTGGTGTCCTAGGTGGAATCCTGGAATGGAAAAGCGGCATTAAGTAAAAACTAAGGAAAACTAAATGAAGTATGGGCTTTTGTTAATAATAATGTATCGATACTGGTTTGTTAATTGTGACAAATGTACCATGCAATCATAGAGGAAACTGAGTGTGGGGTATATGGGACTTTTATATTAGCTTAGCAATCTTTCCATGATCTAAAACTGTTCTGAAAAATAGATTTTATTTGACAAAGTAAACCTACCTGGTGAGATCGCCTCACACCCAGTTCAGCACCTGTTCCTTGAGGTCATCTTGAACCACCTCCTTTTGATGGCACAACTTTCTCCGTTGCACGCCCCGTGCACCTCTGTTAGATCTCTTGCACATTGCACTGTGGCTAACGCACTCTTGTGTGCCCCACTGGACTGTGCCCTCCTCGTTCATCTGTGTGCACCGCCTCCGGTCCACAGCAGGCACTCACAGGTGTGTTGGCTGATGGAATGAGGGATTGAGCGTCAGAAGAAATACTCCGTGAATCTACTGTGTGCATGACCATTTGCTATAATTATGGTCCTTGTACCAGAGGTGCCCATCTTGTGGCCAAGAGGTAGAACAGGAATGGATACTGATGCCATGAGGCAGTCAAGCCCAGCATAAAGTTCACAATGAGATGCTGTTGGTAAAAGTGCTCTCAAAAAGGGGGTTCATCTCAAGTAGGGTTCCCGTGGTACTGGTTGCACCAACAACCCCCTCCCCACCGCACCAGTTTCATGCCCAGGGATTTCTCATTAAGAGGCTTTATTTCTTCATTTAAGGCTTTTGCTCTTTGACATCGACAAGTAGGGGGACATACCTGGAGGAGCCCACTTTATTTATCAACTGAAGCCTTCGATTTGTCAGACTGATGAGGGCAGAACGGGAAGACCGGGCAGGCAGGAAGATAGGCATCCCTTCATGGAGGGCTTAGAGGGTCTGACCCTCTTAGTGGTCCCAGAATATGAAGTAGGTGTAATCTGAGTTACTTCCTCAGAGGCATCACACACATTTCAGAATAACACTCGCAATTTTACCAAATGGCACAGTGCAAATATTAAGGGCCACCAGGCTCTCCTTTGGAAGGAAAAATTTCCATGGGCAATGGGTTTGCAACTTCGTTTACATCCTGATATTTTTTATAGGATGAATCTGACACCACTCACAAAAGCATGTATGATAAAATAAAAAATTATGGGAAATAGAAATTCAAATAGAGTTAATCCTGGGAGTAGTAGGGGACAAAATAGAACCCAAGCATGTCATCCAAAGATCCTGAAGGCGAATTAGAAAAGTCGCCCTGAGATTCCTGGTGGTCAGAGTGAAAAAAGAAACACGGTCAATCTCATGATGTTTGCTGTCCATAAGGGGGGGGAAAAACACTTCTTCAGGGGGAAGTAAAGCTTCTCTTGACATACAACTTTGAAAATTATACTCGTGTTTCTTTCCTAGCCTGGAGGTATGGGGAGTCTGTGAGCAGAGAGAGAGGACAGATGCTAAGATCCAGACATGCCTGCTGTCGTTTCTGCTTACTTTAGGCTCACATATGACTGAGAGAGAAATAAGTCATTGCCCTGGAGCCTTGAATAGCCCTTGGGGTATGGGCATTGTATTTCCAGATTTTACTTTCACATTGAGAATTATGGTAGCACATCTGTCCTTCTGCCCTGGGGGGGAAAGGGGACTAGTCAATCAGGCAAATGTGGGTATGAGTGTTTGTGATTCTGAGGTCTGGTTTATTATCAGGAATAAACAAGGCAAGAAAAGGAAGTATATTAGACTAGAACTAATAATGCTTTTAAGAATGAATTCATGATTTCAAATTCGCAGTGACGTTAATGGCAATAAAGGTCAATCGCGTTGATCCTCTTGTGCTTCTTTGGAAACTACTAAATGTTTGAGTAAGAGCGAAGAAAGAGGTAATCCCTGAAAGTCATCAAAAACTCACAGAAGTCATGTGCTTTTCCTTTTAACGGGGTTATTAGGCAAGGAGATTGGGGTTACAGAGAGATTTGGAAGGAGTTGCCTAGTGATAGATGACAGGATCCTTGGCCCTGTTCTGTGAACCTGTTTCCCATGGCCTAAGACCCAGAGCAGGCAGAGAGAGCCCAGCTACTAGATGATGGATTCGAGATTCAAAATGATCAACTTGATTAAACTGAAAAGAGATAAAATGACATCTCTTGTTTCCTTTTCTTTCATTTTTAGGGATTAAGTGTAGAATGGAGGATCAAAGGCTCAGGAGGCCTGTTGGATGGCCATAAGCTCTACTGCGTCAACCCTGATGCGAACATAGCTAGCCTCACATGCATTAAGTCAGCATCCTCCAAAGTACCATTTGCTGGATGCAGTGACATTGCAAATTCTTGAATTCTGTTCTTTCCATCTGCTGTGGTTATAATAGGCATTTAGTAATTTTCCCCACTCGGGGGTATTCAGCAAATGGCAAATAGCTGTTGACCTCCAGTTGTTAATAGGACACTGGTCCACACTGTGGCTGAGGAGATAAGTGAGACGTGGTCTCCATCTCCAAGAAACCCAGACTTCTCTCCTCAATCTGTGCGGGTGAGGCATGAAGTCATGGGCCACTGTTGGACCCCTGTACTCAGAAGAGTAAGATAAACAGTAATCACTCAGAGATGTAAAAAGCACTGATTTGGGGATACCAACCTGAAAATCACTTAAATCTTACAAGTCAAGGAAGGCTCCAAAGACCATCATTTTTATATGCCTGTGCTCTTGCCATTTAAAAATTTTACATTTATAGGACTTATTGTTTTAAAGGCGTAGTTGTCATATGAGTATTTGTAACTGGATAGTGTGCAAGTGAGAAGGATCTGTGTTCCGAACTGGAGGCCAAAAAGCTTTATTTATGATGGAAATACAAAGAATTCTCTTTCTTCTCTCCTCCTCTCTAGGTTCCTGCCATGGTTCTGTTGAAATCCAGGGCGTGAAAGAGCTTGTCTCGGCCACTGTCCTGTCTCTTAGTCCTTTTTTCCCCTCTGCACCCGGATTCAGCATTTAACACCCCTCACTCGTGAGCGGTTTATAATAAACTACTCGTATATACGATTAGGCCATTTAAAATAGAAATACAAAATTAAGAAGCATTAGGAAGGATGGATTTTATTTTGGGAAAGGCCCCAATCCCATGAACTTTCTGTTCTTTCTGTTTGGGGCTAAATGGTCCCAATTCTTTATTTTAGACTAATTGTAGACTGGTGTGTATTATATTTTCCATCCCAGAATGACTGGATTATGTGTTTCTCTGTTCATTCCTGAACCCCAGCCACTTGTGATGGTGCACAGCGTTCAGCCAGTATCCCATCCAACAGATTTTGGCCAAGGGTGTTCCCTGGAAATTTGAGTGTCTAGGCATGAGCTCACGCACTGGCACCTTTGCCATTCCTCTGAATCTCTCCATATGCTTCTTGTAGAATACTGATTGTAAAGCCAGAAGGTAGCTCCTCTTCTCTGGATGCAATAGCTTTCTCTTTGCTCTTTTCTTAGGGATTTTTCATCCATTTGTTGTATGAAAGGAGCTGTGAAGATGGTTGTTCATCACCTCGAAACTCTTTGAGGACAGGGTCTTATTTTTCTTTACATCCTTCCAGGGGCTTCGTAGGTTAGAGAATCAGCTTGGTGATACCCCATGGGTCATGAAACCATGGACCTTTCCTGTAGTTTCTAGAGGAGGTTTTTCCTAGGAAGCCATGAACTAGCTTGCATGTGTAACCCAGAAACCGGGTGTCAGCGGCTCATTTGCGTTATATCATTAATATTCCTCTTGCTTTGTCAGTCTGCTCATTAACCACTAGGCTTGCCTTGTGTGGGTCTCATTACCAACTTCCTTGTGGATTGTAAAATGCAGTGACTCTGAAACCTCTGCCAGGTCTCATACCTTGAGAATGTTTTGACCTGTCTTAATAGAAGGCCTCCCTTCCATGTCAAGAATTCCTCATGCCAATTACCTCCTGCTTTCTTTAAAACCAAATTTATCGTAAAACCTGAATTTCTGGTTTTATACCTTGAGGACTCTCAGAAACAGCTTTACTTTGCCCTTTTGACCTAGGAGCACCACCAAGGAGAGAAGGAAAGGATTAGGGTGAACATCAGCCTTCGGAACTGTCTGGGAAAATACGAAAGTAGAGCCACCCTCCTCTTTCTCAGATTCTTCATGGTACAGCATCGATGAGCAGTTTGGGGGGGAGGTGCTTATAAACACCAAGCAAGAGAGTTAAGCTAGTGCACATTGTCTTGGGAAGTGTTTAATGTCATTTGGGTGATGATCAGCATTATTTTTCCTGGTATAGACTGACTTTAGTTTAAAGTCTTAAGGTCCTAGTTCCATTGCAGCTTTGGTTAATGCCACGTAAAGGGTGAGGGAGTTCGGAAGGCATCTATTTTCCTAGGAAAGCATGACTTTGGAAGCCTATAAAGTAACTAATTGACAAGAAAAAATGAAAGCATATTTCTGGAAGGCCAAGAATGTCTTAGCAGTCCAGATAAATATTGCTTGCAAAAGCAAAACTGATAACCAGGAGTGACCGTGGAGGGGAGCCTCATGAGCTCTGGGGAGTGGAGATAAGATAAATGGGTGAAAGACAAGAGGAGGAAATGTGTGTTTTTAGGGAAAATATTCCCAGGGTTGATCTAAAGTGCAATTGGATGTGCTCACAAAGGCAACAAATACATTCAAAAAGAGAGACAAAACCCACACCGCCTATTTTCTTCTCTGTAGGGTCTTAAAACCAAAATGTGACTATTTCCAGGAAAATGGTTCTAATTATCAACGGAATTGTTTACTGAAGCGACCAAGAGTTGTCCTCGACCCGATGTTTGGGTTTAATAGTCTTCCACTCCCTAACAAGTCCCTTTGGTAGAGGAATTACCAAGGCACTCAAGAAAGAGGTCGGTGGCCTGGGGCCTGTAGTCAGGTAGACCTGATCTGAGCCCTGGCCTGGTATGATTCGGGGCATGTCACTTAACTAGTCTGTGCCCTGCTTTTCCTATCCGTCGAATGGGGACAGAAAGGACCCGCAGAGCTGTGGTGAGGGTGACATTGGATTGTTGGCAGCACGGTCCCTGGCACTCTGCAGATGTGACAGATGGATGCCTGTAGGCCAGGGAGGAGAGGAGAGGGGAGGCCTGGGCAAGGACTGCCCAGCAGGG
This sequence comes from Phoca vitulina, assembly GCF_004348235.1. NCBI lineage: Eukaryota > Metazoa > Chordata > Mammalia > Carnivora > Phocidae > Phoca > Phoca vitulina. Next base: position 24,155,833 of record NW_022589723.1, read on the forward strand.
GGGCACGCAATCACAATGGAGCCGCAGATACCCTGGCCCCACATGCTACTCTGTTGGGTCTGCCGAGGGTGGCAGTGGAAATAGAAGGGTAGGGAGTGATATTCCCAGCGGCTGCAGGTCCCCGTGGGTGCCTGGCTCAGCTGGTGGCTTCAAACATAGGGCGCCGGTGACCACATCAGCCCCACAGGAAGGACCATCTTGGGCAAGAGGGCCTCTTTGTTTGCTCCTGTGTGTGTGCACCTCATCTGCCCTGGCAGGCAGAACTAGCTGTTTGTTTTTGTGGAACAAAGAACAGGCCTGGTTAGATTGGGGGCTGGGGAGTGGAGGGGCGGGACTGGTTCCTTACGGGATTCCTCTTGGTTAAACTCTAGGAGGAGCGTCTGGTGTATGTCTCCCTGTTGCAGATAGGGAGTAGACTAAAGACATGTACACACATGCTTAAACTTGGAAACAGCCAAGTCAAAGCCCACAGAAAAGGGTCATGTGTGACCTGACACCTCTTAACCTAGGCTTCTTATTCTGCATGAGTAGGAAGATTACTGAGCACAGTGGCCAGCCACAGAGTGGGATTAAAGAGAGGCCTGCAGTTTCCAGAAATGGGGCGGTTCCCCAGGAGCAGAGGGGTTAGGAAGGGCTGTAGGCATAGGGGCAGACCCCGCAGAGTCTGCACACCGTGGCTTTCATCTCAGGGCCATGGTGAGCTGAGTGTGTGTGCCGTGCAGCAAAGACGTGGGCTGGCCCACGTACGCACGTGGGGGAGGGTGGCCCCGAGGCTCCCCTGATGGAATTTAGCCCTGCGGACCTACAGGGAGAGGTTCACTTCTCACACTGGCGCACTAGGCTTTGTGCTAGAGAAGAGCGTAGAAGACAGTCTCCTTTCCCTTGAGGACTGCAGCTGTAGGGCAGAATCCAGCAGAAAGCAGGCAGCGTTGCGGGCTTCTGTACCTTGGCACGCACAGCCTTTCCCCTCCCTTCTCTGTGTGGCACCGAGCACTCTGCAGCTTTACCCACTCACCCAGGTAGAGTTAAGGCTCCCCTGCCTCCTCTCCCAGAGCACTTGGCTTATGTCTTCCTATGGAATGTACTGTATTGTACTTTTTTTTCACATCACTTGCTCATGCTTCAGATTGATTGGTTCACCAATTGCGCGCGCAGATGCGCGTGCGTAATTTTGAGTATTTACTTTGGGCCAGACACTGTATTAAGCCTCTTGAGCAAAAGTGGACATGTGCTTCTTGCCCTCAGAAAGCGTACAGCCCAGTGGGAGAGAATATATAAGGAGAAAAAAAATCATATAAGTAAATGAAAATTGTACCTGTGTGACAAGTGACAAGGCTCATGGAGGGGAGGGGCTAGGATTTGACCTAGGCTGGAGGGTCAGGGACCATTTCCTTGAGGAGGTGATGATGAGGCTGAGCAGGAGCTAATGATATGGGGAGGCAGAGTCATCCAGGCAGAAGTGCAAAGGCCCTGGAGTAGAAGCAAACATGGTTAAAAAAGGCCAGTGGAAGGATGGGGTGAGTGAGGAGGAGTGTGAGATGTGATGGGGCTGGGAAGGTAGGCAGACCATGGAAGCCCTGTGGACCAAGTTAAGAAGGCTTGCTGTTTGTTTTTGTCTTTCTTCTTAAGAGCATGGGAAAGCCATTGAAACGTTTAAGCAGGGGATTAAAAATACTCTCTCCTGCCCCCGTGCGCGGGAAATAGATCGGAGAGGGCAAAAGAGGGGCTGTAGGCAGACCAGCCAGGAGGTTTCTGCTGTTGTCCAGGAAGGAAATGGTGGCAGCCTGGACTGGCATGGTGGCAGTAGGGATGGAGAGCAGAAGACATATCGGAGACAAATTTGGGAACTCCTGAGATAAAGTTTTAAATGGCTTTTCTTATTACAGGACTTCTCAGAGCCTTTAATATGTGGGTTATGGTTACTCAAGAAAGGATGTGTTTCTTTGCACCCTTTCTCCTTGGTGACGGTCTCCTTGGTGGCAGGAGGCGGAAAGAGAATCTCTTCTGTGTTTTTCTGAGGCCAGATAGGCACAGGACTGTCTTGGAGTGCTTGGGTTCCCAGGCAGTGCTGAAGAGGCAGGTGTGTGTTCACCTCGTCCTTGTCAAGGGCAAGAGAGGTACTACCAAGGTTAATAGATAATGCTGAGTCCACCAAGTTCCCACCATGGCGGAAATTCCACCGTGTGACTTTAAACACGTCACTTAACCTCTCCAAGTCCTGGAAAATGAATGGCTACAAGATGTCAGGCCCTTTCTAAGCTAAAACCTTTAGCCATCTCAAGGAACTGAAAATTCATTTTTTTCTTTAAAAACAAATTTTATATTCCAGTATAGTTAACATACAGTGTTATGTTAGTTTCAGATATAAAATATAGTGATTCAACACTTCCATACAACACCTGGTGCTCATCACGACAGGTGCCCTCCTTAATCCCCATCACCTGTTTCACACCCCCTTCAACCCCCAGCCCATCTCCCCTCTGGTAACCATCAGTTTGTTCTCTACAGTTAAGAGTTTGGTTTTTTGGTTTGTCTCTATTTTTCGTTTCTTAAATTCCACATGTGAGTGGAATCATGTGCTGTTTGTCTTTCTGTGACTTAGTTCACTTAGCATTATGCCTGTTAAATCCATTTAAAATTCAGTAATTAGGATAATCATTTATCAGGTTAAACAAGACGCTGTGCCTCTCAGAACTTACAATTTTGTGAAAAAATTTGGATTGAGAATGGGGCCTTTGTAAAAACTGTGAGGAGTATCCAATTCACACATTCCTTTGAAATTCAGGCATCTTTCCTGAGGCAGAGATGCAGTGAAGTGAAGCAGGCTTGAGTCAAGACAGAGCTCTTAGTAATGCAAAGGTAAACAGCACCCTAATGAAGGAATCTGCTAATTGGGGCCTCAATTTAGGAAAGGAAGGTGCTAAAAATTTATTTTATACAGGGTGTTTGGAAGTTGAAAGGATTTTCTCATGGCAACATTGTTATAAATCGGGGTTAGGTTTTCAGGTCAGATAACAAAAGTTGATGTAGCTTGTGACTGCAGAGGTAGTGTATGTTAATGATTTAAAACAATATAAAATCAGTATGCGCTGGGGTAATGTGTGTGTTGGTGACTGTCATTGGATACAGACGTACCTAGACACTGAAAAACAGAGATAGCCAGTCGATTCACTGAACTTGAATTTGAGTGCCTTGCGTGCCAGGCCCTGGGCTGGGCCCAGAGGGAGATGCGGGCCCTGCCCACCACGGGCTCACAGTTGAGTTTTCAGGATGTTGGGCTCTCAAGTCAGGTCGCCTGGGATTATATCCTGGCTCTACTGCCTACTAGCCTTGAAACCATAAGCAGGTTACTTGACCTCTTAGTGTCTCCAACCTCTTAGTGTCTCCATTTCCTTGCTTATAAGCAAAGGACTTGACAGTCTCTCGCTCAGGAGGGGAGGGTAACGTAGGAGTTAAGTGAGATGCCCATGGGATGGCCCCGTGCCTGCATAGAGCAAGCACTCAGTAGATGCGGTTGTGCCTGTCTGGCCGGGGGCCTTGTCCTGCAGGATGCAACCAGCAGCTCACTTGGGGCCGGTGGGAAATTGGGCCCCTGGTCCAGTTCCCCAGGCCTAGCCCTGGAATGGGGTGGGTTGGAGGGTGTTGGCCGTAAAGAGAGAGAAGTGCGGGAGGGAAAGGAGGCTAAGGGAAAGAGAGTCTTTTTTCCCCCAGAAAACTTAGAAGCAAAGAGAACAGTGTTGGGGTGACAGGGTGAGCTCCGGAGCTATATGAGAAATATTGGGGAGCCAGAGGGGTGGTGGATGGAGGTGCCCTGGTGGTGGGGGAAGCGGAAAGGGACTAGGAGCCAAAGAAGGGATGGGAGCAGGAGTGGGCCTCCGGCAGTGACACCCTGACTGTCACCGTTGGTCCCAGCAGTGTTGCTCACAGGGGGTCCTGGCCATGGTCTCATGGGTGTCTGTATGTTTCCAGGTCGCTGAAGTTCTGTTTGGCTTGTGGACTTGAGCAAGCACCCGTTTCATCTTTGGCCTCTGTGCAGACCTGTGTCTGGGAGGGATCTGGCTGTTTTATTTCCTGGAAGGCTTTGTTTCCGGAGCCTGGGGTAGCTGGTAATCGGGGATGGCAGGCCAGATTCTTCAGGGAGCATTGTTCTGGTTTGGGGCCCACACCTGAAAGAGTACTTGATACCGCACTCCAGTGGGTGAGGGCGGACCTTTGGAAGTTTAGCCTGAAGAAGAAAGGGCAGGATACGGTGGTGGGGGAGGTATGGGGGCTTCACGTGTTGGAGCGGCTGTCGTTTGGAGGAAGGGCTGTATCCTTCTTGGTTGGTCCTAGTGACGTTATAGGAACACAGATACCATCAGCTCAGCATGAAGATGTTTCCATGGCTGAGAGCTGTCAGAAAACGGAAGGGCCCAATTTGATAGGCAGTGTGTTTCCAGCCCCTGGAAGCCGAGGCTGATGGCTGCTTATCTGCCAGAGATATGGCGGGGGCAGAGAGAGATGGGGGGATATTGGAAATTCAGATTGGGCTTTGAACCAGAGAAATTTGGTGTCTCAAATAGTGCTGACATTGTACCACTTTATGAGTCAGATATGAGTGGATGAATAATATCCAGGTCTGTTTTAACTTATCTGGAGAAATGGAAACTTTGGTGGGCCAGAGAGAGGAAATAACCTTTATCTGCCCTGCAGGCGCCATATTCTTAATCACTGAGACGGACACGGTCTTGGAGGCCATGAGACTGCCGTGCTCACAACCCTCTCTTCAGGCTGTGATTACTTATATTTCAATTGTGAACATGTTTAACTCATTTGTGGCACTTCAAACTCTTTTTTTTTTTAATTTTTTTAAAAATTTTTTATTGTTATGTTAATCCCCATACATTACATCATTAGTTTTAGATGTAGTGTTCCATGATTCATTGTTTGTGCATAACACCCAGTGCTCCATGCAGAACGTGCCCTCTTTAATACCCATCACCAGGCTAACCCATCCTCCCACCCCCCTCCCCTCTAGAACCCTCAGTTTGTTTTTCAGAGTCCGTCGTCTCTCATGGTTCGTCTCCCCCTCCGATTCCCCCCCTTCATTCTTCCCCTCCTGCTACATTCTTCTTCTTCTTTTTTTCTTTCTTAACATATATTGCATTATTTGTTTCAGAGGTACAGATCTGAGATTCAACAGTCTTGCACAATTCACAGCGCTTACCAGAGCACATACCCTCCCCAGTGTCTATCACCCAGGCACCCCATCCCTCCCACCCCACCCCCCACTCCAGCAACCCTCAGTTTGTTTCCTGAGATTGAGAATTCCTCATATCAGTGAGGTCATATGATACATGTCTTTCTCTGTTTGACTTATTTCGCTCAGCATAATACCCTCCAGTTCCATCCACGTCGTTTC